>NC_090383.1:24446319-25046319 GCF_036365525.1 Heterodontus francisci
TATAAAGATTGCTTTGATTAATGTGCGTAGAGTTAAATCCACTACACGATGTATTTCGACCTTGGACTAGCTCTCCAAGGTCAAAGCCGACCTGCTGTTTCTGCAGGAGTGTGGAATTCCTCACCTCAGCACCTACAGGCAATGGTGGCCCCACGGGCCATCGATCTGGTCGGAAAAATGATTCCCGTTCCTCCGACCTGGGTGTTCTGCTGCGGGGAGACAACTTCACCATCTCCAAAGTTAAGGAGGTGGTGGGTGGTCGCCTCCTCATAGCAGATGTAATGTACAACAATGCTGCGCTCAGGTTAATCAGCGTGTACGCCCCGGTTCAATGCAGCGAGCGGCTGACTGTCATCAGCAGCTCCCACTGCTGCTGGCAACATCCAGGCCAGTCATTCTTGGCGATGACTTCAACTGCATCATTAACGCAGCTGGACGATCTGGCAGTGACAACAACAAACTGGACACTACATCCAGATTCCTAATGGAAACAGTAAAAGATGCCAAGCTGTACAACGTCTTCAGCAAACCTGCAGATGGAGCACAGCACAGATACACCTGGTCAAGACCGGACAGGTCTGCCCATTCCAGGATTGACTTTCTGTTTGTGTCCTGTGCTTTCACAGTCAGATCCACCGATGTCAAGCTGATGTTCTCTGACCACTGCCTCTTACTGGCCGACTGTCACTTACAGGACGACCAGAGGGTTGGCAGGGGGACATGGAAGCTGACCCCAGAGAACATTGAGGAACTCAAAAGGGATTTCAAAGGTTGGAGAACCGTGAAACCACTCTTTGAGTTTCCGATGCACTGGTGGGAAGGATCAAGGTGAACATCAAGAGGTCCTTTATCTTCAAAGGTGTTCAGAGGGCGAGACAGACAGAGAGAAATGTCTCGACTCCAGAAAAGAATGCAAAATCTGCTCCGGCGGCAGTTGATGGGGCTTAAGGTCAAGGGGGATCTCCAAGAGGTGAAGAGCTCTTTGCCACAGAGGCCTCCAACATAATCTTCCAGTCCAGAGACACTCCGTTGGGTAGGATGAGATGTGCTCGTGTTTCTTCTTCCAAAAGGTACACTAAGGATTAGCAAATCCTTTTATGCTGGGCTGTACGACATGAAGCCCACGGACAGCACGGCCTCCCAGGCTTTCCTGTCATCTATCACGGAGGTCTTGGATGAGAGCATGTGGGAGAGTCTGGACAATCTACTAACTCTGGACAAGCTGACAAAAGCCGTCACGTCCTTTGAGACGAGTAAAACTCCCAGAAGCGGGCTATCTGGTTGAGTTGTATTCGGCTCTGTGGGACTGGTTCGGCCCAGACCTGCTGGAAGTGTACGAGAGTATGCTTCTGGACAGCAGCATGTCAGAATCCATGAGGAATGGCATCATCACCCTCACCAGCAAGCGGAAGGGGAGATGGCAGAAATCAGAAATGGGCGCCGCATCTCACTGCTTAATGTAGACTATAAAATTCTATCCAAAGTCATTGCCAGTCAAGTCAAGTTTGCTCTGGAGTTGGTGATTCACCCTGACCAGACCTATACTGTACCCAGCAGGAAGATCTCTGACAGTCTTGCGCTACTCAGGGATATGATCGCCTATGTATGGGACAGGATGGGTGGACACCTGCCTCATCAGCTTGGACCAGGAGAAGGCTTTTGACAGGATATCGCACACCTACATGATAGGCGTGCTCTCCAAAATGGGGCTTGGGTAGGGAATCTGCAATTGGATCAAACTGCTCAACACTAACATCAGTGGCGCAGTCTCAATCAATGCATGGGAATCAGAAAGTTGCCCGATCCAATCTGGAGTCAGACAGGGCTGTCCTCTCTCCCCTGTCTTGTTTGTTTGCTGGATTGAACCTTTTGCTGAGTCCATTAGGAAGGATGCGGGCATACAAGGAGTGACAGTCAGGTCAAAACCTCCCTGTACATGGACGAATCGCCATCTTCTGCTCGGATCTGCTTTCCGTTTGCAGACTGATGAGCATCTGCGACCAGTTCAAACTGGCCTGGGGAGCCAACGTAAATCGCAGCAAGAGCGATGCCATGTTCTTTGGGAACTGGGCCAACCGATCCTTTGTTCCCTTCACCGTCAGGCCAGACTACCTGAAGGTGCTGGGTGCATGGTTTGGAAGGGCCGGGGTGTGCCCCAAAACCTGGAAGGAGCGAGTAGCTATGGTACACCATAAACTGAACATGTGGGAGCAGTGTTCTCTCTTAATTGCGGGTAGGAACCTGGTCATCAGGTGCAAGGCGCTCACATTGTTGCTGTATGTGGCGCAGGTCTGGCCCATACCCCACGCCTGTGCCGTGGCAGTCCTCTGAGCCATTTTCTGCTTTATCTGGAGATGCAAAATGTACCGGGTCCGGAGGGACACGACGTTCAAAACTCTGGAGAGAGGCGAAAAAAATGTTCCCATCGTTGCCCTCATCCTGATGACCACCTTCGTTTGCGGCTGCATCAAGCTATGTGTAGAGCCCCAGTACGCAAACACCAAGTGTCATTACGTGCTGAGGTTCTATCTGTCCCCTGTGGTGCGAAGGATAGGTCTGGCCACATTGCCGCGGAACGCTCCATCTAGTTGGACCGTGCCGTGCCATCTATCTTTCATGGAAATGTTTCTGCAGAAATACACCTTTGTCCATCAATCCATCAGGCAGTGGTCTGCACAGAATGTCCTTAAGGCCCTACGGGAATAGGAGATGGTGGATCCTGTCGGATGGTTCCCCGAGCAGACTGCCAAAGTCATTCGGCAGAACGCCTGATCACCAGAACTTTCCAACAAGCATCAAGACATAGCTTGGCTGGTGGTGAGAAGGGCCCTCCCCATCAGATCCTCCCTGTACGCCTGGAATCTCACCCCCTCCGCTTGCTGCCTTTGAGGTGACTGTGGTGGGGAAGAGACTGTTGCCCACCTCCTTTTGGAATGTGCCTTTGCAAAGCAGGTATGGAAAGAGATGCAGTGGTTTTTGTCGAGGTTCATCCCAAGCAGCTCTGTAACACAGGAGTCTGCTCTACAGTCTGTTCCCAGGGACGCGCACCAAGATAAACATCAACTGCTGCTGGAGCACCATCAATTCGGTGAAAGACACCCTTTGGTCTGCCCGAAACCTGCTGGTCTTCCAGCACAAAGAGTTGTCCACGACCGAGTGTTGCAGACTGACACATTCCAAGGTTCAGGTCTATGTGCTGAGGGACGCACTAAAGCTAGGGGCAGCCGCGGCAAAGGCTCAATGGGGAAAGACCACTGTGTAAGGTCCTCCCGCCATAGTGAACCGAGGGGCTGGACCCATGGAAAACCCCTTTGGATGTATACACCAAATATCGTTTTGCTGTAAAATGTATATTGTATGTAAAATGGAATGGAAGGGTTGTGAGGCAACTCACTACTGTATTGAAGAAAACTGATTTCCTTTGCACTTTCTGGAATGTCAACTTGGTGCTGTTTTGAAATGTATTTTTTTTCAGATTTTTATGAATAAAGTATATTTTTGGGGGAAAAAACCTGGCTCAGAGAGGTAATGACAGAACCTTAGATACGCTTGGAAGCAAACCACCCACCTGCCCTTTCAGTACCAGGCACTGCCTGGCTGGAGAGCATTGCGGGGGGGGGGGGGAGGGCAAAATTAGAAGGTGAATCATATTTTTTCAAATGACGTTCTGATGCCATTTACATGCAATTCATTTTTGTTGACTAGCAATCAAAATGTCAACTAAATCTGGAATTTCTTGTCATGCATGCTCCCACCTGCCAAGAATGAGGTACATTAATTTAGCCACATGGACATTAAATTGTTGCTGGGGAAAAGAGAAGGCCGGTTACCAGGAGTTGCCAGGCCCCTGACTAGAAAGACATTTTTGCATATTACTATCAGACAGTGTTGGAATAAAGGAGCGATTCTCTGCTTCCAGTACACAGAACAGATGTGGTCAGACCAGTTTAGTCACATGACTAACTGGCTGTTGCAGAGTTTTGAACTGAGAGTTTTAAATTGGAGAAACAGTGTTAGAAGACAGAAGGCAGTTTTGCTCCTGGACTCAGAACATCTCTCTCCTGTCGGCTCCCATCTCTTTCTCACCAGCTTCGGAATCCATTGAAGACACATGAACCCCAAGAGAGAAAAGTCTTCTACAGTGAACAAGGTTTAAAAAGAATACTGGGCCCTAACGAAAAGCAAGCTCTACCTACAAGCAAGGACGACAGCGAGCTCGAAGCACAGTAACAAAAACCCTCTTCAGAGATTCCTCAAACCTTTACACTTTATTTTTTCTTCCACTTGTTTCTGTCTCTATTTGCATGTCTGTATTGCGTATGCATGCTAGCGTGGGCACGTCATGTATCTGTCGGCATCAACCAAATTAGAGTTTCAGTTTTAATAAATTTCACTCTTCTTCTTTAGAGTCAAAGAGTCATAGAGTTTTACAGCACAGAAACAGGTCCTTCGGCCCAATACGCCTGCGTCGACCATCAAGCACCCGTCCAAACTAATCCCATTTCCCCGCACTTGGCCCATAGCCTTGTATGCTATGGCATTTTAAGTACTCATCTAAATACTTCTTAAATGTCGTGAGTGTTCCTGCCTCTACCACCCCTTCAGGCAGTGTGTTCCAGATTCCAACCACCCTCTGGGTGAAAAAACCTTTCCTCAACTCCCCTCTAAACCTCCTGCCCCTTACCTTAAATCTATGCCACAACAACAAGAAATGCTGGATTCACTCAGCAGGTCTGGCAGCATCTGTGGAAAGAGAAGCAGAGTTAACGTTTCGGGTCAGTGACCCTTCTTCGGAACTCTATGCCCCCTAGTTATTGAACTCTCTGCTAAGGGAAAAAGTTTCTTCCTATCTATCCTATCAATGCCCCTCATAATTTTGTATGCCTCAATCAGGTTCCCCCTCAGCCTTCTCCACGCCAAAAAAAACAACCCCACCCTATCCAGTCTCTCTTCATAACTTCATGCTTGTCTTCATCGGTCGGGGCATAGAGTATAAAAATTGGCAAGTCATGCTGCAGCTGTACAGAACCTTAGTTAGGCCACACTTAGAATATTGCGTGCAATTCTGGTCGCCACACTACCAGAAGGATGTGGAGGCTTTGGCGAGGGTACAGAAGAGGTTTACCAGGATGTTGCCTGGTCTGGAGGGCATTAGCTATGAGGAGACGTTGGATAAACTCGGATTGTTTTCACTGGAACGACGGAGGTGGAGGGGCGACATGATAGAGGTTTACAAAGTTATGAGTGGCATGGACAGAGTGGATAGTCAGAAGCTTTTTCCCAGGGTGGAAGAGTCAGTTACTAGGGGACATAGGTTTAAGGTGAGAGGGGCAAAGTTTAGAGGGGATGTGTGAGGCAAGTTCTTTACACAGAGGGTGGTGAGTGCCTGGAACTTGCTGCCAGGGGAGGTGGTGGAAGCAGGTACGATAGCGACATTTAAGAGGCATCTTGACAAATACATGAATAGGATGGGAATAGAGAGATACGGTCCCCGGAAGTGCAGAAGGTTTTAGTTTAGACAGGCATCAAGATCGGCGCAGGCTTGGAGGGCCGAATGGCCTGTTCCTGTGCTGTACTGTTCTTTGTTCTTTTGTTCTTTGAAATGCTCCAGCCCAGGCAACATCCTGGTGATCTCCCCTGCACCCTCTCCATTGCAATCACATCCTTCCTATAGTGTTTAAACCTAAGAAAGCCTGTTTGCTCTCATTTCTTTTTTTTTTATTTCCAAAATATACTTTATTCATAAAAATCTGTAAAAATTACATTGCCAAACAGTTTCCAAACAGCACGAAAAAATACAAACATTGCAAAAGAGATCAGTTTCTTTCAATAATGTCATGAGTTTCTTCCCAACCCTTCCGTTTCACAATTGTCATGTCAATTACAGTTTTACATTTACAGCAATTGAGAATATTAACGATACAGTTCGAGGGGCTTCCCATGGTTCCAGCCCCTCAGTCCAGCTTGGTGGGGGAACCTTACACTGTGGTCTTTCCCCATTGAGCCTTTGCTGCAGCTGCCCCAAGCTTTAGTGCGTCCCTCAGCACGTAGTCCTGGACCTTGGAATGTGCCAGTCTGCAACATTCGGTGGTGGACAACTCTTTGCGCTGGAAGACCAGCAAGTTTCGGGCAGACCAAAGGGCGTCTTTCACCGAATTGATAGTCCTCCAGCAGCAGTTGATGTTTGTCTCGGTGTGCGTCCCTGGGAACAGCCCGTAGAGCACAGACTCCTGTGTTACAGAGCTGCTTGGGATGAACCTTGACAAAAACCACTGCATCTCTTTCCACACCTGCTTTGCAAAGGCACATTCCAGGAGGAGGTGGGCGACCGTCTCTTCCCCACCACAGCCAACGCGGGGGCACTGTGCGGAGGGGGCGAGACTTCGGGTGTGCATGAAGGATCTGACGGGGAGGGCCCTTCTCACCACCAGCCAAGCTACGTCTTGGTGCTTGTTTGAAAGTTCTGGTGATGAGGCATTCCGCCAAATGACTTTGACGGTCTGCTCGGGGAACCATCCGACAGGATCCCCCGTCTCCTTTTCCCGTAGGGCCTTGAGGACATTCCGTGCAGACCACTGCCTGATGGACCGGTGGTCAAAGGTGTTTTTCCGCAGAAACTGCTCCACGAAGGATAGGTGGTACGGCGCCACCCAACTGCATGGTGCGTTCCGCGGCAATGTGACCAGGCCCATCCTTCGCAACACCGGGGACAGATAGAACCTCAGCACGTAGTGACACTTGGAGTTTGCGTACTGGGGATCTACACATAGCTTGATGCAGCCGCACACGAAGGTGGTCATCAGGATGAGGGCCACGTTGGGTACATTTTTCCCGCCCATGTCCAGAGATTTGAACATCGTGTCCCTCCGGACCCGGTCCATTTTAGATCCCCAGACGAAGCGGAAAATGGCTCGGGTGACTGCCACGGCGCAGGAGTGGGGTATGGGCCAGACCTGCGCCACGTAGAGCAACAACGTGAGCGCCTCGCACCTGATGACCAGGTTCTTACCCACAATGGAGAGAGATCGCTGCCCCCACATGCCCAACTTTTGTCGTACCTTGGCTACTCGCTCCTCCCATGTTTTGGTGCACGCCCCGGCACTTCCGAACCATATCCCCAGCACCTTCAGGTAATCTGACCTGACGGTGAAGGGGACAAAGGATCGGTCAGCCCAGTTCCCAAAGAACATGGCCTCGCTCTTGCCATGGTTAACTTTGGCTCCCGAGGCCAGTTCGAACTGGTCGCAGATGCTCATCAGTCTGCGCACGGACAGCGGATCCGAGCAGAAGACGGCGACGTCATCCATGTACAGGGAGGTTTTGACCTGAGTGCCTCTGCTGCCTGGGATTGTCACCCCTCTTATGCTCGCATCCTTCCTAATAGACTCAGCAAAGGGTTCAATACAGCAAACAAACAAGACCGGGGACAGAGGACAGCCCTGTCTGACTCCAGATTTGATCGGGAAACTTTCAGATTCCCACCCATTGATTGACACTGCGCTACTGATGTTTGTGTAGAGCAGTTGGATCCAATTGCAGATTCCCTCCCCAAACCCCATTTTGGAAAGCACTTTGCTCTCATTTCTTTGCCTTATAATTTGAAAGTGGTGAATGAGGATTCACCAAGGAGGAGCTCAAAACACAGTGTGTTTAAAATCAAACCCTGTTACAGTAAGACCAGGTGAAGGCTGAGAGGAACTCCGAGATACATTTCTCACCAGGTCGTAACATTCTTTATAGCCATTTTTGGCTTGAAATCTTAATGTCTAGATATTGATTATTTTTAGATTGTGTTGGTCAAATACCCTGAACCTTCTGATAATCAGGGATTAATCTACCCAGTAACATGGAATCATAAATCCATCGAAAATGCTGGAAATACTTTACCAGTCCGCTAGCAATTGTCGACAGAGAAAAAGAGTTAACAGCCGGGATTTTATGAGTCCCGTGGCATTTCCAACGGCAGGACCGGAAGTTGACATAACTTCCACTACCACTATTTTTTCTGAATCCCACGTGATTTCATATTTAAATGAACCATGCGGCGACAGGCACGGGAGACACATGGGATTATGTGGCGGGGATGGCCTTTCATTGGTGGAACCCGCCATCACTGGGCCAAGCACCATGATCGCCACGGTTATAAAACATTCTGTGCTTGCAGCCTCAAGGATCAGCAGCCTTCCTGTCTCTTGCATTGGAACCCAAAGTAAAGCTTGTACTTAATTCAAAATGCATTTGCCTCCCTTAATTTTTGTAACCCAGCACCAACTTCACATCATTTATTTTCACTGCAGCAAATGTGAAGCAGATTAGAGGCCTGCTCAGGTCAGGAAAAAAGAACCCGACTGAACTACAGCGGACTAGAGCCTGAGTCCCTCCGATTTTGCCCCGAGCCCGACCTGACGCGACCCAACCCAAGCCCGACCCGACCATCCGTTTACTTACCTTCCTGACACCGAACCTGCAAGAAGCTGCGGCGCATGCATGATGACGTCACAGTGACGTCAGTCGCTTACTGCCCAGACTCAGTTTCGTCCCGGACTCCCAGCTCAGGTAAGTTTTTTAATTTCAATACTTACCAGCAGAGCACTTACAGTGTGTGTCTGGCCCGACCCGCCCCGACCCCGAAAGCCGTACCCTGAAGCTGGGCCCGACCCAACCCGAACCCGACATGTCGTCGAGTCCCATCTGGTTCAGGTCGGGTAGCAGGCCTCTAAAGCAGGGGCAGCCAGCAGGCAGCGACCCAGCCCACAGTTCAGTGATGCCTCACTGCAGGTTCTCCTCCAGGCCATCAGGGGAAGGCAGGAGGTCCTCTTCCCTGCAGAATGAGTCTGAAGACCCTCCTGCCTGACCAAGGCAGCCTGGGTGGAGGTAGCAGAGGAGGTCTTGAATTGTGGGGTGACGTGGCAAACGTGGGTTCAGTGTTAGAAATTGATCAATGACTTGCTCAGATTCGCGAGGGTAAGTGGTTTTGGCAAAGCAGCGCCATTGTTTTCCTCCTTGGCTCCATCTCTTTAAGAAAGAGGATAGACAAGTCATGCAGTGGTATGTGTGAGCAGCCTTGGTGTCATTCACTAAATGATTGTGCGCAAAATTGATGATTGGCATTGCTTATGGGCTTGGGTGTGTTGTGCGAAAGCCACTGCATAATGAGTGATCATGATGCATGTTATGCAATGGTTGTGATGCATCTTTTGACGTGTCATTAAATCTGTACTGTCTCCTGAAGAATGAATGTACCCACAGCCAGTGCGAGAAAGCTAAAAGGCAGGAGGTGTCCCTGACATCTGGGTACTGACCCTGGCTGAGCAAGAGGTGTCTGAGATCGCAACAGAGGAGGAAGGCATGCGATCGCAGATGGCGAGGCAGGATCCACAAGGCATAATGATGAAGTGTCATCCCCACTCTTGCAGCCATAATGTGGTAACCAAAGGAAAATGTGTGAACTCATGTGCATCTGATGCATAAAGGGCCTCTGTTTGTGTTTCCACTGCAGGTGGCCGCACTCGGATTGTGGATCGCAGCATGGCCCAAGTCTCCTTCTCTGGGGAGGAGGATACCATTGCCCCAGACGATGCACCGTCACCTGCCTCTTCTTCCACCTCCACCAGCACAGATACAGCACTGTGGGTGTACCTATACCACATAGACTGCAGCGGTTCAAGAAGGTGACTTACTACCACCTTCTCAAGGGCAATTAGGGGTGGGCAATAAATGCTGGCCTAGCCAGCGATGCCCACATCCCTTGAAAAATTTTTTTTTTTAAATCTTCACAGTCTGCAGGGATTTAAGATTAGAATCTGGGTCACAAGCTGCTGGTCACCACACATACATGTCCCAAGGAGCATGTGCCAGCCAGGTCCCCTGACAATTGGAGGACTGCTGGGTAGAGGTGTGCAAAGGAAACCCGACGCGAGCCCGAATTCTGGACCTGGAAGTCCAACCCCACTCGACTTGAACCCAACACATGTCATCGGGACCCATCGGGGTCGGGTCGGGTGACAGGCCTTTACATCAGTGCATGGGTAAAGGCCTCCTACCCGACCTGACCCCACCGGGATCTGATGGCATGTTGGGACCGGGTCTGGTCGGGTTTCCTTTGCACACCTCTACTGCTGGGAATCAGGCCCCTGTTCGGCCCCAGGCTCATGATGATTCTCTGTTTGCTTGTTGCAATGAGAAGTCTGTGGATGTACAGCAAAGCCATGTGGAACATATGTCAGAGAAGCCTGAGGTCATGCGTGGCTTTGCGTGTGCCATGGAGGAATCCATGCAAGCCATAACGTTTGCTATGTCCCAGGTATATGAGCATATGCCTTCCTCAGTCAAGAATTTGGCGGATTCTATGGTGAGTCTGGTTGAGCACTCAAGCCATATGCGATCTGACCTGCACTCGATTGCTGTTGCTGTTGGCTCCATGCAGCAGAGTCTAAGCGAGAGGGGGATGAGGAACTTGGACCTCCCTACAGATGCTCTTTCCCCTTAGGAAGACAGGCAGATGCCATGGTACACACAGGTGGAGGAGGAGCGCATGCCAGCTGCCCTGGGGACTTCTGCTCAGGACACCCCCAGGGTGTGGTGTCTCATCCTCACTCCCCCCTTACCCCCCACTGACATTGACCCCCTTACCTCCAGCAGACAAGCACATGGGGGATAGTCACTCTGCTGCAGACCCCAGTAGGCTGAAGCCACCAAGGCTCCATACCACCAGAGGACACCCACCACGGTCATGAACAGCAATGGGGCAGGGCCTTCACCTCAGCTGCTAATGTCGGGGTTGCACCTAGACATAGTGGTAGGAAACGTAAAATGAAAAACTTCTGAGCACGAAGGTGGCACGGGTGCTGTTAGTAATGTCCACATTTTAATCAAATTTAAATACATCTTTATTTACTTCAATTTATAATCCACTCTTGTAAATCATTTCCTTGGTTTCATTTGAAGAGGAAAATGTTAACTGGAGGCGTATGGCACAAATGCATTGTTGCTTGCAATGTCTTTCAGAAAGAGTCCAGTGTCCAATTCTCAGTTTTATGTTAGCCTTCAGTGCTCGATGATGGCGGTATAACATCTGTATATTGTTCAATGTTCAAAGCGCAAACATACATGTATGAGTGCTCACAACCTAACTTTCCTAGCATTGTTGTGTTCCCCGATGAATCTGCAGTGTAGATCAAAGTGCTGCAAAGTAGCAGCTTCCTATGTGTGGCTTAATGCCTTGATGAATTTCAAAATTTTTCAATGTAGATGCATGTTGCTTTCAATGAAGTGGCTAGCATAAAGGCCATTTGCAACATATCCACCGTAGGTTTATGTGATGTTGTCAGAGGTGTCCTTTTTTATTGCAGCAATGATTAAGACCTCAGGCATTTGTGAACATAATTGGCGAATGTATGTTTTCTCCTGTCAACATTTACATTGGGTTACTGTTGTCAGAGAAGTGCAAATATGAGGTGCTCCCTGATGTCCATTGCATGTCTCTCCGTGGTCCTTACATCTATGACGGCGATGTTTGCATTGCTGTCCTTCTCCTCACTCTCTTTAAAATGATCCTCATCTGCGTAGAACTGTTCCCCTGCCTGCAGAATGTAGCCATGTTTAAGTGCCAGGTTGTGTAATTCACTGGAGACAAATATGAGTGGCCAATTGGTTTTCATTATTGATCGATAAAATGGTGTGGGTGCAGTTTAAGGCAAGTCTCCCCACCTTCCAACCTCCTCCTGCCACCTTCCAGCCTGAACCCATTATTCTCGACCAATGTAATCTTAAACCTTCCGTCCGTTACCATTGAACCTTCCTCAATTACCGTGCACAGTGTCACAGTCAATTTATTCATGCCATCCCTCCCCCTGTTTCTACTCCTGTTAACATTGAAATGCCCACTCTGACCCTTGATCCTCCTGAAATCAAACTGAATATTACTGCCTAATCCCCTTCCCCTCCCTATGATGCCATAGGGTACCCAACCCTAAGTCTCAACCTTCCCCCCCCGCCCCCACAGAATTCATTTACCCCCATTGACCGTGACCGTTCCGTCTGCTAGCCAGTACCCTGAATTCACCCCACAGGCCCCCAACGTTGACAACACTCATCCCTCCCTTTAGGCCCTTCATGTTCTTCTGATGAGTGTAATACTCAAATCCACCCAACAAGCCCGCAACAAGCTTCAGTAGCAAAGATAGCTAATAAACACCCTGAACGTCCCCCGCTTCATTCCCCTGATATTCCATGCACCCAATCTACCCACACTTGGTTCTCCCAGACTCCCTCTCCTGCTCCTATATGCACCTGGTAACTCCACCCTTGGTTTTCCCCTACCCCTTCCCCTGCTGCTCCATGTAGACCTGGTAACCCACGCTGTTCTCCTGTTCGCACCAAGTAGTTTGCCCTGTTCCTCCATGTAAACCTGGTAACTGCACCCTTGGTTCTCCCTGAGTTAACCCTCCCTGTTCCTCCATGTAGACCCCGTAACGCCACCATGTTCTCCCCAAGTAACTGCCTCTGCTCCTCCATGCACCCAGTAACGTCACCCTGTTCTCACTGAATAGCCTCCCCTGCTCCTCCATGTAGATGCGGAAACCCTCCCTTGTTCTCGAATAACCTCCCCTGCTCCTCCATGCACCTGGTAACCCCACCCTGTTCATGCCAATTCGCCTCCCCTGTTCTTCCATGTAGACCCAGTAACCTCTCCCTGCCTCCCCTAGTAGCCTCCCCTGCTTCTCCATGTAGACCCACCCATGCCTTCGCAGGCATTCCCTGAGAAGAATCGCCCTTGTAGGTGGCGAACCTGGAGGCAAACATCCATTCCAATGCTTGCATCCGGTTTGCTGATGAGTTCAAGAAAGAAAAACACTGACCTCAGACTCAACTGCACAAAGCCAACTGTTGCACGCCACATTCAAACGAACGTGAAGCAGGTGCCACAGGATTAGCGCTCGCTATTCACTTAATCTGGCAGGATTTAATTGGAACTAAATGTAGGGTAATGAGTATTCATGGCATGTAAATGAATGCAAAGTTGCAATCTGCCACTGTGCAGGTGGAACCCCAGACACTTCAAACACGCCACCAACTTAATTTTAGTAAAAAATATCCCACTGTCGGATATCCAAATAAAACCACCAACCGCCTAATTTAGTCACCCCGCATGCCACAGATTCCGCTTTTGCAGGGCCCATAAAGTTCCACTCAACATTTCAGATCAATGACCTTTTGTCAGAACTGGGAGAAGTTACAGATTTAACAGTTCGTAAGCAAGTACAGAGCAAGGGAAAAGGGAAGAGAGAGAGGGAAGGAAAGAACAAAGGGGAAGGTTTGTGATAGAATGGAGGATAATAGTGATTAAATGACAAAAGGGATGATGGTAATGAGACAAATAGATTGGTCTAGAGAGGCTGTAAATGGCAACAGCAGAAACATTACCAGCACCTGCTGTCAGGGGGAAAAAATGGGAGCAGCGGTTACAATCTGAAGTTATTAAAATCAGTATTGAGTCTGGAAAGTTGTAAAATGCCCAATCAAAAGATGAGGTGCTATTCCTCAAGCTTGCAATGAGCTTCATTGGAATGTTTGTGATTCTATTTCTGTGATAATAGCACAGGGGGCTTAGGACAGAGAGGTCAGAGTTGGATTGAACCAGTCAATAATACAGCATGTCTAGTCGCAAACAAATACAACTTTATGTAACCAGAGCCAGTGTGGTCATATCCACAACTGGTGCTGATCATTGTTTTTCAAATGCTTGTTTAAAACAAATGGAAAAGAAGTTATTAGCAAAGGGACTGGCTTGGAAATATTGTAAAGCCATAGCTTTTATTGGAAAATCATGTCAAATTAGGTACTGTTATTTGTGGGTAGCACTGGTGATATAACACTTTAGTGAATTGATGCATATTTGGTGTTAACCAACAGGAAGTAGGTCCCTATAAAGATAATTTCAGTCACGGCATCTGGACAGGCGCTGAATAGAGGTTGCTTACCCTGAGAAGGAAAATTCCTGGTGGGACAATTCTAATTAGAATTAATGGAGCCCAGAAACAGGTTGTGTCGCCATTTTCTTTGACAAAAAATGGAGTCTAGCATAGGAAAGTTTCAGCATCACCAAAAGAAACAAGGCACTAAACATGGTACAGGAAAAAAAAGCTTATTCATAGATTACTGTAAAAGGCTTCTTCATAGCAGAATTTCATAATTTACTCAACATGCAGTGGTTTTTGTCAAGGTTCATCCCAAGCAGCTCTGTAACACAGGAGTCTGTGCTCTACGGGCTGTTCCCAGGGACGCACACCGAGACAAACATCAACTGCTGCTGGAGGACTATCAATTCGGTGAAAGACGCCCTTTGGTCTGCCCGAAACTTGCTGGTCTTCCAGCGCAAAGAGTTGTCCACCACCGAATGTTGCAGACTGGCACATTCCAAGGTCCAGGACTACGTGCTGAGGGACGCACTAAAGCTTGGGGCAGCCGCAGCAAAGGCTCAATGGGGAAAGACCACAGTGTAAGGTTCCCCCACCAAGCTGGACTGAGGGGCTGGAACCATGGGAAGCCCCTCGAACTGTATCGTTAATATTCTCAATTGCTGTAAATGTAAAACTGTAATTGACATGACAATTGTGAAACGGAAGGGTTGGGAAGAAACTCATGACATTATTGAAAGAAACTGATCTCTTTTGCAATGTTTGTATTTTTTCGTGCTGTTTGGAAACTGTTTGGCAATGTAATTTTTACAGATTTTTATGAATAAAGTATATTTTGGAAATAAAAAAAAAAATAATAATTTACTCAACATGTTAATATTTAACATAATTCCATATCTTTGAGATCAGTGAATCATGAAGTGTTTGTTATTTGTATGTTGAATTTTGAGAAGTTTCACAGTACAGCTTGGAAGAGCAGTTTCCGAATGCTAATTTAGCCATAAGGTATTATTAGCATTTTTGCACCAAAATATAAAATGTAACAAAACTATGATTCATTTTGGACCTGTGCGGTAGAGTAAGTTAGGCACTGGCTTTTCACCTCGAGGACCTGAAATCAGTTCCAGCCCAGATTAATGGGACAAATGTTTCCCTGGTCAACTGGCTGTAAAATGTCCTCTGTGAAATGACTTTGGAGTAGACTCAGTCTAATTCGTATTTTAGAAATGGAAATTTAAAAAATATCACATTGGCACAAGTAATATGTTTTTCTGAGGTTGGCAAAGGAAAGCTTTACTTGACATCATTATCTTTGGGAGCGCTTGCTGACATTGGAATCCAAAATACAAAATGTTCCACTTCCCAGCACTAACATCTTTCACTGTGATGGGCACAAAACTCACAAAGAAAATGAATCAGTTTAATTCAAATAGTCAAACTAAATGTTGCAATTGTGGCTCCTGATGTTTTCTAAATAGGTTTACTGAGCAACTAATTTGATAAACAATAAGAATATTTCAAAATCTATAAAAGATCATTGAGTACTGAAAGGATTAAAAAGGGTGTTGTCACTTTTAAGGGATTTTTGGGCAGACTAAGAATGGCCAAATCCTGTTCGATTGCCAGCAGGAAAAGTATATGTTTCAACGGACTCCATATCTTCTCCAGTGCCAGTCTTTCACAATGCAGTTTTAACATTTTGGTTTTCGTATTTGTTTAAAGTTTTAAAAAATGAAAATAAATAATTTGTGCAGCTGACATCTAATTGCATTTCTTCTGTATATGTGCTAAAGGAAATGCTTTACCATGGCAGCTGTGGTATTTTTAAAACTGCAGTTTAAAAGATGTCCCTAATAAAGGGCAGCACAGTGGCGCAGTGGTTAGCACCGCAGCCTCACAGCTCCAGCGACCTGGGTTCGGTTCTGGGTACTGCCTGTGCGGAGTTTGCAAGTTCTCCCTGTGACCGCGTGGGTTTCCTCCCGCACGCCAAAGACTTGCCGGTTGTTAGGTAAATTGGCCATTGTAAAAATTGCCCTCGTGTAGGTAGGTGGTAGAAGAATTGAGGGAAGGTGGGGATGTGAGAGAGAAAATGGGATTAATGTAGTATTAGTATAAATGGGTAGTTGATGGTTGGTGCGGACTCGGTGGGCCGAAGGGCCTGTTTCGGTGCTCTATCTCTCTCTATGACTTTGTGGTTAAAAATACCAAACTCCTCCCAGTTGCATTGGGTTGGATCTCCCAGACTATTTCAAAAATTAATGTTCTCTTCACTCACTTAGAATAGGTGGATCATTTTTCGGCTGGTACAGGCAAGATGGGCCAAGTGGCCTCTTTCTGTGCCTTAAACTTTCTATGACTCTATGATTCTCCAAGCACTTCCAACCTAGGTGTCTGTGAATAAGGTGTTCCTGTTGGTCGTCTACTTCTCCACGAGCTTCGACTTTCAAAACAGGTTCAAGACTTTTACTGAACAGGCTTCCGAGAGCAGGGATCTCCTCTCTCTCTTGAGACCTCAACCGGTGGTTTCTTCTCATACAAACTGTTTACCTTCAGAAAGTCTGTTATATTTATCTAGACTCAGAAGTCAATAGCATATTGTATTGTTCCAAAAATACAGTGTCCAGAAGTCTGGTTTCACAACGCCACTTGGGCCTTTCCATTGTTTCCAGGTGTCAACAGATGCCTGGTATATTTACATTTTCCGAATTACTGACTTCTTCGGTGAAATTTTATGCTCTCCCCCGCGGTGGGTTTGGAGGCGGGTGAAGCATAAATTCGGGTGAGATGGTGGCAGGCGGGGGACCCCACCACCATCCCGCCTGAGCCAAATTTAGTCCAGGGAGGGAAGGCCTGTGAATGGCCTTTACACCCCACTGCCAATTGAGGCCCTTAACTGGATAATTAATCCCTAATTAAGGGCCTCTTCCCACCACAGCCACAATTACATGTGTAGTAGGCAGCCCTGTCGCCGCATGGGAAGCACAGCACGAAAACCGTGCGGGCTACTTCCTGGCGGTGGGGGGTGGGGGGGGGGCAGGCATTCCTGGTTCAAAGGGACTGAGTGCCTGAATGAGGGACCTGGCATCGGGAAGGGGGGCCCTCTGAGGGCCAACCACTTGCCCTTGCTGCCGACCCCCCCTCCCCTGCGAACCCACCCCGCGAGATCCCTCCCACCCTGACCTACCTTAAGCCCGGTTCCAGCGCCTCCGATTGGCTGGCAGTTCTGCAAAGCCAGGACTTCTGGCGACTGGGTCATAAATCCTATGGAAGGCCCGCCGGTCAAGTTAAGTACCTGATTGGCTCTAAATTCAGCAGGCCTTCCCTATCAGGGGCGACGTGGGAATCTCAGTGTCAGTTTCCCCCGACGTCGAGACTGGGAGGGTGAAGTCCATTGTTCTTCAGGTGTTAGCCCTGCAGTCTCTGTTTTTCAGAAGAAAGTTTTTGATCTGTGTTCTCTGTTGTCTTGGTAACCTTTCACAGAGTGGAAATTAGGTTACCTGACCTCTGGACTCCACCTTGAACTTTTAAAAATCACAATATTTAAAACATAATCATGTTACAAGGTCCAGCATTCATAACAATGTTTTAAATAATCTATCTTGTTAACCGTTGCAAACGATCCTAGTTAAAAATGAAGTGTTACTGAGACTTTATCCTTTGTTTCATTTATCTGCCGCTCAGCTTTTAATGAAACTACTGTATAACAAATGATGGTGATGTTAATGTGAGGCTTGGCTCAATGGTAGAACTCTTCCTTTGAGTCAGTAGGTCATGTGTTCATAGAAACATAGAACATTCATCCCAAGCAGCTCTGTAACACAGGAGTCTGTGCTCTACGGGCTGTTCCCAGGGATGCACACCGAGACAAACATCAACTGCTGCTGGAGGACTATCAATTCGGTGAAAGACGCCCTTTGGTCTGCCCGAAACTTGCTGGTCTTCCAGCGCAAAGAGTTGTCCACCACCGAATGTTGCAGACTGGCACATTCCAAGGTCCAGGACTACGTGCTGAGGGACGCACTAAAGCTTGGGGCAGCCGCAGCAAAGGCTCAATGGGGAAAGACCACAGTGTAAGGTCCCCCCGCCAAGCTGGACTGAGGGGCTGGATCAATGGGAAACCCCTCGAACTGTATCGTTAATATTCTCAATTGCTGTAAATGTAAAACTGTAATTGACATGACAATTGTGAAACGGAAGGGTTGGGAAGAAACTCATGACATTATTGAAAGAAACTGATCTCTTTTGCAATGTTTGTATTTTTTCGTGCTGTTTGGAAACTGTTTGGCAATGTAATTTTTACAGATTTTTATGAATAAAGTATATTTTGGGAAAAAAAAACTTTGCTTCTCTCTCCACAGATGCTGTGGATTTCAAATTTCCAGCATCTGCAGTCTTTTGCTTTTATTATAATTTTGGATCCAACCTGCCACTTGCCCTTGGATCCCATGGGCTCTTACTTTACTGACTAGTCTGACATGTAGGATCTTGTCAAATGCCTTGCTAAAATCTTGTCGAGGGGACATGAGGAAAAACTTTTTCACCCAGAGGTTGATGGGGGTCTGGAACTCACTGCCTGAAAGGGTAGTAGAGGCAGAAACCCTCAGCTCATTCAAAAGGAGTCTGGATATGCATCTCAAGTGCCGTAATCTGCAGGGCAATGGAACAAATGCTGAAAGGTGGGATTAGAATAGGTGGATCGTTTTTCGGCTGGTGCAGACACGATGGACCAAGAGGCCTCTTGCTTTTTTTTTATATTCCCAAAAAATACTTTATTCATAAAAATCTGTAAAAATTACATTCGCAAACAGTTTAAAACAGCATCAAGTCAAAAAATACAAACAGTGCAAAGGTGATCAGTTTCCTTCCATACAATTATGAGTTGCCTCACAACCCTTCCATTCCATTTTACATGCCATGTACATTTTACAGCAAACCCATATTTGGTGTATACAGCCCAAGGGGATTCCCATGGGTCCAGCCCCTCAGTTCATTTTGGTGGAAGAAGTTTACACAGTGGTCTTTCCCCATTGAACCTTTCCAGCGGCTGCTCCAAGCTTTAGTGTGTTCCTCAGAACGTAGTCCTGGACCTTGGAATATGCCAGTCTGCAACACTCGGTCGTGGACAACTCTTTGCGCTGCAAGACCAGCAAGTTTCGGGCAGACCAAAGGGTGTCTTTCACCGAATTGATGGTCCTCCAGCTGAAATTGATGTTTGGTGTGCATCCCTGCAATAGCCCGTAGTGCACAGACTCCTGTGTTACAGAGCTGCTTGGGATGAACCTCGACAAAAACCACTGCATCTCTTTCCACACCTGCTTTGCAAAGACACATTCCAGAAGGAGGCGGGCAACTGTCTCTTCCCCAGCACAGTCACCTTGAGGACATTGTGCGGGGGGTGCGAGGCTCCGGGCGTGTAGGAAGCCACCAGCCAAACTACGTCTTGGTGCTTGTTTGAAAGTTCTGGTGATGAGGCATTCTGCCAAATGACTTTGGCAGTGTACTCGGGGAACCATCTGACAGGATCCACCATCTCCATTTCCCGTCGGGCCTTGAGGACATTCCGTGCAGACCACTGCCTGATGGATTGGTGGCCAAAGGTGTTTTTCCGCAGAAACTTTCCCACGAAGGATAGGTGGTACAGCACGGTCCAACTGGATGGAGTGTTCCGCAGCAATTTGACCAGATCCATCCTTCCTAACACCAGGGACAGATAGAACCTCAGCACATAGTGACACTTGGTGTTTGCATACTAGGGCTCTACGCACAGCTAGATGCAGCCGCACATGAAGGTGGTCATTAGGATGAGGGCGACGTTGGGTACATTTTTCCCGCCCTTATCCAGAGGTTTGAACATCATTTCCCTCCGGACTTGGTCCATTTTGGATCTCCAGATAAAGCGGAAAATGGCTCGGGTGACCGCCACGGTGCAGGAGTGGGGTATGGGCCAGACCTGCGCCACATACAGCAACAACATAAGCGCCTCGCACCTGATGACCAGGTTCTTACCCACAATGAAGAGAGATCACTGCTCCCACATGCTCAGTTTATGCTGTACCCTGGCTACTCGCTCCTTACAGGTTTTGGCGCATGCCCAGGCCCTTCCCAACCATATCCCCAGCATCTTCAGGTCGTCTGACCTGGTGGTGAAGGGACAAAGGATCAGTTGGCCCAGTTCCTAAAGAACATGGCATCACTCTTGCCTTGGTTAACTTTGGCTCCCGAGGCCAGTTCGAACTGGTCGCAGATGCTCATCAGTTTGCAAACGGACAGCGGATCCGAGCAGAATACGACGACGGCATCCATTTACAGGGAGGCATTTTACCTGAGTACGTCCACTGCCTGGGATTGTCACCCCTCTTATGCCCACATCCTTCCTAATGGACTCAGCAAAGAGTTCGATACAGCAAACAAACAAGACAGGGGAGAGAGGATAGCCCTGCCTGACTCCAGATTGGATCATGAAACTTTCTGACTCCCACCCATTGATTGAGACTGCGCCACTGATGTTTGTGCAGAGCAGTTGGATCCAATTGCAGATTCCCTCCCCAAACCCCATTTTGGAAAGCACGTCCATCTTGTAAGTGTGCGATATCCTGTCAAAAGCTTTCTCCTGGTCCAGGCTGATGAGGCAGGTGTCCACCCTCCTGTCCCGTATCCCTGAGTAGCATCAGACTATCAGAGATCTTCCTGCCGGGTACAGTGCAGGTCTGGTCAGGGTGAATCACCAACTCCAGAGCAGCCAGAGCAGACTTGACTCGACTGGCTATGACTTTGGACAGAATCTTGTAGTCAACATTAAGCATTGAGATGGGCTGCCAATTTCTGATTTCTGCCCTCTCCCCCTTCCGCTTGTAGATGAGGGTGATGATGCCTTTCCTCATGGATTCTGACATGCTGCCGGCCAGAAGCATGCTCTCGTATACTTCCTGCAGGTCTGGGCCGACCCAGTCCCACAGGGCCGGATACAACTCGACCGGTAAGCCATCACTTCTGGGAGTTTTACTCGTATCGAAGGACTTGGTGGCCTTTGTCAGCTCGTCCAAGTTAGTGGCTTGTCCAGTCTCTCCCTCAAAACCTCTGTGATAGATGACAGGAAGGACTGGGAGGCTCTGCTGTCTGTGGGCTTCGCGTCATACAGCCTAGCATAAAAGGATTTGCTGCTCCTTGGTATGTCGGACTGCGAGGACTTTACCGAGCCATCCTCTTCCTTCAGGCTGCTGAACACAAAGCTCTCTGTGTGTACCTTTTGGAAGGAGTAACGCAAACACGTCTCATCCTGCTCAATGGAGCGGCTCTGGACTGGAAGATGATCTTGGAGGCCTCCATGGCAAAGAGCGAGGCCTGCTGACTCTTCATCTCATGGTGGTCCTCCTTGACCTCGACCCCCATTGACTGCAGCTGGAGCAGATTTTGCATTCTTTTCTGGAGTCGGGACATTTCGCTCTCGCCCTCTGAACACCTTTGAAGATAAAGAACCTCTTGATGTTCTCCTTGATTGCCTTGCACCAGTGAACTGGAGACTGAAAGAGGGATTTCACAGTTCTCCAACCTTTGTAATCCCTTTTGAGTTCCTCAACGTTCGCTGGGGTTAGCAGTGTAGCATTGAGCTTCCGTGTTCCCCTGCCAACCCGCTGGTCGTCCTGTAAGTGACAGTCGGCCAGTAAGAGGCAACAGTCAGAGAAGAACACCTGCTTGACGTCGGTGGATCTGACCGCGACAGCACGGGACACAAACAGGAAGTCAATCCTGGAACGGGCAGACGGGGTTTTACACAGGTTCCAGCCCCTCTGTTCAGTATGACGGGAGGATAATTCCACAGTGGTCTTTCCCCATTGAGCCTTTGCAGCAGCAGCCCCAAGCTTTAGTACGTCCCTCAGCACGTAGTCCTCGACCTTGGAGCATGCTCGTCTGCAACACTCAAGTCGTAAATAACTTTGTACACTAGAAAACCAAAGCATATTTCTCAGCAGATTGAGAACTGCACAATTTCTTTCCCAAAATTATAGAACATAAAACATCTTTCATTTATTGAAATAGAAACCCCACTAAAA
The DNA here is from genome assembly GCF_036365525.1 of Heterodontus francisci. NCBI lineage: Eukaryota > Metazoa > Chordata > Chondrichthyes > Heterodontiformes > Heterodontidae > Heterodontus > Heterodontus francisci. The sequence goes on from NC_090383.1 coordinate 24,468,290, forward strand.
GCAGGGCCACAAAAAATTGTTCAAAACTCTGAGCGCTTCTCTCCACGGAAATCTTTAGTAAAAGGCGAAAGATTTTTTTTTTTTTTTTTTTATTTCCAAAATATACTTTATTCATAAAAATCTGTAAAAATTACATTGCCAAACAGTTTCCAACCAGCACGAAAAAATACAAACATTGCAAGGGAGATCAGTTTCCTTCAATCCTGTCATGAGTTTCTTCCCAACCCTTCCGTTTCACAATTGTCATGTCAATTACAGTTTTACATTTACAGCAATTGAGAATATTAACGATACAGTTCGAGGGGTTTCCCATGGATCCAGCCCCTCAGTCCAGCTTGGTGGGGGAACCTTACACTGTGGTCTTTCCCCATTGAGCCTTTGCTGCGGCTGCCCCAAGCTTTAGTGCGTCCCTCAGCACGTAGTCCTGGACCTTGGAATGTGCCAGTCTGCAACATTTGGTGGTGGACAACTCTTTGCGCTGGAAGACCAGCAAGTTTCGGGCAGACCAAAGGGCGTCTTTCACCGAATTGATAGTCCTCCAGCAGCAGTTGATGTTTGTCTCGGTGTGCGTCCCTGGGAACAGCCCGTAGAGCACAGACTCCTGTGTTACAGAGCTGCTTGGGATGAACCTTGACAAAAACCACTGCATCTCTTTCCACACCTGCTTTGCAAAGCCACATTCCAGGAGTAGGTGGGCGACCGTCTCTTCCCCACCACAGCCAACGCGGGGGCACTGTGCGGAGGGGGCGAGACTTCGGGTGTGCATGAAGGATCTGACGGGGAGGGCCCTTCTCACCACCAGCCAAGCTACGTCTTGGTGCTTGTTTGAAAGTTCTGGTGATGAGGCATTCCGCCAAATGACTTTGACGGTCTGCTCGGGGAACCATCCGACAGGATCCACCGTTTCCTTTTCCCTGGAGTCAGACAGGGCTGTCCTCTGTCCCCGGTCTTGTTTGTTTGCTGTATTGAACCCTTTGCTGAGTCTATTAGGAAGGATGCGAGCATAAGAGGGGTGACAATCCCAGGCAGCGGAGGCACTCAGGTCAAAACCTCCCTGTACATGGATGACGTCGCCGTCTTCTGCTTGGATCCGCTGTCCGTGCGCAGACTGATGAGCATCTGCGACCAGTTCGAACTGGCCTCGGGAGCCAAAGTTAACCACGGCAAGAGCGAGGCCATGTTCTTTGGGAACTGGGCTGACCAATCCTTTGTCCCCTTCACCGTCAGGTCAGATTACCTGAAGGTGCTGGGGATATGGTTCGGAAGGGCCGGGGCGTGCACCAAAACATGGGAGGAGCGAGTAGCCAAGGTACGACAAAAGTTGGGCATGTGGGGGCAGCGATCTCTCTCCATTGTGGGTAAGAACCTGGTCATCAGGTGCGAGGCGCTCACGTTGTTGCTCTACGTGGCGCAGGTCTGGCCCATACCCCACTCCTGCGCCGTGGCAGTCACCCGAGCCATTTTCCGCTTCGTCTGGGGATCTAAAATGGACCGGGTCCGGAGGGACATGATGTTCAAATCTCTGGACATGGGCGGGAAAAATGTACCCAACGTGGCCCTCATCCTGATGACCACCTTCGTGTGCGGCTGCATCAAGCTATGTGTAGATCCCCAGTACGCAAACTCCAAGTGTCACTACGTGCTGAGGTTCTATCTGTCCCCGGTGTTGCGAAGGATGGGCCTGGTCACATTGCCGCGGAACGCACCGTGCAGTTGGGCGGCGCCGTACCACCTGTCCTTCGTGGAGCATTTTCTGCAGGAAAACACCTTCGACCACCAATCCATCAGGCAGTGGTCTGCACGGAATGTCCTCAAGGCCCTACGGGAAAAGGAGACGGGGGATCCTGTCGGATAGTTCCCCGATCAGACCGCCAAAGTCATTTGGCGGAATGCCTCATCACCAGAACTTTCAAACAAGCACCAAGATGTAGCTTGGCTGGTGGTGAGAAGGGCCCTCCCCGTCAGATCCTTCATGCAAGCCCGAAGTCTCGCCCCCTCTGCACAATGCCCCCGCGGTGGCTGTGGTGGGGAAGAGACGGTTGCCCACCTCCTCCTGGAATGTGCCTTTGCAAAGCAGGTGTGGAAAGAGATGCAGTGGTTTCTGTCGAGGTTCATCCCAAGCAGCTCTGTAATACAGGAGTCTGTGCTCTACGGGCTGTTCCCAGGGACGCACATCGAGACAAACATCAACTGCTGCTGGAGGACTATCAATTCGGTGAAAGACGCCCTTTGGTCTGCCCGAAACCTGCTGGTCTTCCAGCGCAAAGAGTTGTCCACGACCGAATGTCGCAGACTGGCACATTCCAAGGTCCAGGACTGCGTGCTGAGGGATGCACTAAAGCTTGGGGCAGCCACAGCAAAGGCTCAATGGGGAAAGACCACAGTGTAAGGTCCCCCCACCAAGCTGAACTGAGGGGCTGGATTCATGGGAAACCCCTCGAACTGTATCGGGAAAATTTTGTGTGCTGTAAATGTAAAAATGTATATGGCTTGACAATGAAATGGAAGGGTTGTGAGGCAACTCATAATTGTATAGAAGGAAACTGATCACCTTTGCACTGTTTGTCTTTTTTGACTTGATGCTGTTTTAAACTGTTTGGGAATGTAATTTTTACAGATTTTTATGAATAAAGTATATTTTGGAGAAAAAAAAATTGGAGAGCCAGTCAGGGTACAAACCTTCAACGCTCTCAACAAGAGTCAGCCCAAGTGGCAACTTGGGACCTGCGTAGAGCAATTGTCACCTCGATCGTATGCAGTGCAAGTGAACAACTAGCTTTACCGTCGCAACTGCAGACATATACGCACAACTGGAGAGGCTATTCCTTCACTGCAGGGGGCCAATCAGGAAGATAAGAACTCACCAACTGCACAGATCACAGATCAACCATCAGCCCCAGCTGTCCACAGCAACAGTTATCGCGGCAATAAGTGACAAGGGAACGACACTTGCCGGAGAAGGAAAATCAACCAGATGAACAACCAACGACAACGTGCACGATCACCATTAAGAGACCGGCACGATTTAATGACTATGTGTGCATTGCATATGCAGAGACTGACAAGAATGACAAACCACTAATGCATGAGAACAGTTGTGTGCATCGTGGGTAACTTGGGCAACTCAGCGTCAATGATAATGCATGTAATTTTTTTTGTGTTTTTTTCCTATGAAAAGGGGGATGTTTGGGATAGAAATGCAATACTGTATCAATGTGCCTCCTGGCTTGCCATAGTCATGTGACCTCTACAATGAGACACTCTGACTGCAGGGAGCCATTACAGTCAGTTTCATTAAAGAGAGAGTACACACCAGACTGGTGTCCTGGGATCTCTTAACACCATCAGGAGTCGTGACGTGGCGTCCAGTTTGCTGACTTCTCTGCCAGATTGTCCAGCTGCTTTGATGATGCAATTGAAGTCACCACTTAGGATGACCGGCCTGGACATTGCCAGCAACAGTGGGAGCTGCTGGAGGACGGTCAGCCGCTTGCTGTATTGGACCGGGGCATACACGTTGATTAACCGGAGCGGAGCATTTTGGTACATTATGTCTGCTACGAGCAGGTGACCGCCCACCTTCGGAGATGGTGACGTTGCCTCCCCGCAGCAGAATAACCAGGCCTGAGGAACGGGAATCATTTCCCCCTGACCAGATCGATGGCCTGTGGGACCACCATCGCGACCATTGCCTGTAAGTGCTGAGGTGCGGTATCCCACACTCCTGCAGAAATATCAGGTCGGCTTTGACCTTGGCAAGGTAACCCAAGGTCGAAACACATCGCGTAATTGATTTAATGCTACGCACGTTAATGGAAGCAATCTTCATACCCATTTAAAGCTGGATGTTGCTTACCACACCAGGTGTCCTTACTAGTCCCAGTCCATGTGTATTTTCCTGCATACCCATAGTGTGCACAAGCTGTTGCACAGTCTTTGGGCTCAGAAAGCCCTTCTGGTCACTCACGGGGGGTTTGTTGCACTGGGGTGACATCAGGGGGGTCTTGTAGGCAGCAAGCTTTGGACTGTCCTCTGCTGGGGGGTTCAGCGCTTTGGGTTTGGGGCATGCTGGGCCCATCGCTGCATCCAGGACCGTGGAGCTGGGGGGCTTTCTCTTCCAGCTCCTTTGCATGCTGCCGTTTCTTTTGCAGGTGCCGTCTTTCCGTCCCTTCCTCGTCTGATGAGGAGCAGCTGCCGTAGTCTGCCTCAGACGGTAGCCTCCTCTTGCCACTGGTTTGCATGGTGACCTGTTCCTTTTTCTGGGGCTTCTTCTTTGTGATTTTCGATTTGACCACTTGCCACTCACCCAGTTATCCCTCTGCTGTCTCCTCCTCCATTGATTCTGTCTGTTGAGGAGAAGTTTCCGGGCACAGTGTAGGTCTTGGGTCCCTTGTTGCAGCTGCCTCCCCTTTCTTCCCCTTCTTAGATGGATTTTCCTTGCTGCGGGGAGGGTTGCTGCTCTCTTTCGCTGCACCAGGATTCACCGTTCCTTCCTCCAGCCTTTCCTTGGTCTTTGTCGCCTCTGCGTAACAGAGGCAGCATTTGGGACTGGTATTATAGAGGTGGTCTGCCCCACCACACAGGTTGCAGCACTTACTATGCTTACAGTCCTTTGTCTGATGGCCTTCTTTCTTGCAGTTCTTGCAGACGACTGTGCTGCAGCTGGCCGCGACATGACCAGATTTGCCACAGGTCCGACAAACTCTGGGCTGCTTTTTTTCCCCAAAAATATACTTTATTCATAAAAATCTGTAAAAAAAAACATTACAACACAGTTCAAAACAGCACCAATATGACATTCTAAAAAGTGCAAAGAAAATCTGTTTTCTTCAATACTTGAGTGAGTTGCCTCACAACCCTTCCATTCCATTTTACATGCCATGTACATTTTACAGCAAACCCATATTTGGTGTATACAGCCCAAGGGGTTTCCCATGGGTCCAGCCCCTCAGTTCATTTTGGTGGAAGAAGTTTACACAGTGGTCTTTCCCCATTGAACCTTTCCAGCGGCTGCTCCAAGCTTTAGTGTGTTCCTCAGAACGTAGTCCTGGACCTTGGAATATGCCAGTCTGCAACACTCGGTCGTGGACAACTCTTTGCGCTGCAAGACCAGCAAGTTTCGGGCAGACCAAAGGGTGTCGTTCACCGAATTGATGGTCCTCCAGCTGAAATTGATGTTTGGTGTGAATCCCTGGGAATAGCCCGAAGTGCACAGACTCCTGTGTTGCAGAGCTGCTTGGGATGAACCTCGACAAAAACCACTGCATCTCTTTCCACACCTGCTTTGCAAAGACACATTCCAGAGGGAGGCGGGCAACTGTCTCTTCCCCAGCACAGCCACCTTGAGGACATTGTGCGGGGGGGGCGAGGCTCCGGTCGTGTAGGAAGCCACCAGCCAAACTACGTCTTGGTGCTTGTTTGAAAGTTCTGGTGATGAGGCATTCTGCCAAATGACTTTGGCCGTGTACTCAGGGAACCATCTGACAGGATCCACCATCTCCATTTCCCGTCGGGCCTTGAGGACATTCCGTGCAGACCACTGCCTGATGGATTGGTGGCCAAAGGTGTTTTTCCGCAGAAACTTTCCCACGAAGGATAGGTGGTACAGCACGGTCCAACTGGATGGGGTGTTCCGCGGCAATGTGACCAGATCCATCCTTCCTAACACCAGGGACAGATAGAACCACAGCACATAGTGACACTTGGTGTTTGCATACTAGGGCTCTACGCACAGCTAGTTGCAGCCACACATGAAGGTGGTCATCAGAATGAGGACGACGTTGGGTACATTTTTCCTGCCCTTATCCAGAGGTTTGAACATCATGTCCCTCCGGACCTGGTCCATTTTGGATTCCCAGATGAAGCGGAAAATGGCTCGGGTGACTGCCACGGCGCAGGAGTGGGATATGGGCCAGACCTGCGCCACGTAAAGCAACAACGTGAGCGCCTCGCACCTGATGACCAGGTTCTTACTCACAATGGAGAGAGATCGCTGCTCCCACATGCTCAGCTTATGGTGTACCCTGGCTACTCGCTCCCTCCAGGCTTTGGTGCACACCCCGGCCCTTCTGAACCATATCCCCAACATCTTCAGGTAGTCTGACCTGACGGTGAAGGGGACAAAGGATCGGTCAGCCCAGTTTCCAAAGAACATGGCCTCGCTCTTGCTGTGGTTAACTTTGGCTCCCGAGGCCAGTTTGAACTGGTCGCAGATGCTCATCAGTCTGCAAACCAACAGCGGATCTGAGCAGATGAAAGCGACGTCGTCCATGTACAGGGAGGTTTTAACCTGAGTGCCTCCACTGCCTGGGATTGTCACCCCTCTTCTGCTCACATCCTTCCTAATGGACTCAGCAAAGGGTTCAATACAGCAAACAAACAAGACAGGGGAGAGAGGACAGCCCTGTCTGACTCCAGATTGGATCAGGAAACTTACTGATTTCCACCCATTGATTGAGACTGCGCTACTGATGATTCTGCAGAGCAGTTGGATCCAATTGCAGATTCCCTCCCCAAACCCCATTTTGGAAAGCACGTCCATCTTGTAAGTGTGCGATATCCTGTCAAAAGCTTTCTCCTGGTCCAGGCTGATGAGGCAGGTGTCCACCCTCCTGTCCCGTATCCCTGAGTCGCGTCAGACTATCAGAGATCTTCCTGCAGGGGTACAGTGCAGGTCTGGTCAGGGTGAATCACCAACTCCAGAGCAGACTTGACTCGACTGGCTATGACTTTGGACAGAATCTTGTAGTCAACATTAAGCATTGAGATGGGCTGCCAATTTCTGACTTCTGCCCTCTCCCCCTTCCGCTTGTAGATGAGGGTGATGATGCCTTTCCTCATGGATTCTGACATGCTGCCGGCCAGAAGCATGCTCTCGTATACTTCCTGCAGGCCTGGGGCGACCCAGTCACACAGGGCCTGATACTACTCGACCGGTAAGCCATCACTTCTGGGAGTTTTACTCGTATCGAAGGACTTGGTGGCCTTTGTCAGCTCGTCCAAGTTAGTGGCTTGTCCAGTCTCTCCCTCAAAACCTCTGTGATAGATGACAGGAAGGACTGGGAGGCTCTGCTGTCTGTGGGCTTCGCGTCATACAGCATAGCATAAAAGGATTTGCTGATCCTTGGTATGTCGGACTGCGAAGACTTTACCGAGCCATCCTCTTCCTTCAGGCTGCTGATCACAAAGCTCTCTGTGTGTACCTTTTGCAAGGAGTAACGCGAACACGTCTCATCCTGCTCAATGGAGCGGACTCTGGACTGGAAGATGATCTTGGAGGCCTCCATGGCAAAGAGCGAGGCCTGCTGACTCTTCACCTCATGGTGGTCCTCCTTGACCTCGACCCCCATTGACTGCAGCTGGAGCAGATTTTGCATTCTTTTCTGGAGTCGGGACATTTCGCTCTCGCCCTCTGAACACCTTTGAAGATAAAGAACCTCTTGATGTTCTCCTTGATTGCCTTGCACCAGTGAACTGGAGACTGAAAGAGGGATTTCACAGTTCTCCAACCTTTGTAATCCCTTTTGAGTTCCTCAACGTTCGCTGGGGTTAGCAGTGTAGCATTGAGCTTCCGTGTTCCCCTGCCAACCCGCTGGTCGTCATGTAAGTGACAGTCGGCCAGTAAGAGGCAACAGTCAGAGAAGAACACCTGCTTGACGTCGGTGGATCTGACCGCGACAGCACGGGACACAAACAGGAAGTCAATCCTGGAACGGGCAGACGGGGTTTTACACAGGTTCCAGCCCCTCTGTTCAGTATGACGGGAGGATAATTCCACAGTGGTCTTTCCCCATTGAGCCTTTGCAGCAGCAGCCCCAAGCTTTAGTACGTCCCTCAGCACGTAGTCCTCGACCTTGGAGCATGCTCGTCTGCAACACTCAAGTCGTAAATAACTTTGTACACTAGAAAACCAAAGCATATTCCTCTGCAGATTGAGAACTGCACAATTTCTTTCCCAAAATTATAGAACATAAAACATCTTTCATTTATTGAAATAGAAACCCCACTAAAAGCAGGGCCACAAAAAATTGTTCAAAACTCTGAGCGCTTCTCTCCACGGAAATCTTTAGTAAAAGGCGAAAGATTTATACGATCTGAAGAAAAACCAGAGTAAACTAACGAACAATTCGTTCTACTCTCAACCCACCGTACTCTTAGCTCTTTAACATCATATTGCGCGGGCACACCACCAATTATCATCGATATTGGAGAAAAATCAATTTAGTCCAGATATATTTTAAGATAAAAAAATAACCAGAAACTGTTAACTTCCCACAGAAATATGAATAACTATTGGTCTTTTGCATTATATTCTGGTTTATGTAGATTAGTGGGCGGGGCCTATCTGCCTGCGCCTTCTGTCCGCGGGAATGACATGTTGCAGTCAATACAAGAAATGCTGGAAATACTCAGCAGGTCTGGCAGCATCTGTGGAAAGAGAAGCAGAGTTAACGTTTCGGGTCAGTGACCCTTCTTCGGAACTAACGCTGCTCAGTGACTGCCCAGAGAGGTTAGCATTGATTCTCTCACACTATGTGCTCACCAAGTGATTTTGTTTTAATGCAGGCTGTCGTGAAAAGTGAGGAAAAGAAGCCCGAAGTCTGGTATTGTGAGTCCTGCATTCTGGCATTTGCAGTTTAACCCCAACTTTGAATGCACAGACAAGAAATGCTGGAAATACGCAGCAGGTCTGGCAGCATCTGTGGAGAGAGAAGCAGTTTCAGTGACTCAATTTGTTGGATTCGTCAACTATTTAGCAAAATTCTTGCCCAATTTGTTGTCGGAGTGTGAACCATTATGCCAACTGCCAAGGATGTGCAGTGGTATTGGGGCACAGAACAAGAAGCAGCATTCACTAAAATCAAGCGACTAGTGTCGGCAATGCCAGTGCTGAAATACTATGATGTAAAAGATGAAGTTACCCTGCAGTGTGACACCAGCGAGACATGACTTGGAGCAACCCTAATGCAGCAAGAACAAATGGTTATATTTACATCCAGGGCCTTACTGCAAATGGAACGACGCTACGCTCAGATTGAGAAAGAGTACCTGGCCATTGTCTTTGCTTGTGAACATTTTCATCAATACCTACTTGGAACAGACAAAGTGAAAGTCGAGTCCAACCACAAGCCGCTCCGAAGCATTTTCCTCAAGCCGCTACTATCTGCTCCAAAGTGTCTGCAAAGAATGTTACTCCGGTTACCAAGATATCATCTGGATGTGACATACAATCAAGGGAAGCAGACATGCTGTCGAGAGCTGCACTCCCTATGAAGAAAGTAAAGGATGCTACGACAGAGTGTGAAATCTTCCAGATCCAACGTGAAGCTGCAGCTCGACATGCTCTGGAAATCATCAACCCAGCAGAGACATTGAATCTGCCTTGCTCAAATCAAACGAACTACCCAACAAGATGCAACTCTCCAAGTGTTGCAAGAAGTAGTGATGAAAGGATGGCCTGACAGCACCAGCGACATTCCTGTGGTCACAAGAGCGTATTGGGCTCACAGAGATGACGTAACAGCCCATGATGGCATCTTGTACAAAGGAAATAGAGTCATTATCCCGAAAGATTTGAGAGGAGAGATGCTAAAGCACATCCATGGAAGCCACCAAGGAATTGAGTTGAGTCTGAGGAAGGTAAGAGAAGGGCTCTACTGGCCAAACATGAGCAGTGAAATCAAGGACCACATCAGCCAGTGCAGTGCATGCAATGAGTACCAAGGTAGGCAAGCTAAAGAGCCGCTGATGACATATGACATCCCAGACAGACCTTGGATGAAGCTGGGAGTAGACCTCTTCACACTGACAGGAACTGATTATCTTGTCACTGTAGACTACTATTCTGACTACTGGGAGGTAGACCAGCTGATCTCAATGACTACCGGTGAGATTGTAGAATGCCTGAATGCACACTTGAGTCGTTATGGCATTCCAGACATTGTGATGACCAACAATGCCCCGCAGTTCACAAGCAAAGAATTCAGCCGCTTCATAAAGGATTGGGAAATTCAACACCAGACATCATCTCCACACTATCCCCAGTTCAATGGCAAGACAGAGGTGGCAGTGAAAATTGCCAAAGGAAACATAAAGAAATTGAACAAATCTGGCACAGATGTATACAAGGCAATCCTCGAGTGGAGAAATACACCTACCTACCAAAGGCATGGAAAGTAGTCCGGTACAAAGACTAATATCACGCTGCACCCAAACTACTCTTCCAATAGCAAAAAAGCTACTGATGCCAGAAGTAGTAACAGGTGTGATGACAAAATCAAGGTGAAACGGCAGAGAGCCAAATTTCACTATGACAAAACTGCCAAATCATTGCCAGAATTGAGCATTGGAGAGCAGGTCATAAGAGGGGTGACAATCCCAGGCAGCGGAGGCACTCAGGTCAAAACCTCCCTGTACATGGATGACGTCGCCGTTTTCTGCTCGGATCCGCTGTCCGTGCGCAGACTGATGAGCATCTGCGACCAGTTTGAACTGGCCTCGGGAGCCAAAGTTAACCACGGCAAGAGCTAGGCCATGTTCTTTGGCAACTGGGCTGACCGATCCTTTGTCCCCTTCACCGTCAGGTCAGATTACCTGAAGGTGCTGGGGATATGGTTCGGAAGGGCCGGGGCGTGCACCAAAACATGGAAAGAGCGAGTAGCCAAGGTACGACAAAAGTTGGGCATGTGGGGGCAGCGATCTCTCTCCATTGTGGGTAAGAACCTGGTCATCAGGTGAGAGGTGCTCACGTTGTTGCTCTACGTGGCGCAGGTCTGGCCCATACCCCACTCCTGCGCCGTGGCAGTCACCCGAGCCATTTTCCGCTTCGTCTGGGGATCTAAAATGGACCGGGTCCGGAGGGACACGATGTTCAAATCTCTGGACAAGGGCGGGAAAAATGTACCCAACGTGGCCCTCATCCTGATGACCACCTTCGTGTGCGGCTGCATCAGGCTGTGTGTAGATCCCCAGTACGCAAACTCCAAGTGTCACTACGTGCTGAGGTTCTATCTGTCAACGGTTTTGCGAAGGATGGGCCTGGTCACATTGCCGCGGAACGCTCCTTGCAGTTGGGCGGCGTCGTACCACCTATCCTTCGTGGAGCAGTTTCTGCGGGAAAACACTTTCGACCACCGGTCCATCAGGCAGTGGTCTGCACGGAATGTCCTCAAGGCCCTACGGGAAAAGGAAACGGTGGATCCTGTCGGATGGTTCCCCGAGCAGACCGTCAAAGTCATTTGGCGGAATGCCTCATCACCAGAACTTTCAAACAAGCACCAAGACGTAGCTTGGCTGGTGGTGAGAAGGGCCCTCCCCGTCAGATCCTTCATGCACACCCGAAGTCTCGCCCCCTCCGCACAGTGCCCCCGCGTTGGCTGTGGTGGGGAAGAGACGGTCGCCCACCTCCTCCTGGAATGTGCCTTTGCAAAGCAGGTGTGGAAAGAGATGCAGTGGTTTTTGTCAAGGTTCATCCCAAGCAGCTCTGTAACACAGGAGTCTGTGCTCTACGGGCTGTTCCCAGGGACGCACACCGAGACAAACATCAACTGCTGCTGGAGGACTATCAATTCGGTGAAAGACGCCCTTTGGTCTGCCCGAAACTTGCTGGTCTTCCAGCGCAAAGAGTTGTCCACCACCGAATGTTGCAGACTGGCACATTCCAAGGTCCAGGACTACGTGCTGAGGGACGCACTAAAGCTTGGGGCAGCCGCAGCAAAGGCTCAATGGGGAAAGACCACAGTGTAAGGTCCCCCCACCAAGCTGGACTGAGGGGCTGGATCCATGGGAAACCCCTCGAACTGTATCGTTAATATTCTCAATTGCTGTAAATGTAAAACTGTAATTGACATGACAATTGTGAAACGGAAGGGTTGGGAAGAAACTCATGACAGTATTGAAGGAAACTGATCTCCCTTGCAATGTTTGTATTTTTTGGTGCTGTTTGGAAACTGTTTGGCAATGTAATTTTTACAGATTTTTATGAATAAAGTATATTTTGGAAAAAAAAAATTGGAGAGCAGTTCATAGCCAGTCGAGTCAAATCTGCTCTGGAGTTGGTGATTCACCCCGATCAGACCTGCACTGTACCCGGCAGGAAGATCTCTGATAGTCTGGCGCTACTCAGGGATACGATCGCCTATGTATGGGACAGGAGGGTGGACACCTGCCTCATCAGCCTGGACCAGGAGAAGGCTTTTGACAGGATATCGCACACCTACATGATGGACGTGCTTTCCAAAATGGGGTTTGGGGAGGGAATCTGCAATTGGATCCAACTGCTCTCCACAAACATCAGTAGCGCAGTCTCATTCAACGGGTGGGAATCTGAAAGTTTCCCGATCAAATCTGGAGTCAGACAGGGTTGTCCTCTCTCCCCGGTCTTGTTTGTTTGCTGTATTGAACCCTTTGCTGAGTCTATTAGGAAGGATGCGAGCATAAGAGGGGTGACAATTCCAGGCAGCGGAGGCACTCAGTTTAAAACCTCCCTGTACATGAATGACGTCGCCGTCTTCTGCTCGGATCCGCTGTCCGTGCGCAGACTGATGAGCATCTGCGACCAGTTCGAACTGGCCTCGGGAGCCAAAGTTAACCACGGCAAGAGCGAGGCCATGTTCTTTGGGAACTGGGCTGACCGATCCTTTGTCCCCTTCACCGTTAGGTCAGATTACCTGTAGGTGCTGGGGATATGGTTGGGAAGGGCCGGGGCGTGCGCCAAAACCTGGGAGGAGCAAGTAGCCAAGGTACGACAAATGTTGGGCATGTAGGGGCAGCGATCTCTCTCCATTGTGGGTAAGAACCTGGTCATCAGGTGCGAGGCACGCACGTTGTTGCTGTACGTGGCGCAGGTCTGGCCCATACCCCACTCCTGTGCTGTGGCAGTCACCCGAGCCATTTTCCGCTTCATCTGGTGATCTAAAATGGACCGGGTCCGGAGTGACACGATGTTCAAATCTCTGGACAAGGGCGGGAAAAATGTACCCAACGTGGCCCTCATCCTGATGACCACCTTCGTGTGCGGCTGCATCTAGCTGTGTGTAGATCTCCAGTACGCAAACTCCAAGTGTCACTACGTGCTGAGGTTCTATCTGTCCCCGGTGTTGCGAAGGATGGGCCTGGTCACATTGCCGCGGAACGCTCCATGCAGTTGGACCGTGCCGTACCACCTGTCCTTCGTGGAGCAGTTTCTGCAGGAAAACACCTTCGACCACCGGTCCATCAGGCAGTGGTCTGCACGGAATGTCCTCAAGGCCCTACGGGAAAAGGAGACGGGGGATCCTGTCGGATGGTTCCCCGAGCAGACCGTCAAAGTCATTTGGCGGAATGCCTCATCACCAGAACTTTCAAACAAGCACCAAGACGTAGCTTGGCTGGTGGTGAGAAGGGCCCTCCCCGTCAGATCCTTCATGCACACCCGAAGTCTCGCCCCCTCCGCACAGTGCCCCCGCGTTGGCTGTGGTGGGGAAGAGACGGTTGCCCACCTCCTCCTGGAATGTGCCTTTGCAAAGCAGGTGTGGAAAGAGATGCAGTGGTTTCTGTCGAGGTTCATCCCAAGCAGCTCTGTAATACAGGAGTCTGTGCTCTACGGACTGTTCCCAGGGACGCACACCGAGACAAACATCAACTGCTGCTGGAGGACTATCAATTCGGTGAAAGACGCCCTTTGGTCTGCCCGAAACCTGCTGGTCTTCCAGCGCAAAGAGTTGTCCACGACCGAATGTCGCAGACTGGCACATTCCAAGGTCCAGGACTGCGTGCTGAGGGACGCACTAAAGCTTGGGGCAGCCACAGCAAAGGCTCAATGGGGAAAGACCACAGTGTAAGGTCCCCCCACCAAGCTGAACTGAGGGGCTGGATTCATGGGAAGCCCCTCGAACTGTATCGGGAAAATTTTGTGTGCTGTAAATGTAAAAATGTAATTGGCATGACAATGAAATGGAAGGGTTGTGAGGCAACTCATAATTGTATAGAAGGAAACTGATCACCTTTGCACTGTTTGTATTTTTTGACTTGATGCTGTTTTAAACTGTTTGGGAATGTAATTTTTACAGATTTTTATGAATAAAGTATATTTTGGAGAAAAAAAAATTGGAGAGCCAGTCAGGGTACAAACCTTCAACGCTCTCAACAAGAGTCAGCCCAAGTGGCAACTTGGGACCTGCGTAGAGCAATTGTCACCTCGATCGTATGCAGTGCAAGTGAACAACTAGCTTTACCGTCGCAACTGCAGACATATACGCACAACTGGAGAGGCTGTTCCTTCACTGCAGGTGGCCAATCAGGAAGATAAGAACTCACCAACTGCACAGATCACAGATCAACCATCAGCCCCAGCTGTCCACAGCAACAGTTATCGCGGCAATAAGTGACAAGGGAACGACACTTGCCGGAGAAGGAAAATCAAGCAGATGAACAACCAACGACAACGTGCACGATCACCATTAAGAGACCGGCACGATTTAATGACTATGTGTGCATTGCATATGCAGAGACTGACAAGAATGACAAACCACTAATGCATGAGAACAGTTGTGTGCATCGTGGGTAACTTGGGCAACTCAGCGTCAATGATAATGCATGTAATTTTTTTTGTGTTTTTTTCCTATGAAAAGGGGGATGTTTGGGATAGAAATGCAATACTGTATCAATGTGCCTCCTGGCTTGCCATAGTCATGTGACCTCTACAATGAGACACTCTGACTGCAGGGAGCCATTACAGTCAGTTTCATTAAAGAGAGAGTACACACCAGACTGGTGTCCTGGGATCTCTTAACACCATCAGGAGTCGTGACGTGGCGTCCAGTTTGCTGACTTCTCTGCCAGATTGTCCAGCTGCTTTGATGATGCAATTGAAGTCACCACTTAGGATGACCGGCCTGGACATTGCCAGCAACAGTGGGAGCTGCTGGAGGACGGTCAGCCGCTTGCTGTATTGGACCGGGGCATACACGTTGATTAACCGGAGCGGAGCATTTTGGTACATTATGTCTGCTACGAGGAGGTGACCGCCCACCTTCAGAGATGGTGACGTTGCCTCCCCGCAGCAGAATAACCAGGCCTGAGGAACGGGAATCATTTCCCCCTGACCAGATCGATGGCCTGTGGGACCACCATCGCGACCATTGCCTGTAAGTGCTGAGGTGCGGTATCCCACACTCCTGCAGAAATATCAGGTCGGCTTTGACCTTGGCAAGGTAACCCAAGGTCGAAACACATCGCGTAATTGATTTAATGCTACGCACGTTAATGGAAGCAATCTTCATACCCATTTAAAGCTGGATGTTGCTTACCACACCAGGTGTCCTTACTAGTCCCAGTCCATGTGTATTTTCCTGCATACCCATAGTGTGCACAAGCTGTTGCACAGTCTTTGGGCTCAGAAAGCCCTTCTAGTCAATCACGGGGGGTTTGTTCCACTGGGGTGACATCAGGGGGGTCTTGTAGGCAGCAAGCTTTGGACTGTCCTCTGCTGGGGGGTTCAGCGCTTTGGGTTTGGGCATGCTGGGCCCATCACTGCTTTCAGGACCATGGAGCTGGGGGGCTTTCTCTTCCAGCTCCTTTGCATGCTGCCGTTTCTTTTGCAGGTGCCGTCTTTCCGTCCCTTCCTCGTCTGATGAGGAGCAGCTGCCGTAGTCTGCCTCAGACGGTAGCCTCCTCTTGCCACTGGTTTGCATGGTGACCTGTTCCTTTTTCTGGGGCTTCTTCTTTGTGATTTTCGATTTGATCACTTGCCACTCACCCAGTTATCCCTCTGCTGTCTCCTCCTCCATTGATTCTGTCTGTTGAGGAGAAGTTTCCGGGCACAGTGTAGGTCTTGGGTCACTTGTTGCAGCTGCCTTCCCTTTCTTCCCCTTCTTAGATGGATTTTCCTTGCTGCGGGGAGGGTTGCTGCTCTCTTTCGCTGCACCAGGATTCACCGTTCCTTCCTCCAGCCTTTCCTTGGTCTTTGTCGCCTCTGCGTAACAGAGGCAGCATTTGGGACTGGTATTATAGAGGTGGTCTGCCCCACCACACAGGTTGCAGCACTTACTATGCTTACAGTCCTTTGTCTGATGGCCTTCTTTCTTGCAGTTCTTGCAGACGACTGTGCTGCAGCTGGCCACGACATGACCAGATTTGCCACAGGTCCGACAAACTCTGGGCTGCTTTTTTTTCCCAAAAATATACTTTATTCATAAAAATCTGTAAAAAAAAACATTACAACACAGTTCAAAACAGCACCAATATGACATTCTAAAAAGTGCAAAGAAAATCCGTTTTCTTCAATACTTGAGTGAGTTGCCTCACAACCCTTCCATTCCATTTTACATGCCATGTACATTTTACAGCAAACCCATATTTGGTGTATACAGCCCAAGGGGATTCCCATGGGTCCAGCCCCTCAGTTCATTTTGGTGGAAGAAGTTTACACAGTGGTCTTTCCCCATTGAACCTTTCCAGCGGCTGCTCCAAGCTTTAGTGTGTTCCTCAGAACGTAGTCCTGGACCTTGGAATATGCCAGTCTGCAACACTCGGTCGTGGACAACTCTTTGCGCTGCAAGACCAGCAAGTTTCGGGCAGACCAAAGGGTGTCTTTCACCGAATTGATGGTCCTCCAGCTGAAATTGATGTTTGGTGTGCATCCCTGCAATAGCCCGTAGTGCACAGACTCCTGTGTTACAGAGCTGCTTGGGATGAACCTCGACAAAATCCACTGCATCTCTTTCCACACCTGCTTTGCAAAGACACATTCCAGAAGGAGGCGGGCAACTGTCTCTTCCCCAGCACAGCCACCTTGAGGACATTGTGCGGGGGGTGCGAGGCTCCGGTCGTGTAGGAAGCCACCAGCCAAACTACGTCTTGGTGCTTGTTTGAAAGTTCTGGTGATGAGGCATTCTGCCAAATGACTTTGGCAGTGTACTCGGGGAACCATCCGACAGGATCCACCATCTCCATTTCCCGTCGGGCCTTGAGGACATTCCGTGCAGACCACTGCCTGATGGATTGGTGGCCAAAGGTGTTTTTCCGCAGAAACTTTCCCACGAAGGATAGGTGGTACAGCACGGTCCAACTGGATGGAGTGTTCCGCAGCAATTTGACCAGATCCATCCTTCCTAACACCAGGGACAGATAGAACCTCAGCACATAGTGACACTTGGTGTTTGCATACTAGGGCTCTACGCACAGCTAGATGCAGCCACACATGAAGGTGGTCATTAGGATGAGGGCGACGTTGGGTACATTTTTCCCGCCCTTATCCAGAGGTTTGAACATCATTTCCCTCCGGACTTGGTCCATTTTGGATCTCCAGATAAAGCGGAAAATGGCTTGGGTGACCGCCACGGTGCAGGAGTGGGGTATGGGCCAGACCTACGCCACATACAGCAACAACATAAGCGCCTCGCACCTGATGACCAGGTTCTTACCCACAATGGAGAGAGATCACTGCTCCCACATGCTCAGTTTATGCTGTACCCTGGCTACTCGCTCCTTACAGGTTTTGGCGCATGCCCAGGCCCTTCCCAACCATATCCCCAGCATCTTCAGGTCGTCTGACCTGGTGGTGAAGGGACAAAGGATCAGTTGGCCCAGTTCCTAAAGAACATGGCATCACTCTTGCCTTGGTTAACTTTGGCTCCCGAGGCCAGTTCGAAGTGGTCGCAGATGCTCATCAGTTTGCAAACGGACAGCGGATCCGAGCAGAATACGACGACGGCGTCCATTTACAGGGAGGCTTTTTACCTGAGTACGTCCACTGCCTGGGATTGTCACCCCTCTTATGCCCACATCCTTCCTAATGGACTCAGCAAAGAGTTCGATACAGCAAACAAACAAGACAGGGAGGAGAGGACAGCCCTGCCTGACTCCAGATTGGATCGTGAAACTTTCTGACTCCCACCCATTGATTGAGACTGCGCTACTGATGTTTGTGTAGAGCAGTTGGATCCAATTGCAGAATACATCTTTCACCTCTTGGAGATCCTCCTTGACCTCAACCCCCATCAACTACAGCTGGAGCAGATTCTGCATTCTTTTCTGGAGTTGGCACATTTCCCTCTGTCTCTCTCACCTTCTGAACACCTTTGAGGATGAAGAACCTCTTGATGTTCACCTTGATCGTTTCCCAGCAGTGGTGTTGCGGACTCAAAGAGGGATTTTATGGTCTCCAACCTTTGTAATCCCTTTTGAGTTCCTCGATGTTCCTGGTGTCAACAGTTTCACATTCAGCTTCCATGTCCCCTTGCCAACCTTCTGGTCATCCTGTAAATAACACTCAGCTGGTAGGAGGCAGTGGTGAGAGAAGAACACTGTCATGACGTCGGTGGAACTGAACATGCGTGCTTGGGATGCAAACAGGAAGTCAATCCTGGAATGGGAGGACCCGTCTGGTCTTGACCAGGTGTAGCTACGCAACGCTCTGTCTGCAGTGTTGCTGAAGACATCATGCAGCTTCGTGTATTTTACTGTTTCTAGCAGGAGTCTGGATGTAGCGTCCAGTTTGCTGTCAACTGTGCTGGATCATCCAGCCACATCGATGATGCAGTTGAAGTCACCACCTAGAATGACTGGCCTGGACATCGCCAGCATCAGTGGGAGCTGCTGGAAGACGGCCAGCCACTCGTTCTTCAGAGCCGGGTTGTAGACGTTGATTAACTGGAGTGGAGCACTTTTGTACATTACGTCTGTTACAGGGAGGGGACCACCCACCACCTCCTTAATTTCAGTGTTGGTGAAGTTGCCTCTCCACAGCAGAATACCCAGGTCCGAGGAACGGCGATTGTTTCTTCCTGACCAGATCGATAGCCTGTGGGACCACCATTGCGACCACTGCTGAGGTGCAGTATTCCACACTCCTGCAGAAACAGCAGGTCAGTTGTGACCTTGGTGAGGTACCCCATTGTCGAAACACAGGCCTCAACACTACGCACATGAATAGAAGCAATGTTTAGACCCATTTAAACTGTAATTTACCAGTCTGATTGTCGATGCAAGTCGCAGCTTTTGGCAATGTTTCTGCATGTCTGTTGTGTTCACAAACTGTTGCGAGACTGCGATACCAGTCCTCGTCTCCCGCAGGAGCGTCGTTCCGCCAGGGTGATATTGTGGGGGGTCATGTATCTGGGAAGGTTTGGCTTGTCCCCAGATGGGGTTACCGTTCCACTGTGATCCTTGTCGAGGACATTATTGCTGCCAGCTTCCAGGAGCTAGTATGCTGAGCGCTTCGCTGCTCCAGGTGTTTGGGGTGTGCTGGATCCTCGTCGCTTTCCATGTTTTGGAGCTGGGGGCCTTTCACCTCCTTCGCGCTTTGCTGCTTTTTCTGCTGGTGGTGGTTTTCTTGCCCTTCTTCGTCCAACGAGGCACATTCACTGGTGTCTGTTCGGGACATCAGCCACTTCTTGCTTCTACTTTGGTGGATTTTTCCTTCTCTTATGTCTTGTTTGTCATTTTTCTTTTATCCATTTGCCAGTCTCCTTGTTCCACTGCTGCCTCCTCTTCCATCGAGTCTGTCTGCTCTAGAGGAAGCTGAGGGATGATGTTCTGGGTTTGGCTATTTACACTGAAGTTTTTTCCCATTTTTGTCACTCATCGTGGCCTCTTTTTTGCTATCTTGTCAGCTGAGGGCCTTGGTGGAGGGTGGGCTGTTCATCTCCTTTGAAGCTGCCCTGTTTGGTGCATCTTCTTTAATTGCCCTAGCAAAGGTCCCACTGTGCTTAGGGCTGGCGTTGTCGAGGTGGCCAGCCCTACCACACAGGTTGCAGCAATTTTTTTCCCAAAACAGTAGAATACAACTTTCATTTATAGAAATAGAAATCCCACTAAAAGCAGGGCCACAAAAAATTATTTAAAGCTCTGAGTACACCTCTCCAAGGAAATCTTTAGCAAAAGTTTTTTTTTATTTCCAAAATATACTTTATTCATAAAAATCTGTTAAAAAATACATTACAAAACAGTTCCAAACAGCACCAAGTCAACAATACACAGAGTGCAAAGGAGATCAGTTTCCTTCAATACAGGAGTGAGTTGCCTCACAACCCTTCCATTTCATTTTACATGCCATGTACATTTTGCAGCAAACAAATATTTTCTGGCTACAGTTCGAGGGGTTTCCCATGGATCCAGCCCCTCAGTTCACCCTGGTGGGGGGGACCTTACACAGTGGTCTTTCCCCATAGAGCCTTTGCCGTGGCTGCCCCAAGCTTTAGTGCGTCCCTCAGCATGTAATCCTGGACCTTGGAATGTGCCAGTCTGCAACACTCAGTCGTGGACAACTCTTTGTGCTGGAAGACCAGCAGGTTTCTGGCAGACCAAAGAGCTTCTTTCACTGAATTGATGGTCCTCCAGCAGCAGTTGATGTTTGTCTCGGTGTTCATCCCTGGGAACAGACCGTAGAGCACTACTCCTGTGTTAGAGAGCTGCTTGGGATGAACCTCGACAAAAACCACTGCATCTCTTTCCACACCTGCTTTGCAAAGACACATTCCAGGAGGAGGTGGGCAACTGTCTCTTCCCCACCAGAGCCAACTCGAGGGCATTGTGTAGCGGGTGTGAGACTCCGGGCGTGCAGGAAGGATCTGATGGGGAGGGCTCTTCTCACCACCAGCCAAGCTACATCTTGGTGCTTGATTGAAAGTTCTGGTGATGAGGGATTCCGCCAAATGACTTTGGTAGTCTGCTCGGGAAACCATCCGACAGGATCCACCATCTCCTTTTCCCGTAGGGCCTTGAGGACATTCCGTGCAGACCATTGCCTGATGGATTGGTGGCCAAAGGTGTTTTTCCGCAGAAACTTTCCCACGAAGGATAGGTGGTACAGCACGGTCCAACTGGATGGAGTGTTCCGCGGCAATGTGACCAGATCCATCCTTCCTAACACCAGGGACAGATAGAACCTCAGCACATAGTGACACTTGGTGTTTGCATACTAGGGCTCTACGCACAGCTAGATGCAGCCACACATGAAGGTGGTCATCAGAATGAGGACGACGTTGGGTACATTTTTCCTGCCCTTATCCATAGGTTTGAACATCATTTCCCTCCGGACCTGGTCCATTTTGGATTCCCAGATGAAGCGGAAAATGGCTCGGGTGACAGCCACGGCGCAGGAGTGGGTTATGGGCCAGACCTGCGCCACGTAAAGCAACAACGTGAGCGCCTCGCACCTGATGACCAGGTTCTTACTCACAATGGAGAGAGATCGCTGCTCCCACATGCTCAGCTGATTGGTGTACCCTGGCTACTCGCTCCCTCCAGGCTTTGGTGCACACCCCGGCCCTTCTGAACCATATCCCCAACATCTTCAGGTAGTCTGACCTGACGGTGAAGGGGACAAAGGATCGGTCAGCCCAGTTTCCAAAGGACATGGCCTCACTCTTGCTGTGGTTAACTTTGGCTCCCGAGGCCAGTTTGAACTGGTCACAGATGCTCATCATTCTGCGCACAGACAGCGGATCCGAGCAGATGAAAGCGACGTCGTCCATGTACAGGGAGGTTTTAACCTGAGTGCCTCCACTGCCTGGGATTGTCACCCCTCTTCTGCTCACATCCTTCCTAATGGACTCAGCAAAGGGTTCAATACAGCAAACAAACAAGACAGGGGAGAGAGGACAGCCCTGTCTGACTCCAGATTGGATCAGGAAACTTACTGATTTCCACCCATTGATTGAGACTGCGCTACTGATGATTCTGCAGAGCAGTTGGATCCAATTGCAGATTCCCTCCCCAAACCCCATTTTGGAAAGCACGTCCATCTTGTAAGTGTGCGATATCCTGTCAAAAGCCTTCTCCTGGTCCAGGCTGATGAGGCAGGTGTCCACCCTCCTGTCCCGTATCCCTGAGTCGCGTCAGACTATCAGAGATCTTCCTGCAGGGGTACAGTGCAGGTCTGGTCAGGGTGAATCACCAACTCCAGAGCAGACTTGACTCGACTGGCTATGACTTTGGACAGAATCTTGGTCAACATTAAGCATTGAGATGGGCTGCCAATTTCTGACTTCTGCCCTCTCCCCCTTCCGCTTGTAGATGAGGGTGATGATGCCTTTCCTCATGGATTCTGACATGCTGCCGGCCAGAAGCATGCTCTCGTATACTTCCTGCAGGTCTGGGCCGACCCAGTCCCACAGGGCCTGATACAACTCGACCGGTAAGCCATCACTTCTGGGAGTTTTACTCGTATCGAAGGACTTGGTGGCCTTTGTCAGCTCGTCCAAGTTAGTGGCTTGTCCAGTCTCTCCCTCAAAACCTCTGTGATAGATGACAGGAAGGACTGGGAGGCTCTGCTGTCTGTGGGCTTCGCGTCATACAGCCTAGCATAAAAGGATTTGCTGATCCTTGGTATGTCGGACTGCGAAGACTTTACCGAGCCATCCTCTTCCTTCAGGCTGCTGATCACAAAGCTCTCTGTGTGTACCTTTTGGAAGGTGTAACGCGAACACGTCTCATCCTGCTCAATGGAGCGGACTCTGGACTGGAAGATGATCTTGGAGGCCTCCATGGCAAAGAGCGAGGCCTGCTGACTCTTCACCTCATGGTGGTCCTCCTTGACCTCGACCCCCATTGACTGCAGCTGGAGCAGATTTTGCATTCTTTTCTGGAGTCGGGACATTTCGCTCTCTGAACACCTTTGAAGATAAAGAACCTCTTGATGTTCTCCTTGATTGCCTTGCACCAGTGAACTGGAGACTGAAAGAGGGATTTCACAGTTCTCCAACCTTTGTAATCCCTTTTGAGTTCCTCAACGTTCGCTGGGGTTAGCAGTGTAGCATTGAGCTTCCGTGTTCCCCTGCCAACCCGCTGGTCGTCCTGTAAGTGACAGTCGGCCAGTAAGAGGCAACAGTCAGAGAAGAACACCTGCTTGACGTCGGTGGATCTGACCGCGACAGCACGGGACACAAACAGGAAGTCAATCCTGGAACGGGCAGACGGGGTTTTACACAGGTTCCAGCCCCTCTGTTCAGTATGACGGGAGGATAATTCCACAGTGGTCTTTCCCCATTGAGCCTTTGCAGCAGCAGCCCCAAGCTTTAGTACGTCCCTCAGCACGTAGTCCTCGACCTTGGAGCATGCTCGTCTGCAACACTCAAGTCGTAAATAACTTTGTGCACTAGAAAACCAAAGCATATTTCTCAGCAGATTGAGAACTGCACAATTTCTTTCTCAAAATTATAGAACATAAAACATCTTTCATTTATTGAAATAGAAACCCCACTAAAAGCAGGGCCACAAAAAATTGTTCAAAACTCTGAGCGCTTCTCTCCACGGAAATCTTTAGTACCCTCCTCCTGGAATGTGCCTTTGCAAAGCAGGTGTGGAAAGAGATGCAGTGGTTTTTGTCAAGGTTCATCCCAAGCAGCTCTGTAACACAGGAGTCTGTGCTCTACGGGCTGTTCCCAGGGACGCACACCGAGACAAACATCAACTGCTGCTGGAGGACTATCAATTCGGTGAAAGACGCCCTTTGGTCTGCCCGAAACTTGCTGGTCTTCCAGCGCAAAGAGTTGTCCACCACCGAATGTTGCAGACTGGCACATTCCAAGGTCCAGGACTACGTGCTGAGGGACGCACTAAAGCTTGGGGCAGCCGCAGCAAAGGCTCAATGGGGAAAGATCACAGTGTAAGGTTCCCCCACCAAGCTGGACTGAGGGGCTGGATCCATGGGAAACCCCTCGAACTGTATCGTTAATATTCTCAATTGCTGTAAATGTAAAACTGTAATTGACATGACAATTGTGAAACGGAAGGGTTGGGAAGAAACTCATGACAGTATTGAAGGAAACTGATCTCCCTTGCAATGTTTGTATTTTTTGGTGCTGTTTGGAAACTGTTTGGCAATGTAATTTTTACAGATTTTTATGAATAAAGTATATTTAGGAAATAAAAAAAAAATTGGAGAGCAGGTCATAGCCAGTTGAGTCAAATCTGCTCTGGAGTTGGTGATTCACCCCGATCAGACCATCACTGTACCCGGCAGGAAGATCTATGATAGTCTGGCGCTACTCAGGGATACGATCGCCTACGTACGGGACAGGAGGGTGGACACCTGCCTCATCAGCCTGCACCAGGAGAAGGCTTTTGACAGGATATCGCACACCTACATGATGGACGTGCTTTCCAAAATGGGGTTTGGGGAGGGAATCTGCAATTGGATCTAACTGCTCTACACAAACATCAGTAGCGCAGTCTCAATCAACGGGTGGGAATCGGAAAGATTCCCGATCAAATCTGGAGTCAGACAGGGTTGTCCTCTCTCCCCGGTCTTGTTTGTTTGCTGTATTGAACCCTTTGCTGAGTCTATTAGGAAGGATGCGAGCATAAGAGGGGTGACAATCCCAGGCAGCGGAGGCACTCAGGTCAAAACCTCCCTGTACATGGATGACGTCGCCGTCTTCTGCTCGGATCCGCTGTCTGTGCGCAGACTGATGAGCATCTGCGACCAGTTCGAACTGGCCTCGGGAGCCAAAGTTAACCACGGCAAGAGCGAGGCCATGTTCTTTGGGAACTGGGCTGACCGATCCTTTGTCCCCTTCACCGTCAGGTCAGATTACCTGAAGGTGCTGGGGATATGGTTCGGAAGTGCCGGGGCGTGCAGCAAAACCAGGGAGGAGCGAGTAGCCAAGGTACGACAAAAGTTGGGCATGTGGGAGCAGCGATCTCTCTCCATTGTGGGTAAGAACCTGGTCATCAGGTGCGAGGCGCTCACGTTGTTGGTCTACGTGGCGCAGGTCTGGCCCATACCCCACTCCTGTGCTGTGGCAGTCACCCGAGCCATTTTCCGCTTCATCTGGGGATCTAAAATGGACCGGGTCCGGAGGGACACGATGTTCAAATCTCTGGACAAGGGCGGGAAAAATGGACCCAACGTGGCCCTCATTCTGATGACCACCTTCGTGTGCGGCTGCATCAAGCTGTGTGTAGATCTCCAGTACGCAAACTCCAAGTGTCACTACGTGCTGAGGTTCTATCTGTCCCCGGTGTTGCGAAGGATGGGCCTGGTCACATTGCCGCGGAACGCACCATGCAGTTGGACCGTGCCGTACCACCTATCCTTTGTGGAGCAGTTTCTGCGGGAAAACACCTTCGACCACCGGTCCATCAGGCAGTGGTCTGCACGGAATGTCCTCAAGGCCCTATGGGAAAAGGAGACGGGGGATCCCCGAGCAGACCGCCAAAGTCATTTGGCGGAATGCCTCATCACCAGAACTTTCAAACAAGCACCAAGATGTAGCTTGGCTGGTGGTGAGAAGGGCCCTCCCCGTCAGATCCTTCATGCAAGCCCGAAGTCTCGCCCCCTCTGCACAATGCCCCCGCGGTGGCTGTGGTGGGGAAGAGACGGTTGCCCACCTCCTCCTGGAATGTGTCTTTGCAAAGCAGGTGTGGAAAGAGATGCAGTGGTTTTTGTCGAGGTTCATCCCGAGCAGCTCTGTAACACAGGAGTCTGTGCTCTACGGGCTGTTCCCTGGGACGCACACTGAGATAAACATCAACTGCTGCTGGAGGACTATCAATTCGGTGAAAGACGCCCTTTGGTCTGCCCGAAACCTGCTGGTCTTCCAGCACAAAGAGTTGTCCACGACCGAATGTTGCAGACTGGCACATTCCAAGGTCCAGGACTGCGTGCTGAGGGACGCACTAAAGCTTGGGGCAGCCACAGCAAAGGCTCAATGGGGAAAGACCACAGTGTAAGGTCCCCCCACCAAGCTGAACTGAGGGGCTGGATTCATGGGAAACCCCTCGAACTGTATCGGGAAAATTTTGTGTGCTGTAAATGTAAAAATGTATATGGCATGACAATGAAATGGAAGGGTTGTGAGGCAACTCATAATATTGTATTTTTTGACTTGATGCTGTTTTAAACTGTTTGGGAATGTAATTTTTACAGATTTTTATGAATAAAGTATATTTTGGAGAAAAAAAAATTGGAGAGCCAGTCAGGGTACAAACCTTCAACGCTCTCAAAAGGAGTCAGCCCAAGTGGCAACTTGGGACCTGCGTAGAGCAATTGTCACCTCGATCGTATGCAGTGCAAGTGAACAACCAGCTTTACCGTCGCAACTGCAGACATATACGCACAACTGGAGAGGCTGTTCCTTCACTGCAGGTGGCCAATCAGGAAGATAAGAACTCACCAACTGCACAGATCACAGATCAACCATCAGCCCCAGCTGTCCACAGCAACAGTTATCGCGGCAATAAGTGACAAGGGAACGACACTTGCCGGAGAAGGAAAATCAACCAGATGAACAACCAACGACAACGTGCACGATCACCATTAAGAGACCGGCACGATTTAATGACTATGTGTGCATTGCATGTGCAGAGACTGACAAGAATGACAAACCACTAATGCATGAGAACAGTTGTGTGCATCGTGGGTAACTTGGGCAACTCAACGTCAATGATAATGCATGTAATTGTTTTTGTGTTTTTTTCCTATGAAAAGGGGGATGTTTGGGATAGAAATGCAATACTGTATCAATGTGCCTCCTGGCTTGCCATAGTCATGTGACCTCTACAATGAGACACTCTGACTGCAGGGAGCCATTACAGTCAGTTTCATTAAAGAGAGAGTACACACCAGACTGGTGTCCTGGGATCTCTTAACACCATCAGGAGTCGTGACGTGGCGTCCAGTTTGCTGACTTCTCTGCCAGATTGTCCAGCTGCTTTGATGATGCAATTGAAGTCACCACTTAGGATGACCGGCCTGGACATTGCCAGCAACAGTGGGAGCTGCTGGAGGACGGTCAGCCGCTTGCTGTATTGGACCGGGGCATACACGTTGATGAACCGGAGCGGAGCATTTTGGTACATTATGTCTGCTACGAGCAGGTGACCGCCCACCTTCGGAGATGGTGACGTTGCCTCCCCGCAGCAGAATAACCAGGCCTGAGGAACGGGAATCATTTCCCCCTGACCAGATCGATGGCCTGTGGGACCACCATCGCGACCATTGCCTGTAAGTGCTGAGGTGCGGTATCCCACACTCCTGCAGAAATATCAGGTCGGCTTTGACCTTGGCAAGGTAACCCAAGGTCGAAACACATCGCGTAATTGATTTAATGCTACGCACGTTAATGGAAGCAATCTTCATACCCATTTAAAGCTGGATGTTGCTTACCACACCAGGTGTCCTTACTAGTCCCAGTCCATGTGTATTTTCCTGCATACCCATAGTGTGCACAAGCTGTTGCACAGTCTTTGGGCTCAGAAAGCCCTTCTGGTCAATCACGGGGGGTTTGATGCACTGGGGTGACATCAGGGGTGTCTTGTAGGCAGCAAGCTTTGGACTGTCCTCTGCTGGGGGGTTCAGCGCTTTGGGTTTGGGGCATGCTGGGCCCATCGCTGCATCCAGGACCGTGGAGCTGGGGGGCTTTCTCTTCCAGCTCCTTTGCATGCTGCCGTTTCTTTTGCAGGTGCCGTCTTTCCGTCCCTTCCTCGTCTGATGAGGAGCAGCTGCCGTAGTCTGCCTCAGACGGTAGCCTCCTCTTGCCACTGGTTTGCATGGTGACCTGTTCCTTTTTCTGGGGCTTCTTCTTTGTGATTTTCGATTTGACCACTTGCCACTCACCCAGTTATCCCTCTGCTGTCTCCTCCTCCATTGATTCTGTCTGTTGAGGAGAAGTTTCCGGGCACAGTGTAGGTCTTGGGTCCCTTGTTGCAGCTGCCTCCCCTTTCTTCCCCTTCTTAGATGGATTTTCCTTGCTGCGGGGAGGGTTGCTGCTCTCTTTCGCTGCACCAGGATTCACTGTTCCTTCCTCCAGCCTTTTCTTGGTCTTTGTCGCCTCTGCGTAACAGAGGCAGCATTTGGGACTGGTATTATAGAGGTGGCTGCCCCACCACACAGGTTGCAGCACTTACTATGCTTACAGTCCTTTGTCTGATGGCCTTCCTTCTTGCAGTTCTTGCAGACGACTGTGCTGCAGCTGGCCGCGACATGACCAGATTTGCCACAGGTCCGACAAACTCTGGGCTGCTTTTTTTTCCCAAAAATATACTTTATTCATAAAAATCTGCAAAAAAAAACATTACAACACAGTTCAAAACAGCACCAATTTGACATTCTAAAAAGTGCAAAGAAAATCCGTTTTCTTCAATACTTGAGTGAGTTGCCTCACAACCCTTCCATTCCATTTTACATGCCATGTACATTTTACAGCAAACCCATATTTGGTGTATACAGCCCAAGGGGTTTCCCATGGGTCCAGCCCCTCAGTTCATTTTGGTGGAAGAAGTTTACACAGTGGTCTTTCCCCATTGAACCTTTCCAGCGGCTGCTCCAAGCTTTAGTGTGTTCCTCAGAACGTAGTCCTGGACCTTGGAATATGCCAGTCTGCAACACTCGGTCGTGGACAACTCTTTGCGCTGCAAGACCAGCAAGTTTCGGGCAGACCAAAGGGTGTCTTTCACCGAATTGATGGTCCTCCAGCTGAAATTGATGTTTGGTGTGAATCCCTGGGAATAGCCCGAAGTGCACAGACTCCTGTGTTGCAGAGCTGCTTGGGATGAACCTCGACAAAAACCACTGCATCTCTTTCCACACCTGCTTTGCAAAGACACATTCCAGAAGGAGGCGGGCAACTGTCTCTTCCCCAGCACAGTCACCTTGAGGACATTGTGCGGGGGTGCGAGGCTCCGGTCGTGTAGGAAGCCACCAGCCAAACTACTTCTTGGTGCTTGTTTGAAAGTTCTGGTGATGAGGCATTCCGCCAAATGACTTTGGCAGTGTACTCAGGGAACCATTCGACAGGATCCACCATCTCCATTTCCCGTCGGGCCTTGAGGACATTCCGTGCAGACCACTGCCTGATGGATTGGTGGCCAAAGGTGTTTTTCCGCAGAAACTTTCCCACGAAGGATAGGTGGTACAGCACGGTCCAACTGGATGGAGTGTTCCGCGGCAATGTGACCAGATCCATCCTTCCTAACACCAGGGACAGATAGAACCTCAGCACATAGTGACACTTGGTGTTTGCATACTAGGGCTCTACGCACAGCTAGATGCAGCCACACATGAAGGTGGTCATCAGAATGAGGACGACGTTGGGTACATTTTTCCTGCCCTTATCCAGCGGTTTGAACATCGTGTCCCTCCGGACCGGTCCATTTTGGATTCCCAGATGAAGCGGAAAATGGCTCGGGTGACTGCCACGGCGCAGGAGTGGGATATGGGCCAGACCTGCGCCACATAAAGCAACAACGTGAGCGCCTCGCACCTGATGACCAGGTTCTTACTCACAATGGAGAGAGATCGCTGCTCCCACATGCTCAGCTTATGGTGTACCCTGGCTACTCGCTCCCTCCAGGCTTTGGTGCACACCCCGGCCCTTCTGAACCATATCCCCAACATCTTCAGGTAGTCTGACCTGACGGTGAAGGGGACAAAGGATCGGTCAGCCCAGTTTCCAAAGAACATGGCCTCGCTCTTGCTGTGGTTAACTTTGGCTCCCGAGGCCAGTTCGAACTGGTCGCAGATGCTCATCATTCTGCGCACGGACAGCGGATCTGAGCAGATGAAAGCGACGTCGTCCATGTACAGGGAGGTTTTAACCTGAGTGCCTCCGCTGCCTGGGATTGTCACCCCTCTTCTGCTCATATCCTTCCTAATGGACTCAGCAAAGGGTTCGATACAGCAAACAAACAAGACCGGGGAGAGAGGACAGCCCTGTCTGACTCCAGATTTGATCGGGAAACTTTCAGATTCCCACCCGTTGATTGAGACTGCGCTACTGATGATTCTGCAGAGCAGTTGGATCCAATTGCAGATTCCCTCCCCAAACCCCATTTTGGAAAGCACGTCCATCTTGTAAGTGTGCGATATCCTGTCAAAAGCTTTCTCCTGGTCCAGGCTGATGAGGCAGGTGTCCACCCTCCTGTCCCGTATCCCTGAGTCGTGTCAGACTATCAGAGATCTTCCTGCAGGGGTACAGTGCAGGTCTGGTCAGGGTGAATCACCAACTCCAGAGCAGACTTGACTCGACTGGCTATGACTTTGGACAGAATCTTGTAGTCAACATTAAGCATTGAGATGGGCTGCCAATTTCTGACTTCTGCCCTCTCCCCCTTCCGCTTGTAGATGAGGGTGATGATGCCTTTCCTCATGGATTCTGACATGCTGCCGGCCAGAAGCATGCTCTCGTATACTTCCTGCAGGTCTAGGCCGACCCAGTCCCACAGGGCCTGATACAACTCGACCGGTAAGCCATCACTTCTGGGAGTTTTACTCGTATCGAAGGACTTGGTGGCCTTTGTCAGCTCGTCCAAGTTAGTGGCTTGTCCAGTCTCTCCCTCAAAACCTCTGTGATAGATGACAGGAAGGACTGGGAGGCTCTGCTGTCTGTGGGCTTCGCGTCATACAGCCTAGCATAAAAGGATTTGCTGATCCTTGGTATGTTGGACTGCGAAGACTTTACCGAGCCATCCTCTTCCTTCAGGCTGCTGATCACAAAGCTCTCTGTGTG
Organism: Heterodontus francisci; assembly: GCF_036365525.1. Lineage (NCBI taxonomy): Eukaryota > Metazoa > Chordata > Chondrichthyes > Heterodontiformes > Heterodontidae > Heterodontus > Heterodontus francisci. Next base: position 24,498,721 of record NC_090383.1, read on the forward strand.
TACCTTTTGGAAGGAGTAACGCGAACACGTCTCATCCTGCTCAATGGAGGACTCTGGACTGGAAGATGATCTTGGAGGCCTCCATGGCAAAGAGCGAGGCCTGCTGACTCTTCACCTCATGGTGGTCCTCCTTGACCTCGACCCCCATTGACTGCAGCTGGAGCAGATTTTGCATTCTTTTCTGGAGTCGGGACATTTCGCTCTCGCCCTCTGAACACCTTTGAAGATAAAGAACCTCTTAATGTTCTCCTTGATTGCCTTGCACCAGTGAACTGGAGACTGAAAGAGGGATTTCACAGTTCTCCAACCTTTGTAATCCCTTTTGAGTTCCTCAATGTTCGCTGGGGTTAGCAGTGTAGCATTGAGCTTCCGTGTTCCCCTGCCAACCCGCTGGTCGTCCTGTAAGTGACAGTCGGCCAGTAAGAGGCAACAGTCAGAGAAGAACACCTGCTTGACGTCGGTGGATCTGACCGTGACAGCACGGGACACAAACAGGAAGTCAATCCTGGAACGGGCAGACGGGGTTTTACACAGGTTCCAGCCCCTCTGTTCAGTATGACGGGAGGATAATTCCACAGTGGTCTTTCCCCATTGAGCCTTTGCAGCAGCAGCCCCAAGCTTTAGTACGTCCCTCAGCACGCAGTCCTCGACCTTGGAGCATGCTCGTCTGCAACACTCAAGTCGTAAACAACTTGGTGCACTAGAAAACCAAAGCATATTTCTCTGCAGATTGAAAATTGCACAAATTTTTTCTCAAAATTATAGAACATAAAACATCTTTCATTTATTGAAATAGAAACCCCACTAAAAGCAGGGCCACAAAAAATTGTTCAAAACTCTGAGCGCTTCTCTCCACGGAAATCTTTAGTAAAAGGCGAAAGATTTATACGATCTGAAGAAAAACCAGAGTAAACTAACGAACAATTCGTTCTACTCTCAACCCACCGTACTCTTAGCTCTTTAACATCATATTGCGCGGGCACACCACCAATTATCATCGATACTGGAGAAAAACCAATTTAGTCCAGATATATTTTAAGATAAAAAACTAACCAGAAACTGTTAACTTCCCACAGAAATATGAATAACTATTGGTCTTTTGCATACTATTCTGGTTTATGTAGATTAGTGGGCGGGGCCTATCTGCCTGCGCCTTCTGTCCGCGGGAATGACATGTTGCAGTCAATACAAGAAATGCTGGAAATACTCCGCAGGTCTGGCAGCATCTGTGGAAAGAGAAGCAGAGTTAACGTTTCGGGTCAGTGACCCTTCTTCGGAACTAACGCTGCTCAGTGACTGCCCAGAGAGGTTAGCATTGATTCTCTCACACTATGTGCTCACCAAGTGATTTTGTTTTAATGCAGGCTGTCGTGAAAAGTGAGGAAAAGAAGCCCGAAGTCTGGTATTGTGAGTCCTGCATTCTGGCATTTGCAGTTTAACCCCAACTTTGAATGCACAGACAAGAAATGCTGGAAATACGCAGTAGGTCTGGCAGCATCTGTGGAGAGAGAAGCAGTTTCAGTGACTCAATTTGTTGGATTCGTCAACTATTTAGCAAAATTCTTGCCCAATTTGTTGTCGGAGTGTGAACCATTATGCCAACTGCCAAGGATGTGCAGTGGTATTGGGGCACAGAACAAGAAGCAGCATTCACTAAAATCAAGCGACTAGGTGATGGCAATGCCAGTGCTGAAATACTATGATGTAAAAGATGAAGTTACCCTGCAGTGTGACACCAGCGAGACATGACTTGGAGCAACCCTAATGCAGCAAGAACAAATGGTTATATTTACATCCAGGGCCTTACTGCAAATGGAACGACGCTACGCTCAGATTGAGAAAGAGTACCTGGCCATTGTCTTTGCTTGTGAACATTTTCATCAATACCAACTTGGAACAGACAAAGTGAAAGTCGAGTCCAACCACAAGCCGCTCCGAAGCATTTTCCTCAAGCCGCTACTATCTGCTCCAAAGTGTCTGCAAAGAATGTTACTCCGGTTACCAAGATATCATCTGGATGTGACATACAATCAAGGGAAGCAGATGTACATCGCTGACATGCTGTCGAGAGCTGCACTCCCTATGAAGAAAGTAAAGGATGCTACGACAGAGTGTGAAATCTTCCAGATCCAACGTGAAGCTGCAGCTCGACATGCTCTGGAAATCATCAACCCAGCAGAGACATTGAATCTGCCTTGCTCAAATCAAACAAACTACCCAACAAGATGCAACTCTCCAAGTGTTGCAAGAAGTAGTGATGAAAGGATGGCCTGACAGCACCAGCGACATTCCTGTGGTCACAAGAGCGTATTGGGCTTACAGAGATGACGTAACAGCCCATGATGGCATCTTGTACAAAGGAAATAGAGTCGTTATCCCGAAAGATTTGAGAGGAGAGATGCTAAAGCACATCCATGGAAGCCACCAAGGAATTGAGTTGAGTCTGAGGAAGGTAAGAGAAGGGCTCTACTGGCCAAACATGAGCAGTGAAATCAAGGACCACATCAGCCAGTGCAGTGCATGCAATGAGTACCAAGGTAGGCAAGCTAAAGAGCCGCTGATGACATATGACATCCCAGACAGACCTTGGATGAAGCTGGGAGTAGACCTCTTCACACTGACAGGAACTGATTATCTTGTCACTGTAGACTACTATTCTGACTACTGGGAGGTAGACCAGCTGATCTCAATGACTACCGGTGAGATTGTAGAATGCCTGAATGCACACTTGAGTCGTTATGGCATTCCAGACATTGTGATGACCAACAATGCCCCGCAGTTCACAAGCAAAGAATTCAGCCGCTTCATAAAGGATTGGGAAATTCAACACCAGACATCATCTCCACACTATCCCCAGTTCAATGGCAAGACAGAGGTGGCAGTGAAAATTGCCAAAGGAAACATAAAGAAATTGAACAAATCTGGCACAGAAGTATACAAGGCAATCCTCGAGTGGAGAAATACACCTACCTACCAAAGGCATGGAAAGTAGTCCGGTACAAAGACTAATATCACGCTGCACCCAAACTACTCTTCCAATAGCAAAAAAGCTGCTGATGCCAGAAGTAGTAACAGGTGTGATGACAAAATCAAGGTGAAACGGCAGAGAGCCAAATTTCACGATGACAAAACTGCCAAATCATTGCCAGAATTGAGCATTGGAGAGCAGGTCATAAGAGGGGTGACAATCCCAGGCAGCGGAGGCACTCAGGTCAAAACCTCCCTGTACATGGATGACGTCGCCGTCTTCTGCTCGGATCCGCTGTCCGTGCGCAGACTGATGAGCATCTGCGACCAGTTCGAACTGGCCTCGGGAGCCAAAGTTAACCACGGCAAGAGCGAGGCCATGTTCTTTGGGAACTGGGCTGACCGATCCTTTGTCCCCTTCACCGTCAGGTCAGATTACCTGAAGGTGCTGGGGATATGGTTCGGAAGGGCCGGGGCGTGCACCAAGACATGGGAGGAGCGAGTAGCCAAGGTACGACAAAAGTTGGGCATGTGGGGGCAACGAGAAGGAAGGGGAGGCGGCTGAAACCAACGACCCAGCACCTACCCAGCGCCCGGAAACCCCTCCTCCACAGACAGAATCAATGGAGGAGGAGGCAGCAGATGGACAAACAGGTCAGTGGCAAGTGGTCCAGAGGAAAACCACAAAGAAAAAACATCCCAAAGCCACCACCCAAACCAGTGGCAAGAGGAGGCTTTCTTCTGATTCAGACTGCAACAACTCCTCTTCACTGGACGGGGAAATGCTGGAACGACAGCCCCTTCAAAAGAGGCGGCAGAACTCCGAGATGGATGATCAAGCATCCCAGCCCCCGGGCACTGGAAGCTGTGATGGGCCCGGCGTGCCCCAACCCCAATTCCCCACACGTAACGACGTGGCCAACGCATCTCAGCTCCGGGACACCGGGAGCAAAGACACGTCTGGCGCACCTGAGCTCCGGGAGACCGGGAGATGTGATGTTTTCGAGGAGGAACAGATGGAAGCAGCTGAGGACAACCCAATCCTCTCTGCCTACAAGACCCCCCCGATGTCACCCGAGCGGCACAAAACCTGCAGGAAAAATCAGGAGGGGTTTCTGAGCCCAACCAACGTAAAACTGCTTGCGCATACGATGGGTATGCAGGAACATCCCGAAGGGGAAGGACTGGGACTAGCGAGGACAAATGGTATGGGAAGCAACAACTAATTTTTAGTAAAAAATGGGTGTAAGAATTGCTTCCATTAATGTGCGTAGCATTAAATCTACTACGCGATGTGTTTCAACCTTGGATTACCTTGCCAAGGTCAAAGCTGACCTACTGTTTCTGCAGGAGTGTGGAATACCACACCTCAGCACCTACAGGCAGTGGTCGCGATGGTGGTCCCACGGGCCATCGATCTGGTCGGGGGGTAATGACTGCCGTTCCTCCGGCCTGGGTATTCTGCTGCGGGGAGGTAACTTCACCATCTCCGAAGTTAAGGAGGTGGTGGGCGGCCGCCTCCTCGTAGCAGACGTGATGTACAACAACGCTCCGCTCCGGTTGATCAACGTGTACGCCCCGGTACAACGCAGCGAGCGGCTGACCGTCTTCCAGCAGCTCCCACTGCTGCTGGCGACGTCCAGGCCGGTCATCCTAGGCGGTGACTTCAACTGCATCATCGATGCGGCTGGACGATCCGACAGTGACGACAGAAAACTGGACGCTACGTCCAGATTCCTCATAGAAACAGTTAAGGATGCCAAACTGCACGACGTCTTCAGCAAACCTGCAGACGGAGCGCAGCGCAGATACACATGGTCAAGATCGGACGGGTCTGCCCGTTCCAGGATTGACTTCCTGTTTGTGTCCCGTGCTGTCACGGTCGGATCCACCGACGTCAAGCCGGTGTTCTTCTCCGACCACTGCCTCTTACTGGCCGACTGTCACTTACAGGACGACCAGCGGGTTGGCAGAGGGACGTGGAAGCTCAATGTGACACTGCTGACCCCAGAGAACGTTGAGGAACTCAAAAGGGATTACAAAGGTTGGAGGACCGTGAAACCCCTCTTTGAGTCTCCAGTTCACTGGTGGGAAGCGATTAAGGAGAACATCAAGAGGTTCTTCATCCACAAAGGTGTTCAGAAGGCGAGAGAGAGACAGAGGGAACTGTCCCGACTCCAGAAAATTATGCAAAATCTACTCCGGTTGCAGTCAATGGGGGTCGAGGTCAAGGAGGACCTCCAAGAGGTGAAGAGCCAGCAGGCCTCGCTCTTTGCCAAGGAGGCCTCCAAGATCATCTTCCGGTCCAGAGTCCGCTCCATCGAGCAGGATGAGACGTGCTCGCGTTACTTCTTCCAAAAGGTACACAGAGAGAGCTCTGTTATCAGCAGCCTGAAGGAAGAAGATGGCTCGGTAACGTCTTCGCAGTCCGACATACTAAGGATCAGCAAATCCTTTTATGCTGGGCTGTATGACGCGAAGCCCACAGACAGCAGAGCCTCCCAGTCCTTCCTGTCATCTATCACAGAGGTCTTAGATGACAGCAGGAGGGAGGGACTGGACAAGCCGCTAACTCTGGACGAGCTGACAAAGGCCGTCGAGTCTTTCGAGGCGAGTAAAACTCCCGGGAGCGACGGCTTACCGGTCGAGTTGTACTCGGCCCTGTGGGACTGGGTCGGCCCGGACCTGCTGGAAGTATACGAGAGTATGCTCCTGGCCGGTAGCATGTCAGAATCCATGAGGAAAGGCATCATCACCCTCATTTACAAGCAGAAGGGGGAGAGGGTAGAAATCAGAAATTGGCGGCCCATCTCACTGCTTAATGTTGATTACAAGATTCTGTCCAAAGTCATAGCCAGTCGAGTCAAGTCTGCTCTGGAGCTGGTGATTCACCCCGATCAGACCTGTACTGTACCCGGCAGGAAGATCTCTGATAGCCTCGCGCTACTCAGGGATACGATCGCCTACGTACGGGACAGGAGGGTGGACACCTGCCTCATCAGTCTGGACCAGGAGAAGGCTTTTGACAGGATATCGCACACCTACATGATGGACGTGCTTTCCAAAATGGGGTTTGGGGAGGGAATCTGCAATTGGATCCAACTGCTCTACACAAACATCAGTAGCGCAGTGTCAATCAACGGGTGGGAATCTGAAAGTTTCCCGATCAAATCTGGAGTCAGACAGGGCTGTCCTCTTTCCCCGGTCTTGTTTGTTTGCTGTATTGAACCCTTTGCTGAGTCTATTAGGAAGGATGCGAGCATAAGAGGGGTGACAATCCCAGGCAGCGGAGGCACTCAGGTCAAAACCTCCCTGTACATGGATGACGTCGCCGTCTTCTGCTCGGATCCGCTGTCCGTGCGCAGACTGATGAGCATCTGCGACCAGTTCGAACTGGCCTCGGGAGCCAAAGTTAACCACGGCAAGAGCGAGGCCATGTTCTTTGGGAACTGGGCTGACCGATCCTTTGTCCCCTTCACCGTCAGGTCAGATTACCTGAAGGTGCTGGGGATATGGTTCGGAAGGGCCGGGGCGTGCACCAAAACATGGGAGGAGCGAGTAGCCAAGGTACGACAAAAGTTGGGCATGTGGGGGCAGCGATCTCTCTCCATTGTGGGTAAGAACCTGGTCATCAGGTGCGAGGCGCTCACGTTGTTGCTCTACGTGGCGCAGGTCTGGCCCATACCCCACTCCTGCGCCGTGGCAGTCACCCGAGCCATTTTCCGCTTCGTCTGGGGATCTAAAATGGACCGGGTCCGGAGGGACACGATGTTCAAATCTCTGGACATGGGCGGGAAAAATGTACCCAACGTGGCCCTCATCCTGATGACCACCTTCGTGTGCGGCTGCATCAAGCTGTGTGTAGATCCCCAGTACGCAAACTCCAAGTGTCACTACGTGCTGAGGTTCTATCTGTCCCCGGTGTTGCGAAGGATGGGCCTGGTCACATTGCCGCGGAACGCTCCGTGCAGTTGGGACGTGCCGTACCACCTATCCTTCGTGGAGCAGTTTCTGCGGAAAAACACCTTTGACCACCGGTCCATCAGGCAGTGGTCTGCACGGAATGTCCTCAAGGCCCTACGGGAAAAGGAAACGGTGGATCCTGTCGGATGGTTCCCCGAGCAGACCGTCAAAGTCATTTGGCGGAATGCCTCATCACCAGAACTTTCAAACAAGCACCAAGACGTAGCTTGGCTGGTGGTGAGAAGGGCCCTCCCCGTCAGATCCTTCATGCAAGCCCGAAGTCTCGCCCCCTCTGCACAATGCCCCCGCGGTGGCTGTGGTGGGGAAGAGACGGTTGCCCACCTCCTCCTGGAATGTGCCTTTGCAAAGCAGGTGTGGAAAGAGATGCAGTGGTTTCTGTCGAGGTTCATCCCAAGCAGCTCTGTAACACAGGAGTCTGTGCTCTACGGGCTGTTCCCAGGGACGCACACCGAGACAAACATCAACTGCTGCTGGAGGACTATCAATTCGGTGAAAGACGCCCTTTGGTCTGCCCGAAACCTGCTGGTCTTCCAGCGCAAAGAGTTGTCCACGACCGAATGTCGCAGACTGGCACATTCCAAGGTCCAGGACTGCGTGCTGAGGGACGCACTAAAGCTTGGGGCAGCCACAGCAAAGGCTCAATGGGGAAAGACCACAGTGTAGGGTTCCCCCACCAGGCTGGACTGAGGGGCTGGAACCATGGGAAGCCCCTCGAACTGTATCGTTGATATTCTCAATTGCTGTAAATGTAAAACTGTAATTGACATGACAATTGTGAAACGGAAGGGTTGGGAAGAAACTCATGACATTATTGAAAGAAACTGATCTCTTTTGCAATGTTTGTATTTTTTCGTGCTGTTTGGAAACTGTTTGGCAATGTAATTTTTACAGATTTTTATGAATAAAGTATATTTTGGGAAAAAAAAAAATTGGAGAGCAGTTCATAGCCAGTCGAGTCAAATCTGCTCTGGAGTTGGTGATTCACCCCGATCAGACCTGCACTGTACCCGGCAGGAAGATCTCTGATAGTCTCGCGCTACTCAGGGATACGATCGCCTATGTATGGGACAGGAGGGTGGACACCTGCCTCATCAGCCTGGACCAGGAGAAGGCTTTTGACAGGATATCGCACACCTACATGATGGACGTGCTTTCCAAAATGGGGTTTGGGGAGGGAATCTGCAATTGGATTCAACTGCTCTACACAAACATCAGTAGCGCAGTCTCAATCAACGGGTGGGAATCGGAAAGTTTCCCGATCAAATCTGGAGTCAGACAGGGTTGTCCTCTCTCCCCGGTCTTGTTTGTTTGCTGTATTGAACCCTTTGCTGAGTCTATTAGGAAGGATGCGAGCATAAGAGGGGTGACAATTCCAGGCAGCGGAGGCACTCAGGTTAAAACCTCCCTGTACATGAATGACGTCGCCGTCTTCTGCTCGGATCCGCTGTCCGTGCGCAGACTGATGAGCATCTGCGACCAGTTCGAACTGGCCTCGGGAGCCAAAGTTAACCACGGCAAGAGCGAGGCCATGTTCTTTGGCAACTGGGCTGACCGATCCTTTGTCCCCTTCACCGTTAGGTCAGATTACCTGTAGGTGCTGGGGATATGGTTCGGAAGGGCCGGGGCGTGCGCCAAAACCTGGGAGGAGCAAGTAGCCAAGGTACGACAAATGTTGGGCATGTAGGGGCAGCGATCTCTCTCCATTGTGGGTAAGAGCCTGGTCATCAGGTGCGAGGCACGCACGTTGTTGCTCTACGTGGCGCAGGTCTGGCCCATACCCCACTCCTGTGCTGTGGCAGTCACCCGAGCCATTTTCCGCTTCATCTGGTGATCTAAAATGGACCGGGTCCGGAGGGACACGATGTTCAAATCTCTGGACAAGGGCGGGAAAAATGTACCCAACGTGGCCCTCATCCTGATGACCACCTTCGTGTGCGGCTGCATCTAGCTGTGTGTAGATCTCCAGTACGCAAACTCCAAGTGTCACTACGTGCTGAGGTTCTATCTGTCCCCGGTGTTGCGAAGGATGGGCCTGGTCACATTGCCGCGGAACGCTCCATGCAGTTGGACCGTGCCGTACCACCTGTCCTTCGTGGAGCAGTTTCTGCAGGAAAACACCTTCGACCACCGGTCCATCAGGCAGTGGTCTGCACAGAACGTCCTCAAGGCCCTACGGGAAAAGGAGACGGGGGATCCTGTCGGATGGTTCCCCGAGCAGACCGCCAAAGTCATTTGGCGGAATGCCTCATCACCAGAACTTTCAAACAAGCACCAAGATGTAGCTTGGCTGGTGGTGAGAAGGGCCCTCCCCGTCAGATCCTTCATGCACACCCGAAGTCTCGCCCCCTCTGCACAATGCCCCCGCGGTGGCTGTGGTGGGGAAGAGACGGTTGCCCACCTCATCCTGGAATGTGCCTTTGCAAAGCAGGTGTGGAAAGAGATGCAGTGGTTTCTGTCGAGGTTCATCCCAAGCAGCTCTGTAACACAGGAGTCTGTGCTCTACGGACTGTTCCCAGGGACGCACACCGAGACAAACATCAACAGCTGCTGGAGGACTATCAATTCGGTGAAAGACGCCCTTTGGTCTGCCCGAAACCTGCTGGTCTTCCAGCGCAAAGAGTTGTCCACGACCGAATGTCGCAGACTGGCACATTCCAAGGTCCAGGACTGCGTGCTGAGGGACGCACTAAAGCTTGGGGCAGCCACAGCAAAGGCTCAATGGGGAAAGACCACAGTGTAAGGTCCCCCCACCAAGCTGAACTGAGGGGCTGGAATCATGGGAAACCCCTCGAACTGTATCGGGAAAATTTTGTGTGCTGTAAATGTAAAAATGTATATGGCATGACAATGAAATGGAAGGGTTGTGAGGCAACTCATAATTGTATAGAAGGAAACTGATCACCTTTGCACTGTTTGTATTTTTTGACTTGATGCTGTTTTAAACTGTTTGGGAATGTAATTTTTACAGATTTTTATGAATAAAGTATATTTTGGAGAAAAAAAAATTGGAGAGCCAGTCAGGGTACAAACCTTCAACGCTCTCAACAAGAGTCAGCCCAAGTGGCAACTTGGGACCTGCGTAGAGCAATTGTCACCTCGATCGTATGCAGTGCAAGTGAACAACTAGCTTTACCGTCGCAACTGCAGACATATACGCACAACTGGAGAGGCTGTTCCTTCACTGCAGGTGGCCAATCAGGAAGATAAGAACTCACCAACTGCACAGATCACAGATCAACCATCAGCCCCAGCTGTCCACAGCAACAGTTATCGCGGCAATAAGTGACAAGGGAACGACACTTGCCGGAGAAGGAAAATCAACCAGATGAACAACCAACGACAACGTGCACGATCACCATTAAGAGACCGGCACGATTTAATGACTATGTGTGCATTGCATATGCAGAGACTGACAAGAATGACAAACCACTAATGCATGAGAACAGTTGTGTGCATCGTGGGTAACTTGGGCAACTCAGCGTCAATGATAATGCATGTAATTTTTTTTGTGTTTTTTTCCTATGAAAAGGGGGATGTTTGGGATAGAAATGCAATACTGTATCAATGTGCCTCCTGGCTTGCCATAGTCATGTGACCTCTACAATGAGACACTCTGACTGCAGGGAGCCATTACAGTCAGTTTCATTAAAGAGAGAGTACACACCAGACTGGTGTCCTGGGATCTCTTAACACCATCAGGAGTCGTGACGTGGCGTCCAGTTTGCTGACTTCTCTGCCAGATTGTCCAGCTGCTTTGATGATGCAATTGAAGTCACCACTTAGGATGACCGGCCTGGACATTGCCAGCAACAGTGGGAGCTGCTGGAGGACGGTCAGCCGCTTGCTGTATTGGACCGGGGCATACACGTTGATGAACCGGAGCGGAGCATTTTGGTACATTATGTCTGCTACGAGCAGGTGACCGCCCACCTTCAGAGATGGTGACGTTGCCTCCCCGCAGCAGAATAACCAGGCCTGAGGAACGGGAATCATTTCCCCCTGACCAGATCGATGGCCTGTGGGACCACCATCGCGACCATTGCCTGTAAGTGCTGAGGTGCGGTATCCCACACTCCTGCAGAAATATCAGGTCGGCTTTGACCTTGGCAAGGTAACCCAAGGTCGAAACACATCGCGTAATTGATTTAATGCTACGCACGTTAATGGAAGCAATCTTCATACCCATTTAAAGCTGGATGTTGCTTATCACACCAGGTGTCCTTACTAGTCCCAGTCCATGTGTATTTTCCTGCATACCCATAGTGTGCACAAGCTGTTGCACAGTCTTTGGGCTCAGAAAGCACTTCTGGTCACTCACGGGGGGTTTGTTGCACTGGGGTGACATCAGGGGTGTCTTGTAGGCAGCAAGCTTTGGACTGTCCTCTGCTGGGGGGTTCAGCGCTTTGGGTTTGGGGCATGCTGGGCCCATCGCTGCATCCAGGACCGTGGAGCTGGGGGGCTTTCTCTTCCAGCTCCTTTGCATGCTGCCGTTTCTTTTGCAGGTGCCGTCTTTCCGTCCCTTCCTCGTCTGATGAGGAGCAGCTGCCGTAGTCTGCCTCAGACGGTAGCCTCCTCTTGCCACTGGTTTGCATGGTGACCTGTTCCTTTTTCTGGGGCTTCTTCTTTGTGATTTTCGATTTGACCACTTGCCACTCACCCAGTTATCCCTCTGCTGTCTCCTCCTCCATTGATTCTGTCTGTTGAGGAGAAGTTTCCGGGCACAGTGTAGGTCTTGGGTCCCTTGTTGCAGCTGCCTCCCCTTTCTTCCCCTTCTTAGATGGATTTTCCTTGCTGCGGGGAGGGTTGCTGCTCTCTTTCGCTGCACCAGGATTCACCGTTCCTTCCTCCAGCCTTTCCTTGGTCTTTGTCGCCTCTGCGTAACAGAGGCAGCATTTGGGACTGGTATTATAGAGGTGGTCTGCCCCACCACACAGGTTGCAGCACTTACTATGCTTACAGTCCTTTGTCTGATGGCCTTCTTTCTTGCAGTTCTTGCAGACGACTGTGCTGCAGCTGGCCTCGACATGACCAGATTTGCCACAGGTCCGACAAACTCTGGGCTGCTTTTTTTTCCCAAAAATATACTTTATTCATAAAAATCTGTAAAAAAAAACATTACAACACAGTTCAAAACAGCACCAATATGACATTCTAAAAAGTGCAAAGAAAATCCGTTTTCTTCAATACTTGAGTGAGTTGCCTCACAACCCTTCCATTCCATTTTACATGCCATGTACATTTTACAGCAAACCCATATTTGGTGTATACAGCCCAAGGGGTTTCCCATGGGTCCAGCCCCTCAGTTCATTTTGGTGGAAGAAGTTTACACAGTGGTCTTTCCCCATTGAACCTTTCCAGCGGCTGCTCCAAGCTTGAGTGTGTTCCTCAGAACGTAGTCCTGGACCTTGGAATGTGCCAGTCTGCAACACTCAGTCGTGGACAACTCTTTGCGCTGCAAGACCAGCAAGTTTCGGGCAGACCAAAGGGTGTCGTTCACCGAATTGATGGTCCTCCAGCTGAAATTGATGTTTGGTGTGAATCCCTGGGAATAGCCCGAAGTGCACAGACTCCTGTGTTGCAGAGCTGCTTGGGATGAACCTCGACAAAAACCACTGCATCTCTTTCCACACCTGCTTTGCAAAGACACATTCCAGAGGGAGGCGGGCAACTGTCTCTTCCCCAGCACAGCCACCTTGAGGACATTGTGCGGGGGGTGCGAGGCTCCGGTCGTGTAGGAAGCCACCAGCCAAACTACGTCTTGGTGCTTGTTTGAAAGTTCTGGTGATGAGGCATTCTGCCAAATGACTTTGGCAGTGTACTCAGGGAACCATCTGACAGGATCCACCATCTCCATTTCCCGTCGGTCCTTGAGGACATTCCGTGCAGACCACTGCCTGATGGATTGGTGGCCAAAGGTGTTTTTCCGCAGAAACTTTCCCACGAAGGATAGGTGGTACAGCACGGTCCAACTGGATGGAGTGTTCCGCGGCAATGTGACCAGATCCATCCTTCCTAACACCAGGGACAGATAGAACCACAGCACATAGTGACACTTGGTGTTTGCATACTAGGGCTCTACGCACAGCTAGATGCAGCCACACATGAAGGTGGTCATTAGGATGAGGGCGACGTTGGGTACATTTTTCCTGCCCTTATCCATAGGTTTGAACATCATTTCCCTCCGGACTTGGTCCATTTTGGATCTCCAGATAAAGCGGAAAATGGCTTGGGTGACCGCCACGGTGCAGGAGTGGGGTATGGGCCAGACCTACGCCACATACAGCAACAACATAAGCGCCTCGCACCTGATGACCAGGTTCTTACCCACAATGAAGAGAGATCACTGCTCCCACATGCTCAGTTTATGCTGTACCCTGGCTACTCGCTCCTTACAGGTTTTGGCGCATGCCCAGGCCCTTCCCAACCATATCCCCAGCATCTTCAGGTCGTCTGACCTGGTGGTGAAGGGACAAAGGATCAGTTGGCCCAGTTCCTAAAGAACATGGCATCACTCTTGCCTTGGTTAACTTTGGCTCCCGAGGCCAGTTCGAACTGGTCGCAGATGCTCATCAGTTTGCAAACGGACAGCGGATCCGAGCAGAATACGACGACGGCGTCCATTTACAGGGAGGCTTTTTACCTGAGTACGTCCACTGCCAGGGATTGTCACCCCTCTTATGCCCACATCCTTCCTAATGGACTCAGCAAAGAGTTCGATACAGCAAACAAACAAGACAGGGAGGAGAGGACAGCCCTGCCTGACTCCAGATTGGATCGTGAAACTTTCTGACTCCCACCCATTGATTGAGACTGCGCTACTGATGTTTGTGTAGAGCAGTTGGATCCAATTGCAGAATACATCTTTCACCTCTTGGAGATCCTCCTTGACCTCAACCCCCATCGACTACAGCTGGAGCAGATTCTGCATTCTTTTCTGGAGTTGGCACATTTCCCTCTGTCTCTCTCACCTTCTGAACACCTTTGAGGATGAAGAACCTCTTGATGTTCACCTTGATCGCTTCCCAGCAGTGGTGTTGCGGACTCAAAGAGGGATTTTATGGTCTCCAACCTTTGTAATCCCTTTTGAGTTCCTCGATGTTCCTGGTGTCAACAGTTTCACATTCAGCTTCCATGTCCCCTTGCCAACCTTCTGGTCATCCTGTAAATAACACTCAGCTGGTAGGAGGCAGTGGTGAGAGAAGAACACTGTCATGACGTCGGTGGAACTGAACATGCGTGCTTGGGATGCAAACAGGAAGTCAATCCTGGAATGGGAGGACCCTTCTAGTCTTGACCAGGTGTAGCTACGCAACGCTCTGTCTGCAGTGTTGCTGAAGACATCATGCAGCTTCGTGTATTTTACTGTTTCTAGCAGGAGTCTGGATGTAGCGTCCAGTTTGCTGTCAACTGTGCTGGATCATCCAGCCACATCGATGATGCAGTTGAAGTCACCACCTAGAATGACTGGCCTGAACATCGCCAGCATCAGTGGGAGCTGCTGGAAGACGGCCAGCCACTCGTTCTTCAGAGCCGGGTTGTAGACGTTGATTAACTGGAGTGGAGCACTTTTGTACATTACGTCTGTTACAGGGAGGGGACCACCCACCACCTCCTTAATTTCAGTGTTGGTGAAGTTGCCTCTCCACAGCAGAATACCCAGGTCCGAGGAACGGCGATTGTTTCTTCCTGACCAGATCGATAGCCTGTGGGACCACCATTGCGACCACTGCCTATAGGTGCTGAGGTGCAGTATTCCACACTCCTGCAGAAACAGCAGGTCATTTGTGACCTTGGTGAGGTACCCAATTGTCGAAACACAGGCCTCAACACTACGCACATGAATAGAAGCAATGTTTAGACCCATTTAAACTGTAATTTACCAGTCTGATTGTGGATGCAAGTCGCAGCTTTTGGCAATGTTTCTGCATGTCTGTTGTGTTCACAAGCTGTTGCGAGACTGCGATACCAGTCCTCGTCTCCCGCAGGAGCGTCGTTCCGCCAGGGTGATATTGTGGGGGGTCATGTATCTGGGAAGGTTTGGCTTGTCCCCAGATGGGGTTACCGTTGCACTGTGATCCTTGTCGAGGACATTATTGCTGCCAGCTTCCAGGAGCTAGTGTGCTGAGCGCTTCGCTGCTCCAGGTGTTTGGGGTGTGCTGGATCCTCGTCGCTTTCCATGTTTTGGAGCTGGGGGCCTTTCACCTCCTTCGCGCTTTGCTGCTTTTTCTGCTGGTGGTGGTTTTCTTGCCCTTCTTCGTCCAACGAGGCGCATTCACTGGTGTCTGTTCGGGACATCAGCCACTTCTTGCTTCTACTTTGGTGGATTTTTCCTTCTCTTATGTCTTGTTTGTCATTTTTCTTTTATCCATTTGCCAGTCTCCTTGTTCCACTGCTGCCTCCTCTTCCATCGAGTCTGTCTGTTCTAGAGGAAGCTGAGGGATGATGTTCTAGGTTTGGCTATTTACACTGAAGTTTTTTCCCATTTTTTTTTTCCCAAAATATACTTTATTCATAAAAATCTGTAAAAATTACATTGCCAAACAGTTTCCAAACAGCACGAAAAAATACAAACATTGCAAAAGAGATCAGTTTCTTTCAATAATGTCATGAGTTTCTTCCCAACCCTTCCGTTTCACAATTGTCATGTCAATTACAGTTTTACATTTACAGCAATTGAGAATATTAACGATACAGTTCGAGGGGCTTCCCATGGTTCCAGCCCCTCAGTCCAGCTTGGTGGGGGAACCTTACACTGTGGTCTTTCCCCATTGAGCCTTTGCTGCGGCTGCCCCAAGCTTTAGTGCGTCCCTCAGCACGTAGTCCTGGACCTTGGAATGTGCCAGTCTGCAACATTCGGTGGTGGACAACTCTTTGCGCTGGAAGACCAGCAAGTTTCGGGCAGACCAAAGGGCGTCTTTCACGGAATTGATAGTCCTCCAGCAGCAGTTGATGTTTGTCTCGGTGTGCGTCCCTGGGAACAGCCCGTAGAGCACAGACTCCTGTGTTACAGAGCTGCTTGGGATGAACCTTGACAAAAACCACTGCATCTCTTTCCACACCTGCTTTGCAAAGGCACATTCCAGGAGGAGGTGGGCAACCGTCTCTTCCCCACCACAGCCAACGCGGGGGCACTGTGCGGAGGGGGCGAGACTTCGGGTGTGCATGAAGGATCTGACGGGGAGGGCCCTTCTCACCACCAGCCAAGCTACGTCTTGGTGCTTGTTTGAAAGTTCTGGTGATGAGGCATTCTGCCAAATGACTTTGACGGTCTGCTCGGGGAACCATCCGACAGGATCCACCGTTTCCTTTTCCCGTAGGGCCTTGAGGACATTCCGTGCAGACCACTGCCTGATGGACCGGTGGTCAAAGGTGTTTTTCCGCAGAAACTGCTCCACGAAGGATAGGTGGTACGGCGCCGCCCAACTGCACGGAGCGTTCCGCGGCAATGTGACCAGGCCCATCCTTCGCAACACCGGGGACAGATAGAACCTCAGCACGTAGTGACACTTGGAGTTTGCGTACTGGGGATCTACACATAGCTTGATGCAGCCGCACACGAAGGTGGTCATCAGGATGAGGGCCACGTTGGGTACATTTTTCCCGCCCATGTCCAGAGATTTGAACATCATGTCCCTCCGGACCCGGTCCATTTTAGATCCCCAGACGAAGCGGAAAATGGCTCGGGTGACTGCCACGGCGCAGGAGTGGGGTATGGGCCAGACCTGCGCCACGTAGAGCAACAACGTGAGCGCCTCGCACCTGACGACCAGGTTCTTACCAACAATGGAGAGAGATCGCTGCCCCCACATTTTTTTTTTATTTCCAAAATATACTTTATTCATAAAAATCTGTAAAAATTACATTGCCAAACAGTTTCCAAACAGCACCAAAAAATACAAACATTGCAAGGGAGATCAGTTTCCTTCAATACTGTCATGAGTTTCTTCCCAACCCTTCCGTTTCACAATTGTCATGTCAATTACAGTTTTACATTTACAGCAATTGAGAATATTAACGATACAGTTCGAGGGGTTTCCCATGGATCCAGCCCCTCAGTCCAGCTTGGTGGGGGAACCTTACACTGTGATCTTTCCCCATTGAGCCTTTGCTGCGGCTGCCCCAAGCTTTAGTGCGTCCCTCAGCACGTAGTCCTGGACCTTGGAATGTGCCAGTCTGCAACATTCTGTGGTGGACAACTCTTTGCGCTGGAAGACCAGCAAGTTTCGGGCAGACCAAAGGGCGTCTTTCACCGAATTGATAGTCCTCCAGCAGCAGTTGATGTTTGTCTCGGTGTGCGTCCCTGGGAACAGCCCGTAGAGCACAGACTCCTGTGTTACAGAGCTGCTTGGGATGAACCTTGACAAAAACCACTGCATCTCTTTCCACACCTGCTTTGCAAAGGCACATTCCAGGAGGAGGTGGGCGACCGTCTCTTCCCCATCGCTGCCCCCACATGCCCAACTTTTGTCGTACCTTGGCTACTCGCTCCTCCCATGTTTTGGTGCACGCCCCGGTCCTTCCGAACCATATCCCCAGCACCTTCAGGTAATCTGACCTGACGGTGAAGGGGACAAAGGATCGGTCAGCCCAGTTCCCAAAGAACATGGCCTCGCTCTTGCCGTGGTTAACTTTGGCTCCCGAGGCCAGTTCGAACTGGTCGCAGATGCTCATCAGTCTGCGCACGGACAGCGGATCCGAGCAGGACGGCGACGTCATCCATGTACAGGGAGGTTTTGACCTGAGTGCCTCCGCTGCCTGGGATTGTCACCCCTCTTATGCTCGCATCCTTCCTAATAGACTCAGCAAAGGGTTCAATACAGCAAACAAACAAGACCGGGGACAGAGGACAGCCCTGTCTGACTCCAGATTTGATCGGGAAACTTTCAGATTCCCACCCGTTGATTGACACTGCGCTACTGATGTTTGTGTAGAGCAGTTGGATCCAATTGCAGATTCCCTCCCCAAACCCCATTTTGGAAAGCACGTCTATCATGTAGGTGTGCGATATCCTGTCAAAAGCTTTCTCCTGGTCCAGGCTGATGAGGCAGGTGTCCACCCTCCTGTCCCGTATCCCTGAGTCGCGTCAGACTATCAGAGATCTTCCTGCAGGGGTACAGTGCAGGTCTGGTCAGGGTGAATCACCAACTCCAGAGCAGACTTGACTCGACTGGCTATGACTTTGGACAGAATCTTGTAGTCAACATTAAGCATTGAGATGGGCTGCCAATTTCTGACTTCTGCCCTCTCCCCCTTCCGCTTGTAGATGAGGGTGATGATGCCTTTCCTCATGGATTCTGACATGCTGCCGGCCAGAAGCATGCTCTCGTATACTTCCTGCAGTTCTGGGCCAACCCAGTCCCACAGGGCCTGATACAACTCGACCGGTAAGCCATCACTTCTGGGAGTTTTACTCGTATCGAAGGACTTGGTGGCCTTTGTCAGCTCGTCCAAGTTAGTGGCTTGTCCAGTCTCTCCCTCAAAACCTCTGTGATAGATGACAGGAAGGACTGGGAGGCTCTGCTGTCTGTGGGCTTCGCGTCATTCTTTTTCTTTTGGGCCTCCTTATCTCGAGAGACAATGGATACGCGCCTGGAGGTGGTCAGTGGTTTGTGAAGCAGCGCCTGGAGTGGCTATAAAGGCCAATTCTGGAGTGACAGGCTCTTCCACAGGTGCTGCAGAGAAATTTGTTTGTTGGGGCTGTTGCACAGTTGGCTCTCCCCTTGCGCCTCTGTCTTTTTTCCTGCCAACTACTAAGTCTCTTCGACTCGCCACAATTTAGCCCTGTCTTTATGGCTGCCCGCCAGCTCTGGCGAATGCTGGCAACTGACTCCCACGACTTATGATCAATGTCACACGATTTCATGTCGCGTTTGCAGACGTCTTTATAACGGAGACATGGACGGCCGGTGGGTCTGATACCAGTGGCGAGCTCGCTGTACAATGTGTCTTTGGGGATCCTGCCATCTTCCATGCGGCTCACATGGCCAAGCCATCTCAAGCGCCGCTGACTCAGTAGTGTGTATAAGCTGGGGGTGTTGGCCGCTTCAAGGACTTCTGTGTTGGAGATATAGTCCTGCCACCTGATGCCAAGTATTCTCCGAAGGCAGCGAAGATGGAATGAATTGAGACGTCGCTCTTGGCTGGCATACGTTGTCCAGGCCTCGCTGCCGTAGAGCAAGGTACTGAGGACACAGGCCTGATACACTCGGACTTTTGTGTTCCGTGTCAGTGCGCCATTTTCCCACACTCTCTTGGCCAGTCTGGACATAGCAGTGGAAGCCTTACCCATGCGCTTGTTGATTTCTGCATCTAGAGACAGGTTACTGGTGATAGTTGAGCCTAGGTAGGTGAACTCTTGAACCACTTCCAGAGCGTGGTCGCCAATATTGATGGATGGAGCATTTCTGACATCCTGCCCCATGATGTTCGTTTTCTTGAGGCTGATGGTTAGGCCAAATTCATTGCAGGCAGACGCAAACCTGTCGATGAGACTCTGCAGGCATTCTTCAGTGTGAGATGTTAAAGCAGCATCGTCAGCAAAGAGGAGTTCTCTGATGAGGACTTTCCGTACTTTGGACTTCGCTCTTAGACGGGCAAGGTTGAACAACCTGCCCCCTGATCTTGTGTGGAGGAAAATTCCTTCTTCAGAGGATTTGAACGCATGTGAAAGCAGCAGGGAGAAGAAAATCCCAAAAAGTGTGGGTGCGAGAACACAGCCCTGTTTCACACCACTCAGGATAGGAAAGGGCTCTGATGAGGAGCCACCATGTTGAATTGTGCCTTTCATATTGTCATGGAATGAGGTGATGATACTTAGTAGCTTTGGTGGACATCCGATCTTTTCTAGTAGTCTGAAGAGACCACGTCTGCTGACGAGGTCAAAGGCTTTGGTGAGATCAATGAAAGCAATGTAGAGGGGCATCTGTTGTTCACGGCATTTCTCCTGTATCTGACGAAGGGAGAACAGCATGTCAATAGTCGATCTCTCTGCACGAAAGCCACACTGTGCCTCAGGGTAGACGCGCTCGGCCAGCTTCTGGAGCCTGTTCAGAGCGACTCGAGCAAAGACTTTCCCCACTATGCTGAGCAGGGAGATTCCACGGTAGTTGTTGCAGTCACCGCGGTCACCTTTGTTTTTATAGAGGGTGATGATGTTGGCATCGCGCATGTCCTGGGGTACTGCTCCCTCGTCCCAGCACAGGCATAGCAGTTCATGTAGTGCTGAGAGTATAGCAGGCTTGGCACTCTTGATTATTTCAGGGGTAATGCTGTCCTTCCCAGGGGCTTTTCCGCTGGCTAGGGAATCAATGGCATCACTGAGTTCCGATTTGGTTGGCTGTATGTCCAGCTCATCCATGACTGGTAGAGGCTGGGCTGCATTGAGGGCAGTCTCAGTGACAGCATTCTCCCTGGAGTACAGTTCTAGGTAGTGCTCAACCCAGCGGTCCATCTGTTTGCGTTGGTCAGTGATTATGTCCCCCGATTTAGATTTGAGGGGGGTGATCTTCTTGATGGTTGGCCCAAGAGCTCTCTTCATGCCATCATACATTCCTCTGATGTTTCCGGTGTCTGAGGCCAGCTGAATATGACTGCATAGGTGTTGCCAGTAGTCGTTTGCGCAACGCCGAGCTGTTCTTTGTGCAGTACTTCTGGCTGCTTTAAGTGCTGCGGATGTTAAATCGCTGGGGGCTTTCTTGTAGTTCAAAAGTGCAATGCGCTTAGCGGCAATGACAGGTTCCAGCTCTTCATTATGAGATTGAAACCAGTCTGCATTTCTCTTCGCACTTTTGCCGCGTCATACAGCCTAGCATAAAAGGATTTGCTGATCCTTGGTATGTCGGACTGCGAAGACTTTACCGAGCCATCCTCTTCCGTCAGGCTGCTGATCACAAAGCTCTCTGTGTGTACCTTTTGGAAGGAGTAACGCGAACATGTCTCATCCTGCTCAATGGAGGACTCTGGACTGGAAGATGATCTTGGAGGCCTCCATGGCAAAGAGCGAGGCCTGCTGACTCTTCACCTCATGGTGGTCCTCCTTGACCTCAACCCCCATTGACTGCAGCTGGAGCAGATTTTGCATTCTTTTCTGGAGTCGGGACATTTCGCTCTCTGAACACCTTTGAAGATAAAGAACCTCTTGATGTTCTCCTTGATTGCCTTGCACCAGTGAACTGGAGACTGAAAGAGGGATTTCACAGTTCTCCAACCTTTGTAATCCCTTTTGAGTTCCTCAACGTTCGCTGGGGTTAGCAGTGTAGCATTGAGCTTCCATGTTCCCCTGCCAACCCGCTGGTCGTCCTGTAAGTGACAGTCGGCCAGTAAGAGGCAACAGTCAGAGAAGAACACCTGCTTGACGTCGGTGGATCTGACCGCGACAGCACGGGACACAAACAGGAAGTCAATCCTGGAACGGGCAGACGGGGTTTTACACAGGTTCCAGCCCCTCTGTTCAGTATGACGGGAGGATAATTCCACAGTGGTCTTTCCCCATTGAGCCTTTGCAGCAGCAGCCCCAAGCTTTAGTACGTCCCTCAGCACGTAGTCCTCGACCTTGGAGCATGCTCGTCTGCAACACTCAAGTCGTAAATAACTTTGTACACTAGAAAACCAAAGCATATTTCTCTGCAGATTGAGAACTGCACAATTTCTTTCCCAAAATTATAGAACATAAAACATCTTTCATTTATTGAAATAGAAACCCCACTAAAAGCAGGGCCACAAAAAATTGTTCAAAACTCTGAGCGCTTCTCTCCACGGAAATCTTTAGTAAAAGGCGAAAGATTTATACGATCTGAAGAAAAACCAGAGTAAACTAACGAACAATTCGTTCTACTCTCAACCCACCGTACTCTTAGCTCTTTAACATCATATTGCGCGGGCACACCACCAATTATCATCGATATTGGAGAAAAATCAATTTAGTCCAGATATATTTTAAGATTAAAAAAATAACCAGAAACTGTTAACTTCCCACAGAAATATGAATAACTATTGGTCTTTTGCATTATATTCTGGTTTATGTAGATTAGTGGGCGGGGCCTATCTGCCTGCGCCTTCTGTCCGCGGGAATGACATGTTGCAGTCAATACAAGAAATGCTGGAAATACTCAGCAGGTCTGGCAGCATCTGTGGAAAGAGAAGCAGAGTTAACGTTTCGGGTCAGTGACCCTTCTTCGGAACTAACGCTGCTCAGTGACTGCCCAGAGAGGTTAGCATTGATTCTCTCACACTATGTGCTCACCAAGTGATTTTGTTTTAATGCAGGCTGTCGTGAAAAGTGAGGAAAAGAAGCCCGAAGTCTGGTATTGTGAGTCCTGCATTCTGGCATTTGCAGTTTAACCCCAACTTTGAATGCACAGACAAGAAATGCTGGAAATACGCAGTAGGTCTGGCAGCATCTGTGGAGAGAGAAGCAGTTTCAGTGACTCAATTTGTTGGATTCGTCAACTATTTAGCAAAATTCTTGCCCAATTTGTTGTCGGAGTGTGAACCATTATGCCAACTGCCAAGGACGTGCAGTGGTATTGGGGCACAGAACAAGAAGCAGCATTCACTAAAATCAAGCGACTAGTGTCGGCAATGCCAGTGCTGAAATACTATGATGTAAAAGATGAAGTTACCCTGCAGTGTGACACCAGCGAGACATGACTTGGAGCAACCCTAATGCAGCAAGAACAAATGGTTATATTTACATCCAGGGCCTTACTGCAAATGGAACGACGCTACGCTCAGATTGAGAAAGAGTACCTGGCCATTGTCTTTGCTTGTGAACATTTTCATCAATACCTACTTGGAACAGACAAAGTGAAAGTCGAGTCCAACCACAAGCCGCTCCGAAGCATTTTCCTCAAGCCGCTACTATCTGCTCCAAAGTGTCTGCAAAGAATGTTACTCCGGTTACCAAGATATCATCTGGATGTGACATACAATCAAGGGAAGCAGATGTACATCGCTGACATGCTGTCGAGAGCTGCACTCCCTATGAAGAAAGTAAAGGATGCTACGACAGAGTGTGAAATCTTCCAGATCCAACGTGAAGCTGCAGCTCGACATGCTCTGGAAATCATCAACCCAGCAGAGACATTGAATCTGCCTTGCTCAAATCAAACAAACTACCCAACAAGATGCAACTCTCCAAGTGTTGCAAGAAGTAGTGATGAAAGGATGGCCTGACAGCATCAGCGACATTCCTGTGGTCACAAGAGCGTATTGGGCTCACAGAGATGACGTAACAGCCCATGATGGCATCTTGTACAAAGGAAATAGAGTCGTTATCCCGAAAGATTTGAGAGGAGAGATGCTAAAGCACATCCATGGAAGCCACCAAGGAATTGAGTTGAGTCTGAGGAAGGTAAGAGAAGGGCTCTACTGGCCAAACATGAGCAGTGAAATCAAGGACCACATCAGCCAGTGCAGTGCATGCAATGAGTACCAAGGTAGGCAAGCTAAAGAGCCGCTGATGACATATGACATCCCAGACAGACCTTGGATGAAGCTGGGAGTAGACCTCTTCACTCTGACAGGAACTGATTATCTTGTCACTGTAGACTACTATTCTGACTACTGGGAGGTAGACCAGCTGATCTCAATGACTACCGGTGAGATTGTAGAATGCCTGAATGCACACTTGAGTCGTTATGGCATTCCAGACATTGTGATGACCAACAATGCCCCGCAGTTCACAAGCAAAGAATTCAGCCGCTTCATAAAGGATTGGGAAATTCAACACCAGACATCATCTCCACACTATCCCCAGTTCAATGGCAAGACAGAGGTGGCAGTGAAAATTGCCAAAGGAAACATAAAGAAATTGAACAAATCTGGCACAGATGTATACAAGGCAATCCTCGAGTGGAGAAATACACCTACCTACCAAAGGCATGGAAAGTAGTCCGGTACAAAGACTAATATCACGCTGCACCCAAACTACTCTTCCAATAGCAAAAAAGCTACTGATGCCAGAAGTAGTAACAGGTGTGATGACAAAATCAAGGTGAAACGGCAGAGAGCCAAATTTCACTATGACAAAACTGCCAAATCATTGCCAGAATTGAGCATTGGAGAGCAGGTCATAAGAGGGGTGACAATCCCAGGCAGCGGAGGCACTCAGGTCAAAACCTCCCTGTACATGGATGACGTCGCCGTCTTCTGCTCGGATCCGCTGTCCGTGCGCAGACTGATGAGCATCTGCGACCAGTTCGAACTGGCCTCGGGAGCCAAAGTTAACCACGGCAAGAGCGAGGCCATGTTCTTTGGGAACTGGGCTGACCGATCCTTTGTCCCCTTCACCGTCAGGTCAGATTACCTGAAGGTGCTGGGGATATGGTTCGGAAGGGCCGGGGCGTGCACCAAGACATGGGAGGAGCGAGTAGCCAAGGTACGACAAAAGTTGGGCATGTGGGGGCAGCGATCTCTCTCCATTGTGGGTAAGAACCTGGTCATCAGGTGCGAGGCGCTCACGTTGTTGCTCTACGTGGCGCAGGTCTGGCCCATACCCCACTCCTGCGCCGTGGCAGTCACCCGAGCCATTTTCCGCTTCATCTGGGGATCTAAAATGGACCGGGTCCGGAGGGACACGATGTTCAAATCTCTGGACATGGGCGGGAAAAATGTACCCAACGTGGCCCTCATCCTGATGACCACCTTCGTGTGCGGCTGCATCAAGCTATGTGTAGATCCCCAGTACGCAAACTCCAAGTGTCACTACGTGCTGAGGTTCTATCTGTCCCCGGTGTTGCGAAGGATGGGCTTGGTCACATTGCCGCGGAACGCACCATGCAGTTGGGCGGCGCCGTACCACCTATCCTTTGTGGAGCAGTTTCTGCGGAAAAACACCTTTGACCACCGGTCCATCAGGCAGTGGTCTGCACGGAATGTCCTCAAGGCCCTACGGGAAAAGGAAACAGTGGATCCTGTCGGATGGTTCCCCGAGCAGACCGTCAAAGTCATTTGGCGGAATGCCTCATCACCAGAACTTTCAAACAAGCACCAAGACGTAGCTTGGCTGGTGGTGAGAAGGGCCCTCCCCGTCAGATCCTTCATGCACACCCGAAGTCTCGCCCCCTCCGCACAGTGCCCCCGCGTTGGCTGTGGTGGGGAAGAGACGGTCGCCCACCTCCTCCTGGAATGTGCCTTTGCAAAGCAGGTGTGGAAAGAGATGCAGTGGTTTTTGTCAAGGTTCATCCCAAGCAGCTCTGTAACACAGGAGTCTGTGCTCTACGGGCTGTTCCCAGGGACGCACACCGAGACAAACATCAACTGCTGCTGGAGGACTATCAATTCGGTGAAAGACGCCCTTTGGTCTGCCCGAAACATGCTGGTCTTCCAGCGCAAAGAGTTGTCCACCACCGAATGTTGCAGACTGGCACATTCCAAGGTCCAGGACTACGTGCTGAGGGACGCACTAAAGCTTGGGGCAGCCGCAGCAAAGGCTCAATGGGGAAAGACCACAGTGTAAGGTTCCCCCACCAAGCTGGACTGAGGGGCTGGATCCATGGGAAACCCCTCGAACTGTATCGTTAATATTCTCAATTGCTGTAAATGTAAAACTGTAATTGACATGACAATTGTGAAACAGAAGGGTTGGGAAGAAACTCATGAGAGTATTGAAGGAAACTGATATCCCTTGCAATTTTTGTATTTTTTGGTGCTGTTTGGCAATGTAATTTTTACAGATGTTTATGAATAAAGTATATTTTGGAAATTAAAAAAAAAAATTGGAGAGCAGGTCATGATGGACGTGCTTTCCAAAATGGGGTTTGGGGAGGGAATCTGCAATTGGATCCAACTGCTCTACACAAACATCAGTAGCGCAGTCTCAATCAACGGGTGGGAATCTGAAAGTTTCCCGATCAAATCTGGAGTCAGACAGGGCTGTCCTCTGTCCCCGGTCTTGTTTGTTTGCTGTATTGAACCCTTTGCTGAGTCTATTAGGAAGGATGCGAGCATTGGAGGGGTGACAATCCCAGGCAGCGGAGGCACTCAGGTCAAAACCTCCCTGTACATGGATGACGTCGCCGTTTTCTGCTCGGATCCGCTGTCCGTGCGCAGACTGATGAGCATCTGCGACCAGTTCGAACTGGCCTCGGGAGCCAAAGTTAACCACGGCAAGAGCGAGGCCATGTTCTTTGGCAACTGGGCTGACCGATCCTTTGTGCCCTTCACCGTCAGGTCAGATTACCTGAAGGTGCTGGGGATATGGTTCGGAAGGGCCGGGGCGTGCACCAAAACATGGAAAGAGCGAGTAGCCAAGGTACGACAAAAGTTGGGCATGTGGGGGCAGCGATCTCTCTCCATTGTGGGTAAGAACCTGGTCATCAGGTGCGAGGTGCTCACGTTGTTGCTCTACGTGGCGCAGGTCTGGCCCATACCCCACTCCTGCGCCGTGGCAGTCACCCGAGCCATTTTCTGCTTCGTCTGGGGATCTAAAATGGACCGGGTCCGGAGGGACACGATGTTCAAATCTCTGGACAAGGGCGGGAAAAATGTACCCAACGTGGCCCTCATCCTGATGACCACCTTCGTGTGCGGCTGCATCAGGCTGTGTGTCGATCCCCAGTACGCAAACTCCAAGTGTCACTACGTGCTGAGGTTCTATCTGTCAACGGTTTTGCGAAGGATGGGCCTGGTCACATTGCCGCGGAACGCTCCTTGCAGTTGGGCGGCGCCGTACCACCTATCCTTCGTGGAGCAGTTTCTGCGGGAAACACTTTCGACCACCGGTCCATCAGGCAGTGGTCTGCACGGAATGTCCTCAAGGCCCTACGGGAAAAGGAAACGGTGGATCCTGTCGGATGGTTCCCCGAGCAGACCGTCAAAGTCATTTGGCGGAATGCCTCATCACCAGAACTTTCAAACAAGCACCAAGACGTAGCTTGGCTGGTGGTGAGAAGGGCCCTCCCCGTCAGATCCTTCATGCACACCCGAAGTCTCGCCCCCTCCGCACAGTGCCCCCGCGTTGGCTGTGGTGGGGAAGAGACGGTCGCCCACCTCCTCCTGGAATGTGCCTTTGCAAAGCAGGTGTGGAAAGAGATGCAGTGGTTTTTGTCAAGGTTCATCCCAAGCAGCTCTGTAACACAGGAGTCTGTGCTCTACGGGCTGTTCCCAGGGATGCACACCGAGACAAACATCAACTGCTGCTGGAGGACTATCAATTCGGTGAAAGACGCCCTTTGGTCTGCCCGAAACTTGTTGGTCTTCCAGCGCAAAGAGTTGTCCACCACCGAATGTTGCAGACTGGCACATTCCAAGATCCAGGACTACGTGCTGAGGGACGCACTAAAGCTTGGGGCAGCCGCAGCAAAGGCTCAATGGGGAAAGACCACAGTGTAAGGTCCCCCCACCAAGCTGGACTGAGGGGCTGGATCCATGGGAAACCCCTCGAACTGTATCGTTGATATTCTCAATTGCTGTAAATGTAAAACTGTAATTGACATGACAATTGTGAAACGGAAGGGTTGGGAAGAAACTCATGAGAGTATTGAAGGAAACTGATCTCCCTTGCAATGTTTGTATTTTTTGGTGATGTTTGGAAACTGTTTGGCAATGTAATTTTTTCAGATTTTTATGAATAAAGTATATTTTGGAAAAAAAAAAAATTGGAGAGCAGGTCATAGCCAGTCGAGTCAAATCTGCTCTGGAGTTGGTGATTCACCCCGATCAGACCTGCACTGTACCCGGCAGGAAGATCTCTGATAGTCTGGCGCTACTCAGGGATACGATCGCCTATGTATGGGACAGGAGGGTGGACACCTGCCTCATCAGCCTGGACCAGGAGAAGGCTTTTGACAGGATATCGCACACCTACATGATGGATGTGCTTTCCAAAATGGGTTTTGGGGAGGGAATCTGCAATTGGATCAAACTGCTCTCCACAAACATCAGTAGCGCAGTCTCAATCAACGGGTGGGAATCGGAAAGTTTCCCGATCAAATCTGGAGTCAGACAGGGTTGTCCTCTCTCCCCGGTCTTGTTTGTTTGCTGTATTGAACCCTTTGCTGAGTCTATTAGGAAGGATGCGAGCATAAGAGGGGTGACAATCCCAGGCAGCGGAGGCACTCAGGTTAAAACCTCCCTGTACATGAATGACGTCGCCGTCTTCTGCTCGGATCCGCTGTCCGTGCGCAGACTGATGAGCATCTGCGACCAGTTCGAACTGGCCTCGGGAGCCAAAGTTAACCACGGCAAGAGCGAGGCCATGTTCTTTGGGAACTGGGCTGACCGATCCTTTGTCCCCTTCACCGTTAGGTCAGATTACCTGAACGTGCTGGGGATATGGTTCGGAAGGGCCGGGGCGTGCACCAAAACCTGGGAGGAGCGAGTAGCCAAGGTACGACAAATGTTGGGCATGTAGGGGCAGCGATCTCTCTCCATTGTGGGTAAGAACCTGGTCATCAGGTGCGAGGCGCTCACGTTGTTGCTCTACGTGGCGCAGGTCTGGCCCATACCCCACTCCTGTGCTGTGGCAGTCACCCGAGCCATTTTCCGCTTCATCTGGTGATCTAAAATGGACCGGGTCCGGAGTGACACGATGTTCAAATCTCTGGACAAGGGCGGGAAAAATGTACCCAACGTGGCCCTCATCCTGATGACCACCTTCGTGTGCGGCTGCATCTAGCTGTGTGTAGATCCCCAATACGCAAACTCCAAGTGTCACTACGTGCTGAGGTTCTATCTGTCCCCGGTGTTGCAAAGGATGGGCCTGGTCACATTGCCGCGGAACGCTCCATGCAGTTGGACCGTGCCGTACCACCTGTCCTTCGTGGAGCAGTTTCTGCAGGAAAACACCTTCGACCACCGGTCCATCAGGCAGTGGTCTGCACGGAATGTCCTCAAGGCCCTACGGGAAAAGGAGACGGGGGATCCTGTCGGATGGTTCCCCGAGCAGACCGCCAAAGTCATTTGGCGGAATGCCTCATCACCAGAACTTTCAAACAAGCACCAAGATGTAGCTTGGCTGGTGGTGAGAAGGGCCCTCCCCGTCAGATCCTTCATGCAAGCCCGAAGTCTCGCCCCCTCTGCACAATGCCCCCGCGGTGGCTGTGGTGGGGAAGAGACGGTTGCCCACCTCCTCCTGGAATGTGCCTTTGCAAAGCAGGTGTGGAAAGAGATGCAGTGGTTTCTGTCGAGGTTCATCCCAAGCAGCTCTGTAATACAGGAGTCTGTGCTCTACGGGCTGTTCCCAGGGACGCACATCGAGACAAACATCAACTGCTGCTGGAGGACTATCAATTCGGTGAAAGACGCCCTTTGGTCTGCCCGAAACCTGCTGGTCTTCCAGCGCAAAGAGTTGTCCACGACCGAATGTCGCAGACTGGCACATTCCAAGGTCCAGGACTGCGTGCTGAGGGATGCACTAAAGCTTGGGGCAGCCACAGCAAAGGCTCAATGGGGAAAGACCACAGTGTAAGGTCCCCCCACCAAGCTGAACTGAGGGGCTGGATTCATGGGAAACCCCTCGAACTGTATCGGGAAAATTATGTGTGCTGTAAATGTAAAAATGTATATGGCTTGACAATGAAATGGAAGGGTTGTGAGGCAACTCATAATTGTATAGAAGGAAACTGATCACCTTTGCACTGTTTGTCTTTTTTGACTTGATGCTGTTTTAAACTGTTTGGGAATGTAATTTTTACAGATTTTTATGAATAAAGTATATTTTGGAGAAAAAAAAATTGGAGAGCCAGTCAGGGTACAAACCTTCAACGCTCTCAACAAGAGTCAGCCCAAGTGGCAACTTGGGACCTGCGTAGAGCAATTGTCACCTCGATCGTATGCAGTGCAAGTGAACAACTAGCTTTACCGTCGCAACTGCAGAGATATACGCACAACTGGAGAGGCTGTTCCTTCACTGCAGGTGGCCAATCAGGAAGATAAGAACTCACCAACTGCACAGATCACAGATCAACCATCAGCCCCAGCTGTCCACAGCAACAGTTATCGCGGCAATAAGTGACAAGGGAACGACACTTGCCGGAGAAGGAAAATCAACCAGATGAACAACCAACGACAACGTGCACGATCACCATTAAGAGACCGGCACGATTTAATGACTATGTGTGCATTGCATGTGCAGAGACTGACAAGAATGACAAACCACTAATGCATGAGAACAGTTGTGTGCATCGTGGGTAACTTGGGCAACTCAGCGTCAATGATAATGCATGTAATTTTTTTTGTGTTTTTTTCCTATGAAAAGGGGGATGTTTGGGATAGAAATGCAATACTGTATCAATGTGCCTCCTGGCTTGCCATAGTCATGTGACCTCTACAATGAGACACTCTGACTGCAGGGAGCCATTACAGTCAGTTTCATTAAAGAGAGAGTACACACCAGACTGGTGTCCTGGGAGCTCTTAACACCATCAGGAGTAGTGACGTGGCGTCCAGTTTGCTGACTTCTCTGCCAGATTGTCCAGCTGCTTTGATGATGCAATTGAAGTCACCACTTAGGATGACCGGCCTGGACATTGCCAGCAACAGTGGGAGCTGCTGGAGGACGGTCAGCTGCTTGCTGTATTGGACCGGGGCATACACGTTGATTAACCGGAGCGGAGCATTTTGGTACATTATGTCTGCTACGAGCAGGTGACCGCCCACCTTCGGAGATGGTGACGTTGCCTCCCCGCAGCAGAATAACCAGGCCTGAGGAACGGGAATCATTTCCCCCTGACCAGATCGATGGCCTGTGGGACCACCATCGCGACCATTGCCTGTAAGTGCTGAGGTGCGGTATCCCACACTCCTGCAGAAATATCAGGTCGGCTTTGACCTTGGCAAGGTAACCCAAGGTCGAAACACATCGCGTAATTGATTTAATGCTACGCACGTTAATGGAAGCAATCTTCATACCCATTTAAAGCTGGATGTTGCTTACCACACCAGGTGTCCTTACTAGTCCCAGTCCATGTGTATTTTCCTGCATACCCATAGTGTGCACAAGCTGTTGCACAGTCTTTGGGCTCAGAAAGCCCTTCTGGTCACTCACGGGGGGTTTGTTCCACTGGGGTGACATCAGGGGGGTCTTGTAGGCAGCAAGCTTTGGACTGTCCTCTGCTGGGGGGTTCAGCGCTTTGGGTTTGGGGCATGCTCGGCCCATCGCTGCATCCAGGACCGTGGAGCTGGGGGGCTTTCTCTTCCAGCTCCTTTGCATGCTGCCGTTTCTTTTGCAGGTGCCGTCTTTCCGTCCCTTCCTCGTCTGATGAGGAGCAGCTGCCGTAGTCTGCCTCAGACGGTAGCCTCCTCTTGCCACTGGTTTGCATGGTGACCTGTTCCTTTTTCTGGGGCTTCTTCTTTGTGATTTTCGATTTGACCACTTGCCACTCACCCAGTTATCCCTCTGCTGTCTCCTCCTCCATTGATTCTGTCTGTTGAGGAGAAGTTTCCGGGCACAGTGTAGGTCTTGGGTCCCTTGTTGCAGCTGCCTCCCCTTTCTTCCCCTTCTTAGATGGATTTTCCTTGCTGCGGGGAGGGTTGCTGCTCTCTTTCGCTGCACCAGGATTCACCGTTCCTTCCTCCAGCCTTTCCTTGGTCTTTGTCGCCTCTGCGTAACAGAGGCAGCATTTGGGACTGGTATTATAGAGGTGGCTGCCCCACCACACAGGTTGCAGCACTTACTATGCTTACAGTCCTTTGTCTGATGGCCTTCCTTCTTGCAGTTCTTGCAGACGACTGTGCTGCAGCTGGCCGCGACATGACCAGATTTGCCACAGGTCCGACAAACTCTGGGCTGCTTTTTTTTCCCAAAAATATACTTTATTCATAAAAATCTGTAAAAAAAAACATTACAACACAGTTCAAAACAGCACCAATTTGACATTCTAAAAAGTGCAAAGAAAATCCGTTTTCTTCAATACTTGAGTGAGTTGCCTCACAACCCTTCCATTCCATTTTACATGCCATGTACATTTTACAGCAAACCCATATTTGGTGTATACAGCCCAAGGGGTTTCCCATGGATCCAGCCCCTCAGTTCATTTTGGTGGAAGAAGTTTACACAGTGGTCTTTCCCCATTGAACCTTTCCAGCGGCTGCTCCAAGCTTTAGTGTGTTCCTCAGAACGTAGTCCTGGACCTTGGAATATGCCAGTCTGCAACACTCGGTCGTGGACAACTCTTTGCGCTGCAAGACCAGCAAGTTTCGGGCAGACCAAAGGGTGTCTTTCACCGAATTGATGGTCCTCCAGCTGAAATTGATGTTTGGTGTGAATCCCTGGGAATAGCCCGAAGTGCACAGACTCCTGTGTTGCAGAGCTGCTTGGGATGAACCTCGACAAAAACCACTGCATCTCTTTCCACACCTGCTTTGCAAAGACACATTCCAGAAGGAGGCGGGCAACTGTCTCTTCCCCAGCACAGTCACCTTGAGGACATTGTGCGGGGGTGCGAGGCTCCGGTCGTGTAGGAAGCCACCAGCCAAACTACGTCTTGGTGCTTGTTTGAAAGTTCTGGTGATGAGGCATTCTGCCAAATGACTTTGGCAGTGTACTCAGGGAACCATCCGACAGGATCCACCATCTCCATTTCCCGTCGGGCCTTGAGGACATTCCGTGCAGACCACTGCCTGATGGATTGGTGGCCAAAGGTGTTTTTCCGCAGAAACTTTCCCACGAAGGATAGGTGGTACAGCACGGTCCAACTGGATGGAGTGTTCCGCGGCAATGTGACCAGATCCATCCTTCCTAACACCAGGGACAGATAGAACCTCAGCACATAGTGACACTTGGTGTTTGCATACTAGGGCTCTACGCACAGCTAGATGCAGCCACACATGAAGGTGGTCATCAGAATGAGGACGACGTTGGGTACATTTTTCCTGCCCTTATCCAGAGGTTTGAACATCGTGTCCCTCCGGACCCGGTCCATTTTGGATTCCCAGATGAAGCGGAAAATGGCTCAGGTGACTGCCACGGCGCAGGAGTGGGATATGGGCCAGACCTGCGCCACGTAAAGCAACAACGTGAGCGCCTCGCACCTGATGACCAGGTTCTTACTCACAATGGAGAGAGATCGCAGCTCCCACATGCTCAGCTTATGGTGTACCCTGGCTACTCGCTCCCTCCAGGCTTTGGTGCACACCCCGGCCCTTCTGAACCATATCCCCAACATCTTCAGGTAGTCTGACCTGACGGTGAAGGGGACAAAGGATCGGTCAGCCCAGTTTCCAAAGAACATGGCCTCGCTCTTGCTGTGGTTAACTTTGGCTCCCGATGCCAGTTCGAACTGGTCGCAGATGCTCATCATTCTGCGCACGGACAGCGGATCCGAGCAGATGAAAGCGACGTCGTCCATGTACAGGGAGGTTTTAACCTGAGTGCCTCCACTGCCTGGGATTGTCACCCCTCTTCTGCTCACATCCTTCCTAATGGACTCAGCAAAGGGTTCGATACAGCAAACAAACAAGACCGGGGAGAGAGGACAGCCCTGTCTGACTCCAGATTGGATCAGGAAACTTACTGATTTCCACCCATTGATTGAGACTGCGCTACTGATGATTCTGTAGAGCAGTTGGATCCAATTGCAGATTCCCTCCCCAAACCCCATTTTGGAAAGCACGTCCATCTTGTAAGTGTGCGATATCCTGTCAAAAGCTTTCTCCTGGTCCAGGCTGATGAGGCAGGTGTCCACCCTCCTGTCCCGTATCCCTGAGTCGCGTCAGACTATCAGAGATCTTCCTGCAGGGGTACAGTGCAGGTCTGGTCAGGGTGAATCACCAACTCCAGAGCAGACTTGACTCGACTGGCTATGACTTTGGACAGAATCTTGTAGTCAACATTAAGCATTGAGATGGGCTGCCAATTTCTGACTTCTGCCCTCTCCCCCTTCCGCTTGTAGATGAGGGTGCTGATGCCTTTCCTCATGGATTCTGACATGCTGCCGGCCAGAAGCATGCTCTCGTATACTTCCTGCAGGTCTGGGCCGACCCAGTCCCACAGGGCCTGATACAACTCGACCGGTAAGCCATCACTTCTGGGAGATTTACTCGTATCGAAGGACTTGGTGGCCTTTGTCAGCTCGTCCAAGTTAGTGGCTTGTCCAGTCTCTCCCTCAAAACCTCTGTGATAGATGACAGGAAGGACTGGGAGGCTCTGCTGTCTGTGGGCTTCGCGTCATACAGCCTAGCATAAAAGGATTTGCTGATCCTTGGTATGTTGGACTGCGAAGACTTTACCGAGCCATCCTCTTCCTTCAGGCTGCTGATCACAAATCTCTCTGTGTGTACCTTTTGGAAGAAGTAACGCGAACACGTCTCATCCTGCTCAATGGAGGACTCTGGACTGGAAGATGATCTTGGAGGCCTCCATGGCAAAGAGCGAGGCCTGCTGACTCTTCACCTCATGGTGGTCCTCCTTGACCTCGACCCCCATTGACTGCAGCTGGAGCAGATTTTGCATTCTTTTCTGGAGTCGGGACATTTCGCTCTCGCCCTCTGAACACCTTTGAAGATAAAGAACCTCTTAATGTTCTCCTTGATTGCCTTGCACCAGTGAACTGGAGACTGAAAGAGGGATTTCACAGTTCTCCAACCTTTGTAATCCCTTTTGAGTTCCTCAACGTTCGCTGGGGTTAGCAGTGTAGCATTGAGCTTCCGTGTTCCCCTGCCAACCCGCTGGTCGTCCTGTAAGTGACAGTCGGCCAGTAAGAGGCAACAGTCAGAGAAGAACACCTGCTTGACGTCGGTGGATCTGACCGTGACAGCACGGGACACAAACAGGAAGTCAATCCTGGAACGGGCAGACGGGGTTTTACACAGGTTCCAGCCCCTCTGTTCAGTATGACGGGAGGATAATTCCACAGTGGTCTTTCCCCATTGAGCCTTTGCAGCAGCAGCCCCAAGCTTTAGTACGTCCCTCAGCACGTAGTCCTCGACCTTGGAGCATGCTCGTCTGCAACACTCAAGTCGTAAATAACTTTGTACACTAGAAAACCAAAGCATATTTCTCTGCAGATTGAGAACTGCACAATTTCTTTCCCAAAATTATAGAACATAAAACATCTTTCATTTATTGAAATAGAAACCCCACTAAAAGCAGGGCCACAAAAAATTGTTCAAAACTCTGAGCGCTTCTCTCCACGGAAAT
Organism: Heterodontus francisci; assembly: GCF_036365525.1. Lineage (NCBI taxonomy): Eukaryota > Metazoa > Chordata > Chondrichthyes > Heterodontiformes > Heterodontidae > Heterodontus > Heterodontus francisci. Next base: position 24,533,750 of record NC_090383.1, read on the forward strand.
CTTTAGTAAAAGGCGAAAGATTTATACGATCTGAAGAAAAACCAGAGTAAACTAACGAACAATTCGTTCTACTCTCAACCCACCGTACTCTTAGCTCTTTAACATCATATTGCGCGGGCACACCACCAATTATCATCGATATTGGAGAAAAATCAATTTAGTCCAGATATATTTTAAGATAAAAAAATAACCAGAAACTGTTAACTTCCCACAGAAATATGAATAACTATTGGTCTTTTGCATTATATTCTGGTTTATGTAGATTAGTGGGCGGGGCCTATCTGCCTGCGCCTTCTGTCCGCGGGAATGACATGTTGCAGTCAATACAAGAAATGCTGGAAATACTCAGCAGGTCTGGCAGCATCTGTGGAAAGAGAAGCAGAGTTAACGTTTCGGGTCAGTGACCCTTCTTCGGAACTAACGCTGCTCAGTGACTGCCCAGAGAGGTTAGCATTGATTCTCTCACACTATGTGCTCACCAAGTGATTTTGTTTTAATGCAGGCTGTCGTGAAAAGTGAGGAAAAGAAGCCCGAAGTCTGGTATTGTGAGTCCTGCATTCTGGCATTTGCAGTTTAACCCCAACTTTGAATGCACAGACAAGAAATGCTGGAAATACGCAGCAGGTCTGGCAGCATCTGTGGAGAGAGAAGCAGTTTCAGTGACTCAATTTGTTGGATTCGTCAACTATTTAGCAAAATTCTTGCCCAATTTGTTGTCGGAGTGTGAACCATTATGCCAACTGCCAAGGACGTGCAGTGGTATTGGGGCACAGAACAAGAAGCAGCATTCACTAAAATCAAGCGACTAGTGTCGGCAATGCCAGTGCTGAAATACTATGATGGAAAAGATGAAGTTACCCTGCAGTGTGACACCAGCGAGACATGACTTGGAGCAACCCTAATGCAGCAAGAACAAATGGTTATATTTACATCCAGGGCCTTACTGCAAATGGAACGACGCTACGCTCAGATTGAGAAAGAGTGCCTGGCCATTGTCTTTGCTTGTGAACATTTTCATCAATACCTACTTGGAACAGACAAAGTGAAAGTCGAGTCCAACCACAAGCCGCTCCGAAGCATTTTCCTCAAGCCGCTACTATCTGCTCCAAAGTGTCTGCAAAGAATGTTACTCCGGTTACCAAGATATCATCTGGATGTGACATACAATCAAGGGAAGCAGATGTACATCGCTGACATGCTGTCGAGAGCTGCACTCCCTATGAAGAAAGTAAAGGATGCTACGACAGAGTGTGAAATCTTCCAGATCCAACGTGAAGCTGCAGCTCGACATGCTCTGGAAATCATCAACCCAGCAGAGACATTGAATCTGCCTTGCTCAAATCAAACGAACTACCCAACAAGATGCAACTCTCCAAGTGTTGCAAGAAGTAGTGATGAAAGGATGGCCTGACAGCACCAGCGACATTCCTGTGGTCACAAGAGCGTATTGGGCTTACAGAGATGACGTAACAGCCCATGATGGCATCTTGTACAAAGGAAATAGAGTCGTTATCCCGAAAGATTTGAGAGGAGAGATGCTAAAGCACATCCATGGAAGCCACCAAGGAATTGAGTTGAGTCTGAGGAAGGTAAGAGAAGGGCTCTACTGGCCAAACATGAGCAGTGAAATCAAGGACCACATCAGCCAGTGCAGTGCATGCAATGAGTACCAAGGTAGGCAAGCTAAAGAGCCGCTGATGACATATGACATCCCAGACAGACCTTGGATGAAGCTGGGAGTAGACCTCTTCACACTGACAGGAACTGATTATCTTGTCACTGTTTTTTTTTTTTTTATTTCCAAAATATACTTTATTCATAAAAATCTGTAAAAATTACATTGCCAAACAGTTTCCAAACAGCACGAAAAAATACAAACATTGCAAAAGAGATCAGTTTCTTTCAATAATGTCATGAGTTTCTTCCCAACCCTTCCGTTTCACAACTGTCATGTCAATTACAGTTTTACATTTACAGCAATTGAGAATATTAACGATGCAGTTCGAGGGGCTTCCCATGGTTCCAGCCCCTCAGTCCAGCTTGGTGGGGAACCTTACACTGTGGTCTTTCCCCATTGAGCCTTTGCTGCGGCTGCCCCAAGCTTTAGTGCGTCCCTCAGCACGTAGTCCTGGACCTTGGAATGTGCCAGTCTGCAACATTCGGTGGTGGACAACTCTTTGCGCTGGAAGACCAGCAAGTTTCGGGCAGACCAAAGGGCGTCTTTCACCGAATTGATAGCCCTCCAGCAGCAGTTGATGTTTGTCTCGGTGTGCGTCCCTGGGAACAGCCCGTAGAGCACAGACTCCTGTGTTACAGAGCTGCTTGGGATGAACCTTGACAAAAACCACTGCATCTCTTTCCACACCTGCTTTGCAAAGGCACATTCCAGGAGGAGGTGGGCGACCGTCTCTTCCCCACCACAGCCAACGCGGGGGCACTGTGCGGAGGGGGCGAGACTTCGGGTGTGCATGAAGGATCTGACGGGGAGGGCCCTTCTCACCACCAGCCAAGCTACGTCTTGGTGCTTGTTTGAAAGTTCTGGTGATGAGGCATTCCGCCAAATGACTTTGACGGTCTGCTCGGGGAACCATCCGACAGGATCCACCGTTTCCTTTTCCCGTAGGGCCTTGAGGACATTCCGTGCAGACCACTGCCTGATGGACCGGTGGTCAAATGTGTTTTTCCGCAGAAACTGCTCCACGAAGGATAGGTGGTACGGCGCCGCCCAACTGCACGGAGCGTTTCGCGGCAATGTGACCAGGCCCATCCTTCGCAACACCGGGGACAGATAGAACCTCAGCACGTAGTGACACTTGGAGTTTGCGTACTGGGGATCGACACATAGCTTGATGCAGCCGCACACGAAGGTGGTCATCAGGATGAGGGCCACGTTGGGTACATTTTTCCCGCCCTTGTCCAGAGATTTGAACATCGTGTCCCTCCGGACCCGGTCCATTTTAGATCCCCAGACGAAGCGGAAAATGGCTCGGGTGACTGCCACGGCGCAGGAGTGGGGTATGGGCCAGACCTGCGCCACGTAGAGCAACAACGTGAGCGCCTCGCACCTGATGACCAGGTTCTTACCCACAATGGAGAGAGACCGCTGCCCCCACATGCCCAACTTTTGTCGTACCTTGGCTACTCGCTCCTCCCATGTTTTGGTGCACGCCCCGGCCCTTCCGAACCATATCCCCAGCACCTTCAGGTAATCTGACCTGACGGTGAAGGGGACAAAGGATCGGTCAGCCCAGTTCCCAAAGAACATGGCCTCGCTCTTGCCGTGGTTAACTTTGGCTCCCGAGGCCAGTTCGAACTGGTCGCAGATGCTCATCAGTCTGCGCACGGACAGCGGATCCGAGCAGAAGACGGCGACGTCATCCATGTACAGGGAGGTTTTGACCTGAGTGCCTCCGCTGCCTGGGATTGTCACCCCTCTTATGCTCGCATCCTTCCTAATAGACTCAGCAAAGGGTTCAATACAGCAAACAAACAAGACCGGGGAAAGAGGACAGCCCTGTCTGACTCCAGATTTGATCGGAAAACTTTCAGATTCCCACCCGTTGATTGACACTGCGCTACTGATGTTTGTGTAGAGCAGTTGGATCCAATTGCAGATTCCCTCCCCAAACCCCATTTTGGAAAGCACGTCCATCATGTAGGTGTGCGATATCCTGTCAAAAGCCTTCTCCTGGTCCAGGCTGATGAGGCAGGTGTCCACCCTCCTGTCCCGTACGTAGGCGATCGTATCCCTGAGTAGCGCGAGGCTATCAGAGATCTTCCTGCCGGGTACAGTACAGGTCTGATCGGGGTGAATCACCAACTCCAGAGCAGACTTGACTCGACTGGCTATGACTTTGGACAGAATCTTGTAATCAACATTAAGCAGTGAGATGGGCCGCCAATTTCTGATTTCTGCCCTCTCCCCCTTCTGCTTGTAAATGAGGGTGATGATGCCTTTTCTCATGGATTCTGACATGCTGCCGGCCAGGAGCATACTCTCGTATACTTCCAGCAGGTCCGGGCCGACCCAGTCCCACAGGGCCGAGTACAACTCGACCGGTAAGCCGTCGCTCCCGGGGGTTTTACTCGTCTCGAAAGACTCGACGGCCTTTGTCAGCTCGTCCAGAATTAGCGGCTTGTCCAGTCTCTCCCTCCTGCTGTCATCTAGGACCTCTGTGATAGATGACAGGAAGGACTGGGAGGCTCTGCTGTCTGTGGGCTTCGCGTCATACAGCCCAGCATAAAAGGATTTGCTGATCCTTAGTATGTCGGACTGCGAAGACGTTACCGAGCCATCTTCTTCCTTCAGGCTGCTGATAACAGAGCTCTCTCTGTGTACCTTTTGGAAGAAGTAACGCGAGCACGTCTCATCCTGCTCGATGGAGCGGACTCTGGACCGGAAGATGATCTTGGAGGCCTCCTTGGCAAAGAGCGAGGCCTGCTGGCTCTTCACCTCTTGGAGGTCCTCCTTGACCTCGACCCCCATTGACTGCAACCGGAGTAGATTTTGCATAATTTTCTGGAGTCTGGACAGTTCCCTCTGTCTCTCTCTCGCCTTCTGAACACCTTTGTGGATGAAGAACCTCTTGATGTTCTCCTTTATCGCTTCCCACCAGTGAACTGGAGACTCAAAGAGGGGTTTCACGGTCCTCCAACCTTTGTAATCCCTTTTGAGTTCCTCAACGTTCTCTGGGGTCAGCAGTGTCGCATTGAGCTTCCACGTCCCTCTGCCAACCCGCTGGTCGTCCTGTAAGTGACATTCGGCCAGTAAGAGGCAGTGGTCGGAGAAGAACACCGGCTTGACGTCGGTGGATCCGACCGTGACAGCACGGGACACAAACAGGAAGTCAATCCTGGAACGGGCAGACCCGTCCGATCTTGACCATGTGTATCTGCGCTGCGCTCCGTCTGCAGGTTTGCCGAAGACGTCGTGCAGTTTGGCATCCTTAACTGTTTCTACTAGGAATCTGGACGTAGCGTCCAGTTTGCTGTCGTCACTGCCGGATCGTCCAGCCGCATCGATGATGCAGTTGAAGTCACCGCCTAGGATGACCGGCCTGGACGTCGCCAGCAGCAGTGGGAGCTGCTGGAAGACGGTCAGCCGCTCGCTGCGTTGTACCGGGGCGTACACGTTGATCAACCGGAGCGGAGCGTTGTTGTACATCACGTCTGCGACGAGGAGGCGGCCGCCCACCACCTCCTTAACTTCGGAGATGGTGAAGTTACCTCCCCGCAGCAGAATACCCAGGCCGGAGGAACGGCAGTCATTACCCCCCGACCAGATCGATGGCCCGTGGGACCACCATCGCGACCACTGCCTGTAGGTGCTGAGGTGTGGTATTCCACACTCCTGCAGAAACAGTAGGTCAGCTTTGACCTTGGCAAGGTAATCCAAGGTTGAAACACTTCGCGTAGTAGATTTAATGCTACGCACATTAATGGAAGCAATTCTTACACCCATTTTTTACTAAAAATTAGTTGTTGCTTCCCATACCATTTGTCCTCGCTAGTCCCAGTCCTTCCCCTTCGGGATGTTCCTGCATACCCATCGTATGCGCAAGCAGTTTCACGTTGGTTGGGCTCAGAAACCCCTCCTGATTTTTCATGCAGGGTTTGTGCCGCTCGGGTGACATCGGGGGGGTCTTGTAGGCAGAGAGGATTGGGTTGTCCTCAGCTGCTTCCATCTGTTCCTCCTCGAAAACATCACAGCTCCCGGTCTCCCGGAGCTCAGGTGCGCCAGACGTGTCTTTGCTCCCGGTGTCGCAGAACTGAGATGCGTTGGCCACTTCGTTACGTGTGGGGCATTGGGGTTGGGGCACGCTGGGCCCATCACAGCTTCCAGTGCCCGGGGGCTGGGATGCTTTATCATCCATCTCGGAGTTCTGCCGCCTCTTTTGAAGGGGCTGTCGTTCCAGCATTTCCCCGTCCAGTGAAGAGGAGTTGTTGCAGTCTGATTCAGAAGAGAGCCTCCTCTTGCCACTGGTTTGGGTGGTGGCTTTGGGATGCTTTTTCTTTGTGGTTTTCCTCTGGACCACTTGCCACTGACCTGTTTGTCCATCTGCTGCCTCCTCCTCCATTGATTCTGTCTGTGGGGGAGGGGTTTCCGGGCGCTGGGTAGGTGCTGGGTCGTTGGTTTCAGCCGCCTCCCCTTCTTTCTCAGGTTGAAGTTCCTCACTGCAGAGAAGGTTGCTGGTCTCCTTTCGAACAGCGGACGCCTTCGTCGAACCTTCGCCCGGCCATTCCTTGGACCTTGCCGCCAGAGCATAGCTGAGACAACGTTTGGGACAGGTCTTGTAGAGATGGCCTGCCGCACCGCACAAGTTGCAACACTTAGTCTGCTTACAGTCCTTGGTCTGATGGCCTTCCTCCTTGCAGTTTTTGCAAACAACCGTGCTGCAGTTGGCTGCCATGTGACCAGATTTGCCACAGGTGCGGCAAACTCTGGGCTGCCCAGCGTAGACCAAGAAGCCTCGACTTCCCCCGATAGCGAAGCTGGAGGGAGGGTGGATGATGGCTCCACTGGGATCTACCTTCAAGGTCACCTTGACCTGCCGCTTGCTGGTCCAGATCCCAAAGGGGTCCTTGACATCAGTGCTGCTGCCGGCCACCTCGACGTACCTGGCGAGAAAGGTGAGTACATCCACCACCGGAACATGGGGGTTGTAGAGGTGAATCGTCACCACCCGGTCCCGTTGTGACGGAAGCGTGAAGAGCGGCTCCGCTGTGAGGATCGACAGTGGCGCCCGGTCCCCTTTCTCCTTGAACGCCTTCAGGAACTTGATGCATCCCGCCACGCTCCGGAACGTCACGTCGAAGTATCCACTGCTGGGGAAATCCTGCAGGCAGAAGACGTCCGTCGCTTGAAATCCGCAGCAATCGAAGAGAATTTTCTTGATGAAGAAGGTGCGATCGACCGGTGCATCTCCTTCCTTGTCCTTCACGACCACCCGAACGGTGTTGCGCACTCCCTGGCCCGAAGCTCGAAAATTGGTTATAGCCATTTTACTCAAAGCTTCCCCAGGATCAAAAGGCAATGATCATGGTCTCTTCTCAATCAAATAAGCACTGATAAGAACAGATACTACACTTGATCTTAGCCAAAAGGCCGAGAAACTCTGGGCTACTTTTTTTTATTTCCAAAATATACTTTATTCATAAAAATCTGTAAAAATTACATTGCCAAACAGTTTCCAAACAGCACCAAAAAATACAAACATTGCAAGGGAGATCAGTTTCCTTCAATCCTGTCATGAGTTTCTTCCCAACCCTTCCGTTTCACAATTGTCATGTCAATTACAGTTTTACATTTACAGCAATTCAGAATATTAACGATACAGTTCGAGGGGTTTCCCATGGATCCAGCCCATCAGTCCAGCTTGGTGAGGTGACCTTACACTGTGGTCTTTCCCCATTGAGTCTTTGCTGCGGCTGCCCCAAGCTTTAGTGCGTCCCTCAGCACGTAGTCCTGGACCTTGGAATGTGCCAGTCTGCAACATTCGGTGGTGGACAACTCTTTGCGCTGGAAGACCAGCAAGTTTCGGGCAGACCAAAGGGCGTCTTTCACCGAATTGATAGTCCTCCAGCAGCAGTTGATGTTTGTCTCGGTGTGCGTCCCTGGGAACAGCCCGTAGAGCACAGACTCCTGTGTTACAGAGCTGCTTGGGATGAACCTTGACAAAAACCACTGCATCTCTTTCCACACCTGCTTTGCAAAGCCACATTCCAGGAGTAGGTGGGCGACCGTCTCTTCCCCACCACAGCCAACGCGGGGGCACTGTGCGGAGGGGCCGAGACTTCGGGTGTGCATGAAGGATCTGACGGGGAGGGCCCTTCTCACCACCAGCCAAGCTACGTCTTGGTGCTTGTTTGAAAGTTCTGGTGATGAGGCATTCCGCCAAATGACTTTGACGGTCTGCTCGGGGAACCATCCGACAGGATCCACCGTTTCCTTTTCCCGTAGGGCCTTGAGGACATTCCGTGCTGACCAGTGCCTGATGGACCGGTGGTCAAAGGTGTTTTTCCGCAGAAACTGCTCCACGAAGGATAGGTGGTACGGCGCCGCCCAACTGCACGGAGCGTTCCGCGGCAATGTGACCAGGCCCATCCTTCGCAACACCGGGGACAGATAGAACCTCAGCACGTAGTGACACTTGGAGTTTGCGTACTGGGGATCTACACATAGCTTGATGCAGCCGCACACGAAGGTGGTCATCAGGATGAGGGCCACGTTGGGTACATTTTTCCCGCCCATGTCCAGAGATTTGAACATCGTGTCCCTCCGGACCCGGTCCATTTTAGATCCCCAGACGAAGCGGAAAATGGCTCGGGTGACTGCCACGGCGCAGGAGTGGGGTATGGGCCAGACCTGCGCCACGTAGAGCAACAACGTGAGCGCCTCGCACCTGATGACCAGGTTCTTACCCACAATGGAGAGAGATCGCTGCCCCCACATGCCCAACTTTTGTCGTACCTTGGCTACTCGCTCCTCCCATGTTTTGGTGCACGCTCCGGCCCTTCCGAACCATATCCCCAGCACCTTCAGGTAATCTGACCTGACGGTGAAGGGGACAAAGGATCGGTCAGCCCAGTTCCCAAAGAACATGGCCTCGCTCTTGCCGTGGTTAACTTTGGCTCCCGAGGCCAGTTCGAACTGGTCGCAGATGCTCATCAGTCTGCGCACGGACAGCGGATCCGAGCATAAGACGGCGACGTCATCCATGTACAGGGAGGTTTTGACCTGAGTGCCTCCACTGCCTGGGATTGTCACCCCTCTTCTGCTCACATCCTTCCTAATGGACTCAGCAAAGGGTTCAATACAGCAAACAAACAAGACAGGGGAGAGAGGACAGCCCTGTCTGACTCCAGATTGGATCAGGAAACTTACTGATTTTTTTTTATTTTTTATTTCCAAAATATACTTTATTCATAAAAATCTGTAAAAATTACATTGCCAAACAGTTTCCAAACAGCACGAAAAAATACAAACATTGCAAAAGAGATCAGTTTCTTTCAATAATGTCATGAGTTTCTTCCCAACCCTTCCGTTTCACAATTGTCATGTCAATTACAGTTTTACATTTACAGCAATTGAGAATATTAACGATACAGTTCGAGGGGCTTCCCCTGGTTCCAGCCCCTCAGTCCAGCTTGGTGGGGGAACCTTACACTGTGGTCTTTCCCCATTGAGCCTTTGCTGCGGCTGCCCCAAGCTTTAGTGCGTCCCTCAGCACGTAGTCCTGGACCTTGGAATGTGCCAGTCTGCAACATTCGGTGGTGGACAACTCTTTGCGCTGGAAGACCAGCAAGTTTCGGGCAGACCAAAGGGCGTCTTTCACCGAATTGATAGTCCTCCAGCAGCAGTTGATGTTTGTCTCGGTGTGCGTCCCTGGGAACAGCCCGTAGAGCACAGACTCCTGTGTTACAAAGCTGCTTGGGATGAACCTTGACAAAAACCACTGCATCTCTTTCCACACCTGCTTTGCAAAGGCACATTCCAGGAGGAGGTGGGCGACCGTCTCTTCCCCACCACAGCCAACGCGGGGGCACTGTGCGGAGGGGGCGAGACTTCGGGTGTGCATGAAGGATCTGACGGGGAGGGCCCTTCTCACCACCAGCCAAGCTACGTCTTGGTGCTTGTTTGAAAGTTCTGGTGATGAGGCAGATTTCCACCCATTGATTGAGACTGCGCTACTGATGATTCTGCAGAGCAGTTGGATCCAATTGCAGATTCCCTCCCCAAACCCCATTTTGGAAAGCACGTCCATCTTGTAAGTGTGCGATATCCTGTCAAAAGCTTTCTCCTGGTCCAGGCTGATGAGGCAGGTGTCCACCCTCCTGTCCCGTATCCCTGAGTCGCGTCAGACTATCAGAGATCTTCCTGCAGGGGTACAGTGCAGGTCTGGTCAGGGTGAATCACCAACTCCAGAGCAGACTTGACTCGACTGGCTATGACTTTGGACAGAATCTTGTAGTCAACATTAAGCATTGAGATGGGCTGCCAATTTCTGACTTCTGCCCTCTCCCCCTTCCGCTTGTAGATGAGGGTGCTGATGCCTTTCCTCATGGATTCTGACATGCTGCCGGCCAGAAGCATGCTCTCGTATACTTCCTGCAGGTCTGGGCCGACCCAGTCCCACAGGGCCTGATACAACTCGACCGGTAAGCCATCACTTCTGGGAGTTTTACTCGTATCGAAGGACTTGGTGGCCTTTGTCAGCTCGTCCAAGTTAGTGGCTTGTCCAGTCTCTCCCTCAAAACCTCTGTGATAGATGACAGGAAGGACTGGGAGGCTCTGCTGTCTGTGGGCTTCGCGTCATACAGCCTAGCATAAAAGGATTTGCTGATCCTTGGTATGTTGGACTGCGAAGACTTTACCGAGCCATCCTCTTCCTTCAGGCTGCTGATCACAAAGCTCTCTGTGTGTACCTTTTGGAAGAAGTAACGTGAACACGTCTCATCCTGCTCAATGGAGGACTCTGGACTGGAAGATGATCTTGGAGGCCTCCATGGCAAAGAGCGAGGCCTGCTGACTCTTCACCTCATGGTGGTCCTCCTTGACCTCGACCCCCATTGACTGCAGCTGGAGCAGATTTTGCATTCTTTTCTGGAGTCGGGACATTTCGCTCTCGCCCTCTGAACACCTTTGAAGATAAAGAACCTCTTAATGTTCTCCTTGATTGCCTTGCACCAGTGAACTGGAGACTGAAAGAGGGATTTCACAGTTCTCCAACCTTTGTAATCCCTTTTGAGTTCCTCAACGTTCGCTGGGGTTAGCAGTGTAGCATTGAGCTTCCGTGTTCCCCTGCCAACCCGCTGGTCGTCCTGTAAGTGACAGTCGGCCAGTAAGAGGCAACAGTCAGAGAAGAACACCTGCTTGACGTCGGTGGATCTGACCGTGACAGCACGGGACACAAACAGGAAGTCAATCCTGGAACGGGCAGACGGGGTTTTACACAGGTTCCAGCCCCTCTGTTCAGTATGACGGGAGGATAATTCCACAGTGGTCTTTCCCCATTGAGCCTTTGCAGCAGCAGCCCCAAGCTTTAGTACGTCCCTCAGCACGTAGTCCTCGACCTTGGAGCATGCTCGTCTGCAACACTCAAGTCGTAAATAACTTTGTACACTAGAAAACCAAAGCATATTCCTCTGCAGATTGAGAACTGCACAATTTCTTTCCCAAAATTATAGAACATAAAACATCTTTCATTTATTGAAATAGAAACCCCACTAAAAGCAGGGCCACAAAAAATTGTTCAAAACTCTGAGCGCTTCTCTCCACGGAAATCTTTAGTAAAAGGCGAAAGATTTATACGATCTGAAGAAAAACCAGAGTAAACTAACGAACAATTCGTTCTACTCTCAACCCACCGTACTCTTAGCTCTTTAACATCATATTGCGCGGGCACACCACCAATTATCATCGATATTGGAGAAAAATCAATTTAGTCCAGATATATTTTAAGATAAAAAAATAACCAGAAACTGTTAACTTCCCACAGAAATATGAATAACTATTGGTCTTTTGCATTATATTCTGGTTTATGTAGATTAGTGGGCGGGGCCTATCTGCCTGCGCCTTCTGTCCGCGGGAATGACATGTTGCAGTCAATACAAGAAATGCTGGAAATACTCAGCAGGTCTGGCAGCATCTGTGGAAAGAGAAGCAGAGTTAACGTTTCGGGTCAGTGACCCTTCTTCGGAACTAACGCTGCTCAGTGACTGCCCAGAGAGGTTAGCATTGATTCTCTCACACTATGTGCTCACCAAGTGATTTTGTTTTAATGCAGGCTGTCGTGAAAAGTGAGGAAAAGAAGCCCGAAGTCTGGTATTGTGAGTCCTGCATTCTGGCATTTGCAGTTTAACCCCAACTTTGAATGCACAGACAAGAAATGCTGGAAATACGCAGCAGGTCTGGCAGCATCTGTGGAGAGAGAAGCAGTTTCAGTGACTCAATTTGTTGGATTCGTCAACTATTTAGCAAAATTCTTGCCCAATTTGTTGTCGGAGTGTGAACCATTATGCCAACTGCCAAGGACGTGCAGTGGTATTGGGGCACAGAACAAGAAGCAGCATTCACTAAAATCAAGCGACTAGTGTCGGCAATGCCAGTGCTGAAATACTATGATGGAAAAGATGAAGTTACCCTGCAGTGTGACACCAGCGAGACATGACTTGGAGCAACCCTAATGCAGCAAGAACAAATGGTTATATTTACATCCAGGGCCTTACTGCAAATGGAACGACGCTACGCTCAGATTGAGAAAGAGTGCCTGGCCATTGTCTTTGCTTGTGAACATTTTCATCAATACCTACTTGGAACAGACAAAGTGAAAGTCGAGTCCAACCACAAGCCGCTCCGAAGCATTTTCCTCAAGCCGCTACTATCTGCTCCAAAGTGTCTGCAAAGAATGTTACTCCGGTTACCATCTGGATGTGACATACAATCAAGGGAAGCAGATGTACATCGCTGACATGCTGTCGAGAGCTGCACTCCCTATGAAGAAAGTAAAGGATGCTACGACAGAGTGTGAAATCTTCCAGATCCAACGTGAAGCTGCAGCTCGACATGCTCTGGAAATCATCAACCCAGCAGAGACATTGAATCTGCCTTGCTCAAATCAAACAAACTACCCAACAAGATGCAACTCTCCAAGTGTTGCAAGAAGTAGTGATGAAAGGATGGCCTGACAGCACCAGCGACATTCCTGTGGTCACAAGAGCGTATTGGGCTTACAGAGATGACGTAACAGCCCATGATGGCATCTTGTACAAAGGAAATAGAGTCGTTATCCCGAAAGATTTGAGAGGAGAGATGCTAAAGCACATCCATGGAAGCCACCAAGGAATTGAGTTGAGTCTGAGGAAGGTAAGAGAAGGGCTCTACTGGCCAAACATGAGCAGTGAAATCAAGGACCACATCAGCCAGTGCAGTGCATGCAATGAGTACCAAGGTAGGCAAGCTAAAGAGCCGCTGATGACATATGACATCCCAGACAGACCTTGGATGAAGCTGGGAGTAGACCTCTTCACTCTGACAGGAACTGATTATCTTGTCACTGTAGACTACTATTCTGACTACTGGGAGGTAGACCAGCTGATCTCAATGACTACCGGTGAGATTGTAGAATGCCTGAATACACACTTGAGTCGTTATGGCATTCCAGACATTGTGATGACCAACAATGCCCCGCAGTTCACAAGCAAAGAATTCAGCCGCTTCATAAAGGATTGGGAAGTTCAACACCAGACATCATCTCCACACTATCCCCAGTTCAATGGCAAGACAGAGGTGGCAGTGAAAATTGCCAAAGGAAACATAAAGAAATTGAACAAATCTGGCACAGATGTATACAAGGCAATCCTCGAGTGGAGAAATACACCTACCTACCAAAGGCATGGAAAGTAGTCCGGTACAAAGACTAATATCACGCTGCACCCAAACTACTCTTCCAATAGCAAAAAAGCTACTGAAGCCAGAAGTAGTAACAGGTGTGATGACAAAATCAAGGTGAAACGGCAGAGAGCCAAATTTCACTTTGACAAAACTGCCAAATCATTGCCAGAATTGAGCATTGGAGAGCAGGTCATAAGAGGGGTGACAATCCCAGGCAGCGGAGGCACTCAGGTCAAAACCTCCCTGTACATGGATGACGTCGCCGTCTTCTGCTCGGATCCGCTGTCCGTGCGCAGACTGATGAGCATCTGCGACCAGTTCGAACTGGCCTCGGGAGCCAAAGTTCACCACGGCAAGAGCGAGGCCATGTTCTTTGGGAACTGGGCTGACCGATCCTTTGTCCCCTTCACCGTCAGGTCAGATTACCTGAAGGTGCTGGGGATATGGTTCGGAAGTGCCGGGGCGTGCACCAAAACATGGGAGGAGCGAGTAGCCAAGGTACGACAAAAGTTGGGCATGTGGGGGCAGCGATCTCTCTCCATTGTGGGTAAGAACCTGGTCATCAGGTGCGAGGCGCTCACGTTGTTGCTTTACGTGGCGCACGTCTGGCCCATACCCCACTCCTGCGCCGTGGCAGTCACCCGAGCCATTTTCCGCTTCGTCTGGGGATCTAAAATGGACCGGGTCCGGAGGGACACGATGTTCAAATCTCTGGACATGGGCGGGAAAAATGTACCCAACGTGGCCCTCATCCTGATGACCACCTTCGTGTGCGGCTGCATCAAGCTATGTGTAGATCCCCAGTACGCAAACTCCAAGTGTCACTACGTGCTGAGGTTCTATCTGTCCCCGGTGTTGCGAAGGATGGGCCTGGTCACATTGCCGCGGAACGCTCCGTGCAGTTGGGCGGCGCCGTACCACCTATCCTTCGTGGAGCAGTTTCTGCGGAAAAACACCTTTGACCACCGGTCCATCAGGCACTGGTCTGCACGGAATGTCCTCAAGGCCCTACGGGAAAAGGAAACGGTGGATCCTGTCGGATGGTTCCCCGAGCAGACCGTCAAAGTCATTTGGCGGAATGCCTCATCACCAGAACTTTCAAACAAGCACCAAGACGTAGCTTGGCTGGTGGTGAGAAGGGCCCTCCCCGTCAGATCCTTCATGCACACCCGAAGTCTCGCCCCCTCCGCACAGTGCCCCCGCGTTGGCTGTGGTGGGGAAGAGACGGTCGCCCACCTACTCCTGGAATGTGGCTTTGCAAAGCAGGTGTGGAAAGAGATGCAGTGGTTTTTGTCAAGGTTCATCCCAAGCAGCTCTGTAACACAGGAGTCTGTGCTCTACGGGCTGTTCCCAGGGACGCACACCGAGACAAACATCAACTGCTGCTGGAGGACTATCAATTCGGTGAAAGACGCCCTTTGGTCTGCCCGAAACTTGCTGGTCTTCCAGCGCAAAGAGTTGTCCACCACCGAATGTTGCAGACTGGCACATTCCAAGGTCCAGGACTACGTGCTGAGGGACGCACTAAAGCTTGGGGCAGCCGCAGCAAAGGCTCAATGGGGAAAGACCACAGTGTAGGGTTCCCCCACCAGGCTGGACTGAGGGGCTGGAACCATGGGAAGCCCCTCGAACTGTATCGTTGATATTCTCAATTGCTGTAAATGTAAAACTGTAATTGACATGACAATTGTGAAACGGAAGGGTTGGGAAGAAACTCATGACATTATTGAAAGAAACTGATCTCTTTTGCAATGTTTGTATTTTTTGGTGCTGTTTGGAAACTGTTTGGCAATGTAATTTTTACAGATTTTTATGAATAAAGTATATTTTGGGAAAAAAAAAAAAAAATTGGAGAGCAGGTCATAGCCAGTCGAGTCAAATCTGCTCTGGAGTTGGTGATTCACCCCGATCAGACCTGCACTGTACCCGGCAGGAAGATCTCTGATAGTCTGGCGCTACTCAGGGATACGATCGCCTATGTATGGGACAGGAGGGTGGACACCTGCCTCATCAGCCTGGACCAGGAGAAGGCTTTTGACAGGATATCGCACACCTACATGATGGACGTGCTTTCCAAAATGGGGTTTGGGGAGGGAATCTGCAATTGGATTCAACTGCTCTACACAAACATCAGTAGCGCAGTCTCAATCAACGGGTGGGAATCGGAAAGTTTCCCGATCAAATCTGGAGTCAGACAGGGTTGTCCTCTCTCCCCGGTCTTGTTTGTTTGCTGTATTGAACCCTTTAGTTTAGTTTAGTTTAGTTTAGTTTAGAGATACAGCACTGAAACAGGCCCTTCGGCCCACCGAGTCTGTGCCGACCATCAACCACCCATTTATACTAATCCCATATTCCTGGTCACATCCCCACCATTCTCCTACCACCTACCTACACTCCTTTGCTGAGTCTATTAGGAAGGATGCGAGCATAAGAGGGGTGACAATTCCAGGCAGCGGAGGCACTCAGGTTAAAACCTCCCTGTACATGAATGACGTCGCCGTCTTCTGCTCGGATCCGCTGTCCGTGCGCAGACTGATGAGCATCTGCGACCAGTTCGAACTGGCCTCGGGAGCCAAAGTTAACCACGGCAAGAGCGAGGCCATGTTCTTTGGCAACTGGGCTGACCGATCCTTTGTCCCCTTCACCGTTAGGTCAGATTACCTGTAGGTGCTGGGGATATGGTTCGGAAGGGCCGGGGCGTGCGCCAAAACCTGGGAGGAGCAAGTAGCCAAGGTCCGACAAATGTTGGGCATGTAGGGGCAGCGATCTCTCTCCATTGTGGGTAAGAGCCTGGTCATCAGGTGCGAGGCACGCACGTTGTTGCTGTACGTGGCGCAGGTCTGGCCCATACCCCACTCCTGTGCTGTGGCAGTCACCCGAGCCATTTTCCGCTTCATCTGGTGATCTAAAATGGACCGGGTCCGGAGTGACACGATGTTCAAATCTCTGGACAAGGGCGGGAAAAATGTACCCAACGTGGCCCTCATCCTGATGACCACCTTCGTGTGCGGCTGCATCTAGCTGTGTGTAGATCTCCAGTACGCAAACTCCAAGTGTCACTACGTGCTGAGGTTCTATCTGTCCCCGGTGTTGCGAAGGATGGGCCTGGTCACATTGCCGCGGAACGCTCCATGCAGTTGGACCGTGCCGTACCACCTGTCCTTCGTGGAGCAGTTTCTGCAGGAAAACACCTTCGACCAACGGTCCATCAGGCAGTGGTCTGCACGGAATGTCCTCAAGGCCCTACGGGAAAAGGAGACGGGGGATCCTGTCGGATGGTTCCCCGAGCAGACCGCCAAAGTCATTTGGCGGAATGCCTCATCACCAGAACTTTCAAACAAGCACCAAGATGTAGCTTGGCTGGTGGTGAGAAGGGCCCTCCCCGTCAGATCCTTCATGCACACCCGAAGTCTCGCCCCCTCTGCACAATGCCCCCGCGGTGGCTGTGGTGGGGAAGAGACGGTTGCCCACCTCATCCTGGAATGTGCCTTTGCAAAGCAGGTGTGGAAAGAGATGCAGTGGTTTCTGTCGAGGTTCATCCCAAGCAGCTCTGTAATACAGGAGTCTGTGCTCTACGGACTGTTCCCAGGGACGCACACCGAGACAAACATCAACTGCTGCTGGAGGACTATCAATTCGGTGAAAGACGCCCTTTGGTCTGCCCGAAACCTGCTGGTCTTCCAGCGCAAAGAGTTGTCCACGACCGAATGTCGCAGACTGGCACATTCCAAGGTCCAGGACTGCGTGCTGAGGGACGCACTAAAGCTTGGGGCAGCCACAGCAAAGGCTCAATGGGGAAAGACCACAGTGTAAGGTCCCCCCACCAAGCTGAACTGAGGGACTGGATTCATGGGAAACCCCTCGAACTGTATCGGGAAAATTTTGTGTGCTGTAAATGTAAAAATGTAATTGGCATGACAATGAAATGGAAGGGTTGTGAGGCAACTCATAATTGTATAGAAGGAAACTGATCACCTTTGCACTGTTTGTATTTTTTGACTTGATGCTGTTTTAAACTGTTTGGGAATGTAATTTTTACAGATTTTTATGAATAAAGTATATTTTGGAGAAAAAAAAATTGGAGAGCCAGTCAGGGTACAAACCTTCAACGCTCTCAACAAGAGTCAGCCCAAGTGGCAACTTGGGACCTGCGTAGAGCAATTGTCACCTCGATCGTATGCAGTGCAAGTGAACAACTAGCTTTACCGTCGCAACTGCAGACATATACGCACAACTGGAGAGGCTGTTCCTTCACTGCAGGTGGCCAATCAGGAAGATAAGAACTCACCAACTGCACAGATCACAGATCAACCATCAGCCCCAGCTGTCCACAGCAACAGTTATCGCAGCAATAAGTGACAAGGGAACGACACTTGCCGGAGAAGGAAAATCAACCAGATGAACAACCAACGACAACGTGCACGATCACCATTAAGAGACCGGCACGATTTAATGACTATGTGTGCATTGCATATGCAGAGACTGACAAGAATGACAAACCACTAATGCATGAGAACAGTTGTGTGCATCGTGGGTAACTTGGGCAACTCAGCGTCAATGATAATGCATGTAATTTTTTTTGTGTTTTTTTCCTATGAAAAGGGGGATGTTTGGGATAGAAATGCAATACTGTATCAATGTGCCTCCTGGCTTGCCATAGTCATGTGACCTCTACAATGAGACACTCTGACTGCAGGGAGCCATTACAGTCAGTTTCATTAAAGAGAGAGTACACACCAGACTGGTGTCCTGGGATCTCTTAACACCATCAGGAGTCGTGACGTGGCGTCCAGTTTGCTGACTTCTCTGCCAGATTGTCCAGCTGCTTTGATGATGCAATTGAAGTCACCACTTAGGATGACCGGCCTGGACATTGCCAGCAACAGTGGGAGCTGCTGGAGGACGGTCAGCCGCTTGCTGTATTGGACCGGGGCATACACGTTGATGAACCGGAGCGGAGCATTTTGGTACATTATGTCTGCTACGAGCAGGTGACTGCCCACCTTCGGAGATGGTGACGTTGCCTCCCCGCAGCAGAATAACCAGGCCTGAGGAACGGGAATCATTTCCCCCTGACCAGATCGATGGCCTGTGGGACCACCATCGCGACCATTGCCTGTAAGTGCTGAGGTGCGGTATCCCACACTCCTGCAGAAATATCAGGTCGGCTTTGACCTTGGCAAGGTAACCCAAGGTCGAAACACATCGCGTAATTGATTTAATGCTACGCACGTTAATGGAAGCAATCTTCATACCCATTTAAAGCTGGATGTTGCTTATCACACCAGGTGTCCTTACTAGTCCCAGTCCATGTGTATTTTCCTGCATACCCATAGTGTGCACAAGCTGTTGCACAGTCTTTGGGCTCAGAAAGCACTTCTGGTCACTCACGGGGGGTTTGTTGCACTGGGGTGACATCAGGGGTGTCTTGTAGGCAGCAAGCTTTGGACTGTCCTCTGCTGGGGGGTTCAGCGCTTTGGGTTTGGGGCATGCTGGGCCCATCGCTGCATCCAGGACCGTGGAGCTGGGGGGCTTTCTCTTCCAGCTCCTTTGCATGCTGCCGTTTCTTTTGCAGGTGCCGTCTTTCCGTCCCTTCCTCGTCTGATGAGGAGCAGCTGCCGTAGTCTGCCTCAGACGGTAGCCTCCTCTTGCCACTGGTTTGCATGGTGACCTGTTCCTTTTTCTGGGGCTTCTTCTTTGTGATTTTCGATTTGACCACTTGCCACTCACCCAGTTATCCCTCTGCTGTCTCCTCCTCCATTGATTCTGTCTGTTGAGGAGAAGTTTCCGGGCACAGTGTAGGTCTTGGGTCCCTTGTTGCAGCTGCCTCCCCTTTCTTCCCCTTCTTAGATGGATTTTCCTTGCTGCGGGGAGGGTTGCTGCTCTCTTTCGCTGCACCAGGATTCACCGTTCCTTCCTCCAGCCTTTCCTTGGTCTTTGTCGCCTCTGCGTAACAGAGGCAGCATTTGGGACTGGTATTATAGAGGTGGTCTGCCCCACCACACAGGTTGCAGCACTTACTATGCTTACAGTCCTTTGTCTGATGGCCTTCTTTCTTGCAGTTCTTGCAGACGACTGTGCTGCAGCTGGCCTCGACATGACCAGATTTGCCACAGGTCCGACAAACTCTGGGCTGCTTTTTTTTCCCAAAAATATACTTTATTCATAAAAATCTGTAAAAAAAAACATTACAACACAGTTCAAAACAGCACCAATATGACATTCTAAAAAGTGCAAAGAAAATCCGTTTTCTTCAATACTTGAGTGAGTTGCCTCACAACCCTTCCATTCCATTTTACATGCCATGTACATTTTACAGCAAACCCATATTTGGTGTATACAGCCCAAGGGGTTTCCCATGGGTCCAGCCCCTCAGTTCATTTTGGTGGAAGAAGTTTACACAGTGGTCTTTCCCCATTGAACCTTTCCAGCGGCTGCTCCAAGCTTGAGTGTGTTCCTCAGAACGTAGTCCTGGACCTTGGAATGTGCCAGTCTGCAACACTCAGTCGTGGACAACTCTTTGCGCTGCAAGACCAGCAAGTTTCGGGCAGACCAAAGGGTGTCGTTCACCGAATTGATGGTCCTCCAGCTGAAATTGATGTTTGGTGTGAATCCCTGGGAATAGCCCGAAGTGCACAGACTCCTGTGTTGCAGAGCTGCTTGGGATGAACCTCGACAAAAACCACTGCATCTCTTTCCACACCTGCTTTGCAAAGACACATTCCAGAGGGAGGCGGGCAACTGTCTCTTCCCCAGCACAGCCACCTTGAGGACATTGTGCGGGGGGTGCGAGGCTCCGGTCGTGTAGGAAGCCACCAGCCAAACTACGTCTTGGTGCTTGTTTGAAAGTTCTGGTGATGAGGCATTCTGCCAAATGACTTTGGCAGTGTACTCAGGGAACCATCTGACAGGATCCACCATCTCCATTTCCCGTCGGTCCTTGAGGACATTCCGTGCAGACCACTGCCTGATGGATTGGTGGCCAAAGGTGTTTTTCCGCAGAAACTTTCCCACGAAGGATAGGTGGTACAGCACGGTCCAACTGGATGGAGTGTTCCGCGGCAATGTGACCAGATCCATCCTTCCTAACACCAGGGACAGATAGAACCACAGCACATAGTGACACTTGGTGTTTGCATACTAGGGCTCTACGCACAGCTAGATGCAGCCACACATGAAGGTGGTCATTAGGATGAGGGCGACGTTGGGTACATTTTTCCTGCCCTTATCCATAGGTTTGAACATCATTTCCCTCCGGACTTGGTCCATTTTGGATCTCCAGATAAAGCGGAAAATGGCTTGGGTGACCGCCACGGTGCAGGAGTGGGGTATGGGCCAGACCTACGCCACATACAGCAACAACATAAGCGCCTCGCACCTGATGACCAGGTTCTTACCCACAATGAAGAGAGATCACTGCTCCCACATGCTCAGTTTATGCTGTACCCTGGCTACTCGCTCCTTACAGGTTTTGGCGCATGCCCAGGCCCTTCCCAACCATATCCCCAGCATCTTCAGGTCGTCTGACCTGGTGGTGAAGGGACAAAGGATCAGTTGGCCCAGTTCCTAAAGAACATGGCATCACTCTTGCCTTGGTTAACTTTGGCTCCCGAGGCCAGTTCGAACTGGTCGCAGATGCTCATCAGTTTGCAAACGGACAGCGGATCCGAGCAGAATACGACGACGGCGTCCATTTACAGGGAGGCTTTTTACCTGAGTACGTCCACTGCCAGGGATTGTCACCCCTCTTATGCCCACATCCTTCCTAATGGACTCAGCAAAGAGTTCGATACAGCAAACAAACAAGACAGGGAGGAGAGGACAGCCCTGCCTGACTCCAGATTGGATCGTGAAACTTTCTGACTCCCACCCATTGATTGAGACTGCGCTACTGATGTTTGTGTAGAGCAGTTGGATCCAATTGCAGAATACATCTTTCACCTCTTGGAGATCCTCCTTGACCTCAACCCCCATCGACTACAGCTGGAGCAGATTCTGCATTCTTTTCTGGAGTTGGCACATTTCCCTCTGTCTCTCTCACCTTCTGAACACCTTTGAGGATGAAGAACCTCTTGATGTTCACCTTGATCGCTTCCCAGCAGTGGTGTTGCGGACTCAAAGAGGGATTTTATGGTCTCCAACCTTTGTAATCCCTTTTGAGTTCCTCGATGTTCCTGGTGTCAACAGTTTCACATTCAGCTTCCATGTCCCCTTGCCAACCTTCTGGTCATCCTGTAAATAACACTCAGCTGGTAGGAGGCAGTGGTGAGAGAAGAACACTGTCATGACGTCGGTGGAACTGAACATGCGTGCTTGGGATGCAAACAGGAAGTCAATCCTGGAATGGGAGGACCCTTCTAGTCTTGACCAGGTGTAGCTACGCAACGCTCTGTCTGCAGTGTTGCTGAAGACATCATGCAGCTTCGTGTATTTTACTGTTTCTAGCAGGAGTCTGGATGTAGCGTCCAGTTTGCTGTCAACTGTGCTGGATCATCCAGCCACATCGATGATGCAGTTGAAGTCACCACCTAGAATGACTGGCCTGAACATCGCCAGCATCAGTGGGAGCTGCTGGAAGACGGCCAGCCACTCGTTCTTCAGAGCCGGGTTGTAGACGTTGATTAACTGGAGTGGAGCACTTTTGTACATTACGTCTGTTACAGGGAGGGGACCACCCACCACCTCCTTAATTTCAGTGTTGGTGAAGTTGCCTCTCCACAGCAGAATACCCAGGTCCGAGGAACGGCGATTGTTTCTTCCTGACCAGATCGATAGCCTGTGGGACCACCATTGCGACCACTGCCTATAGGTGCTGAGGTGCAGTATTCCACACTCCTGCAGAAACAGCAGGTCATTTGTGACCTTGGTGAGGTACCCAATTGTCGAAACACAGGCCTCAACACTACGCACATGAATAGAAGCAATGTTTAGACCCATTTAAACTGTAATTTACCAGTCTGATTGTGGATGCAAGTCGCAGCTTTTGGCAATGTTTCTGCATGTCTGTTGTGTTCACAAGCTGTTGCGAGACTGCGATACCAGTCCTCGTCTCCCGCAGGAGCGTCGTTCCGCCAGGGTGATATTGTGGGGGGTCATGTATCTGGGAAGGTTTGGCTTGTCCCCAGATGGGGTTACCGTTGCACTGTGATCCTTGTCGAGGACATTATTGCTGCCAGCTTCCAGGAGCTAGTGTGCTGAGCGCTTCGCTGCTCCAGGTGTTTGGGGTGTGCTGGATCCTCGTCGCTTTCCATGTTTTGGAGCTGGGGGCCTTTCACCTCCTTCGCGCTTTGCTGCTTTTTCTGCTGGTGGTGGTTTTCTTGCCCTTCTTCGTCCAACGAGGCGCATTCACTGGTGTCTGTTCGGGACATCAGCCACTTCTTGCTTCTACTTTGGTGGATTTTTCCTTCTCTTATGTCTTGTTTGTCATTTTTCTTTTATCCATTTGCCAGTCTCCTTGTTCCACTGCTGCCTCCTCTTCCATCGAGTCTGTCTGTTCTAGAGGAAGCTGAGGGATGATGTTCTAGGTTTGGCTATTTACACTGAAGTTTTTTCCCATTTTTTTTTTCCCAAAATATACTTTATTCATAAAAATCTGTAAAAATTACATTGCCAAACAGTTTCCAAACAGCACGAAAAAATACAAACATTGCAAAAGAGATCAGTTTCTTTCAATAATGTCATGAGTTTCTTCCCAACCCTTCCGTTTCACAATTGTCATGTCAATTACAGTTTTACATTTACAGCAATTGAGAATATTAACGATACAGTTCGAGGGGCTTCCCATGGTTCCAGCCCCTCAGTCCAGCTTGGTGGGGGAACCTTACACTGTGGTCTTTCCCCATTGAGCCTTTGCTGCGGCTGCCCCAAGCTTTAGTGCGTCCCTCAGCACGTAGTCCTGGACCTTGGAATGTGCCAGTCTGCAACATTCGGTGGTGGACAACTCTTTGCGCTGGAAGACCAGCAAGTTTCGGGCAGACCAAAGGGCGTCTTTCACGGAATTGATAGTCCTCCAGCAGCAGTTGATGTTTGTCTCGGTGTGCGTCCCTGGGAACAGCCCGTAGAGCACAGACTCCTGTGTTACAGAGCTGCTTGGGATGAACCTTGACAAAAACCACTGCATCTCTTTCCACACCTGCTTTGCAAAGGCACATTCCAGGAGGAGGTGGGCAACCGTCTCTTCCCCACCACAGCCAACGCGGGGGCACTGTGCGGAGGGGGCGAGACTTCGGGTGTGCATGAAGGATCTGACGGGGAGGGCCCTTCTCACCACCAGCCAAGCTACGTCTTGGTGCTTGTTTGAAAGTTCTGGTGATGAGGCATTCTGCCAAATGACTTTGACGGTCTGCTCGGGGAACCATCCGACAGGATCCACCGTTTCCTTTTCCCGTAGGGCCTTGAGGACATTCCGTGCAGACCACTGCCTGATGGACCGGTGGTCAAAGGTGTTTTTCCGCAGAAACTGCTCCACGAAGGATAGGTGGTACGGCGCCGCCCAACTGCACGGAGCGTTCCGCGGCAATGTGACCAGGCCCATCCTTCGCAACACCGGGGACAGATAGAACCTCAGCACGTAGTGACACTTGGAGTTTGCGTACTGGGGATCTACACATAGCTTGATGCAGCCGCACACGAAGGTGGTCATCAGGATGAGGGCCACGTTGGGTACATTTTTCCCGCCCATGTCCAGAGATTTGAACATCATGTCCCTCCGGACCCGGTCCATTTTAGATCCCCAGACGAAGCGGAAAATGGCTCGGGTGACTGCCACGGCGCAGGAGTGGGGTATGGGCCAGACCTGCGCCACGTAGAGCAACAACGTGAGCGCCTCGCACCTGACGACCAGGTTCTTACCAACAATGGAGAGAGATCGCTGCCCCCACATTTTTTTTTTATTTCCAAAATATACTTTATTCATAAAAATCTGTAAAAATTACATTGCCAAACAGTTTCCAAACAGCACCAAAAAATACAAACATTGCAAGGGAGATCAGTTTCCTTCAATACTGTCATGAGTTTCTTCCCAACCCTTCCGTTTCACAATTGTCATGTCAATTACAGTTTTACATTTACAGCAATTGAGAATATTAACGATACAGTTCGAGGGGTTTCCCATGGATCCAGCCCCTCAGTCCAGCTTGGTGGGGGAACCTTACACTGTGATCTTTCCCCATTGAGCCTTTGCTGCGGCTGCCCCAAGCTTTAGTGCGTCCCTCAGCACGTAGTCCTGGACCTTGGAATGTGCCAGTCTGCAACATTCTGTGGTGGACAACTCTTTGCGCTGGAAGACCAGCAAGTTTCGGGCAGACCAAAGGGCGTCTTTCACCGAATTGATAGTCCTCCAGCAGCAGTTGATGTTTGTCTCGGTGTGCGTCCCTGGGAACAGCCCGTAGAGCACAGACTCCTGTGTTACAGAGCTGCTTGGGATGAACCTTGACAAAAACCACTGCATCTCTTTCCACACCTGCTTTGCAAAGGCACATTCCAGGAGGAGGTGGGCGACCGTCTCTTCCCCATCGCTGCCCCCACATGCCCAACTTTTGTCGTACCTTGGCTACTCGCTCCTCCCATGTTTTGGTGCACGCCCCGGTCCTTCCGAACCATATCCCCAGCACCTTCAGGTAATCTGACCTGACGGTGAAGGGGACAAAGGATCGGTCAGCCCAGTTCCCAAAGAACATGGCCTCGCTCTTGCCGTGGTTAACTTTGGCTCCCGAGGCCAGTTCGAACTGGTCGCAGATGCTCATCAGTCTGCGCACGGACAGCGGATCCGAGCAGGACGGCGACGTCATCCATGTACAGGGAGGTTTTGACCTGAGTGCCTCCGCTGCCTGGGATTGTCACCCCTCTTATGCTCGCATCCTTCCTAATAGACTCAGCAAAGGGTTCAATACAGCAAACAAACAAGACCGGGGACAGAGGACAGCCCTGTCTGACTCCAGATTTGATCGGGAAACTTTCAGATTCCCACCCGTTGATTGACACTGCGCTACTGATGTTTGTGTAGAGCAGTTGGATCCAATTGCAGATTCCCTCCCCAAACCCCATTTTGGAAAGCACGTCTATCATGTAGGTGTGCGATATCCTGTCAAAAGCTTTCTCCTGGTCCAGGCTGATGAGGCAGGTGTCCACCCTCCTGTCCCGTATCCCTGAGTCGCGTCAGACTATCAGAGATCTTCCTGCAGGGGTACAGTGCAGGTCTGGTCAGGGTGAATCACCAACTCCAGAGCAGACTTGACTCGACTGGCTATGACTTTGGACAGAATCTTGTAGTCAACATTAAGCATTGAGATGGGCTGCCAATTTCTGACTTCTGCCCTCTCCCCCTTCCGCTTGTAGATGAGGGTGATGATGCCTTTCCTCATGGATTCTGACATGCTGCCGGCCAGAAGCATGCTCTCGTATACTTCCTGCAGTTCTGGGCCAACCCAGTCCCACAGGGCCTGATACAACTCGACCGGTAAGCCATCACTTCTGGGAGTTTTACTCGTATCGAAGGACTTGGTGGCCTTTGTCAGCTCGTCCAAGTTAGTGGCTTGTCCAGTCTCTCCCTCAAAACCTCTGTGATAGATGACAGGAAGGACTGGGAGGCTCTGCTGTCTGTGGGCTTCGCGTCATTCTTTTTCTTTTGGGCCTCCTTATCTCGAGAGACAATGGATACGCGCCTGGAGGTGGTCAGTGGTTTGTGAAGCAGCGCCTGGAGTGGCTATAAAGGCCAATTCTGGAGTGACAGGCTCTTCCACAGGTGCTGCAGAGAAATTTGTTTGTTGGGGCTGTTGCACAGTTGGCTCTCCCCTTGCGCCTCTGTCTTTTTTCCTGCCAACTACTAAGTCTCTTCGACTCGCCACAATTTAGCCCTGTCTTTATGGCTGCCCGCCAGCTCTGGCGAATGCTGGCAACTGACTCCCACGACTTATGATCAATGTCACACGATTTCATGTCGCGTTTGCAGACGTCTTTATAACGGAGACATGGACGGCCGGTGGGTCTGATACCAGTGGCGAGCTCGCTGTACAATGTGTCTTTGGGGATCCTGCCATCTTCCATGCGGCTCACATGGCCAAGCCATCTCAAGCGCCGCTGACTCAGTAGTGTGTATAAGCTGGGGGTGTTGGCCGCTTCAAGGACTTCTGTGTTGGAGATATAGTCCTGCCACCTGATGCCAAGTATTCTCCGAAGGCAGCGAAGATGGAATGAATTGAGACGTCGCTCTTGGCTGGCATACGTTGTCCAGGCCTCGCTGCCGTAGAGCAAGGTACTGAGGACACAGGCCTGATACACTCGGACTTTTGTGTTCCGTGTCAGTGCGCCATTTTCCCACACTCTCTTGGCCAGTCTGGACATAGCAGTGGAAGCCTTACCCATGCGCTTGTTGATTTCTGCATCTAGAGACAGGTTACTGGTGATAGTTGAGCCTAGGTAGGTGAACTCTTGAACCACTTCCAGAGCGTGGTCGCCAATATTGATGGATGGAGCATTTCTGACATCCTGCCCCATGATGTTCGTTTTCTTGAGGCTGATGGTTAGGCCAAATTCATTGCAGGCAGACGCAAACCTGTCGATGAGACTCTGCAGGCATTCTTCAGTGTGAGATGTTAAAGCAGCATCGTCAGCAAAGAGGAGTTCTCTGATGAGGACTTTCCGTACTTTG
This sequence comes from Heterodontus francisci, assembly GCF_036365525.1. Taxonomy (NCBI): domain Eukaryota; kingdom Metazoa; phylum Chordata; class Chondrichthyes; order Heterodontiformes; family Heterodontidae; genus Heterodontus; species Heterodontus francisci. The sequence continues at coordinate 24,560,791 of NC_090383.1, forward strand.
GACTTCGCTCTTAGACGGGCAAGGTTGAACAACCTGCCCCCTGATCTTGTGTGGAGGAAAATTCCTTCTTCAGAGGATTTGAACGCATGTGAAAGCAGCAGGGAGAAGAAAATCCCAAAAAGTGTGGGTGCGAGAACACAGCCCTGTTTCACACCACTCAGGATAGGAAAGGGCTCTGATGAGGAGCCACCATGTTGAATTGTGCCTTTCATATTGTCATGGAATGAGGTGATGATACTTAGTAGCTTTGGTGGACATCCGATCTTTTCTAGTAGTCTGAAGAGACCACGTCTGCTGACGAGGTCAAAGGCTTTGGTGAGATCAATGAAAGCAATGTAGAGGGGCATCTGTTGTTCACGGCATTTCTCCTGTATCTGACGAAGGGAGAACAGCATGTCAATAGTCGATCTCTCTGCACGAAAGCCACACTGTGCCTCAGGGTAGACGCGCTCGGCCAGCTTCTGGAGCCTGTTCAGAGCGACTCGAGCAAAGACTTTCCCCACTATGCTGAGCAGGGAGATTCCACGGTAGTTGTTGCAGTCACCGCGGTCACCTTTGTTTTTATAGAGGGTGATGATGTTGGCATCGCGCATGTCCTGGGGTACTGCTCCCTCGTCCCAGCACAGGCATAGCAGTTCATGTAGTGCTGAGAGTATAGCAGGCTTGGCACTCTTGATTATTTCAGGGGTAATGCTGTCCTTCCCAGGGGCTTTTCCGCTGGCTAGGGAATCAATGGCATCACTGAGTTCCGATTTGGTTGGCTGTATGTCCAGCTCATCCATGACTGGTAGAGGCTGGGCTGCATTGAGGGCAGTCTCAGTGACAGCATTCTCCCTGGAGTACAGTTCTAGGTAGTGCTCAACCCAGCGGTCCATCTGTTTGCGTTGGTCAGTGATTATGTCCCCCGATTTAGATTTGAGGGGGGTGATCTTCTTGATGGTTGGCCCAAGAGCTCTCTTCATGCCATCATACATTCCTCTGATGTTTCCGGTGTCTGAGGCCAGCTGAATATGACTGCATAGGTGTTGCCAGTAGTCGTTTGCGCAACGCCGAGCTGTTCTTTGTGCAGTACTTCTGGCTGCTTTAAGTGCTGCGGATGTTAAATCGCTGGGGGCTTTCTTGTAGTTCAAAAGTGCAATGCGCTTAGCGGCAATGACAGGTTCCAGCTCTTCATTATGAGATTGAAACCAGTCTGCATTTCTCTTCGCACTTTTGCCGCGTCATACAGCCTAGCATAAAAGGATTTGCTGATCCTTGGTATGTCGGACTGCGAAGACTTTACCGAGCCATCCTCTTCCGTCAGGCTGCTGATCACAAAGCTCTCTGTGTGTACCTTTTGGAAGGAGTAACGCGAACATGTCTCATCCTGCTCAATGGAGGACTCTGGACTGGAAGATGATCTTGGAGGCCTCCATGGCAAAGAGCGAGGCCTGCTGACTCTTCACCTCATGGTGGTCCTCCTTGACCTCAACCCCCATTGACTGCAGCTGGAGCAGATTTTGCATTCTTTTCTGGAGTCGGGACATTTCGCTCTCTGAACACCTTTGAAGATAAAGAACCTCTTGATGTTCTCCTTGATTGCCTTGCACCAGTGAACTGGAGACTGAAAGAGGGATTTCACAGTTCTCCAACCTTTGTAATCCCTTTTGAGTTCCTCAACGTTCGCTGGGGTTAGCAGTGTAGCATTGAGCTTCCGTGTTCCCCTGCCAACCCGCTGGTCGTCCTGTAAGTGACAGTCGGCCAGTAAGAGGCAACAGTCAGAGAAGAACACCTGCTTGACGTCGGTGGATCTGACCGCGACAGCACGGGACACAAACAGGAAGTCAATCCTGGAACGGGCAGACGGGGTTTTACACAGGTTCCAGCCCCTCTGTTCAGTATGACGGGAGGATAATTCCACAGTGGTCTTTCCCCATTGAGCCTTTGCAGCAGCAGCCCCAAGCTTTAGTACGTCCCTCAGCACGTAGTCCTCGACCTTGGAGCATGCTCGTCTGCAACACTCAAGTCGTAAATAACTTTGTACACTAGAAAACCAAAGCATATTTCTCTGCAGATTGAGAACTGCACAATTTCTTTCCCAAAATTATAGAACATAAAACATCTTTCATTTATTGAAATAGAAACCCCACTAAAAGCAGGGCCACAAAAAATTGTTCAAAACTCTGAGCGCTTCTCTCCACGGAAATCTTTAGTAAAAGGCGAAAGATTTATACGATCTGAAGAAAAACCAGAGTAAACTAACGAACAATTCGTTCTACTCTCAACCCACCGTACTCTTAGCTCTTTAACATCATATTGCGCGGGCACACCACCAATTATCATCGATATTGGAGAAAAATCAATTTAGTCCAGATATATTTTAAGATTAAAAAAATAACCAGAAACTGTTAACTTCCCACAGAAATATGAATAACTATTGGTCTTTTGCATTATATTCTGGTTTATGTAGATTAGTGGGCGGGGCCTATCTGCCTGCGCCTTCTGTCCGCGGGAATGACATGTTGCAGTCAATACAAGAAATGCTGGAAATACTCAGCAGGTCTGGCAGCATCTGTGGAAAGAGAAGCAGAGTTAACGTTTCGGGTCAGTGACCCTTCTTCGGAACTAACGCTGCTCAGTGACTGCCCAGAGAGGTTAGCATTGATTCTCTCACACTATGTGCTCACCAAGTGATTTTGTTTTAATGCAGGCTGTCGTGAAAAGTGAGGAAAAGAAGCCCGAAGTCTGGTATTGTGAGTCCTGCATTCTGGCATTTGCAGTTTAACCCCAACTTTGAATGCACAGACAAGAAATGCTGGAAATACGCAGTAGGTCTGGCAGCATCTGTGGAGAGAGAAGCAGTTTCAGTGACTCAATTTGTTGGATTCGTCAACTATTTAGCAAAATTCTTGCCCAATTTGTTGTCGGAGTGTGAACCATTATGCCAACTGCCAAGGACGTGCAGTGGTATTGGGGCACAGAACAAGAAGCAGCATTCACTAAAATCAAGCGACTAGTGTCGGCAATGCCAGTGCTGAAATACTATGATGTAAAAGATGAAGTTACCCTGCAGTGTGACACCAGCGAGACATGACTTGGAGCAACCCTAATGCAGCAAGAACAAATGGTTATATTTACATCCAGGGCCTTACTGCAAATGGAACGACGCTACGCTCAGATTGAGAAAGAGTACCTGGCCATTGTCTTTGCTTGTGAACATTTTCATCAATACCTACTTGGAACAGACAAAGTGAAAGTCGAGTCCAACCACAAGCCGCTCCGAAGCATTTTCCTCAAGCCGCTACTATCTGCTCCAAAGTGTCTGCAAAGAATGTTACTCCGGTTACCAAGATATCATCTGGATGTGACATACAATCAAGGGAAGCAGATGTACATCGCTGACATGCTGTCGAGAGCTGCACTCCCTATGAAGAAAGTAAAGGATGCTACGACAGAGTGTGAAATCTTCCAGATCCAACGTGAAGCTGCAGCTCGACATGCTCTGGAAATCATCAACCCAGCAGAGACATTGAATCTGCCTTGCTCAAATCAAACAAACTACCCAACAAGATGCAACTCTCCAAGTGTTGCAAGAAGTAGTGATGAAAGGATGGCCTGACAGCATCAGCGACATTCCTGTGGTCACAAGAGCGTATTGGGCTCACAGAGATGACGTAACAGCCCATGATGGCATCTTGTACAAAGGAAATAGAGTCGTTATCCCGAAAGATTTGAGAGGAGAGATGCTAAAGCACATCCATGGAAGCCACCAAGGAATTGAGTTGAGTCTGAGGAAGGTAAGAGAAGGGCTCTACTGGCCAAACATGAGCAGTGAAATCAAGGACCACATCAGCCAGTGCAGTGCATGCAATGAGTACCAAGGTAGGCAAGCTAAAGAGCCGCTGATGACATATGACATCCCAGACAGACCTTGGATGAAGCTGGGAGTAGACCTCTTCACTCTGACAGGAACTGATTATCTTGTCACTGTAGACTACTATTCTGACTACTGGGAGGTAGACCAGCTGATCTCAATGACTACCGGTGAGATTGTAGAATGCCTGAATGCACACTTGAGTCGTTATGGCATTCCAGACATTGTGATGACCAACAATGCCCCGCAGTTCACAAGCAAAGAATTCAGCCGCTTCATAAAGGATTGGGAAATTCAACACCAGACATCATCTCCACACTATCCCCAGTTCAATGGCAAGACAGAGGTGGCAGTGAAAATTGCCAAAGGAAACATAAAGAAATTGAACAAATCTGGCACAGATGTATACAAGGCAATCCTCGAGTGGAGAAATACACCTACCTACCAAAGGCATGGAAAGTAGTCCGGTACAAAGACTAATATCACGCTGCACCCAAACTACTCTTCCAATAGCAAAAAAGCTACTGATGCCAGAAGTAGTAACAGGTGTGATGACAAAATCAAGGTGAAACGGCAGAGAGCCAAATTTCACTATGACAAAACTGCCAAATCATTGCCAGAATTGAGCATTGGAGAGCAGGTCATAAGAGGGGTGACAATCCCAGGCAGCGGAGGCACTCAGGTCAAAACCTCCCTGTACATGGATGACGTCGCCGTCTTCTGCTCGGATCCGCTGTCCGTGCGCAGACTGATGAGCATCTGCGACCAGTTCGAACTGGCCTCGGGAGCCAAAGTTAACCACGGCAAGAGCGAGGCCATGTTCTTTGGGAACTGGGCTGACCGATCCTTTGTCCCCTTCACCGTCAGGTCAGATTACCTGAAGGTGCTGGGGATATGGTTCGGAAGGGCCGGGGCGTGCACCAAGACATGGGAGGAGCGAGTAGCCAAGGTACGACAAAAGTTGGGCATGTGGGGGCAGCGATCTCTCTCCATTGTGGGTAAGAACCTGGTCATCAGGTGCGAGGCGCTCACGTTGTTGCTCTACGTGGCGCAGGTCTGGCCCATACCCCACTCCTGCGCCGTGGCAGTCACCCGAGCCATTTTCCGCTTCATCTGGGGATCTAAAATGGACCGGGTCCGGAGGGACACGATGTTCAAATCTCTGGACATGGGCGGGAAAAATGTACCCAACGTGGCCCTCATCCTGATGACCACCTTCGTGTGCGGCTGCATCAAGCTATGTGTAGATCCCCAGTACGCAAACTCCAAGTGTCACTACGTGCTGAGGTTCTATCTGTCCCCGGTGTTGCGAAGGATGGGCTTGGTCACATTGCCGCGGAACGCACCATGCAGTTGGGCGGCGCCGTACCACCTATCCTTTGTGGAGCAGTTTCTGCGGAAAAACACCTTTGACCACCGGTCCATCAGGCAGTGGTCTGCACGGAATGTCCTCAAGGCCCTACGGGAAAAGGAAACAGTGGATCCTGTCGGATGGTTCCCCGAGCAGACCGTCAAAGTCATTTGGCGGAATGCCTCATCACCAGAACTTTCAAACAAGCACCAAGACGTAGCTTGGCTGGTGGTGAGAAGGGCCCTCCCCGTCAGATCCTTCATGCACACCCGAAGTCTCGCCCCCTCCGCACAGTGCCCCCGCGTTGGCTGTGGTGGGGAAGAGACGGTCGCCCACCTCCTCCTGGAATGTGCCTTTGCAAAGCAGGTGTGGAAAGAGATGCAGTGGTTTTTGTCAAGGTTCATCCCAAGCAGCTCTGTAACACAGGAGTCTGTGCTCTACGGGCTGTTCCCAGGGACGCACACCGAGACAAACATCAACTGCTGCTGGAGGACTATCAATTCGGTGAAAGACGCCCTTTGGTCTGCCCGAAACATGCTGGTCTTCCAGCGCAAAGAGTTGTCCACCACCGAATGTTGCAGACTGGCACATTCCAAGGTCCAGGACTACGTGCTGAGGGACGCACTAAAGCTTGGGGCAGCCGCAGCAAAGGCTCAATGGGGAAAGACCACAGTGTAAGGTTCCCCCACCAAGCTGGACTGAGGGGCTGGATCCATGGGAAACCCCTCGAACTGTATCGTTAATATTCTCAATTGCTGTAAATGTAAAACTGTAATTGACATGACAATTGTGAAACAGAAGGGTTGGGAAGAAACTCATGAGAGTATTGAAGGAAACTGATATCCCTTGCAATTTTTGTATTTTTTGGTGCTGTTTGGCAATGTAATTTTTACAGATGTTTATGAATAAAGTATATTTTGGAAATTAAAAAAAAAAATTGGAGAGCAGGTCATGATGGACGTGCTTTCCAAAATGGGGTTTGGGGAGGGAATCTGCAATTGGATCCAACTGCTCTACACAAACATCAGTAGCGCAGTCTCAATCAACGGGTGGGAATCTGAAAGTTTCCCGATCAAATCTGGAGTCAGACAGGGCTGTCCTCTGTCCCCGGTCTTGTTTGTTTGCTGTATTGAACCCTTTGCTGAGTCTATTAGGAAGGATGCGAGCATTGGAGGGGTGACAATCCCAGGCAGCGGAGGCACTCAGGTCAAAACCTCCCTGTACATGGATGACGTCGCCGTTTTCTGCTCGGATCCGCTGTCCGTGCGCAGACTGATGAGCATCTGCGACCAGTTCGAACTGGCCTCGGGAGCCAAAGTTAACCACGGCAAGAGCGAGGCCATGTTCTTTGGCAACTGGGCTGACCGATCCTTTGTGCCCTTCACCGTCAGGTCAGATTACCTGAAGGTGCTGGGGATATGGTTCGGAAGGGCCGGGGCGTGCACCAAAACATGGAAAGAGCGAGTAGCCAAGGTACGACAAAAGTTGGGCATGTGGGGGCAGCGATCTCTCTCCATTGTGGGTAAGAACCTGGTCATCAGGTGCGAGGTGCTCACGTTGTTGCTCTACGTGGCGCAGGTCTGGCCCATACCCCACTCCTGCGCCGTGGCAGTCACCCGAGCCATTTTCTGCTTCGTCTGGGGATCTAAAATGGACCGGGTCCGGAGGGACACGATGTTCAAATCTCTGGACAAGGGCGGGAAAAATGTACCCAACGTGGCCCTCATCCTGATGACCACCTTCGTGTGCGGCTGCATCAGGCTGTGTGTCGATCCCCAGTACGCAAACTCCAAGTGTCACTACGTGCTGAGGTTCTATCTGTCAACGGTTTTGCGAAGGATGGGCCTGGTCACATTGCCGCGGAACGCTCCTTGCAGTTGGGCGGCGCCGTACCACCTATCCTTCGTGGAGCAGTTTCTGCGGGAAACACTTTCGACCACCGGTCCATCAGGCAGTGGTCTGCACGGAATGTCCTCAAGGCCCTACGGGAAAAGGAAACGGTGGATCCTGTCGGATGGTTCCCCGAGCAGACCGTCAAAGTCATTTGGCGGAATGCCTCATCACCAGAACTTTCAAACAAGCACCAAGACGTAGCTTGGCTGGTGGTGAGAAGGGCCCTCCCCGTCAGATCCTTCATGCACACCCGAAGTCTCGCCCCCTCCGCACAGTGCCCCCGCGTTGGCTGTGGTGGGGAAGAGACGGTCGCCCACCTCCTCCTGGAATGTGCCTTTGCAAAGCAGGTGTGGAAAGAGATGCAGTGGTTTTTGTCAAGGTTCATCCCAAGCAGCTCTGTAACACAGGAGTCTGTGCTCTACGGGCTGTTCCCAGGGATGCACACCGAGACAAACATCAACTGCTGCTGGAGGACTATCAATTCGGTGAAAGACGCCCTTTGGTCTGCCCGAAACTTGTTGGTCTTCCAGCGCAAAGAGTTGTCCACCACCGAATGTTGCAGACTGGCACATTCCAAGATCCAGGACTACGTGCTGAGGGACGCACTAAAGCTTGGGGCAGCCGCAGCAAAGGCTCAATGGGGAAAGACCACAGTGTAAGGTCCCCCCACCAAGCTGGACTGAGGGGCTGGATCCATGGGAAACCCCTCGAACTGTATCGTTGATATTCTCAATTGCTGTAAATGTAAAACTGTAATTGACATGACAATTGTGAAACGGAAGGGTTGGGAAGAAACTCATGAGAGTATTGAAGGAAACTGATCTCCCTTGCAATGTTTGTATTTTTTGGTGATGTTTGGAAACTGTTTGGCAATGTAATTTTTTCAGATTTTTATGAATAAAGTATATTTTGGAAAAAAAAAAAATTGGAGAGCAGGTCATAGCCAGTCGAGTCAAATCTGCTCTGGAGTTGGTGATTCACCCCGATCAGACCTGCACTGTACCCGGCAGGAAGATCTCTGATAGTCTGGCGCTACTCAGGGATACGATCGCCTATGTATGGGACAGGAGGGTGGACACCTGCCTCATCAGCCTGGACCAGGAGAAGGCTTTTGACAGGATATCGCACACCTACATGATGGATGTGCTTTCCAAAATGGGTTTTGGGGAGGGAATCTGCAATTGGATCAAACTGCTCTCCACAAACATCAGTAGCGCAGTCTCAATCAACGGGTGGGAATCGGAAAGTTTCCCGATCAAATCTGGAGTCAGACAGGGTTGTCCTCTCTCCCCGGTCTTGTTTGTTTGCTGTATTGAACCCTTTGCTGAGTCTATTAGGAAGGATGCGAGCATAAGAGGGGTGACAATCCCAGGCAGCGGAGGCACTCAGGTTAAAACCTCCCTGTACATGAATGACGTCGCCGTCTTCTGCTCGGATCCGCTGTCCGTGCGCAGACTGATGAGCATCTGCGACCAGTTCGAACTGGCCTCGGGAGCCAAAGTTAACCACGGCAAGAGCGAGGCCATGTTCTTTGGGAACTGGGCTGACCGATCCTTTGTCCCCTTCACCGTTAGGTCAGATTACCTGAACGTGCTGGGGATATGGTTCGGAAGGGCCGGGGCGTGCACCAAAACCTGGGAGGAGCGAGTAGCCAAGGTACGACAAATGTTGGGCATGTAGGGGCAGCGATCTCTCTCCATTGTGGGTAAGAACCTGGTCATCAGGTGCGAGGCGCTCACGTTGTTGCTCTACGTGGCGCAGGTCTGGCCCATACCCCACTCCTGTGCTGTGGCAGTCACCCGAGCCATTTTCCGCTTCATCTGGTGATCTAAAATGGACCGGGTCCGGAGTGACACGATGTTCAAATCTCTGGACAAGGGCGGGAAAAATGTACCCAACGTGGCCCTCATCCTGATGACCACCTTCGTGTGCGGCTGCATCTAGCTGTGTGTAGATCCCCAATACGCAAACTCCAAGTGTCACTACGTGCTGAGGTTCTATCTGTCCCCGGTGTTGCAAAGGATGGGCCTGGTCACATTGCCGCGGAACGCTCCATGCAGTTGGACCGTGCCGTACCACCTGTCCTTCGTGGAGCAGTTTCTGCAGGAAAACACCTTCGACCACCGGTCCATCAGGCAGTGGTCTGCACGGAATGTCCTCAAGGCCCTACGGGAAAAGGAGACGGGGGATCCTGTCGGATGGTTCCCCGAGCAGACCGCCAAAGTCATTTGGCGGAATGCCTCATCACCAGAACTTTCAAACAAGCACCAAGATGTAGCTTGGCTGGTGGTGAGAAGGGCCCTCCCCGTCAGATCCTTCATGCAAGCCCGAAGTCTCGCCCCCTCTGCACAATGCCCCCGCGGTGGCTGTGGTGGGGAAGAGACGGTTGCCCACCTCCTCCTGGAATGTGCCTTTGCAAAGCAGGTGTGGAAAGAGATGCAGTGGTTTCTGTCGAGGTTCATCCCAAGCAGCTCTGTAATACAGGAGTCTGTGCTCTACGGGCTGTTCCCAGGGACGCACATCGAGACAAACATCAACTGCTGCTGGAGGACTATCAATTCGGTGAAAGACGCCCTTTGGTCTGCCCGAAACCTGCTGGTCTTCCAGCGCAAAGAGTTGTCCACGACCGAATGTCGCAGACTGGCACATTCCAAGGTCCAGGACTGCGTGCTGAGGGATGCACTAAAGCTTGGGGCAGCCACAGCAAAGGCTCAATGGGGAAAGACCACAGTGTAAGGTCCCCCCACCAAGCTGAACTGAGGGGCTGGATTCATGGGAAACCCCTCGAACTGTATCGGGAAAATTTTGTGTGCTGTAAATGTAAAAATGTATATGGCTTGACAATGAAATGGAAGGGTTGTGAGGCAACTCATAATTGTATAGAAGGAAACTGATCACCTTTGCACTGTTTGTCTTTTTTGACTTGATGCTGTTTTAAACTGTTTGGGAATGTAATTTTTACAGATTTTTATGAATAAAGTATATTTTGGAGAAAAAAAAATTGGAGAGCCAGTCAGGGTACAAACCTTCAACGCTCTCAACAAGAGTCAGCCCAAGTGGCAACTTGGGACCTGCGTAGAGCAATTGTCACCTCGATCGTATGCAGTGCAAGTGAACAACTAGCTTTACCGTCGCAACTGCAGAGATATACGCACAACTGGAGAGGCTGTTCCTTCACTGCAGGTGGCCAATCAGGAAGATAAGAACTCACCAACTGCACAGATCACAGATCAACCATCAGCCCCAGCTGTCCACAGCAACAGTTATCGCGGCAATAAGTGACAAGGGAACGACACTTGCCGGAGAAGGAAAATCAACCAGATGAACAACCAACGACAACGTGCACGATCACCATTAAGAGACCGGCACGATTTAATGACTATGTGTGCATTGCATATGCAGAGACTGACAAGAATGACAAACCACTAATGCATGAGAACAGTTGTGTGCATCGTGGGTAACTTGGGCAACTCAGCGTCAATGATAATGCATGTAATTTTTTTTGTGTTTTTTTCCTATGAAAAGGGGGATGTTTGGGATAGAAATGCAATACTGTATCAATGTGCCTCCTGGCTTGCCATAGTCATGTGACCTCTACAATGAGACACTCTGACTGCAGGGAGCCATTACAGTCAGTTTCATTAAAGAGAGAGTACACACCAGACTGGTGTCCTGGGATCTCTTAACACCATCAGGAGTAGTGACGTGGCGTCCAGTTTGCTGACTTCTCTGCCAGATTGTCCAGCTGCTTTGATGATGCAATTGAAGTCACCACTTAGGATGACCGGCCTGGACATTGCCAGCAACAGTGGGAGCTGCTGGAGGACGGTCAGCTGCTTGCTGTATTGGACCGGGGCATACACGTTGATTAACCGGAGCGGAGCATTTTGGTACATTATGTCTGCTACGAGCAGGTGACTGCCCACCTTCGGAGATGGTGACGTTGCCTCCCCGCAGCAGAATAACCAGGCCTGAGGAACGGGAATCATTTCCCCCTGACCAGATCGATGGCCTGTGGGACCACCATCGCGACCATTGCCTGTAAGTGCTGAGGTGCGGTATCCCACACTCCTGCAGAAATATCAGGTCGGCTTTGACCTTGGCAAGGTAACCCAAGGTCGAAACACATCGCGTAATTGATTTAATGCTACGCACGTTAATGGAAGCAATCTTCATACCCATTTAAAGCTGGATGTTGCTTACCACACCAGGTGTCCTTACTAGTCCCAGTCCATGTGTATTTTCCTGCATACCCATAGTGTGCACAAGCTGTTGCACAGTCTTTGGGCTCAGAAAGCCCTTCTGGTCACTCACGGGGGGTTTGTTCCACTGGGGTGACATCAGGGGGGTCTTGTAGGCAGCAAGCTTTGGACTGTCCTCTGCTGGGGGGTTCAGCGCTTTGGGTTTGGGGCATGCTCGGCCCATCGCTGCATCCAGGACCGTGGAGCTGGGGGGCTTTCTCTTCCAGCTCCTTTGCATGCTGCCGTTTCTTTTGCAGGTGCCGTCTTTCCGTCCCTTCCTCGTCTGATGAGGAGCAGCTGCCGTAGTCTGCCTCAGACGGTAGCCTCCTCTTGCCACTGGTTTGCATGGTGACCTGTTCCTTTTTCTGGGGCTTCTTCTTTGTGATTTTCGATTTGACCACTTGCCACTCACCCAGTTATCCCTCTGCTGTCTCCTCCTCCATTGATTCTGTCTGTTGAGGAGAAGTTTCCGGGCACAGTGTAGGTCTTGGGTCCCTTGTTGCAGCTGCCTCCCCTTTCTTCCCCTTCTTAGATGGATTTTCCTTGCTGCGGGGAGGGTTGCTGCTCTCTTTCGCTGCACCAGGATTCACCGTTCCTTCCTCCAGCCTTTCCTTGGTCTTTGTCGCCTCTGCGTAACAGAGGCAGCATTTGGGACTGGTATTATAGAGGTGGCTGCCCCACCACACAGGTTGCAGCACTTACTATGCTTACAGTCCTTTGTCTGATGGCCTTCCTTCTTGCAGTTCTTGCAGACGACTGTGCTGCAGCTGGCCGCGACATGACCAGATTTGCCACAGGTCCGACAAACTCTGGGCTGCTTTTTTTTCCCAAAAATATACTTTATTCATAAAAATCTGTAAAAAAAAACATTACAACACAGTTCAAAACAGCACCAATTTGACATTCTAAAAAGTGCAAAGAAAATCCGTTTTCTTCAATACTTGAGTGAGTTGCCTCACAACCCTTCCATTCCATTTTACATGCCATGTACATTTTACAGCAAACCCATATTTGGTGTATACAGCCCAAGGGGTTTCCCATGGATCCAGCCCCTCAGTTCATTTTGGTGGAAGAAGTTTACACAGTGGTCTTTCCCCATTGAACCTTTCCAGCGGCTGCTCCAAGCTTTAGTGTGTTCCTCAGAACGTAGTCCTGGACCTTGGAATATGCCAGTCTGCAACACTCGGTCGTGGACAACTCTTTGCGCTGCAAGACCAGCAAGTTTCGGGCAGACCAAAGGGTGTCTTTCACCGAATTGATGGTCCTCCAGCTGAAATTGATGTTTGGTGTGAATCCCTGGGAATAGCCCGAAGTGCACAGACTCCTGTGTTGCAGAGCTGCTTGGGATGAACCTCGACAAAAACCACTGCATCTCTTTCCACACCTGCTTTGCAAAGACACATTCCAGAAGGAGGCGGGCAACTGTCTCTTCCCCAGCACAGTCACCTTGAGGACATTGTGCGGGGGTGCGAGGCTCCGGTCGTGTAGGAAGCCACCAGCCAAACTACGTCTTGGTGCTTGTTTGAAAGTTCTGGTGATGAGGCATTCTGCCAAATGACTTTGGCAGTGTACTCAGGGAACCATCCGACAGGATCCACCATCTCCATTTCCCGTCGGGCCTTGAGGACATTCCGTGCAGACCACTGCCTGATGGATTGGTGGCCAAAGGTGTTTTTCCGCAGAAACTTTCCCACGAAGGATAGGTGGTACAGCACGGTCCAACTGGATGGAGTGTTCCGCGGCAATGTGACCAGATCCATCCTTCCTAACACCAGGGACAGATAGAACCTCAGCACATAGTGACACTTGGTGTTTGCATACTAGGGCTCTACGCACAGCTAGATGCAGCCACACATGAAGGTGGTCATCAGAATGAGGACGACGTTGGGTACATTTTTCCTGCCCTTATCCAGAGGTTTGAACATCGTGTCCCTCCGGACCCGGTCCATTTTGGATTCCCAGATGAAGCGGAAAATGGCTCAGGTGACTGCCACGGCGCAGGAGTGGGATATGGGCCAGACCTGCGCCACGTAAAGCAACAACGTGAGCGCCTCGCACCTGATGACCAGGTTCTTACTCACAATGGAGAGAGATCGCAGCTCCCACATGCTCAGCTTATGGTGTACCCTGGCTACTCGCTCCCTCCAGGCTTTGGTGCACACCCCGGCCCTTCTGAACCATATCCCCAACATCTTCAGGTAGTCTGACCTGACGGTGAAGGGGACAAAGGATCGGTCAGCCCAGTTTCCAAAGAACATGGCCTCGCTCTTGCTGTGGTTAACTTTGGCTCCCGATGCCAGTTCGAACTGGTCGCAGATGCTCATCATTCTGCGCACGGACAGCGGATCCGAGCAGATGAAAGCGACGTCGTCCATGTACAGGGAGGTTTTAACCTGAGTGCCTCCACTGCCTGGGATTGTCACCCCTCTTCTGCTCACATCCTTCCTAATGGACTCAGCAAAGGGTTCGATACAGCAAACAAACAAGACAGGGGAGAGAGGACAGCCCTGTCTGACTCCAGATTGGATCAGGAAACTTACTGATTTCCACCCATTGATTGAGACTGCGCTACTGATGATTCTGTAGAGCAGTTGGATCCAATTGCAGATTCCCTCCCCAAACCCCATTTTGGAAAGCACGTCCATCTTGTAAGTGTGCGATATCCTGTCAAAAGCTTTCTCCTGGTCCAGGCTGATGAGGCAGGTGTCCACCCTCCTGTCCCGTATCCCTGAGTCGCGTCAGACTATCAGAGATCTTCCTGCAGGGGTACAGTGCAGGTCTGGTCAGGGTGAATCACCAACTCCAGAGCAGACTTGACTCGACTGGCTATGACTTTGGACAGAATCTTGGTCAACATTAAGCATTGAGATGGGCTGCCAATTTCTGACTTCTGCCCTCTCCCCCTTCCGCTTGTAGATGAGGGTGCTGATGCCTTTCCTCATGGATTCTGACATGCTGCCGGCCAGAAGCATGCTCTCGTATACTTCCTGCAGGTCTGGGCCGACCCAGTCCCACAGGGCCTGATACAACTCGACCGGTAAGCCATCACTTCTGGGAGTTTTACTCGTATCGAAGGACTTGGTGGCCTTTGTCAGCTCGTCCAAGTTAGTGGCTTGTCCAGTCTCTCCCTCAAAACCTCTGTGATAGATGACAGGAAGGACTGGGAGGCTCTGCTGTCTGTGGGCTTCGCGTCATACAGCCTAGCATAAAAGGATTTGCTGATCCTTGGTATGTTGGACTGCGAAGACTTTACCGAGCCATCCTCTTCCTTCAGGCTGCTGATCACAAATCTCTCTGTGTGTACCTTTTGGAAGAAGTAACGCGAACACGTCTCATCCTGCTCAATGGAGGACTCTGGACTGGAAGATGATCTTGGAGGCCTCCATGGCAAAGAGCGAGGCCTGCTGACTCTTCACCTCATGGTGGTCCTCCTTGACCTCGACCCCCATTGACTGCAGCTGGAGCAGATTTTGCATTCTTTTCTGGAGTCGGGACATTTCGCTCTCGCCCTCTGAACACCTTTGAAGATAAAGAACCTCTTAATGTTCTCCTTGATTGCCTTGCACCAGTGAACTGGAGACTGAAAGAGGGATTTCACAGTTCTCCAACCTTTGTAATCCCTTTTGAGTTCCTCAACGTTCGCTGGGGTTAGCAGTGTAGCATTGAGCTTCCGTGTTCCCCTGCCAACCCGCTGGTCGTCCTGTAAGTGACAGTCGGCCAGTAAGAGGCAACAGTCAGAGAAGAACACCTGCTTGACGTCGGTGGATCTGACCGCGACAGCACGGGACACAAACAGGAAGTCAATCCTGGAACGGGCAGACGGGGTTTTACACAGGTTCCAGCCCCTCTGTTCAGTATGACGGGAGGATAATTCCACAGTGGTCTTTCCCCATTGAGCCTTTGCAGCAGCAGCCCCAAGCTTTAGTACGTCCCTCAGCACGTAGTCCTCGACCTTGGAGCATGCTCGTCTGCAACACTCAAGTCGTAAATAACTTTGTACACTAGAAAACCAAAGCATATTTCTCTGCAGATTGAGAACTGCACAATTTCTTTCCCAAAATTATAGAACATAAAACATCTTTCATTTATTGAAATAGAAACCCCACTAAAAGCAGGGCCACAAAAAATTGTTCAAAACTCTGAGCGCTTCTCTCCACGGAAATCTTTAGTAAAAGGCGAAAGATTTATACGATCTGAAGAAAAACCAGAGTAAACTAACGAACAATTCGTTCTACTCTCAACCCACCGTACTCTTAGCTCTTTAACATCATGTTGCGCGGGCACACCACCAATTATCATCGATACTGGAGAAAAACCAATTTAGTCCAGATATATTTTAAGATAAAAAACTAACCAGAAACTGTTAACTTCCCACAGAAATATGAATAACTATTGGTCTTTTGCATACTATTCTGGTTTATGTAGATTAGTGGGCGGGGCCTATCTGCCTGCGCCTTCTGTCCGCGGGAATGACATGTTGCAGTCAATACAAGAAATGCTGGAAATACTCAGCAGGTCTGGCAGCATCTGTGGAAAGAGAAGCAGAGTTAACGTTTCGGGTCAGTGACCCTTCTTCGGAACTAACGCTGCTCAGTGACTGCCCAGAGAGGTTAGCATTGATTCTCTCACACTATGTGCTCACCAAGTGATTTTGTTTTAATGCAGGCTGTCGTGAAAAGTGAGGAAAAGAAGCCCGAAGTCTGGTATTGTGAGTCCTGCATTCTGGCATTTGCAGTTTAACCCCAACTTTGAATGCACAGACAAGAAATGCTGGAAATACGCAGCAGGTCTGGCAGCATCTGTGGAGAGAGAAGCAGTTTCAGTGACTCAATTTGTTGGATTCGTCAACTATTTAGCAAAATTCTTGCCCAATTTGTTGTCGGAGTGTGAACCATTATGCCAACTGCCAAGGACGTGCAGTGGTATTGGGGCACAGAACAAGAAGCAGCATTCACTAAAATCAAGCGACTAGTGTCGGCAATGCCAGTGCTGAAATACTATGATGGAAAAGATGAAGTTACCCTGCAGTGTGACACCAGCGAGACATGACTTGGAGCAACCCTAATGCAGCAAGAACAAATGGTTATATTTACATCCAGGGCCTTACTGCAAATGGAACGACGCTACGCTCAGATTGAGAAAGAGTACCTGGCCATTGTCTTTGCTTGTGAACATTTTCATCAATACCTACTTGGAACAGACAAAGTGAAAGTCGAGTCCAACCACAAGCCGCTCCGAAGCATTTTCCTCAAGCCGCTACTATCTGCTCCAAAGTGTCTGCAAAGAATGTTACTCCGGTTACCAAGATATCATCTGGATGTGACATACAATCAAGGGAAGCAGATGTACATCGCTGACATGCTGTCGAGAGCTGCACTCCCTATGAAGAAAGTAAAGGATGCTACGACAGAGTGTGAAATCTTCCAGATCCAACGTGAAGCTGCAGCTCGACATGCTCTGGAAATCATCAACCCAGCAGAGACATTGAATCTGCCTTGCTCAAATCAAACAAACTACCCAACAAGATGCAACTCTCCAAGTGTTGCAAGAAGTAGTGATGAAAGGATGGCCTGACAGCATCAGCGACATTCCTGTGGTCACAAGAGCGTATTGGGCTTACAGAGATGACGTAACAGCCCATGATGGCATCTTGTACAAAGGAAATAGAGTCGTTATCCCGAAAGATTTGAGAGGAGAGATGCTAAAGCACATCCATGGAAGCCACCAAGGAATTGAGTTGAGTCTGAGGAAGGTAAGAGAAGGGCTCTACTGGCCAAACATGAGCAGTGAAATCAAGGACCACATCAGCCAGTGCAGTGCATGCAATGAGTACCAAGGTAGGCAAGCTAAAGAGCCGCTGATGACATATGACATCCCAGACAGACCTTGGATGAAGCTGGGAGTAGACCTCTTCACACTGACAGGAACTGATTATCTTGTCACTGTAGACTACTATTCTGACTACTGGGAGGTAGACCAGCTGATCTCAATGACTACCGGTGAGATTGTAGAATGCCTGAATGCACACTTGAGTCGTTATGGCATTCCAGACATTGTGATGACCAACAATGCCCCGCAGTTCACAAGCAAAGAATTCAGCCGCTTCATAAAGGATTGGGAAGTTCAACACCAGACATCATCTCCACACTATCCCCAGTTCAATGGCAAGACAGAGGTGGCAGTGAAAATTGCCAAAGGAAACATAAAGAAATTGAACAAATCTGGCACAGATGTATACAAGGCAATCCTCGAGTGGAGAAATACACCTACCTACCAAAGGCATGGAAAGTAGTCCGGTACAAAGACTAATATCACGCTGCACCCAAACTACTCTTCCAATAGCAAAAAAGCTACTGATGCCAGAAGTAGTAACAGGTGTGATGACAAAATCAATGTGAAACGGCAGAGAGCCAAATTTCACTTTGACAAAACTGCCAAATCATTGCCAGAATTGAGCATTGGAGAGCAGGTCATAAGAGGGGTGACAATCCCAGGCAGCGGAGGCACTCAGGTCAAAACCTCCCTGTACATGGATGACGTCGCCGTCTTCTGCTCGGATCCGCTGTCCGTGCGCAGACTGATGAGCATCTGCGACCAGTTCGAACTGGCCTCGGGAGCCAAAGTTAACCACGGCAAGAGCGAGGCCATGTTCTTTGGGAACTGGGCTGACCGATCCTTTGTCCCCTTCACCGTCAGGTCAGATTACCTGAAGGTGCTGGGGATATGGTTCGGAAGGGCCGGGGCGTGCACCAAAACATGGGAGGAGCGAGTAGCCAAGGTACGACAAAAGTTGGGCATGTGGGGGCAGCGATCTCTCTCCATTGTGGGTAAGAACCTGGTCATCAGGTGCGAGGCGCTCACGTTGTTGCTTTACGTGGCGCACGTCTGGCCCATACCCCACTCCTGCGCCGTGGCAGTCACCCGAGCCATTTTCCGCTTCGTCTGGGGATCTAAAATGGACCGGGTCCGGAGGGACACGATGTTCAAATCTCTGGACATGGGCGGGAAAAATGTACCCAACGTGGCCCTCATCCTGATGACCACCTTCGTGTGCGGCTGCATCAAGCTATGTGTCGATCCCCAGTACGCAAACTCCAAGTGTCACTACGTGCTGAGGTTCTATCTGTCCCCAGTGTTGCGAAGGATGGGCCTGGTCACATTGCCGCGGAACGCTCCATGCAGTTGGGCGGCGCCGGACCACCTATCCTTCGTGGAGCAGTTTCTGCGGAAAAACACCTTTGACCACCGGTCCATCAGGCAGTGGTCTGCACGGAATGTCCTCAAGGCCCTACGGGAAAAGGAAACGGTGGATCCTGTCGGATGGTTCCCCGAGCAGACCGTCAAAGTAATTTGGCGGAATGCCTCATCACCAGAACTTTCAAACAAGCACCAAGACGTAGCTTGGCTGGTGGTGAGAAGGGCCCTCCCCGTCAGATCCTTCATGCAAGCCCGAAGTCTCGCCCCCTCTGCACAATGCCCCCGCGGTGGCTGTGGTGGGGAAGAGACGGTCGCCCACCTCCTCCTGGAATGTGCCTTTGCAAAGCAGGTGTGGAAAGAGATGCAGTGGTTTCTGTCGAGGTTCATCCCAAGCAGCTCTGTAACACAGGAGTCTGTGCTCTACGGGCTGTTCCCAGGGACGCACACCGAGACAAACATCAACTGCTGCTGGAGGACTATCAATTCGGTGAAAGACGCCCTTTGGTCTGCCCGAAACCTGCTGGTCTTCCAGCGCAAAGAGTTGTCCACGACCGAATGTCGCAGACTGGCACATTCCAAGGTCCAGGACTGCGTGCTGAGGGACGCACTAAAGCTTGGGGCAGCCACAGCAAAGGCTCAATGGGGAAAGACCACAGTGTAGGGTTCCCCCACCAGGCTGGACTGAGGGGCTGGAACCATGGGAAGCCCCTCGAACTGTATCGTTGATATTCTCAATTGCTGTAAATGTAAAACTGTAATTGACATGACAATTGTGAAACGGAAGGGTTGGGAAGAAACTCATGACATTATTGAAAGAAACTGATCTCTTTTGCAATGTTTGTATTTTTTGGTGCTGTTTGGAAACTGTTTGGCAATGTAATTTTTACAGATTTTTATGAATAAAGTATATTTTGGGAAAAAAAAAATAAAAATTGGAGAGCAGGTCATAGCCAGTCGAGTCAAATCTGCTCTGGAGTTGGTGATTCACCCCGATCAGACCTGCACTGTACCCGGCAGGAAGATCTCTGATAGTCTGGCGCTACTCAGGGATACGATCGCCTATGTATGGGACAGGAGGGTGGACACCTGCATCATCAGCCTGGACCAGGAGAAGGCTTTTGACAGGATATTGCACACCTACATGATGGACGTGCTTTCCAAAATGGGGTTTGGGGAGGGAATCTGCAATTGGATTCAACTGCTCTACACAAACATCAGTAGCGCAGTCTCAATCAACGGGTGGGAATCGGAAAGTTTCCCGATCAAATCTGGAGTCAGACAGGGTTGTCCTCTCTCCCCGGTCTTGTTTGTTTGCTGTATTGAACCCTTTGCTGAGTCTATTAGGAAGGATGCGAGCATAAGAGGGGTGACAATTCCAGGCAGCGGAGGCACTCAGGTTAAAACCTCCCTGTACATGGATGACATCGCCGTCTTCTGCTCGGATCCGCTGTCCGTGCGCAGACTGATGAGCATCTGCGACCAGTTCGAACTGGCCTCGGGAGCCAAAGTTAACCACGGCAAGAGCGAGGCCATGTTCTTTGGCAACTGGGCTGACCGATCCTTTGTCCCCTTCACCGTTAGGTCAGATTACCTGTAGGTGCTGGGGATATGGTTCGGAAGGGCCGGGGCGTGCGCCAAAACCTGGGAGGAGCAAGTAGCCAAGGTACGACAAATGTTGGGCATGTAGGGGCAGCGATCTCTCTCCATTGTGGGTAAGAGCCTGGTCATCAGGTGCGAGGCACGCACGTTGTTGCTCTACGTGGCGCAGGTCTGGCCCATACCCCACTCCTGTGCTGTGGCAGTCACCCGAGCCATTTTCCGCTTCATCTGGTGATCTAAAATGGACCGGGTCCGGAGGGACACGATGTTCAAATCTCTGGACAAGGGCGGGAAAAATGTACCCAACGTGGCCCTCATCCTGATGACCACCTTCGTGTGCGGCTGCATCTAGCTGTGTGTAGATCTCCAGTACGCAAACTCCAAGTGTCACTACGTGCTGAGGTTCTATCTGTCCCCGGTGTTGCGAAGGATGGGCCTGGTCACATTGCCGCGGAACGCTCCATGCAGTTGGACCGTGCCGTACCACCTGTCCTTCGTGGAGCAGTTTCTGCAGGAAAACACCTTCGACCACCGGTCCATCAGGCAGTGGTCTGCACAGAACGTCCTCAAGGCCCTACGGGAAAAGGAGACGGGGGATCCTGTCGGATGGTTCCCCGAGCAGACCGCCAAAGTCATTTGGCGGAATGCCTCATCACCAGAACTTTCAAACAAGCACCAAGATGTAGCTTGGCTGGTGGTGAGAAGGGCCCTCCCCGTCAGATCCTTCATGCACACCCGAAGTCTCGCCCCCTCTGCACAATGCCCCCGCGGTGGCTGTGGTGGGGAAGAGACGGTTGCCCACCTCATCCTGGAATGTGCCTTTGCAAAGCAGGTGTGGAAAGAGATGCAGTGGTTTCTGTCGAGGTTCATCCCAAGCAGCTCTGTAACACAGGAGTCTGTGCTCTACGGACTGTTCCCAGGGACGCACACCGAGACAAACATCAACAGCTGCTGGAGGACTATCAATTCGGTGAAAGACGCCCTTTGGTCTGCCCGAAACCTGCTGGTCTTCCAGCGCAAAGAGTTGTCCACGACCGAATGTCGCAGACTGGCACATTCCAAGGTCCAGGACTGCGTGCTGAGGGACGCACTAAAGCTTGGGGCAGCCACAGCAAAGGCTCAATGGGGAAAGACCACAGTGTAAGGTCCCCCCACCAAGCTGAACTGAGGGGCTGGAATCATGGGAAACCCCTCGAACTGTATCGGGAAAATTTTGTGTGCTGTAAATGTAAAAATGTATATGGCATGACAATGAAATGGAAGGGTTGTGAGGCAACTCATAATTGTATAGAAGGAAACTGATCACCTTTGCACTGTTTGTATTTTTTGACTTGATGCTGTTTTAAACTGTTTGGGAATGTAATTTTTACAGATTTTTATGAATAAAGTATATTTTGGAGAAAAAAAAATTGGAGAGCCAGTCAGGGTACAAACCTTCAACGCTCTCAACAAGAGTCAGCCCAAGTGGCAACTTGGGACCTGCGTAGAGCTATTGTCACCTCGATCGTATGCAGTGCAAGTGAACAACTAGCTTTACCGTCGCAACTGCAGACATATACGCACAACTGGAGAGGCTGTTCCTTCACTGCAGGTGGCCAATCAGGAAGATAAGAACTCACCAACTGCACAGATCACAGATCAACCATCAGCCCCAGCTGTCCACAGCAACAGTTATCGCGGCAATAAGTGACAAGGGAACGACACTTGCCGGAGAAGGAAAATCAACCAGATGAACAACCAACGACAACGTGCACGATCACCATTAAGAGACCGGCACGATTTAATGACTATGTGTGCATTGCATATGCAGAGACTGACAAGAATGACAAACCACTAATGCATGAGAACAGTTGTGTGCATCGTGGGTAACTTGGGCAACTCAGCGTCAATGATAATGCATGTAATTTTTTTTGTGTTTTTTTCCTATGAAAAGGGGGATGTTTGGGATAGAAATGCAATACTGTATCAATGTGCCTCCTGGCTTGCCATAGTCATGTGACCTCTACAATGAGACACTCTGACTGCAGGGAGCCATTACAGTCAGTTTCATTAAAGAGAGAGTACACACCAGACTGGTGTCCTGGGATCTCTTAACACCATCAGGAGTCGTGACGTGGCGTCCAGTTTGCTGACTTCTCTGCCAGATTGTCCAGCTGCTTTGATGATGCAATTGAAGTCACCACTTAGGATGACCGGCCTGGACATTGCCAGCAACAGTGGGAGCTGCTGGAGGACGGTCAGCCGCTTGCTGTATTGGACCGGGGCATACACGTTGATTAACCGGAGCGGAGCATTTTGGTACATTATGTCTGCTACGAGCAGGTGACCGCCCACCTTCAGAGATGGTGACGTTGCCTCCCCGCAGCAGAATAACCAGGCCTGAGGAACGGGAATCATTTCCCCCTGACCAGATCGATGGCCTGTGGGACCACCATCGCGACCATTGCCTGTAAGTGCTGAGGTGCGGTATCCCACACTCCTGCAGAAATATCAGGTCGGCTTTGACCTTGGCAAGGTAACCCAAGGTCGAAACACATCGCGTAATTGATTTAATGCTACGCACGTTAATGGAAGCAATCTTCATACCCATTTAAAGCTGGATGTTGCTTACCACACCAGGTGTCCTTACTAGTCCCAGTCCATGTGTATTTTCCTGCATACCCATAGTGTGCACAAGCTGTTGCACAGTCTTTGGGCTCAGAAAGCCCTTCTGGTCACTCACGGGGGGTTTGTTGCACTGGGGTGACATCAGGGGTGTCTTGTAGGCAGCAAGCTTTGGACTGTCCTCTGCTGGGGGGTTCAGCGCTTTGGGTTTGGGGCATGCTGGGCCCATCGCTGCATCCAGGACCGTGGAGCTGGGGGGCTTTCTCTTCCAGCTCCTTTGCATGCTGCCGTTTCTTTTGCAGGTGCCGTCTTTCCATCCCTTCCTCGTCTGATGAGGAGCAGCTGCCGTAGTCTGCCTCAGACGGTAGCCTCCTCTTGCCACTGGTTTGCATGGTGACCTGTTCCTTTTTCTGGGGCTTCTTCTTTGTGATTTTCGATTTGACCACTTGCCACTCACCCAGTTATCCCTCTGCTGTCTCCTCCTCCATTGATTCTGTCTGTTGAGGAGAAGTTTCCGGGCACAGTGTAGGTCTTGGGTCCCTTGTTGCAGCTGCCTCCCCTTTCTTCCCCTTCTTAGATGGATTTTCCTTGCTGCGGGGAGGGTTGCTGCTCTCTTTCGCTGCACCAGGATTCACCGTTCCTTCCTCCAGCCTTTCCTTGGTCTTTGTCGCCTCTGCGTAACAGAGGCAGCATTTGGGACTGGTATTATAGAGGTGGTCTGCCCCACCACACAGGTTGCAGCACTTACTATGCTTACAGTCCTTTGTCTGATGGCCTTCTTTCTTGCAGTTCTTGCAGACGACTGTGCTGCAGCTGGCCCGACAAACTCTGGGCTGCTTTTTTTCCCAAAAATATACTTTATTCATAAAAATCTGTAAAAAAAAACATTACAACACAGTTCAAAACAGCACCAATATGACATTCTAAAAAGTGCAAAGGAAATCCGTTTTCTTCAATACTTGAGTGAGTTGCCTCACAACCCTTCCATTCCATTTTACATGCCATGTACATTTTACAGCAAACCCATATTTGGTGTATACAGCCCAAGGGGTTTCCCATGGGTCCAGCCCCTCAGTTCATTTTGGTGGAAGAAGTTTACACAGTGGTCTTTCCCCATTGAACCTTTCCAGCGGCTGCTCCAAGCTTGAGTGTGTTCCTCAGAACGTAGTCCTGGACCTTGGAATATGCCAGTCTGCAACACTCAGTCGTGGACAACTCTTTGCGCTGCAAGACCAGCAAGTTTCGGGCAGACCAAAGGGTGTCGTTCACCGAATTGATGGTCCTCCAGCTGAAATTGATGTTTGGTGTGAATCCCTGGGAATAGCCCGAAGTGCACAGACTCCTGTGTTGCAGAGCTGCTTGGGATGAACCTCGACAAAAACCACTGCATCTCTTTCCACACCTGCTTTGCAAAGACACATTCCAGAGGGAGGCGGGCAACTGTCTCTTCCCCAGCACAGCCACCTTGAGGACATTGTGCGGGGGGTGCGAGGCTCCGGTCGTGTAGGAAGCCACCAGCCAAACTACGTCTTGGTGCTTGTTTGAAAGTTCTGGTGATGAGGCATTCTGCCAAATGACTTTGGCCGTGTACTCAGGGAACCATCTGACAGGATCCACCATCTCCATTTCCCGTTAGTCCTTGAGGACATTCCGTGCAGACCACTGCCTGATGGATTGGTGGCCAAAGGTGTTTTTCCGCAGAAACTTTCCCACGAAGGATAGGTGGTACAGCACGGTCCAACTGGATGGAGTGTTCCGCGGCAATGTGACCAGATCCATCCTTCCTAACACCAGGGACAGATAGAACCACAGCACATAGTGACACTTGGTGTTTGCATACTAGGGCTCTACGCACAGCTAGATGCAGCCACACATGAAGGTGGTCATTAGGATGAGGGCGACGTTGGGTACATTTTTCCTGCCCTTATCCATAGGTTTGAACATCATTTCCCTCCGGACTTGGTCCATTTTGGATCTCCAGATAAAGCGGAAAATGGCTTGGGTGACCGCCACGGTGCAGGAGCGGGTTATGGGCCAGACCTGCGCCACATACAGCAACAACATAAGCGCCTCGCACCTGATGACCAGGTTCTTACCCACAATGAAGAGAGATCACTGCTCCCACATGCTCAGTTTATGCTGTACCCTGGCTACTCGCTCCTTACAGGTTTTGGCGCATGCCCAGGCCCTTCCCAACCATATCCCCAGCATCTTCAGGTCGTCTGACCTGGTGGTGAAGGGACAAAGGATCAGTTGGCCCAGTTCCTAAAGAACATGGCATCACTCTTGCCTTGGTTAACTTTGGCTCCCGAGGCCAGTTCGAAGTGGTCGCAGATGCTCATCAGTTTGCAAACGGACAGCGGATCCGAGCAGAATACGACGACGGCATCCATTTACAGGGAGGCATTTTACCTGAGTACGTCCACTGCCTGGGATTGTCACCCCTCTTATGCCCACATCCTTCCTAATGGACTCAGCAAAGAGTTCGATACAGCAAACAAACAAGACAGGGAGGAGAGGACAGCCCTGCCTGACTCCAGATTGGATCGTGAAACTTTCTGACTCCCAGCCATTGATTGAGACTGCGCTACTGATGTTTGTGTAGAGCAGTTGGATCCAATTGCAGAATACATCTTTCACCTCTTGGAGATCCTCCTTGACCTCAACCCCCATCGACTACAGCTGGAGCAGATTCTGCATTCTTTTCTGGAGTTGGCACATTTCCCTCTGTCTCTCTCACCTTCTGAACACCTTTGAGGATGAAGAACCTCTTGATGTTCACCTTGATCGTTTCCCAGCAGTGGTGTTGCGGACTCAAAGAGGGATTTTATTTATTTTTTTTTTTTATTTTTTTTTTTTTATTTCCAAAATATACTTTATTCATATAAATCTGTAAAAATTACATTGCCAAACAGTTTCCAAACAGCACGAAAAAATACAAACATTGCAAAGGAGATCAGTTTCCTTCAATACAGGAGTGAGTTGCCTCACAACCCTTCCATTTCATTTTACATGCCATGTACATTTTGCAGCAAACAAATATTTTCTGGCTACAGTTCGAGGGGTTTCCCATGGATCCAGCCCCTCTGTTCACCCTGGTGGGGGGGACCTTACACAGTGGTCTTTCCCCATAGAGCCTTTGCCGTGTCTGCCCCAAGCTTTAGTGCGTCCCTCAGCATGTAATCCTGGACCTTGGAATGTGCCAGTCTGCAACACTCAGTCGTGGACAACTCTTTGTGCTGGAAGACCAGCAGGTTTCTGGCAGACCAAAGAGCTTCTTTCACCGAATTGATGGTCCTCCAGCAGCAGTTGATGTTTGTCTCGGTGTGCAACCCTGGGAACAGACCGGAGAGCACAGACTCCTGTGTTAGAGAGCTGCTTGGGATGAACCTCGACAAAAACCACTGCATCTCTTTCCACACCTGCTTTGCAAAGACACATTCCAGGAGGAGGTGGGCAACTGTCTCTTCCCCACCAGAGCCAACTCGAGGGCATTGTGTAGCGGGTGTGAGACTCCGGGCGTGCAGGAAGGATCTGATGGGGAGGGCTCTTCTCACCACCAGCCAAGCTACATCTTGGTGCTTGATTGAAAGTTCTGGTGATGAGGGATTCCGCCAAATGACTTTGGTAGTCTGCTCGGGAAACCATCCGACAGGATCCACCATCTCCTTTTCCCGTCGGGCCTTGAGGACATTCCGTGCAGACCATTGCCTGATGGATTGGTGGCCAAAGGTGTTTTTCCGCAGAAACTTTCCCACGAAGGATAGGTGGTACAGCACGGTCCAACTGGATGGAGTGTTCCGCGGCAATGTGACCAGATCCATCCTTCCTAACACCAGGGACAGATAGAACCTCAGCACATAGTGACACTTGGTGTTTGCATACTAGGGCTCTACGCACAGCTAGATGCAGCCACACATGAAGGTGGTCATCAGAATGAGGACGACGTTGGGTACATTTTTCCTGCCCTTATCCAGAGGTTTGAACATCATTTCCCTCCGGACCTGGTCCATTTTGGATTCCCAGATGAAGCGGAAAATGGCTCGGGTGACAGCCATGGCGCAGGAGTGGGTTATGGGCCAGACCTGCGCCACGTAAAGCAACAACGTGAGCGCCTCGCACCTGATGACCAGGTTCTTACTCACAATGGAGAGAGATCGCTGCTCCCACATGCTCAGCATATGGTGTACCCTGGCTACTCGCTCCCTCCAGGCTTTGGTGCACACCCCGGCCCTTCTGAACCATATCCCCAACATTTTCAGGTAGTCTGACCTGACGGTGAAGGGGACAAAGGATCGGTCAGCCCAGTTTCCAAAGGACATGGCCTCGCTCTTGCTGTGGTTAACTTTGGCTCCCGAGGCCAGTTTGAACTGGTCACAGATGCTCATCATTCTGCGCACAGACAGCGGATCCGAGCAGATGAAAGCGACGTCGTCCATGTACAGGGAGGTTTTAACCTGAGTGTCTCCACTGCCTGGGATTGTCACCCCTCTTCTGCTCACATCCTTCCTAATGGACTCAGCAAAGGGTTCAATACAGCAAACAAACAAGACAGGGGAGAGAGGACAGCCCTGTCTGACTCCAGATTGGATCAGGAAACTTACTGATTTCCACCCATTGATTGAGACTGCGCTACTGATGATTCTGCAGAGCAGTTGGATCCAATTGCAGATTCCCTCCCCATACCCCATTTTGGAAAGCACGTCCATCTTGCAAGTGTGCGATATCCTGTCAAAAGCTTTCTCCTGGTCCAGGCTGATGAGGCAGGTGTCCACCCTCCTGTCCCGTATCCCTGAGTCGCGTCAGACTATCAGAGATCTTCCTGCAGGGGTACAGTGCAGGTCTGGTCAGGGTGAATCACCAACTCCAGAGCAGACTTGACTCGACTGGCTATGACTTTGGACAGAATCTTGGTCAACATTAAGCATTGAGATGGGCTGCCAATTTCTGACTTCTGCCCTCTCCCCCTTCCGCTTGTAGATGAGGGTGATGATGCCTTTCCTCATGGATTCTGACATGCTGCCGGCCAGAAGCATGCTCTCGTATACTTCCTGCAGGTCTGGGCCGACCCAGTCCCACAGGGCCTGATACAACTCGACCGGTAAGCCATCACTTCTGGGAGTTTTACTCGTATCGAAGGACTTGGTGGCCTTTGTCAGCTCGTCCAAGTTAGTGGCTTGTCCAGTCTCTCCCTCAAAACCTCTGTGATAGATGACAGGAAGGACTGGGAGGCTCTGCTGTCTGTGGGCTTCGCGTCATACAGCCTAGCATAAAAGGATTTGCTGATCCTTGGTATGTCGGACTGCGAAGACTTTACCGAGCCATCCTCTTCCTTCAGGCTGCTGATCACAAAGCTCTCTGTGTGTACCTTTTGGAAGGAGTAACGCGAACACGTCTCATCCTGCTCAATGGAGGACTCTGGACTGGAAGATGATCTTGGAGGCCTCCATGGCAAAGAGCGAGGCCTGCTGACTCTTCACCTCATGGTGGTCCTCCTTGACCTCGACCCCCATTGACTGCAGCTGGAGCAGATTTTGCATTCTTTTCTGGAGTCGGGACATTTCGCTCTCTGAACACCTTTGAAGATAAAGAACCTCTTGATGTTCTCCTTGATTGCCTTGCACCAGTGAACTGGAGACTGAAAGAGGGATTTCACAGTTCTCCAACCTTTGTAATCCCTTTTGAGTTCCTCAACGTTCGCTGGGGTTAGCAGTGTAG
This sequence comes from Heterodontus francisci, assembly GCF_036365525.1. Classification (NCBI taxonomy): domain Eukaryota; kingdom Metazoa; phylum Chordata; class Chondrichthyes; order Heterodontiformes; family Heterodontidae; genus Heterodontus; species Heterodontus francisci. Next base: position 24,589,247 of record NC_090383.1, read on the forward strand.
CATTGAGCTTCCGTGTTCCCCTGCCAACCCGCTGGTCGTCCTGTAAGTGACAGTCGGCCAGTAAGAGGCAACAGTCAGAGAAGAACACCTGCTTGACGTCGGTGGATCTGACCGCGACAGCACGGGACACAAACAGGAAGTCAATCCTGGAACGGGCAGACGGGGTTTTACACAGGTTCCAGCCCCTCTGTTCAGTATGACGGGAGGATAATTCCACAGTGGTCTTTCCCCATTGAGCCTTTGCAGCAGCAGCCCCAAGCTTTAGTACGTCCCTCAGCACGTAGTCCTCGACCTTGGAGCATGCTCGTCTGCAACACTCAAGTCGTAAATAACTTTGTACACTAGAAAACCAAAGCATATTCCTCTGCAGATTGAGAACTGCACAATTTCTTTCCCAAAATTATAGAACATAAAACATCTTTCATTTATTGAAATAGAAACCCCACTAAAAGCAGGGCCACAAAAAATTGTTCAAAACTCTGAGCGCTTCTCTCCACGGAAATCTTTAGTAAAAGGCGAAAGATTTATACGATCCGAAGAAAAACCAGAGTAAACTAACGAACAATTCGTTCTACTCTCAACCCACCGTACTCTTAGCTCTTTAACATCATATTGCGCGGGCACACCACCAATTATCATCGATATTGGAGAAAAATCAATTTAGTCCAGATATATTTTAAGATAAAAAAATAACCAGAAACTGTTAACTTCCCACAGAAATATGAATAACTATTGGTCTTTTGCATTATATTCTGGTTTATGTAGATTAGTGGGCGGGGCCTATCTGCCTGCGCCTTCTGTCCGCGGGAATGAGATGTTGCAGTCTATACAAGAAATGCTGGAAATACTCAGCAGGTCTGGCAGCATCTGTGGAAAGAGAAGCAGAGTTAACGTTTCGGGTCAGTGACCCTTCTTCGGAACTAACGCTGCTCAGTGACTGCCCAGAGAGGTTAGCATTGATTCTCTCACACTATGTGCTCACCAAGTGATTTTGTTTTAATGCAGGCTGTCGTGAAAAGTGAGGAAAAGAAGCCCGAAGTCTGGTATTGTGAGTCCTGCATTCTGGCATTTGCAGTTTAACCCCAACTTTGAATGCACAGACAAGAAATGCTGGAAATACGCAGCAGGTCTGGCAGCATCTGTGGAGAGAGAAGCAGTTTCAGTGACTCAATTTGTTGGATTCGTCAACTATTTAGCAAAATTCTTGCCCAATTTGTTGTCGGAGTGTGAACCATTATGCCAACTGCCAAGGACGTGCAGTGGTATTGGGGCACAGAACAAGAAGCAGCATTCACTAAAATCAAGCGACTAGTGTCGGCAATGCCAGTGCTGAAATACTATGATGGAAAAGATGAAGTTACCCTGCAGTGTGACACCAGCGAGACATGACTTGGAGCAACCCTAATGCAGCAAGAACAAATGGTTATATTTACATCCAGGGCCTTACTGCAAATGGAACGACGCTACGCTCAGATTGAGAAAGAGTGCCTGGCCATTGTCTTTGCTTGTGAACATTTTCATCAATACCTACTTGGAACAGACAAAGTGAAAGTCGAGTCCAACCACAAGCCGCTCCGAAGCATTTTCCTCAAGCCGCTACTATCTGCTCCAAAGTGTCTGCAAAGAATGTTACTCCGGTTACCAAGATATCATCTGGATGTGACATACAATCAAGGGAAGCAGATGTACATCGCTGACATGCTGTCGAGAGCTGCACTCCCTATGAAGAAAGTAAAGGATGCTACGACAGAGTGTGAAATCTTCCAGATCCAACGTGAAGCTGCAGCTCGACATGCTCTGGAAATCATCAACCCAGCAGAGACATTGAATCTGCCTTGCTCAAATCAAACGAACTACCCAACAAGATGCAACTCTCCAAGTGTTGCAAGAAGTAGTGATGAAAGGATGGCCTGACAGCACCAGCGACATTCCTGTGGTCACAAGAGCGTATTGGGCTTACAGAGATGACGTAACAGCCCATGATGGCATCTTGTACAAAGGAAATAGAGTCGTTATCCCGAAAGATTTGAGAGGAGAGATGCTAAAGCACATCCATGGAAGCCACCAAGGAATTGAGTTGAGTCTGAGGAAGGTAAGAGAAGGGCTCTACTGGCCAAACATGAGCAGTGAAATCAAGGACCACATCAGCCAGTGCAGTGCATGCAATGAGTACCAAGGTAGGCAAGCTAAAGAGCCGCTGATGACATATGACATCCCAGACAGACCTTGGATGAAGCTGGGAGTAGACCTCTTCACACTGACAGGAACTGATTATCTTGTCACTGTAGACTACTATTCTGACTACTGGGAGGTAGACCAGCTGATCTCAATGACTACCGGTGAGATTGTAGAATGCCTGAATGCACACTTGAGTCGTTATGGCATTCCAGACATTGTGATGACCAACAATGCCCCGCAGTTCACAAGCAAAGAATTCAGCCGCTTCATAAAGGATTGGGAAATTCAACACCAGACATCATCTCCACACTATCCCCAGTTCAATGGCAAGACAGAGGTGGCAGTGAAAATTGCCAAAGGAAACATAAAGAAATTGAACAAATCTGGCACAGATGTATACAAGGCAATCCTCGAGTGGAGAAATACACCTACCTACCAAAGGCATGGAAAGTAGTTTTTTTTTTTATTTCCAAAATATACTTTATTCATAAAAATCTGTAAAAATTACATTGCCAAACAGTTTCCAAACAGCACCAAAAAATACAAACATTGCAAGGGAGATCAGTTTCCTTCAATCCTGTCATGAGTTTCTTCCCAACCCTTCCGTTTCACAATTGTCATGTCAATTACAGTTTTACATTTACAGCAATTGAGAATATTAACGATACAGTTCGAGGGGTTTCCCATGGATCCAGCCCCTCAGTCCAGCTTGGTGGGGGAACCTTACACTGTGGTCTTTCCCCATTGAGCCTTTGCTGCGGCTGCCCCAAGCTTTAGTGCGTCCCTCAGCACGTAGTCCTGGACCTTGGAATGTGCCAGTCTGCAACATTCGGTGGTGGACAACTCTTTGCGCTGGAAGACCAGCAAGTTTCGGGCAGACCAAAGGGCGTCTTTCACCGAATTGATAGTCCTCCAGCAGCAGTTGATGTTTGTCTCGGTGTGCGTCCCTGGGAACAGCCCGTAGAGCACAGACTCCTGTGTTACAGAGCTGCTTGGGATGAACCTTGACAAAAACCACTGCATCTCTTTCCACACCTGCTTTGCAAAGCCACATTCCAGGAGTAGGTGGGCGACCGTCTCTTCCCCACCACAGCCAACGCGGGGGCACTGTGCGGAGGGGGCGAGACTTCGGGTGTGCATGAAGGATCTGACGGGGAGGGCCCTTCTCACCACCAGCCAAGCTACGTCTTGGTGCTTGTTTGAAAGTTCTGGTGATGAGGCATTCCGCCAAATGACTTTGATGGTCTGCTCGGGGAACCATCCGACAGGATCCACCGTTTCCTTTTCCCGTAGGGCCTTGAGGACATTCCGTGCAGACCACTGCCTGATGGACCGGTGGTCAAAGGTGTTTTTCCGCAGAAACTGCTCCACGAAGGATAGGTGGTACGGCGCCGCCCAACTGCACGGAGCGTTCCGCGGCAATGTGACCAGGCCCATCCTTCGCAACACCGGGGACAGATAGAACCTCAGCACGTAGTGACACTTGGAGTTTGCGTACTGGGGATCTACACATAGCTTGATGCAGCCGCACACGAAGGTGGTCATCAGGATGAGGGCCACGTTGGGTACATTTTTCCCGCCCATGTCCAGAGATTTGAACATCGTGTCCCTCCGGACCCGGTCCATTTTAGATCCCCAGACGAAGCGGAAAATGGCTCGGGTGACTGCCACGGCGCAGGAGTGGGGTATGGGCCAGACCTGCGCCACGTAGAGCAACAACGTGAGCGCCTCGCACCTGATGACCAGGTTCTTACCCACAATGGAGAGAGATCGCTGCCCCCACATGCCCAACTTTTGTCGTACCTTGGCTACTCGCTCCTCCCATGTTTTGGTGCACGCCCCGGCCCTTCCGAACCATATCCCCAGCACCTTCAGGTAATCTGACCTGACGGTGAAGGGGACAAAGGATCGGTCAGCCCAGTTCCCAAAGAACATGGCCTCGCTCTTGCCGTGGTTAACTTTGGCTCCCGAGGCCAGTTCGAACTGGTCGCAGATGCTCATCAGTCTGCGCACGGACAGCGGATCCGAGCAGAAGACGGCGACGTCATCCATGTACAGGGAGGTTTTGACCTGAGTGCCTCCACTGCCTGGGATTGTCACCCCTCTTCTGCTCACATCCTTCCTAATGGACTCAGGAAAGGGTTCAATACAGCAAACAAACAAGACAGGGGAGAGAGGACAGCCCTGTCTGACTCCAGATTGGATCAGGAAACTTACTTTTTTTTTTTCCAAAATATACTTTATTCATAAAAATCTGTAAAAATTACATTGCCAAACAGTTTCCAAACAGCACCAAAAAATACAAACATTGCAAAAGAGATCAGTTTCTATCAATAATGTCATGAGTTTCTTCCCAACCCTTCCGTTTCACAATTGTCATGTCAATTACAGTTTTACATTTACAGCAATTGAGAATATTAACGATACAGTTCGAGGGGCTTCCCATGGTTCCAGCCCCTCAGTCCAGCTTGGTGGGGGAACCTGACACTGTGGTCTTTCCCCATTGAGCCTTTGCTGCGGCTGCCCCAAGCTTTAGTGCGTCCCTCAGCACGTAGTCCTGGACCTTGGAATGTGCCAGTCTGCAACATTCGGTGGTGGACAACTCTTTGCGCTGGAAGACCAGCAAGTTTCGGGCAGACCAAAGGGCGTCTTTCACCGAATTGATAGTCCTCCAGCAGCAGTTGATGTTTGTCTCGGTGTGCGTCCCTGGGAACAGCCCGTAGAGCACAGACTCCTGTGTTACAGAGCTGCTTGGGATGAACCTTGACAAAAACCACTGCATCTCTTTCCACACCTGCTTTGCAAAGGCACATTCCAGGAGGAGGTGGGCGACCGTCTCTTCCCTGATTTCCACCCATTGATTGAGACTGCGCTACTGATGATTCTGCAGAGCAGTTGGATCCAATTGCAGATTCCCTCCCCAAACCCCATTTTGGAAAGCACGTCCATCTTGTAAGTGTGCGATATCCTGTCAAAAGCTTTCTCCTGGTCCAGGCTGATGAGGCAGGTGTCCACCCTCCTGTCCCGTATCCCTGAGTCGCTTCAGACTATCAGAGATCTTCCTGCAGGGGTACAGTGCAGGTCTGGTCAGGGTGAATCACCAACTCCAGAGCAGACTTGACTCGACTGGCTATGACTTTGGACAGAATCTTGTAGTCAACATTAAGCATTGAGATGGGCTGCCAATTTCTGACTTCTGCCCTCTCCCCCTTCCGCTTGTAGATGAGGGTGCTGATGCCTTTCCTCATGGATTCTGACATGCTGCCGGCCAGAAGCATGCTCTCGTATACTTCCTGCAGGTCTGGGCCGACCCAGTCCCACAGGGCCTGATACAACTCGACCGGTAAGCCATCACTTCTGGGAGTTTTACTCGTATCGAAGGACTTGGTGGCCTTTGTCAGCTCGTCCAAGTTAGTGGCTTGTCCAGTCTCTCCCTCAAAACCTCTGTGATAGATGACAGGAAGGACTGGGAGGCTCTGCTGTCTGTGGGCTTCGCGTCATACAGCCTAGCATAAAAGGATTTGCTGATCCTTGGTATGTTGGACTGCGAAGACTTTACCGAGCCATCCTCTTCCTTCAGGCTGCTGATCACAAAGCTCTCTGTGTGTACCTTTTGGAAGAAGTAACGCGAACACGTCTCATCCTGCTCAATGGAGGACTCTGGACTGGAAGATGATCTTGGAGGCCTCCATGGCAAAGAGCGAGGCCTGCTGACTCTTCACCTCATGGTGGTCCTCCTTGACCTCGACCCCCATTGACTGCAGCTGGAGCAGATTTTGCATTCTTTTCTGGAGTCGGGACATTTCGCTCTCGCCCTCTGAACACCTTTGAAGATAAAGAACCTCTTGATGTTCTCCTTGATTGCCTTGCACCAGTGAACTGGAGACTGAAAGAGGGATTTCACAGTTCTCCAACCTTTGTAATCCCTTTTGAGTTCCTCAACGTTCGCTGGGGTTAGCATTGTAGCATTGAGCTTCCGTGTTCCCCTGCCAACCCGCTGGTCGTCCTGTAAGTGACAGTCGGCCAGTAAGAGGCAACAGTCAGAGAAGAACACCTGCTTGACGTCGGTGGATCTGACCGCGACGGCACGGGACACAAACAGGAAGTCAATCCTGGAACGGGCAGACGGGGTTTTACACAGGTTCCAGCCCCTCTGTTCAGTATGACGGGAGGATAATTCCACAGTGGTCTTTCCCCATTGAGCCTTTGCAGCAGCAGCCCCAAGCTTTAGTACGTCCCTCAGCACGTAGTCCTCGACCTTGGAGCATGCTCGTCTGCAACACTCAAGTCGTAAATAACTTTGTACACTAGAAAACCAAAGCATATTTCTCTGCAGATTGAGAACTGCACAATTTCTTTCCCAAAATTATAGAACATAAAACATCTTTCATTTATTGAAATAGAAACCCCACTAAAAACAGGGCCACAAAAAATTGTTCAAAACTCTGAGCGCTTCTCTCCACGGAAATCTTTAGTAAAAGGCGAAAGATTTATACGATCTGAAGAAAAACCAGAGTAAACTAACGAACAATTCGTTCTACTCTCAACCCACCGTACTCTTAGCTCTTTAACATCATATTGCGCGGGCACACCACCAATTATCATCGATATTGGAGAAAAATCAATTTAGTCCAGATATATTTTAAGATAAAAAAATAACCAGAAACTGTTAACTTCCCACAGAAATATGAATAACTATTGGTCTTTTGCATTATATTCTGGTTTATGTAGATTAGTGGGCGGGGCCTATCTGCCTGCGCCTTCTGTCCGCGGGAATGACATGTTGCAGTCTATACAAGAAATGCTGGAAATACTCAGCAGGTCTGGCAGCATCTGTGGAAAGAGAAGCAGAGTTAACGTTTCGGGTCAGTGACCCTTCTTCGGAACTAACGCTGCTCAGTGACTGCCCAGAGAGGTTAGCATTGATTCTCTCACACTATGTGCTCACCAAGTGATTTTGTTTTAATGCAGGCTGTCGTGAAAAGTGAGGAAAAGAAGCCCGAAGTCTGGTATTGTGAGTCCTGCATTCTGGCATTTGCAGTTTAACCCCAACTTTGAATGCACAGACAAGAAATGCTGGAAATACGCAGCAGGTCTGGCAGCATCTGTGGAGAGAGAAGCAGTTTCAGTGACTCAATTTGTTGGATTCGTCAACTATTTAGCAAAATTTTTGCCCAATTTGTTGTCGGAGTGTGAACCATTATGCCAACTGCCAAGGACGTGCAGTGGTATTGGGGCACAGAACAAGAAGCAGCATTCACTAAAATCAAGCGACTAGGTGATGGCAATGCCAGTGCTGAAATACTATGATGTAAAAGATGAAGTTACCCTGCAGTGTGACACCAGCGAGACATGACTTGGAGCAACCCTAATGCAGCAAGAACAAATGGTTATATTTACATCCAGGGCCTTACTGCAAATGGAACGACGCTACGCTCAGATTGAGAAAGAGTACCTGGCCATTGTCTTTGCTTGTGAACATTTTCATCAATACCTACTTGGAACAGACAAAGTGAAAGTCGAGTCCAACCACAAGCCACTCCAAAGCATTTTCCTCAAGCCGCTACTATCTGCTCCAAAGTGTCTGCAAAGAATGTTACTCCGGTTACCAAGAGTATTTCCAGCATTTCTTGTTTTTATTTCAGATTTCCAGCATCCGCAGTATTTTGCTTTTATTTGAATGTACAGAAACTGTCAGCGTTCATCGTCATTACAGCACTGAAACTGACAGCAACTTCTGGAGGAAGACAACAGCAAAATAGCGCGGAAGTTGGCAATCTGAAATAAAAACAGAAAATGCTTGAAGTACTCAGCAGGTCAGGCTGCATCTTTGGATAGAGAAACAGAATTAACATTTCAGGTCGATGCCCTTTCTAGATTCCACACCTGGGCAAAATAACATGGAAATCCAGAAGGTGCTGTCAGTGATTCTACATTTCTCCAGAGGGTGCAATGTCACTGCACTGATTCTTTAAGTATATTAAGAGTAAAAGGGTAGCCATGGAGAGTAGGTCCCCCAGAGGATCAGTGTGGCAATCTATGTGTGGAGCCACGGGAAATGGGCGAGGTCTTAAATGAATATTTCTTGTCCTTATTTACCGTGGAGAAGGTCATGGAAGCTAGTGAGTTCAAGGGAGGGAACAGTGATATCCTGGAGCATATCAACATTACAAAGGAGGAGGTGTTGGAGATTCTGAAGCGCATTAAGGTGGATAAATCCCCAGGGACTGACCAGGTGTATCCTAGGATGCTATGGGAAGCAAGAGAGGAGATTACTGGGGCCCTGGCAGAGATATTTGTATCATCGTTAGCCACGGGTAAGGTACCGGAAGACTGGAGGATAGCTAATGTTGTGCCTTTATTTAAGAGGAGCAACAGGGATAAGCCAGGGAACTACAGACCAGTGAGCCTTACATCAGTGGTAGGAAAGTTATTGGAAGGGATTCTGAGAGACAGGATTTATATGCATTTGGAAAGGCATGGTCTGATTAGGGATAGTCAGCATGGCTTTGTGCGTGGGAAATCATGTCTCACAAATTTGATTGAGTTTTTTGAGGAGGTGACCAAGAGGATTGACAAGGGCAGGGCGATGGACGTTGTCTACATGGACTTTAGCAAGGCCTTTGACAAGGTCCCGCATGGTTGGCTGGTCCAGAAGGTTCGAACACATGGGATCCAGGGTGAGCTAGCAAATTGGATACAAAATTGGCTTGGTGATAGGAGGCAGAGGGTGGTAGTGGAGGGTTGTTTTTCAGATTGGAGGTTGGTGACCAGTGGTGTGCCGCAGAGATCGGTGCTGTGCCCTCTGTTGTTTGTCATATATATTAATGACTTGGATGTGAATGTAAAGGGCATGATTAATAAGTTTGCTGATGACACCAAAATTGGTGGTATAGTGGACAGTGAAGAAGGTTATCTAAGGTTACAACAGGATATAGATCAACTGGGAAAGTGGGCAAGGGAGTGGCAAATGGAATTTAATGTAGACAAGTGTGAAGTGATGCATTTTGGGACGTTAAACCAGGGCAGGAAATATACAGTAACAAAAACAAGAAATGCTGGATTCACTCAGCAGGTCTGGCAGCATCTGTGGAAAGAGAAGCAGAGTTAACGTTTCGGGTCAGTGACCCTTCTTCGGAACTGGACATATACAGTGAATGGCAGGGCCCTGGGGAGTGTTCTTGAGCAGAGAGACCTTGGGGTGCAAGTACATAGTTCCCTGAAAGTGGCAACACAGGTAGACAGGGTGGTGAAGGAGGCGCATGGCATGCTTGCCTTCATCGGCCGAGGCATTGAGTACAAGAGTTGGGACGTCATGTTACAGTTGTACATAACGTTGGTTAGGCCGCATTTGGAGTACTGTGTGCAGTTCTGGTGGCCGCACTACAGGAAAGATGTGATTAAGCTAGAGAGGGTGCAGAAAAGATTCACAAGGATGTTGCCTGGTTTGGAGGGCTTGAGTTATAAAGAGAGATTGGATAGGCTGGGTCTGTTGTCCCTGGAGCGAAGGAGGCTGAGAGGGGACATGATAGAGGTATATAAAATTATGAGAGGCATAGATAGGGTAGATAGCCACAGTCTGTTTCCCATGGTCGGGGTGACTAAAACTAGAGGGCATAGATTTAAGGTGAGAGGGAGGAGGTTTAAAGGGGATCAAAGGGGTAAATTTTTCACACAAAGAATAGTGGGTATCTGGAATGAGCTGCCAGAGGAGGTGGTGGAGGCAGGAACAGTAGCGACATTTTAGAGGTATCTGGACAGGTACTTGCATGAGCAAGGCATAGAGGGATATGGAATTAATGCAGGCAGGTGGGATTAGTATAGATAGGCATTATGGTTGGCATGGACGCAGTGGGCCGAAGGGCCTGTTTCTATGCTGTACAACTCTATGACTCTATGACCACTGCCTTCAGGAACCTATTGGCCTGCTACTTTTCTCTTGAAGTGTGGTGATGCCTCCAGTCTCTGAGTGCTTTACGCTTACACTCGATTAGCTCCAGCATCTCTTGGTCATTTTCGTCAAACCAGTCTTTGTGTTTTCTGGTTGAGATGCCAAGAATCTTTTCACAATTGCAGATTATGGTGGACTTTAGAGCCTGATGCCGGGATTTCTGGGCACGATCTTCCCGATGGTGGCGAGGCTCTGTGGCGGCACCTCCACTGCTCTGCAATGGAACCCTACTTAACATTTTTCAAATACCTCTCTGCATAAATTTAAATTTAATTCCCTGTGATTGTACCTTCAGTTCCCAGTCTTGAGCACATTGTGCAACTCTCGCACGCCATCACTTTCCCATCCAGGAGAAGCAGGCGTCAACGAGGTGGGGAAGGGATCAACTTTGCATTATTTAGTTTATGGAGGGAGAAGGAATCAACTGTGCATTATTTAGTGTATGGAGAGAGAAGGAATCAACTGTGCATTATTTAGTGTATGGAGAGAGAAGGAATCGACTGTGCATTATTTAGTGTATGGAGAGAGAAGGAATCAACTGTGCATTATTTAGTGTATGGAGAGAGAAGGAATCGACTGTGCATTATTTAGTGTATGGAGAGAGAAGGAATCAACTGTGCATTATTTAGTGTATGGAGGGAGAAGGGGTCAACTGTGCATTATTTAGTGTATGGAGAGAGAAGGAATCGACTGTGCATTATTTAGTGTATGGAGAGAGAAGGAATCGACTGTGCATTATTTAGTGTATGGAGAGAGAAGGAATCGACTGTGCATTATTTAGTGTATGGAGAGAGAAGGAATCGACTGTGCATTATTTAGTGTATGGAGAGAGAAGGAATCGACTGTGCATTATTTAGTGTATGGAGAGAGAAGGAATCGACTGTGCATTATTTAGTGTATGGAGAGAGAAGGAATCGACTGTGCATTATTTAGTGTATGGAGAGAGAAGGAATCGACTGTGCATTATTTAGTGTATGGAGAGAGAAGGAATCAACTGTGCATTATTTAGTGTATGGAGGGAGAAGGGGTCAACTGTGCATTATTTAGAACTGTTTGCAGGACTGTCAGCCTTTTAAAAATGGTGCCAGCACCTGCTCCAGCATCAGGTGACGCAGTGAACAGCATCGCCAATGCCACCCCTGCCACATGATTGGGGGGCCGCCCTCCACATAATTGCGGTGGCACGGCGGCGCGGCTCCCATGTATGGCGGCCGCCATTTTCTGCACCTGCCGCCACTGCCAGTGGCAGAAGAACAAAATCCAGCCCAATGTCTTAAATCAGAAAATGGCTGAATCCGCAACTGATAAGACATAGTGACAAAGCAGTAACAACATAAATTGTTGAATATTTATAACTGTAAGGTGTGTAAATAGTTTGTTCCACATAATGGTAGCAAAACACCATCCAAACAAACCAATATGTGCCAGATGTTGCCCTTCTCATAAAAAAAACTACGGACTAACATTTCTTGCACACTGCAGAACTCCCACAACCAGCCTGTGTCACACCAGAAAGAAGCATACTGCAATAATACACTATTCAAAATCCCAACTGTTTAGCCTTTGGCCTCTGTTCACCACAACATTCCTGCAGCTACCGATTTGCTCAACCACACCCTCATCTCCACCTTTCCCCAATAAAATACCTACACTCACTCTGGCCATTCCCCTTGCTACGGCCCTCATATGTGTTCCCTTAAGTACAAGGGTCGTAGACTTGATCCCTCCTCATTCATCTAGACCAGTCTATGGCCTTTGACACAGCTAACCACACCATTCTCCTTCAATGCCTCTCCATTGTCGTCCAGTTGGGTAGGACTGTACTCACCTGGTTCCATTCTTATCCATTTCATCAAAACCATGGGAATTAGGGATCGGCAATAAATGCAATAAAGACTTTTCTTCTCACTCCTGCACCATCACCCCTGGTGGTCCACCAAGGATCTATCCTTGGCTGTTTCCTATTTCTCACCTACATGCTACTTCTCATTGACATCATCCAAAAACACAGCTTTAGTTTTCACATGTAAGCGGACGACACCCAGCTCTACCTCACCACCACCTCTCTCGACTGTTGCTAAATTAACAGACTGCTTGTTTGACATCCAATGCTGGAGAGCAGAATTTTCCTCCAACTAAACATTGTGAAGCCATTGTCTTCTTTCTGCACTACAAACTCCAAGCCCTAGCTACTGACTCCATCTCTCTCCATGGCAACTGTCTGATGCTGAACCAGACTGTTAATAACCTTGTGTCATATTTGAACCCGTGATGAGCTTTCGGTCAACTATCTGTGCCATGATGAAGACTGCCCAATTTCAGCTCTATAATGTTTATTTTTATTTAGAGATACAGCACTGAAACAGGCCCTTCGGCCCACCGAGTCTGTGCCGACCAACAACCACCCATTTATACAAACCCTACAGTAATCCCATATTCCCTACCACCTACCTACACCAGGGGCAATTTACAATGTCCAATTTACCTATCACCTGCAAGTCTTTGGCTGTGGGAGGAAACCGGAGCACCCGGCGCGAAAACCCACGCAGACACAGGGAGAACTTGCAAACTCTGCACAGGCAGTACCCAGAATCGAACCCGGGTCCCTGGAGCTGTGAGGCGTTGCCCGTCTCTTCCCTTGCCTCAGCCCATCTGCTGCTGAAACCCTCATCCATGCCTTTATTACCTCTAGACTTGATTATTCTAATGCACAACTGACCAGCACCCCATATTCTACCCTCCTTAAACTTGGGTTCATCCAAAACATGTGTCCTTACTGATGCCAAGTCCCATTCACCATCACCCCTGTGCTCGCTGACCTAGATTGGCTCCAGGTCAAGCAATGCCTCAATTTTAAAATTCTCATTCTGGGTTTCAAGTCCCTCCCTATCTCTGTAATCTTCTCCAGCCCACAACCCTCCAAGATATTTGCTCTCATTCTGGCCTCTTGAGCATCCCCGATTTTAATTGCTTCACCATTGTCAGCTGTGCCTTCAGCTGCCTGGGGCCTAAACTCTGGAATTCCTTCCCTAAACCTGCCTACTCTCTTTCCTATTTTAAGCCAATCCTTAAAATGTAATTCATTAACCAAGCATTTGGCCACCTGCCCTAATATCGCCTTATGTGATACGGTGTCAAAGTTTGCTTTATAACGCTCCTGTGAAGCACCTTGGGACATTTTATTACATTAAAGGCCTGTATAGATAAAATTAGTTGTTGTTAGTCAAAACTTTCATATCTCTCACTCAATTTACAATTGCACAATCTATAGAAAAAAAATTCCATGACAGATTAAATATATTAAACTCAAACAATTGAATAAGGCCAAATTGCTCAAAATTGTTTTTAACGTTAACAAAATAACTGTAGTACAAAGCAGCTATCAGGTCACTGACTTTTCATCAGAACAGGAAAATGTTAAGAGATCCAACAGTTTTTAAGAATCAAGTTAAACAATTAGGCAATAGTGATTACAACAAGGTTTAGATTGTGAAGGACATAAGTAGGACAAAGACCAAAGTAATAAATTGGAAAAATGCTGATTTTAAGGGGTGAGAATGGAACTCTGGAAAATAAACTGGAAAAATTTATTGACAAACAAAAGAATAAAACAGCAGTGGGAAATATTAAAAAGCATAATCAATGGAGTCTAGGAGAAATATATCCCACTAAAAAATAAAAATAAACTAGCCAGCAATGACACACTATGATGAATAAAAAAATAAGGGCAAAATTGAAACTAAAGAAAAAGTACATTGATAACAAAGGAGTGGATTAGAAAAGGAAATATGGAAAGTTTGGGAAAGACCCACAGCAATGTGGTTGACTCTTAACTGCCCTCTGAAATGGCCTAGCAAGCCACTCAGTTGTACCAAACTGCTATGAAAAAGTCCAATAGGAATAAAACTGGACGGACTATCTGGAATCGACCAAGGCACTGGATATGACAAAGGCACACTCAGCCTAGTTAGCCTTGCCAAGTCCCCCTCACTAATATCTGGGGACTTGTGCCAAAATTGGGAGGGCAGTCCCACAGACTAATCAAGCAACAGCCTGACATAGTCATTCATACTCACAGAATCACACTTTTCAGACAACGGGAGGAGAGGGCTCCATGAACATCCTCACCCTCAATGACAGTGGAGCCCAGCACGTGAGTGCAAACGACAAGACAAGGTTGAACCATTGCAACCATCTTCAGTCAGAAGTGCCAAATGTATGATCCATCTCAGTCTCCTCCCGAGGTCCCCACCATCATAGATGCCAGACTTCAGTCAATTAGATTCACTCCATGAGTAGAATCTATGATTCTATTCTATGATTCTACTCTCCTATAATATATAAAGGATATAGAGGCACTGTAGAAGGTCCAAAAATGATGGAAACCAGAAAATTTGAATAGGTTGTGGCTTCTTTCTTTAAAAAAGAGAAAACTGAGGGGTGATCTGATGGAGCTCTTCAAGATTATGAAAGGATTTGATTAGATAGAGTAGAAAACATGTTTCCACTTGCAGGTGAGAACAGACAAGGGGCCATAAATATGATAGTCACAAATAAATCAAATAGGAAATTCAGAGATTTACCCAGAGAGTGATTATAATATGCAACTTGTTACCACAAGGAATTGAAGTGAATAACATAGTTGCATTTAAAGGGAAGCTAGATAAATACATGAGGAAGAAAGAAATAGGATATGTTGATGGGGTTAGCTGAAGAAGGAGGAGGTTTGTATGGAGCATAAACGGCCTGTTTCTGTGCTGTAAATACGATGTAATACTATGTAGTTTCAGTTCATAATCACTGTTCCCAATTTTTGGACAGCCGGTGCTGGTAATGATCCTGCTGTTGCCATTTACAGCTTCTCTAGATGAATCTTTTGTTTTTTTACTTATCCCAGCACTACCCCCACTTTGCCTTGCCCTATCATCCCTTTTGTCATTTAATTACTCCTGCCTTCCACCCGATCACAGACCTTCTCTTTTGTTCATTTCTCCTTTCTCCTTTCCTTACCTTGCTTAAAACCTGTTACATCTGTAACATATTCCAGTTCTGATGAAAGGTCACCAACATGAAACATTAACTCTCTCTCTTTCTTTCACTCCACAGATGCTGCCTGACCTACTGAGTATTTCCAGCATTTTCTATTTACTACATTTGGTGTATCTGTTGATATTTGCAGTACATCTGTGGAAAACAAGTAATATTCCATGAAAGTCAGGTGAAATAAAGTAAAGCAAACAATTGAATTAGGCCCAAAAATGTTAACTTTAAGAAAGTAATTGTAGTATAACCATTTTATTTTATTGCCAGTACGTAGAGGTGGAAGACTAAAGCTTCTATTTGCTAGATTTGCCGAATCTGTTGTTATCTGCAACACAACCATTTAATTTATTTAAATTTAATCACAAATAATTTAATTTCAACCAGCAGGTCAGGTGGTCGCACAAGCTTATTTATTTGCATTTCAGGCACAGGTTTCACCACTATTCTGTTTTAAGGAGATGTATTTGAGCAGGCAAAATTGAAATATAATTGGAAGAGTTTGAAAAACGCTTGGTACTTTGAAAGCTCCTGACATGGTGAAAAATCTTGTGGAAACAGGTAAGTGTTCTGATCACTGGCATAGGGGGGAAGGTGGGGGAGGAAAAGCACATAGGAGGATCAGCTAGATGTAGGTCACAGGAGGTTAATCATCTAACCACAGCTAAGCAAGTATAAGGAATGGGATAGCACCTAGCTTGGATTTCCAGGTAGAAGCACTCAATCATTGCTCAGTTCATTAAATAGGAAACTTCAGCTAAATAGGAAAATTCACACAGTGTGACAGAAAATCATGACAGGGAAAATGTTACAGGAACTGATACAGGAAAGGTGTGCATATGCAAGATGTTTATAGATAAATGTATACAGATCGATCAGTTCCAATGCTTACCCTGTGAAATAGGTGTGATTTTCATTATATTACTTTTTCTCTATTCCGGACCGTAACAGATTTTAAACATGATTTAAACTTTTGGTATTTTTGCACTATAGTGTTGGTTTCAGTAGAGAAGAGCTCTCCTGGCCTCCCAACAGCACTCTGCTATGTTTACTTTTCCATCCATTTCCATTCTCCATCAGTCACTGGGCAGAAAAGGAGCCAGTCAAACTGGTGGCAGCTCACTAAAAACATTTGAAAAAATGGGTTTCTGCTGTAGCTGCAACATAAATTTGGCAGTTTTATTTCCAGCAGTAACTAACAGCAAGCGAACCATGCATTTGTCATTGCTGCTAAGAGTGCTTCAGAAAGCTGACTTTCATTTTACCGACATGCTAACGTAATAAAGCGCCCCAAGGCACTTCATAGGAGCATTGTAAAACAAAATACGACACCGAGCCATATATGGAGATATTAGGTCAGATGACCAAAAGCTTGGTCAAAGAGGTAGATTTAAGGAGTGTCTTGATGAAGGAAAGCGAGTTGGAGAGGTGTAGGAGGGGAGTATTACAGAGTGTAGGACCTCGGCAACAGAAGGTGTGGCCACCAATGGTGAAACGAGTAAAATCGGATATGCTCAAGAGATCAGAATTAGAGGAGCACAGATATCTTGGAGGGTTGTGGGGCTGGAGGAGATTCCAGAGATAAGGAGGGGCATGGCCAGGGAAGGATTTGAAAACAAAACTTTGCTTGATCGGGAGACAGTGTAGGTCAGGGACCTCAAGTTTGCAGAGGGTAGAATGTAGGAGACCAGCCAGGAGTGCATTGGAATAGTCAAGTCCTAGAGGTAATGAATGAGGGTTTAAGCAGCAGATGAGCTGAGACAGGAGTGAAGTCAGGTGATGTTATGAAGGTGGAAATAGGCAGTCTTAGTGATGGTGCAAATATAATGTTGGAAGCTCATCCTGGGGTCAAATGTGACACCAAGGTTGTGAACAGAGTGGCTTAATTGCCAGGGAGAGGGATGGAGTCTGTGGTTAAGGAATGGAACTTGGAGTGGGGACCGACAACGATGGCATCAGTCTTCCCAATATTTAATTGGAGGAAATTTCTGCTCATCCAGTACTGAATGTCAGCTAAGCAGTCTGATAGTTTTGCAACTGAGGTGGATTGGGAAAATACATTAAAAGGTATGACAGTGCATAGACTAGGTGATGAATGGTGGATAGCCTTCAAAGAATTGTTACATAGTTTACAGCAACTACACATTCCTTCAAGGCACAAAAATCCCTAAAGTAAAGGCAGGCAACCGTGGCTAACAAAGGAAGTTAAGGATTGTATAAGACTAAAAGAAAAGGCCTATAAAGTTGCCAGAAATAGTAGTAAACCTGAGGATTGGGAGGATTTTAGAATACACCAAAGGAGGACCAAGAAACTGATAAAGAAAGGGAGAATAGAATATGAATGTAAACTCGCAAAAAACATAAAAACGGATTGTAAAAGCTTCTATAGGTATGTAAAAAGGAAATGTTTGGCTGAGACAAATATGGGTCCATTACAGGCAGAGTCAGGAGAATTTATAATGGGGAATAGAGAAATGGCAGAGAAACTAAATGATTACTTTGTGTCTGTCTTCACTGAGTAAGATACAAGAAATCTCCCAGAATTAGAGATCCAAGGGACTAGGGAGAATGAGGAATTGAAGGCAATTAGTATTAGTAAGAAGGTTGTATTGGAGAACTTAATGGGGCTGAAGGTTGATAAGTCCCAGGACCTGATATTCTATATCCCAGAGTGTTGAAAGAAGTAGCTATGGAGATAGTGGATGCATTGGTGATCATCTTCCAAAATTCTACAGATTCTGTAGCGGTTCCTGCAGTTTGGAAAGTAGCAAATGACACCCCACTATTTAAGAAGGGAGGGAGAGAGAAAACCGGGAACTACAGACCTGTTAGCCTTACATCAGTAGCAGGGAAAATGTTAGAATCTATTCTAAAGGATGTGATAAATGGACACTTGGATAATAATGATCCGATTGGGCATAGTTTATGTTAATGTATTCATTTTATTGATTTAAATATGTAGTGCTGGTCCTGTCGCCCAGTGGCGTGGTGGGGGGAGGGGGGGCCACAAGGAGCCTCACCACCACTGGGAGGATCAGGCCGGGCTCTCTCGGCATCGAGTTCCGTGGCATGCCTCTGCCAGAAACATCTTACAGCCCTGCCTGCCACCAAGCCCGATGTCGAGGGTCCGGTAAAATCCTAGCCCTGATGAGGGTGTGTATTTTGTGCTCAGTGGCAATGGAACGGCGCTTGCTGTTCACCTCGTTGACAGCTGGCCACAAAGTTTTGATCAGTTTTAGAGTGCAGACCTGCTTCAATCAAAACACCAAAAGAGACAGACAGAAAAAGTTTCTAAAAGCTGATAGCAGTTTCCAGATTGCCACGCTTAACTGCACATTTCTGAACGGCAGAAGTTACTGTCCAATTTACGCTGTAATAACGGTGGCGCTGAGCCTCACCATTTTAAATCTCTAGCATTAATTTTCTTCTGAGGGAATGAGACTTGTAAAATTAATTTTTCAGGACTAGGGAAGTCATTCAACAGTAATTATAACTTATCACGCCATTAAAAGCCAACTTACTTATAAATGCACTAGCACTAATGTTTTCAGCCATCTTTAGTGGGGAAGTACAGCAAGTTCACACTGTGCAGTCAGTTCGATGCTAAGTCTTTTGGTAAGGTCTGCAACAAAGCACCCTGTGAAGGAGTGATGCATCTCTGATTGCAAATCTGGATGTCTGCAGTTAACTGCACATGTGTGGACACCAGAAGCTGTTGTCTGATTTACTCTGCAATAAGGATGAACACTGATAACCTCACTGTTGTTATTACTGTAAAATCCAGGCCAGGCTTTCATGGGAAACTTTTAAAGAAGGTTAAGATTTACAGAATTAACAGCACATAATGAACTGGATTGAAAGCAGTAGGTTATAATAAATGGAAGATGCCCCTCCTGGGAGTAACGAGGATACGGGCCAAGTGCTGGAAAATGGATTAGAATAGATAGGTGCTTGATGGTTGGCACAGACACGAAGGGCCTGGTTCTGTGCTGTATAACTCTATGACACTATAGTCAACATGGATTTATGAATGGGAAATCATGTTTGACGAACCTATTGGAGTTTCTTGAGGATGTTACTAACAGAATTGATAAAGGGGAGTTGGTGGACATAGTATTCTTGGATTTTCAGAAGGCTTTTGATAAAGTCCCCCACAGGAGGTTGGTTAGCAAAATTAAAGCACATGGGATAGAAGGTAATGTACTGGCATGGATTAAGGATTGTTTAACAGTCAGAAAACAGTAGGAATAAACGAGTCATTCTTGCGTTGGCAGGCTGTGACTAGTGGGGTACTGCAAGGATCAGTACTTGGGCCCCAGCTAATCACAATATATATATCAATGATTTGGATGTGGGGACCAACTGTAATATTTCCAAGTTCACAGATGACACAAAACTAAGTGGGAAAGTGTGTTGTGAGGAAGAAGCAAAGCGGCTTCAAGGGGATTCGGATAGATTTAGTGAGTGGGCCAGAATATGGCAGATGGAATATAATGTGGAAACATTTTGGTAGGAGGAATAGATGTGCAGAGTATTTCTTAAATGGTAAGAGGTTAGAAAGTGTAGATGTACAAAGGGACCTGGGTATCCTTGTCAATAAGTCACTGAAAGTTAAAATGCAGATGCAGCAAGTAATTAGGAAGGCTAATGGTATGTTAGCCTTTATCACAAGAGGATTTGAGTACAGGAGTAGTGAAGTCTTGCTTCAATAGTGAAGAACCTTGGTTAGACCGCAACTGGAGTACTGTGCAGGTTCAGTCCACTTACCTTAGGAAGGATATTATTGCCATAGAGGGAGTGCAATGAAGGTTCACCAAACTTATTACTGGGATGGTGGGACCATCCTATGAGGAGAGATTGGAGAAACTGGGTCTGTGTTCTCTAGAGTTTTGAAGAATGAGAGGTGATCTCATTGAAACCTACAAAATACTTAAAGGGATAAACAGGGTAGATGCAGGTAAGATGTTTCCCCTGGTTGGGGAGTCTAGAACTGGGCACACAATTTCAAAATAAAGGGACAGAGATGAAGAGAAATTTCTTAACTCAAAGGGTTGTGAATCTTTGGAATTCTCTACCCCAGAGGGCTGTGGAAGCTCAGTCATTGAGTATGTTTAAAGTAGAGATTGACAGATTTCTAAATACCAATGACATAAAGGGACATGGGGTAAAACCTGCCTACCCGATCCGATCCCGACCAAACCCGATTACATGTGTTGGGTTCGGGTCGGGTTGGGCATTAAAAAAATTTAAAGGACTCGGGCCCGGGTCGGGTTCAGGTTGGCTGTTGTTGGTTTGGGCCCGGGTCGGGTTTTAATTTTATACCCGAGCCAGGCTTTAACATGGGGATAATGTGGGAAAAAGGCATTGAAGTGGATGATCAACCATGATCGTATTGAATAGCAGAGCAGGCTCGATGGGCTGAATGACCAACTCCTGCTTCTATCTTCCTATGTTCCAACAACGGAGGCTTCAAGAGAGGTAGAGCTGGGTGTCATCAGTGTACATGTGAAAACTAACACAGTGCTTTTGGATGATGTCACCAAGGGACAGTATGTAAATAAGAAATAGGAGAGGGCCAACGATAGATCCTTGGGAGACACCAGTGGTAACGATGTGGGAGGAGGAAGAGAAGCAAGTGATTATCTGGCTATGATAAGATAGATAAGAATGGAAGCAGGTGAGAGCAGTTCTACCCAGCTGGATGACAGTGCAGAGGCGTTGGAGGAGGATGATGTGGTCAGTCGTGTCAAAGGCTGCAGACAGGTTGAGAAGGATGAGGAGGGAAAGTTTACCTTTGTCACACGTCATGTAGGATGTCATTTGTGAATAAGAGCTATTTTGGTATTTTGGCAGGGGAGGAAACTTGATTCAAACATGAAGTTCTGGGAAAGATGGAAATAGATTTGGGAGGCAGCAACAGTTTCAAGGATTTTGGAGAGGAAAGGGAGGTTGGAGATGGGACAGTAGTTTGCAAGGATGGTAGGGTCAAGGGTTGGTTTTCTGAGGAGAGGAGTGATGATGGCAGATTTAAAGGCAGGAGTGACAACACTTGGAGAGAACCATTAACAATATTGGCTAACATAGGGACCAGGAGGGGAAGTTGGATGGTCAGCAGTTTAGTGAGAATAGGGTTGACAAGGCAGGAGGTGGGTATCATGGACAAGATGAGCTCCTGAAGGGAGATAGGAGACTAGAGAAAGATGCGAGTTCAGGGCTAGGGCAGGAGGAACTTTAGAGGAAGTGTGGCCAGGTGGGCCATTGGAAGGGAGGGACGAGGCAGAGACAGCTGCTCAGATAGTCTGGATCTTATTGACAAAGGATGATCCTGGAACAGTGAGCTATTTTAGCAGACTAGAGCAGGATCCGATAGTGTTTTGAGTGGTCCAGCCAGATCTGGTGGTGGATGGCTAAACCAGTTATCCGCCATAACCTTTCAAGTCTGTGTCCCATGGACTTAAGGGAATGGAGATGGAGGCCATACCAGGGGGTCTCATTTATCCATCATGCTGAATCTCACATCATGATGAGTTCAAAGGGGGCATCATCAATTCTTGTAAAATTGAGTTCAGAAAGCGACGAGAAAGCAGCAATTTGGAGATAATTTTTAAACAAGGTAGAATCATAGAATAGTACAGCACTGAAGGAGGCCATTTGTCAATCAATTACTTCCACTGACCCGTTCTTTTTTGATACCCCTGCAATTTCCTCGCCTTCAAATATTTATCCAATTATCTTTTGAAAATGATGATTGCATCTGTATCTGCCATCCTATCAGGCAGTACATTCCAAATCCTCACCACTCATTGGGCGAAAAACCTTCTCCTCATTTTGCCTCTTGTTCTTCTGCCAATCACCTTAAACCTGCATGGAAACCATTTCTCTTTATTTACTCTATCTAAACCCATCATGATTTTAAACACATTAATAATCTCAGTAATGATGCCATGAAACTATCATCGATTGTCATAAAAACCCATCTGGTTCACTAACGTCCTTTAGGGAAGAAAATCTGCTGTCTTTACCTGGTCTGGCCTACATGTGACTCCAGACCCACAGCAATGTGGTTGACTCTTAACTGCCCTCTGAAATGGCCTATCAAACCATTCAGTTCAAGGGCAATTAGGGATGGGCAACAAATGCTGGCCTTGCCAGCGATGCCCACATCCCATGAAAGAATTTAAAAAATCTATTATCCTGCTCTGCTCTAAGGAAAGCAACTCCAGCTTCACCAGTCTATCCAGGCAACCGTAATCTTTTATCCCTGGAACCATTCTAGTTAATCTCGTCTGTACTCCCAGCTCCTCCCTAATGTCTGGTGCCCAGATTGGACACAATACTCCAGTTGAGTTCACATTAGTGTTTAATATAGGTTTAGCATCACTTCCTAACTTTTATATTGTATGCCTCTATTTATAATGTCTAGGATCCCATATCTTATTAATTGCTTTGCTACCTGTCCTGCCATCTTTAAAGATTTGGGTTTACAGGGCATAATTTTAAAATTTGCAGATGACACCAAAGTCAAAAATGTAGTAAACAGCGACGAGGATTGTAGCAGATTAAGAACAGAGACTGACTGACGAAACGGGCTGACGCATGGCAGATGAAATTTAACACAATGAACTGTGAAGTGATGCATTTCGGAAGGATGAGGAGAGGCAATATAAACTAAATGCAATAGTTTTAAAGGCGGTCCAGTAATCATAGAATCATTAGGACACAGAAGAGGCCATTTAGCTCATTGAGACCATCTGGCTCTCTATAGAACAATTCAAATCAGTCCCGTTCCCCCACTCTATCCCTGTAGCCCTGCAAGTTTATTTCCCTCAAGTGCCCATCCAATTTCTTTTTGAAATCACTTATCGTCTCTGCTTCCACCACTTTCATAGCCAGCAAGTTCCAGGTCATTATCCTGTTGCTGCATTAAAAAAGTTCTTCCTGACATCCCCCATGCATTTGTGTCCCCTAGTCCTTGTCCCATCAGCTAATAGAAACAGCTTTTCTTTGTCTACCATATCTAAACCTGTCAAAATCTTGTACACCTCTTATCAAATCTCTCCTCAATCTTCTTTGCTCCAGGGAGAACAACCCCAGCTTCTCCAACCTTACTCTGTAGCTAAAATCCCTGGTAAATCTCTGCATGCTCTCAAGGACCCTTGCATCATTCCTAAAGTGTGGTGACCAGAACTGGACGCAATACTCTAGTTGTGGCCTAACCAGAGCTTTATAAAAATTCAGCATAACTTCCCTGCTTTTGTATTCCTCTATTTCTGAAACCCACGATCCCATATGCTTTGCTAACTACTCTCTCAAAATGTCCTGACACCTTTAAAATTGATGCACATGAACCCTCAGGTGTCTCTGTCCCTGCACACTCTTTAAAACTGTGGCATTATGTCTATATTGCCTCTCCCTATCCCTTCTGCCAAAATGCATCACCTGTCTCTTGTCTGCCCATTCTGCTAGTCTATCTATGTTCTGTAGCAGTCGATTGGAATTATCCTCACTATCTGCCACACGTCCAAGTTTGGTATCATCGGCAAATTTTGAAATTTTACTCTGTATTCCAATATCCAAGTCATTTATATATATCAAAAAAGCAGTGGTCCTAGCACTGAACCTTGGGGAACATCACTTTCTACGATCCTCCAGTCTGAAACTATCTCCCATAACTCACTATTTTCTGTCCTTAAGCCTATTTTCTATCCAATCTGACACTGACCCTTCTATTCCACGAGCCTCAATTTTGTTAAACAGACTTTGTCAAATCCTTTCTTAAAATCCATATAGACATATTGCTTTCCCTTCATCAATCTTCTCTATTACTTTATCAAAAAATTAGTCAAGTACCATCTGCCTTTTACAAATATGTGCTGGCCCACCTTAACTAACTCAAACCTCTCCAAGCACATGTTGATTTTTTCCCCCTGATTATTGTTTCTAAAACCTTACCCACTGCTGATGTTAAACTGACCGGCCTGTAGTTGCTAGGAATGTCCTTACACTCTTTCTTGAATAAGGGGGTCACATTTGACACTCTCCAAATCCTCTGGCACCTCCCCAGAATCTAGGAAAGATTGGAAGATTATGGCAAGCCCTTCTGCTATCACCACTCCCACTTCCTTTAGCAACCTGGGATGCAAGCCATCCGAACTCGGCAGCTTATCCTCTCTAAGCATAGCCAGCCTTTCCACTACATCCTTCCTATCAGTTTTCACTCCATCCATTATCTGTAATATCGCTGCTTCTATTGATATTTGTCACCATCCTCTTCCTTAGTAAACACTGATACAAAGTACTCATTAAGTATTCTAGCCTTGCACTGCTGTAAGATTTAGAACCTTACTTATAATTTGTTCTTGGACCAGACAATAAGAATTTGGACAAGGAGACACCTGATGTAGTAGTATCAGGATGATTTATTAATACTTAACAAATCCAAGGCAGTCGATATCCTAGTCCGGATGTCCTTTACTCTGCACCAGCTCTAGAGGCACAGATGGCTCCTGACTCTTCTTTTGTCTCTCCCTTTGTCTTCTTCAAATCTGTGAACTGAACCCCTCCAGGTCTGTTCTTTTATTCCTTGTTGCTGGTGGCTCCTCCCGTGCACTGATTGGTTGGTTCATACATATCACTGTTTCGATTGGTCCTGCCATTTAATTTGTCAGTACTTCCGTCTGTACATTAATCATGATCACATGCGCAAAACAATGTGTACAAACAATGCATTATAACCTTGAGGTCCATTAGATCACACATTTCCGGCAAGGCTTTTTGTTAACATTTTGATCATAACTTGTTACATGGTTTTCGATATCTGTTCTTTTCCTTGTGATTACCAAAGTAATCCTGGTTGACTCAAACTGTATAAGAAGCATTTTATTCTAGTAAGATACACAGCTAAAGTTAACTCTTCATTTACCAAAAGCTTATACAAAACATGTACATATATTTATATATGAACGTACATAAAATTCATAATACAAAAAACCCCAATAAAAATGACAGAATCCACATTTCTTACACTGCGCCTCTACCATATTATCACCCTCTTTGTCCCTAATAGGTCTCAGCCTGCCTCTTACTACCTGTTTACTATTTACATGCTGGTGGAAGATTTTCAGATTCCCTGTTATGTTAACTGCCATTCTATTCTCATATTCTTTCTTTGCCAGTCTTATTTTCCTCTTCACTTCCCCTTTCAACTTATTGTATTTGGCCTGGTTCTCACTTGAAGAATTCACTTGACATGCATCATACACCCTTTTTTTGTTTCAACAGAGCGACCTGGGGGTCTGTGTACAGAAATCTTTGAAGGTGGTAAGAAAAGTTGACAAGGCTGTTAAAAAAGCTTACGGGATCCTTAGTCTATATAAAGAGAGGCATAGAATACAAAAGCAAGGAAGTTTTGCTAAACCTTTCTAGAACACTGGTTAGGCCTCAGCTGGAGTATTGTGTCCAATTCTGTGCATCACACTTTAGGAAAGATGTCAAGACCTTGGGAAGGTAGTGAGATTTACTAGAACAGTACCGGGATGGGGAACTACTTGGAGTGACTGGAGAAGCTGTGACTGTTCTCCTTAGAGCAGAAAGGTGAAGGGGAGATTTAATTGAGGTACTCAAAATTATGAAGAGTTTTGATAGAATAACCAAAGAAGAACTGTTTCCACTGGCAGAAGGGTCAGTAACCAGAGGACACAGATTTGTGGTAATTGACAAAAAAGCCAGAGGTGAGATGAGGAGACATTTTTCACACAGCAAGTTATTATGATCTGGAATGCACTGCCTGAAAGGGTGGTGGAAGCAGATTCAATAGTAACTTTTGAAAGGGAATTGGATAAATACTTGAAGGAGAGAAAACTGAAGGGCTACAGAGAGAGAGAGATCTGTGGAGTGAGACTGATTGGATAGCTCCTTCAAGAAGCTGGCACAGACACAATGGTCTGAATGACCTCCTCTGTGTTGCATAATTCTGTGGTTCTTAGATGTTCCCCAAATAAGCTCAAAGTGGACAGATCATAAATTGTGGAACTAACCACAGACACTGTGGTCTGAATTTTTAGGCCCTGATGGGGGCGAGCACAGAGGCGGACAGGTGCGTAAATTCATGCCGCCAGCTGGTTCCCCAGCACCATCCCACTACCAGGCCATTTTCATGGAAGCGGGATGGGGGAGAGGGAGGGTGGGGTGGTGGGCAGGGCAAGCCACCCGCATGCGGTGAATAGTCAATTCAGCTTCTTCAAGGAAAATTAAGGCCTATTGTTGGAGAACAGCGTAGCTTTTTTTTCAAAAATATACTTTATTCATAAATATCTGTAAAAAGGTACATTATGAAACAGTTCAAAACAGTTCCAAGTTGACATTCCAGAAAGTGCAAAAGAAATCAGTTTTCTTCAATACAGAACGTGAGTTACCTCACAGCCCTTCCATTCCATTTTACATGCAATGTACATTTGCATTACACAGCAAAACCATATTTTGGTGCATACAGCCCGAGGGGTTTTACACAGGTTCCAGCCCCTCGGTTCATTATGACGGGAGGACCTTACATAGTGGCCTTTCCCCATTGAACCTTTGCGGCGGCTGCCCAAGCTTTAGTGCTGTCTCAGCACGTTGTCCTGGACCTTGGAATGTGCCAGTCTGCAACACTTGGTCGTGGACAACTCTTTGCATTGGAAGACCAGCAGGTTTCGGGCAGACCAAAAAGTGTCTTCCACCAAGTTGATGGTCCTCCAGCAGCAGTTGATGTTCATCTCAGTATACGTCCCTGGGAACAGACCGGAGAGCACAGACTCCTGTGT
This sequence comes from Heterodontus francisci, assembly GCF_036365525.1. Taxonomy (NCBI): domain Eukaryota; kingdom Metazoa; phylum Chordata; class Chondrichthyes; order Heterodontiformes; family Heterodontidae; genus Heterodontus; species Heterodontus francisci. The sequence goes on from NC_090383.1 coordinate 24,616,217, forward strand.
TACAGAGCTGCTCGGGATGAACCTCGACAAAAACCACTGCAACTCTTTCCACACTTGCTTTGCAAAAGCACATTCCAGAAGGAGGTGGGCAACAATCTCTTCCCCACCACAGCCACCTCGAGGGCAGCGTGAGGAGGCGGTGAGATTCCGGGCATGCAGGAAAGATCTGATGGGGAGGGCCCTTCTCACTACCAGCCAAGCTATGTCTTGGTGCTTGTTTGAAAGTTCTGATGATGAGGCATTCTGACAAATGACTTTGGCAGTCTGCTCGGGGAACCATCCAACAGGATCCACCATCTCCTTTTCTTGTAGGGCCTTGAGGACATTCCGTGCAGACCACTGCCTGATGGATTGGTGGTCAAAAGTGTTTTTCTGCACAAACATTTCCACGAAGGGTAGGTGGTACGACATGGTGCAACTGGATGTAGCATTCCACAGCAATGTGACCAGACCCATTCTTCGCAACACTGGGGACAGATAGAACCTCAGCATGTAGTGACACTTGGTGTTTGCGTACTGGGGTTCTACACACAGCTTGATGCAGCCTCGCCATCAGGGTGAGGGCGACGTTGGGTACGTTTTTCCCCCTTTACCTATAGGTTTGAACATCGTGTCTCCCCGGACACAGTCCATTTGGGATCTCCAGATAAAGTGGAAGATGGCTTGGGTGACCGCCACGGCACAGGAGTGGTGTATGGGCCAGCCTGCGCCAAATACAGCAAGAATGTGAGTGCCTCGCACCTGATGACCAGGTTCTTACTCACAATGGAGAGAGAACGCTGCTCCCATACGCTCAGTTTCTGTTTTACCCCGGCTACTCGCTCCTTCCAGGTTTTGGCACACGCCCCGGCCCCTCCGAACCATATCTCCAGCACCTTCAGGTAGTCTGACCTGAAGGTGAAGGGGACAAAGGATCAGTCAGCCCAGTTCCCAAAGAACATGGCCTCACTGTTGCCAAGATTTACTTTGGCTCCCGAGGCCAGTTCGAACAGGTCGCAGATGTTCATCAGCTTGCGAACGGACGGCGGATCCGAACAAAAGATGGCGATGTCATCCATGTACAGGAAGGCTTTGATCTGAGTGCCTCCGCTGCCTGGGATTGTCACCCCTCTTATGCCTGCATCATTCCTAACGGACTCAGCAGTTTGATCCAATTGCGGATTCTCTCCCCAAACCCCATTTTGGAGAACACGCCCATTGTGTATGTGTTCGATATCCTGTCAAAAGCCTTCTCCTGTCCAAGCTGAAGAGGCAGATGTCTATCCCCCTGTCCTGTACATAGGCGATCGTATCCCTGAGTAGCACAAGACTATCAGAGATCTTCCTGCCAGGTGCAGTACAGGTCTGATCAGGGTGGATCACCAACTCCAGAGAAGACTTGACCCGACTGGCAATGACTTTGGACAGAATCTTGTAGTCTACATTAAGCAGTGAGATGGGCCGCCAATTTCTGATTTCCGCCCTCTCCTCCTTCCACTTGTAGATGAGGGTGATGATGCCTTTCCTCATGGATTCTGACATGCTGCTGGTCAGAAGCATACTTTCGTACACTTCTAGCAGGTCTGGGCTGATCCAGTCCCACAGAGTCGAATAGGGCAGCACAGTGGTGCAGTGGTTAGCACCGTAGCCTCAAAGCTCCAGCGACCCGGGTCAATTCTGGGTACTGTCTGTGTGGAGTTTGCAAGTTTTCCCTGTGTCTGCGTGGGTTTTCTCCGGGTGCTCCGGTTTCCTCCCACAAGCCAAAAGACTTGCAGGGTGGTAGGTAAATTGGCCATTATAAATTGCCCCTAGTATAGGTAGGTGGTAGGGAAAATATAGGGACAGGTGGGGATGTGGTAGGAATATGGGATTAGTGTAGGATTAGTATAAATGGGTGGTTGATGGTCGGCACAGACTCGGTGGGCCGAAGGGCCTGTTTCAGTGCTGTATCTCTAAACTAAACCTCAACTGGTAAGCTGTCGCTTCCAGGCGTTTTACTTGTCTCAAGGACCTGACGGTCTTTGCCAGCCTGTCCAGAGTTAGTGGTTTGTGCAGACTATCCCTTGGGCTGTCATCTAAGACCTCTGTGATAGATGACAGGAAGGACTGGGAGGCCATGCTGTCCGTGGGCTTCACGTTGTACAGCCCAGCATAAAAGAATTTGCTGATCCTTTGTATGTCAGACTGTGATAATGACACTGAGCCATCCTCTTTCTTCAGGCTGCTGATCACAGAGCTCTCTCTGTGTACATTTTGGAAGAAGAAACGCGAGCACATCTCATCCTGCTGAATGGAGCAGACACTGGACCTGAAGATGATCTTGGAGGCCTCTGTGGCAAAGAGTGAGGCCTGCTGGCTCTTCACTTCTTGGAGATCCTCCTTGACCTCAACCCCCATTGACTGCAGCCAGAGTAGATTCTGTGTCCTTTTCTGGAGTCGGGACATTTCTCTCTGTCTCTCTTTCACCTTCTGAACACCTTTGAGGATAAAGAACCTCTTGATGTTCGTCTTGATCACTTCCCGCCAGTGCACCGGAGAATCAAAGAGGGGTTTCATGGTTCTCCAACCTTTGTAATCCCTTTTGAGTTCCTCGATGTTCTCTGGGGTCAGCAGTGTTACATTCAGCTTCCATGGCCTCCTGCCAACCCGCTGGTCTTCCTGTAGGTGACAGTCGGCAAGTAGGAGGCAGTGGTCAGAGAAGAATACCAGTTTGATGTCGCTGGATCTGACTGTGACAGCATGGGACACAAACAAGAAGTCAATCCTGGAACAGGCAGACCCGTCCGGTCTTGACCAGGTGTATCTACACTGTGCTCCGTCTGCAGAGTTGCTGAAGACGTTGTGTAGTTAGGCATCATTAACTGTTTCCATTAGGAATCTGGACGTAGTGTCCAATTGCTGTCATCACTGCCGGAACGTTCAGCTGCATCAATGATGCAGGTGAAGTCACCACCTAGAATGACCGGCCTGGACATCGCCAGCAGCAGTGGGAGCTGCTGGAGGACGGTCAGCCGCTCGCTGTGTTGGACCGGGGCAGACATGTTGATTAACCAGAGCGACGCATTGTTGCACATTACGTCTGCTACCAGGAGGCGACCGCCCACCACCTCCTTAACTTCGGAGATGGTGAAGTTGCCTCCCCGCAGCAGAATACCCAGGCCAGAGGAATGGGAATCATTTCCCCCTGACCAGATCGATGGCCTGTGGGACCACCATCGCGACCATTGCCTGTAAGTACTGAGGTGCAGTATCCCACACTCCTGCAGAAACAGTAGGTCGGCTTTGACCTTGGCAAGGTAACCCAAGGTCGAAACACATCACGTAGTGGATTTAACACTACACACGTTAATAGAAGCAATCTTTATACCCATTTAAAACTGGATGTTGCTTACCACACCAGATGACCTTACTAGTCCCAGTCCTTGGGTATTTTCCTGCATATCCATAATGTGCACAAGCTGTTGCACATGGATGTGTTGGGCTCAGAAAACCCTTCCGGTCACTCACGGGGGTTTGATCCGCTGGGGTGACATCAGGTTGGGGGTCTTGTTGGTAGCATGGTTTGGACTGTCCTCTGCTGGTGGTGTCTTTCCCCTCTGTTCCTCCTCGAGGACGTTTCTGCTCCCGGCTTTCCGGAGCTGGAGTGCGTTGGACACTTCGCTGCTCTCGGTCTCCCGGAGCTGGGCTGCGCTGGGAATCTCGCTCGGTTCAGCGTTTTGGGGTTAGGGTGCGCTGGGCCCATCGCGGCTTCCAGTGCCACGGAGCTGGGGGGCTTTCCCTCCAGTTCCTTTGCATTCTGCCGCTTATTTTGAATGTGCCATCTTTCCGGCCCTTCCTCGTCCGATGAGGAGCAGCTGCTGTAGTCTGTCTCAGACGGTAGCCTCCTCTTGTCACTGGTTTGGGTGGTGACCTGTTTCTTTTTTTGGGGCTTCTTCTTTGTGGTTTTCCTTTTGACCACTTGCCACTCATCTGATTGTTCCACTGCTGCCTCTTCCTCCATGGATTCTGTCTGTAGAGGAGGAGTTTCCGGACACGGGGTAGGTGTTGGATCACTGGTTGCAGCTGCTTCCCCTTTCCTCTCCTTCTCAGACGGATTTTTCTTGCTGTGGGGAGGGTCACTGGTCTCCTTTGCAGCATGAGGCGTGTTCACCGTTCCTTCCCCCAGCCTTTCCTGTGACCTTGCCACCTGTGAGTAACGGAGGCAGCGTTTGGGGCAGGTCTTGTAGAGGTGGCCTGCCCCACCACACAGGTTGCAGAACTTACTCTGCTTACAGTCCTTGGTCAGATGGCCTTCCTGCTTGCAGTTGTTGCAGACGACTGTGCTGTAGTTAGCCACCACATGACCAGATTTGCCACAGGTCCGACAAAGTCTGGGCTACCCCGCGTAAACCAAGAAGCCTCGACTTCCCCGATGGCGAAGCTGGAGGGAGGATGGATGATGGCTCCATTGGCGTTGACCTTCAAGTTGACCTTGACCTGCTGCTTGCTGGTCCATATCCCAAAGGGGTCCTTGACCTCGGTGCTGCTGCTGGCCACCTCGACGTACCTGGCGAGGAAGGTGAGCACATCGACGACAGGAACATGGCAGCTGTAGAGGTGGATTGTCAAAAGCCGGTTGCATTGCAATGGCAGTGTGAAGAGTGGTTCCACCGTGAGGATGGACAGTGGCGCCTGATTTCCCTTCTCCTTGAACACCTTCAGGAACTTGACGCATCCCACCACATTCTTGAATGTCACATCGAAATATCCACTGATGGGGAAGTCCTGCAGGCAGAAGATGTCCACAGCTTGGAATCCACAGCATTCGATCAGGGATTTCTTAATGAAGAAGGCACGGTTGATGGGTGCACCTCCTTCGCTATCTTTCACCGCCACCCTAACGGTGTTACGCCCCCCTGGCCTGGAGCTCTGGTGTTGGTTTCACCCAATTTTTGCTTGAATCTTTCCTGGCCTAGGTACCAAAACCCCAACCAACAGGAAAACTACAACTACAGTAGATCTCCAATCCCAAAGGGCGAAATGCTGAAAACACGGCACTTAAACCCCCCAATAAAAGCACAAAAACAGCACCTGCAGAATCAAAGGCCACTGATCATGGTCTCTCCCCTGCCAGGAGGCAGCCTCCCAGCAGCAGCCCGGGTGGGCCAGTGTTCCAGGTGGACTTAGGGGCCCTCCCCGCCTGCCTGGGTTCCCCCCTCCACAAAGATGGCCCAGCTGCCATGATATTTCTTTAAATTTAAAAGTTGGAGGCAGGGTGCCTCCATCTTGGGGCACCCTCTATCTCATTTACCTGAAAAGGCATCTGTTGCTTCCTCAATGCTGGAGGGCCTCCTATTGGCCCTCCACTTTCGAGAGCCCGCCTAGCATCCTTAATTGGATATGGGCCCACCCTCTTCTCGGCCTTTTGGCTAAGATCAAGTGTAGTATCTGTTCTTATCAGTGCTTATTTGATTGAGAAGAGACCATGATCATTGCCTTTTGATCCTGGGGAAGCTGTGAGTAAAATGGCTATAACCAATTTTCGAGCTTCGGGCTAGGGAGTGCGCAACACCGTTCGGGTGGTCGTGAAGGACAAGGAAGGAGATGCACCGGTCGATCGCACCTTCTTCATCAAGAAAATTCTCTTCAATTGCTGCGGATTTCAAGCGACGGACGTCTTCTGCCTGCAGGATTTCCCCAGCAGTGGATACTTCGACGTGACGTTCCGGAACGTGGCGGGATGCATCAAGTTCCTGAAGGCGTTCAAGGAGAAAGGGGACCGGGCACCACTGCCGATCCTCACAGCGGAGCCGCTCGTCACGCTTCCGTCACAACGGGACCGGGTGGTGACGATTCACCTCTACAACCCCCATGTTCCGGTGGTGGATGTACTCACCTTTCTCGCCAGCTACGTCGAGGTGGCCGGCAGCAGCACTGATGTCAAGGACCCCTTTGGGATCTGGACCAGCAAGCGGCAGGTCAAGGTGACCTTGAAGGTAGATCCCAGTGGAGCCATCATCCACCCTCCCTCCAGCTTCACTATCGGGGGAGGTCGAGGCTTCTTGGTCTACGCTGGGCAGCCCAGAGTTTGCCGCACCTGTGACAAATCTGGTCACATGGCAGCCAACTGCAGCACGGTTGTTTGCAAGAACTGCAAGGAGGAAGGCCATCAGACCAAGGACTGTAAGCAGACTAAGTGTTGCAACTTGTGCGGTGCGGCAGGCCATCTCTACAAGACCTGCCCCAAACGTTGCCTCAGCTATGCTCAGGCGGCAAGGTCCAAGGAAAGGCCGGGAGAAGGTTCCACGAAGGCGTCCGCTGTTCGAAAGGAGACCAGCAACCTTCTCCGCAGTGAGGGACTTCAACCTGAGAAGGAAGGGGAGGCAGCTGAAACCAACGACCCAGCACCTACCCAGCGCCCGGAAACCCCTCCTCCACAGACAGAATCAATGGAGGAGGAGGCAGCAGATGGACAAACAGGTCAGTGGCAAGTGGTCCAGAGGAAAACCACAAAGAAAGAACATCCCAAAGCCACCACCCAAACCAGTGGCAAGAGGAGGCTCTCTTCTGAATCAGACTGCAACAACTCCTCTTCACTAGACGGGGAAATGCTGGAACGACAGCCCCTTCAAAAGAGGCGGCAGAACTCCGAGATGGATGATAAAGCATCCCAGCCCCCGGGCACTGGAAGCTGTGATGGGCCCGGCATGCCCCAACCCCAATGCCCCACACGTAACGACGTGGCCAACGCATCTCAGCTCCGGGACACCGGGAGCAAAGACACGTCTGGCGCACCTGAGTTCCGGGAGACCGGGAGCTGTGATGTTTTCGAGGAGGAACAGATGGAAGCAGCTGAGGACAACCCAATGCTCTCTGCCTACAAGATCCCCCCGATGTCACCCGAGCGGCACAAACCCTGCATGAAAAATCAGGAGGGGTTTCTGAGCCCAACCAACGTGAAACTGCTTGCGCACACGATGGGTATGCAGGAACATCCCGAAGGACTGGGACTAGCGAGGACAAATGGTATGGGAAGCAACAACTAATTTTTAGTAAAAAATGGGTGTAAGAATTGCTTCCATTAATGTGCGTAGCATTAAATCTACTACGCGATGTGTTTCAACCTTGGATTACCTTGCCAAGGTCAAAGCTGACCTACTGTTTCTGCAGGAGTGTGGAATACCACACCTCAGCACCTACAGGCAGTGGTCGCGATGGTGGTCCCACGGGCCATCGATCTGGTCGGGGGGTAATGACTGCCGTTCCTCCGGCCTGGGTATTCTGCTGCGGGGAGGTAACTTCACCATCTCCGAAGTTAAGGAGGTGGTGGGCGGCCGCCTCCTCATAGCAGACGTGATGTACAACAACGCTCCGCTCCGGTTGATCAACGTGTACGCCCCGGTACAACGCAGCGAGCGGCTGACCGTCTTCCAGCAGCTCCCACTGCTGCTGGCGACGTCCAGGCCGGTCATCCTAGGCGGTGACTTCAACTGCATCATCGATGCGGCTGGACGATCCGGCAGTGACGACAGCAAACTGGACGCTATGTCCAGATTCCTAGTAGAAACAGTTAAGGATGCCAAACTGCACGACGTCTTCAGCAAACCTGCAGACGGAGCGCAGCGCAGATACACATGGTCAAGATCGGACGGGTCTGCCCGTTCCAGGATTGACTTCCTGTTTGTGTCCCGTGCTGTCACGGTCAGATCCACCGACGTCAAGCCAGTGTTCTTCTCCGACCACTGCCTCTTACTGGCCGACTGTCACTTACAGGACGACCAGCGGGTTGGCAGAGGGACGTGGAAGCTCAATGCGACACTGCTGACCCCAGAGAACGTTGAGGAACTCAAAAGGGATTACAATGGTTGGAGGACCGTGAAACCCCTCTTTGAGTCTCCAGTTCACTGGTGGGAAGCGATTAAGGAGAACATCAAGAGGTTCTTCATCCACAAAGGTGTTCAGAAGACGAGAGACAGACAGAGAGAAATGTCCCAACTTCAGAAAAGTATGCAAAATCTGCTCTGGCTGCAGTCGATGGGGGTTGAGGTCAAGGAGGACCTCCAGGAGGTGAAGAGCCAGCAGGCCTCGCTCTTTGCCACGGAGGACTCCAAGATCATGTTCCGGTCCAGAGTCCGCTCCATTGCGCAGGATGAGACATGCTCACGTTACTTATTCCAAAAGGTACACACAGAGAGCTCTGTTATCAGCAGCCTGAACGAAGAAGATGGCTCGGTAACGTCTTCGCAGTCCGACATACTAAGGATCAGCAAATCCTTTTATGCTGGGCTATATGACGCGAAGCCCACAGACAGCAGAGCCTCCCAGTCCTTCCTGTCATCTATCACAGAGATCTTGGATGACAGCATGAGGGAGAGACTGGACATGCCGTTAACTCTGGACGAGCTGACAAAGGCCGTCAAGTCCTTCGAGACGAGTATGACTCCCGGAGGTGATGGCTTACCGGTTGAGTTGTATTCGGCCCTGTGGGACTGGGTCAGCCCGGACCTGCTGGAAGTATACGAGAGTATGCTCCTGGCCGGCAGCATGTCAGAATCCATGAGGAAAGGCATCCTCACCCTCATCTACAAGCGGAAGGGGGAGAGGGCAGAAATCAGAAATTGGTAGCCCATCTCACTGCTTAATGTTGACTACACGATTCTGTCCAAAGTCATAGCCAGTCGAGTCAAGTCTGCTCTGGAGTTGGTGATCCACCCTGATCAGACCTGCACTGTACCCGGCAGGAAGATCTCTGATAGTCTCGCGCTACTCAGGGATACGATCGCCTATGTACGGGACAGGAGGGTGGACACCTGCCTCATTATTCTGGACCAGGAGAAGGGTTTTGACAGGATATCGCACACCTACATGATGGACGTCCTTTCCAAAATGGGATTTGGGGAGGGAATCTGCAATTGGATCAAACTGCTCTGCACAAACATCAGTAGCGCAGTCTCAATCAATGGGTGGGAATCGGAAAGTTTCCCGATCCTATCTGGAGTCAGACAGGGCTGTCCTCTCTCCCCTGTCTTGTTTGTTTGCTGTATTGAACCCTTTGCTGAGTCTATTAAGAAGGATGCGAGCATAAGAGGGGTGACAATCCCAGGCAGCGGAGGCACTCAGGTGAAAACCTCCCTGTACATGGATGACGTTGGCGTCTTCTGCTCGGACCGCTGTCCGTGCGCAGACTGATGAGCATCTGCGACCAGTTCAAACTGGCCTCGGGAGCCAAAGTTAACCACGGCAAGAGCGAGGCCATGTTCTTTGGGAACTGGGCTGATCGATCCTTTGTTCCCTTCACCGTCAGGTCAGACTACCTGAAGGTGCTGGGGATTTGGTTTGGTAGGGCCAGGGCATGCGCCAAAACCTGGAAGGAGCGAGTAGCCAGTGTACAACACAAGCTGAGCATGTGGGGGCAGCGATCTCTCTCCATTGTGGGTAAGTACCTGGTCATCAGGTTCGAGGCGCTCATGTTGTTCCTTTACGTGGCGCAGGACTGGCCCATACCCCACTCCTGCGCCGTGGCGGTCACCTGAGCCATTTTCTGCTTCATCTGGGGATCCAAAATGGACGCGGGTCTGGAGGGACACGATGTTCAAACCTCTGGATAAGGGCGGCAATAATGTACCCAACGTCACCCTCATCCTGATGACTACCTTCGTGTGCGGCTGTGTCAAGCTGTGTGTAGATCTCCAGTATGCAAACTCCAAGTGTCACTATGTGCTGAGGTTCTATCTGTCCCCGGTGTTGCGAAGGATGGGCCTCGTCACATTGCCGCGGAACGCTCCATCCAGTTGGACTGTGCCGTACCACCTATCCTTCATGGAAAAGTTTCTGCGGAAAAACACCTTTGACCACCAATCCATCAGGCAGTGGTCTGCACGGAATGTCCTCAAGGCACTCCGGGAAAAGGAGATGGTGGGTCCTGTCGGATGGTTCCCCGAGCAGACTGCCAAAGTCATTTGGCGGAATGCCTCATCACCAGAACTTTCAAACAAGCACCAAGATGTAGCTTGGCTGGTGGTGAGAAGAGCCCTCCCCGTCAGATCCTTCCTGTACGCCCGAAGTCTCACCTCCTCTGCACAATGTCCTCGAGGTGGTTGTGGTGGGGAAGAGACAGTTGCCCACCTCCTTCTGGAATGTGTCTTTGCAAAGCAGGTGTGGAAAGAGATGCAGTGGTTTTTGTCGAGGTTCATCCCAAGCAGCTCTGTAACATGGGAATCTGTGCTCTACGGGCTGTTCCCAGGGATGCACACCGAGATAAACATCAACTGCTGCTGGAGGGCTGTCAGTTCGGTGAAAGACGCCCTTTGGTCTGCCAGAAACTTGCTGGTCTTCCAGCGCAAAGAGTTGTCCACGAGCGAATGTTGCAGACTGGCACATTCCAAGGTCCAGGTCTATGTGCTGAGGGACGCACTAAAGCTTGGGGCAGCCGCAGCAAAGGCTCAATGGGGAAAGACCACAGTGTAAGGTCCCCCCACCAAGGTGAACTGTATCGGGAAAATTTTCGAGTGCTGTTAAATGTATATGGCATGAAAAATGAAATGGGAGGGTTGTGAGGCAACTCACTCCTGTATTGAATGAAACTGATCTCCTTTGCTCTGTTTGTATTTTTTGACTTGGTGCTGTTTGGAACTGTTTTGTAATGTATTTTTTCCAGATTTTTATGAATAAAGTATATTTTGGAAATGAAAAAAAGTCGAAGGAGCCTTGACAATTTGCTGCACTGCATCTTGTAGATGATACACATTGCTGCCACTGTGTGCCGGTGGTGGAGGGAATTAATAATTAATGTGGTGGAAGGGTTGCCAGCCAAGCCAGGTGCTTTGTCCTGGATGGTGGTGTGTTTTTGAGTGTGATTGGAGCTGCACTCATTCAGGCAAATGGGGAGTATATCATCACATTTCTAACTTGTACGTTCTATATGGTGGACAAGCTTTGGGGAGTCAGGAGTTGCATGACTTGCCACAGAATTCCCAGCCTCTGACTTCCTCTTGTAGCCATTGTATTTATGTGGCTGGTCCAGTTAAGTTTCTGGTCAATGGTAGTGCCCAGGATGTTGATTGTGGGGGATTCAGCAATGGTAATGTCATTGAATGTCAAAGGGAGATGGTAAGATTCTTTCTTGTTGGAGATGGTCATTGCCTGGCACCTGTGTGGCACAAATGTTACTTGCCACTTATCAGCCCAAGCTTGAATGTTGTCCTTGTTTTGCTGCATATGGGCACAGACAGCTTCATTATCTGAGGAGTTATGAATCGGACTAAACACCGTGCAATCATCAGCAAACATCTCCACTTCTGACATAATAATGGAGGGAAGGTCATTGACGAAGTAGCTGATGGTTGGGCCCAGGACACTGGCCCTGAGGAACTCCCATGCAGTAAGGTGGGAGTTGGTGATCATTAGAGAAAGGAAAAAATCTATTTGCAGCTAACCCTGTGTGATGAAAATGACCAAAATGACTTCGGAATGGATCTTTCATGTGAATCTTTGATGAATTGACCAGACACTTAATTGGCTGTAAATTGATTTGAGACATCTGGTGGTCGTGAAAGGTGCTATATAAATTCATGTTTTTTTGATGAGGGACCATGAAATGCATCCCACCGTCTTTTCTCCTGATAACTATAATATTGCCTGTCTAATGACACATTAATTGGGCCTTCACAACAGCCTGAAAATGCAGTCAGGCTGGACCTAGTGCCTGAACGTTTAGTAAATTTATGGGCCTAGTGGATTTGGTGGTATTCCTATGGCCCTGAGCTGAATTGTTAAGAATATAGTTAGGCCATCAGGAAAGGAATGCATCTAATTATCAACGTAAACTGAGAAGGGTGTGGCTCAAGTAGCACACTTGGAAGACGCGAGATCACTAAGTCTAAAGCTGTCGTTTTATTTATTACAAGACAGAGGTGATCTGTAAGGGGAATACAGAAGTAATAAAAACAAGAAATGCTGGAACCACTCAGCAGGTCTGGCAGCATCTGTGGAAAGAGAAGCAGAGTTAACGTTTCGGGTCAGTGACCCTTCTTCGGAACGAGCAAATATTAGAAATGTCAAAGGTTATAAGCAAGTGAGCCGGGGGTGGGGCAAGAGATAACAAAGGAGAAGGTGTAGATTGGACAAGGCCACATAGCTGACCAAGAGGTCATGGAGCAAAGGCAAACAATATGTTAATGGTGTGTTGAAAGACAAAGCATTAGTACAGATAGGGTGTTAACGAACTGAAGATTGAGCAGCAGCCACTACCAAACGCATCTTCCCCTCCCTTCCCGTCACCATTCCGAAGGGATCGTTCCCTCCGCTACACCCTGGTCCACTCCTCCATTACCCCCACCACCTTGTCCCCGTCCCATGGCACCTTCCCCTGCAATCGCAGGAGGTGTAATACCTGCCCATTTACCTCCTCTCTCCTCACTATCCCAGGCCCCAAACACTCCTTTCAGGTGAAGCAGCGATTTACTTGTACTTCTTTCAATGTATACTGTATTCACTGCTCACAATGTGGTCTCCTCTACATTGGGGAGACCAAACGCAGACCGGGTGACCGCTTTGCGGAACACCTCCGCTCAGTCCGCAAGCAGGGCCCTGAGCTTCCGGTTGCTTGCCATTTCAACACTCCCCCCTGCTCTCATGCTCACATCTCTCTCCTGGGCTTGCTGCAGTGTTCCACTGAACATCAACGCAAGCTCGAGGAACAGCATCTCATTTTCCGATTAGGCACACTACAGCCTGCCGGACTGAACATTGAGTTCAATAATTTCAGAGCATGACGGGCCCCCCATTTTACTTTTATTTTTAGTTATTTTTTCTTTTTTTACATTTTTTACAATTTTTTTGTTTTTGTTTATTTCATTTCATTGTACTTTGTTCAGTTTGCTTACCCACTGGTTTTTTTTCATGTTTGTACTTGCTGCTGCTCAATCTTCAGTTCGTTAACACCCTATCTGTACTAATGCTTTGTCTTTCAACACACCATTAACATATTGTTTGCCTTTGCTCCATGACCTCTTGGTCAGCTATGTGGCCATGTCCAATCCACACCTTCTCCTTTGTTATCTCTTGCCCCACCCCCGGCTCACCTACTTATAACCTTTAACATTTCTAATATTTGCTCGTTCCGAAGAAGGGTCACTGACCCGAAACGTTAACTCTGCTTCTCTTTCCACAGATGTTGCCAGACCTGCTGAGTGGTTCCAGCATTTCTTGTTTTTATTTCAGACTTCCAGCATCCGCAGTATTTTGCTTTTATTTGAATACAGAAGTAGGTTCTTCTGAAGGGACCACATGCATTTGGCACAATAAAGCTGTACATTCAGACCGAGAACACAAAGAAGTTGTTGTGCTGTTACACTTGAAATGCAATCTGTGAACATTAAGATCTTTTTAGAATTGTGCGAAATAAATTGGTTGCTCAATGAGGCTTTTCGCGGTTGATAATGAAACATAAGTTCTATGAAGAAAATGAGAAACGACTGGACACAAACTATAGAGAGGACACTGTGCTGAGCTAATTGTTTAGATAAATGTGCAGATGCTACATTTGGAAATGAAGGGCGACAACAGGAGTCTCACGAACACTCTGGAGAGCTGAGGCTATCCACGGCATTGCAGTCGCCCTCCAACCCCTACTCCATGTGTAAAAGGAGTACAGATGCGATGTTAAAGGGCATCCATTCCCTTACTCCGTTACTTTTTCACCCTTTAACTGAGCGTTTCTTGGGGGTATGAGGCAAATTAAGACCTCCCCTCTCAGAGCTGGGGCAGTTCAGCATTTGATCAGCCCTGTTGGCTATATTACAGTGAGAATTACTACAAGAAAACGTCAGACCCAATATTTATCTTTAAACTGTAACATTAATTAAAATGTGAAGGAAGTATCCCGTTTACTAACTGCAACTTTAACCACATTTTGCGCCTGATCGCCTCACGTGACCCAATTCAAACGCCTGGTGCTTTTGACGTCATTCAGAAGGGACACAAAGTAGGTGACGTCAATTGAGAAGCGTCGCAGCAAGGAGGTAGGTGGCTAGAGTGGCGCCTTTTAATTTCTGGGTAATAAAACAGTTCTTTAGGCTTGAGGATCCATTGTGCAAAGCCTGGGTTGAATATTATAATCGAGTCGCATTTTAAAAATGTATTTTAGTACAGTATGGGTAAAATTATACTTGACGAAGGGTTACGGACTTGGCTCTGTTTCTTCACAGATGCTCTCGGACCTCCTGAGTATTTTCAACGTTTTCTGTTTTTATTTTAGATTTTCAGCATCCGCAGTCTTTTGCTTTTGTAAAGTTATATTATTGTTTATCTGCACCCAGACTGCTACATGTTGCACTTCTCACAGCAAGTCAGCACTGATTTGCATCACAATCTGTTCTGTTGTGCTACAGAAAGCAAAAGACTGCAAATGCTGAAATCTGAAACAAGAACTAAAACTCAGTGGGTCAGGCACGGGGTTGACAACTCTTGGTGGCGGCATTCCTAGAGGTTTGACCACTTGATGTTCTGACTACATGACATGTTCAGGTGAAGTTTTATCACTTGGCTTCTACAAATGTTATTGCATTTACCTTATAACAGTTGAGCCCCCTGTAGTGGAGTATCTTTGCTCATGGCTTCGCACCAGCAGCTGTGCAAGAAGTCATGAGAATCAGGAGGCCATCTGTGAGTAGAGAAGAGAGAAAATCAGGGCAAACCTACTTGAGCCCCTGTGTGCTGACTCCAAGCCCCCTTCTCTCCCCCCGACCTCCCATCCAAAATATCCATCTCTCTTGTTCTCTTCCCCCCCATTCCTGTCTACATCTCTTTTCTTCACAGCCCCCCTCCCAGATTCCTGACTCCCCACCAGCCAGTTGTGGCTCCTTGGGGATGACTGCACTAAGTAGCAGCTAGTGATGAGCTCCTTAGAAAAAGCTGGCAATTATTTTGTTTAAAATTATTGCAGTTTAACTTTGTTCTGTCTCCTGACACCAGGCTAACAGTAATTATTTACAGTATCTCACGTTAGTGTCTGTTGTTTATGGGGACTTACTATGGTGGGAAATTTAAATTGCTGATATCCTGGGTTTTTTGAGACACAGTTTGGGATAAGAACCTCAATTCTGGTAGACTTCCAGTCATTCCAGGAGTGTTGAGAACCCTAGACAGGCAGAAATCATCAAGAAAACAAAGGGCAAGGTGATATTTCAGGTATAATTCTTAGTGCAGTGTTATGGATTCTAGCCAGGCAATACCCCATTCACACGGCCTTCTGTTGAAATTCCCCTTCTGCTCAAGAAAGTGTTCTTCTCTCACCTGTTCAAAATTAATGTCTTTACACCACAGACCAGTGTCTGCACATTGTAAATGTTTAAATTAACTCTAGACGGGTTTACAAAGTCCAAGAGACCCCAGAACATTTTTAAAATTTGGTTTGACATCACACCAAGTGTAACTTCAGACTGCTAAACTTGAGAGGGTAGGATTACCTCCTGCATGGTACCCCACACTGCTTCTCTCTCAAGTCAGGTCAGACCTTTGCTCTGGAGAGTTTGAGGGGAGGTAATTTCAGAACTCTTGGGTTTGGCAGTGCGAGTGATTGTTTTAATGTAAATGCACCCCACATTATCATTTCTTCCTTTTTCTGCCAACTTTATCTTTTCTCCTTCATTCCAGAGCACAATGATTCCATCCTTGTTGTCAGTCATCTGACACCTTTCCCAAATGATTATTCTTCATGTGTGGGTCCAGGCAGTAGACAATCTGACTATTCAGACAAATGCCACTGAGTTGGATCCTCTACTCACTGGGTATGATAAATAGGAGCCTTTCCCAAGGTTGCGAAGCTGAAACCTATTGTACTGTCCCTCTTGCAGCACTGATTGAAATTAGCTAAGTGTTAAATATGCAGCTTCTTATATCCTCAGGATGTCCTGAAGTGCTTTACAATCAATTTGTTGTAGACAAATGCAGCCAATACTTTGCACAGCAATGTCTCAAACAATAAATGATTAATCAGATTAAAACATTTTTGATGATGTTGGTTGGGGTGGGGAGTGAATTTTGGTCAGAGTACCAGGAGAACTCCCTGTGTTGCTTGATTAGTGCCACAGGGTCTCTGAAGTTCACCCAAGCAGTAAGATAGTTTATGTGCTGGAATAGGACTTGAATCCCCAATCTTCTGACTCAGGTGAGTGCTACTGTCAGGTAGAACCTAGAACAGGGATCTATGCTGGAAACTTCCTTGTCAGTATTGATCAGCTAATAACATTGCAAAGTGAATTATTGGCTGTAGCAATTTTTTTGAGTTTTTCATGCAAGGCTGATTTTTTTCCCCCCCTCAACTTACACCCCTACACATAAACTCAAATCTTAATCGATTTCTCCCACGTATTTAGGTATTACTGACTGACATTTGCGATTCTTCAAGATGAGTTAAGAACATAAGAAATAGGAGTAGCAGTAGGGCATACAGCCCTGGAGTGTGCTCGAGCCTGCCATTTAATAAAATCATGGCTCATCTACCTCAACTGCACTTTACTGCCTTTTCCTCATATCCCTTGATTCCCTTTGTATCCAAATCTCAGTCTTGAATATACTCAACGACCCCTTGTCCTGAGACTATGAACCCTAGATCTAGACACTCCAGCCAGGGGAAACAGTCTCTTGCATCTACCCTGTCAAGTCCTCTGAAGAATTAAAAAAATTCATGATATCACCTCTCCTCCTAAACTCCAGAAAACATAGTCCCATTCTGCTCAATCTCTTCTTGTAAGACACCCCTCTCATCCCAGGAATCAATCTGATGAACTTTTTGATGCATTCCTTCTACGGCAGGTATTTCTTTCCTTAGTTAAGGAGACCAAAACTGTAGACAGTACTTCAGGTGTGGTCTTACCAATATCCTATATAACTGCAGCAACTTTCTCAAAGTGTACAAGGACAACTAAATCCCTTTGAATACCAACATTTGCTTGGGTTTCAACTCAGGAAAAATGGAAAAGCTGATTTTTAAAAAAAAATCAAAGTGGATAATTTTACATTTTCCCATATTATATTCCAAGTGCCAACTTGTTGCTCACTCACTTAACCTGTCTATATCCCTTTTCAGTGTCTTTGCGTCCTCCTTACAGCTTACTTTCCCACCTAGTTTTTTATC
The DNA here is from genome assembly GCF_036365525.1 of Heterodontus francisci. Classification (NCBI taxonomy): domain Eukaryota; kingdom Metazoa; phylum Chordata; class Chondrichthyes; order Heterodontiformes; family Heterodontidae; genus Heterodontus; species Heterodontus francisci. The sequence goes on from NC_090383.1 coordinate 24,633,312, forward strand.
ATCAGCAAACTTGGATACATTATACTTAGTCCCTTCATCTGAGTCATTGGAATAGATTGTAAATAGCTGAGGACCAAGCACTGACCCTTGTGATACCCCACTAGTTAAAACCTGCCAACCTAAAAACAACCTGTTTATCGCTACTGTGTTTTCTGTTCATGAACAAATTCTCAATCCAGGCTAATACCTCCAATCCCATGAGCCCTAATCTTGTGCAACAACCTCCTGTGTAGCACCTTATTGAATGCCTTTTGAAAATCCGTCACTGATTTCCCCTTTATCTACCCAGCTAGTTGCACCCCCCAAAAACTCTAATAACTTGTCAAGCATGATTTCCCCTTCATAAAAACATTTTAATCGACAGATGCAAGATACTTGTTTAATATCTCTCCTATTTCCCTACTCCCATTATAATTTCTAGTGTTTCTATCACATTTACCTTTGCTAGTCACTTCCTTTTTTATATGCTTGTAGAAGCTCCTACAATTTGTTTTTATATCTGTTAGTTTACTCATTCATTTTTTTCCCCCTTTTTTATATTTCTGGGTCATCCTTTGCCGATTTCTAAAACACTCCCAATCCTCAGGTTTACTAACCTTTTTGGCAACTTTGTAAGCCTGTTTTTAATTTAATACTATCCTTAACTTCTCTTGTTAGCCACTGTTTGACCACCTTTCCCATGCAGAATTTTATCTCTTTGTTAGGAATTATGAATTATTTCTTTAAATGTTTGCTATTGCTCATCTACTCATATCTTTTAAGCTATTTTCCCAATTTAGCCAACTCACCCTTCATATTTACATAGTTAGCTTTGTTTAAATTTAAGCCTCTAGTTTCAGACTTACCCACATTACTGTCAAATTCTATGAAATTCTATCGTTCTGATCACTCTTTCCCATGGGACCCTGTACTATAGGAATACTAATTAACTTTGTCATTACACAAGACTAGATCTAAAATAGCCTGTTCCCTAGTTAGTTTTAGAAAATGTCTCGAATGCATTTCATGAACTCCTCCTCCAAACTACTTTTGCCAATTTGGTTTGCCCAGTCTGTATGAAGAGTAAAGTCCTCTTATGATTATTGCATTGCCTTTGTTATGTGCATCTCTAATTTGCTGATTTTAAACTCTGTCCAGCATTATCATCATTATCACTGTTAGGGGGCCTATAACTACAGCCACCTGTATTTTCTGTCCTTTGCCATTTCTTAGCTGCACCTATATTGATTCTATATTCTGATTTTCTGAGCTAAGATCCTTACTCACAACTGTCTTTATCTCATTCTCTATTATCAGTGCTACTGCCCCCCCCCCCCCCCCCCCCCCCCCCCCCCCCCCGGCCAGCTTTTCCATTTTTGCCTATCTTTTCTAAAAGTTAGGAGCCTGGAATATTTAGTTCCAACCTTAGTCACCTTGCAGTCATATCTTAGTAATAGCTACTAGATCAAACCCATCTATTTGTGCCATGAATGCATCTATCTTATTATGAATGCTTTGTGTGTTTAGATATAGTGCCTTTAATAACTTTTTATTAGTTTTCCTCATGTGATCTTAGTCACTAATGTCCTATTAGCTTTATGTCCTTTCCTTGATACCCAAAGTGCTACTGAACAGCCTTAACTTTTGCCTTTTGACTTATAAGCTTGCCCTTTTCTGAACCCTCTTCCCGCCCATCCCCAGCTCCACAGCTAATTAGATAAAGACCTATCTACTTCCCTGGTTACTTGATTTGCCAGGATACTGGTCCCAGCTTGGTTTAAGTGGAGTCTGTCCCAATGGAACAGTTTTCAGTTTCCCCGGTACTGGTGCCAGTGCCCTGTGAATTGAAACCTCTGCCTCCTACACCATTCTTTTTCAACCATGCATTTAGCCCTCCTATCTGTTTGTCCCCGTCCCAAGGGGCTGAAGAAGTAATCCAGAGGTTATTATCTTTGAGGTTCTGCTTTTTAATTTGGACCCTAGCTCCTCAAACTACCTCAGCAGAACCTCATTCCTAGTTCCACCTCTGTTGGTTCCTATGTGAACCATTACAAGTGGATTCTCCTCCTCCTGCTCCAAGTTCTTCTCCAGCTGTGAGGAGAAGTTCTTAACCCTGGCAACACAGCCTTCAAGACTCCCGGTCAAGGCTGCAGGGAAAAGTGTCTACTCCCCAACACTACTATACCACTTCCACATACCATTTCGCTTCCTCCACTTTAATGGCCTCTTGCACCATGGTGCGGTGGTTAATTTGCCCATCCTCGCTGTCGTCTTTTGAGTGGCAGTTCCAACAGTGCTGTCCGGAGAGTTGATTTCTATACTGTGGGGAATGGTTTCTCATTCTCCTGTCTCTGTAGGTTTTTTTTATTAATTCATGGGATGTGGGCGTCACTGGCCAGGCCAGCATTTATTGCCTATCCCTAATTGCCCTTGAGAAGGTGGTGGTGAGCTGCCTTCTTGAACTGCTGCAGTCCATGTGGGAAGGTTACACCCACAGTGCTGTTAGGAAGGGAGTTCCAGAATTTTGACCCAGTGACAATGAAGGAACGGGGATATAGTTCCAAGTTAGGATTGTGTGTGGCTTTGAGGGGATCTTGCAGGTGATGGTGTTCCTGTGCATTTGCTGCTCTTGTCCTTCTAGGTAGTAGAGATCGTGGGTTTGGAAGGTGCTGTCTAAGGAGCCTTGGTGCATTGCTGCAGTGCATCTTGTAGATGGTACACACTGCTGCCATTGTGGGTCGGTGGTGGAGGGAGTGAATGTTTGTGGATAGGGTGCCAGTCAAGCGGGCTGCTTTGTCCTGGATGGTATCGAGCTTCTTGAGTGTTGTTGGAGCTGCACCCATCCAGGCAAGTGGAGAGTATTCCGTCACACTCCTGACTTGTTCCTTGTAGATGGTGGACAGGCTTTAGAGAGTCAGGAGGTGAGTTACTCACCACAGGATTCCTAGCCTCTGACCTGCTCTTGTAGCCACGGTATTTATATGGCTACTCCAGTTCAGTTTCACGTCAATGGTAACCCCCCAGGATGTTGATAGTGGGGGATTCAGTGATTGTAATGCCATTGAATGTCAAGGGGAGATTGTTAGATTCTCTCTTGTTGGAGATGGTCATTGTCTGGCACTTGTGTGGCGCAACTGTTAGTTGCCACTTATCAGCCCAAGACTGGATATTGTTCAGGTCTTGCTGCATTTCTACACGGACTGCTTCAGTATCTGAGGAGTCGCAATGGTGCTGAACATTGTGCAATCATCAGCGAACATCCCCACTTCTGACCTTATGATTGGGAAGGTCACTGGTACAGGTCTAATGGAGGTAATCCACTGAAGAGGACAAGCTGTCTATTTTTTTTTATTCATTCATGGGATGTGGGTGTTGCTGGCCAGGCCAGCATTTATTGCCCATCCCTAATTGCCCTTGAGAAGGTGGTGGTGAGCTGCCTTCTTGAACCGCTACAGTCCATGTGGGGTATGTACACCCACAGTGCTGTTAGGAAGGGTGTTCCAGGATTTTGACCCATTGACAGTGAAGGAACGGCGATATAGTTCCAAGTGAGGATGGTGTGTGACTTGGAGGGGAACTTGCAGGTGGTGGTGTTCCCATGCATTTGCTGCCCTTGTCCTTCTAGTTGGCAGAGATCGTGGGTTTGGAAGGTGCTGTCTAATGAGCCTTGGTGTATTGCTGCAGTGCATGTTGTAGATGGTACACACTGCTGCCACTGTGCGTTGGTGGTAGAGGGAGTGAATGTTTGTAGATAGGGTGCCAATCTTTGTCCTGGATGGTGTCGAGCTTCTTGAGTGTTGTTGGAGCTGCACCCATCCAGGCAAGTGGAGAGTATTTCATCACACTCCTGACTTGTGCCTTGTAGATGGTGGATAGGCTTTGGGGAGTCAGGAGGTGAGTTACTCGCCGCAGGATTCCTAGCCTCTGACCTGCTCTTGTAGCCACGGTATTTATATGGCTGCTCCAGTTCAGTTTTTCTGGTCAATAATAGCCCCTAGGATGTTGATAGTGGGGGATTCAGTGATTGTAATGCCATTGAATGTAAAGGGAAGATGGTTACATTCTCTCTTGTTGGAGATGGTCATTGCCTGGCACGAATGTTCATTGCCACTTATCAGCCCAAGCCTGGATATTGTCCAAGTCTTGCTTCAGTATCTGAGGAATCGCGAATGCTGCTGAACATTGTGCAATCATCAGCGAATGTCCCCACTTCTGACCTTATGATTGAAGGAAGGTCACTGATGAAGCAGCTGAAGATGGTTGGGCCTAGGACACTACCCTGAGGAACTCCTGCAGTGATGTCCTGGAGCTCAGATGATTGACCTCCAACGACCACAACCATCTTCCTTTGCGCTAGGTATGACTCCAGCCAGCGGAGGGTTTTCCCCCTGATTCCGATTGACCTCAGTTTTGCTAGGGCTCCTTGATGCCATACTCGGTCAAATCCTACCTTGATGTCAAGGGCAGTCACTCTCACCTCACTTCTTGAGTTCAGCTCTTTTGTCCATGTTTGAACCAAGGCTGTAATGAGGTCAGGAGCTAAATGGTCCTGGCGGAACCCAAACTGAGCGTCACTGAGCAAGTTATTGCTAAGCAAGTGTCGCTTGATGGCACTGTTGACACCTTCCATCACTTTACTGATGATTGAGAGTCGGCTGATGGGCGGTAATTGGCCGGGTTGGACTTGTCCTGCTTTTTGTGTACAGGACGTACCTGGGCAATTTTCCCCATTGCAGGGTAGCCGCCAGTGTTGTTGCTGTACTGGAACAGCTTGGCTAGGGGTGCGGCAAGTTCTGGATCACAGGTCTTCAGTACTATTGCCGGAATAAACTAGCATTAATTACAACACAGCTCGATATCCCCTACTTTTGTGATGCCTCATATTTGGAACTAATGCCCATGACCATCAAAAGGGGCTTACCATTGGGCTGAATTCATCCTATTTGCAGATTTATTTTGAGAAAGTATGTTGCAGGATATAAAGACCTTCAGTAATGGTGTGAAGAATACAATGTTTATGATTTGTATTTCAATAGATTGGGAAAGCGGTTGTCTAGTGAATATGAATGAATGGAATACAAAAAAACCTTTGGAATGGGAAAAATATCTTAACAAAGAAGTGAAAGTCACTGCAGATGAAAAACATGCATATCAAGGGTGGGTCTTTACTGTCGACCCAGTATCAGGAAGGTAAGAGAAATTTGCTGAACATCTCTTTAAACCCCACCCTTTTCCTCTAAACCTATCAACACAACCTATTTTTCTTCTCCCTCATGTACTTATAGCTTCCCCGTAAATACATTTACCTTGACACGATTGACCACACCATCCTCCTTCAATGCCACTTCACTGTCATCTTGTTGGTTGGGATTGCACTCTTCTGATTCCATTCGTATTTATGTAATCGTAGCCACAATATCACCTGGAATGGCTTCTCTTCCTGCTCCCGCATAGTTACCTCTGGTGTCCTCCAAAGATCTATCCTTGGCCCCTCCTATTTCTCATCCACATGTTGCCCCTTAGCGACATGTTCCGAAAACATAGTGTTTGTTTTCATGTTAGCTGATGACAAACAAAAGAAAAAAGAACAAAGAAAATTACAGCACAGGAACAGGCCCTTCGGCCCTCCAAGCCTGCACCGATCCAGATCCTCTACCTAAACATGTCGCCTATTTTCTAAGGGTCTGTATCTCTTTGCTTCCTGCCCATTCATGTATCTGTCTAGATACATCTTAAAAGACGCTATCGTGTTCGCATCTACCACCTCCGCTGGCAACGCGTTCCAGGCACCCACCACCCTCTGCGTAAAGAACTTTCCACGCATATCCCCCCTAAACTTTTCCCCCCTCACTTTGAACTCGTGACCCCTAGTATTTGAGTCCCCCACTCTGGGAAAAAGCTTCTTGCTATCCACCCTGTCTATACCTCTCATGATTTTGTACACCTCAATCAGGTCCCCCCTCAACCTCCGCCTTTCTAATGAAAATAATCCTAATCTACTCAACCTCTCTTCATAGCTAGCGCCCTCCATACCAGGCAACATCCTGGTGAACCTCCTCTGCACCCTCTCGAAAGCATCCACATCCTTCTGGTAATGTGGCGACCAGAACTGCACGCAGTATTCCAAATGTGGCCGAACCAAAGTCCTATACAACTGTAACATGACCTGCCAACTCTTGTACTCAATACCCCGTCCGATGAAGGAAAGCATGCCGTATGCCTTCTTGACCACTCTATTGACCTGCGTTGCCACCTTCAGGGAACAATGGACCTGAACACCCAAATCTCTCTGTACATCAATTTTCCCCAGGACTTTTCCATTTACTGTATAGTTCACTCTTGAATTGGATCTTCCAAAATGCATCACCTCGCATTTGCCCTGATTGAACTCCATCTGCCATTTCTCTGCCCAACTCTCCAATCTATCTATATTCTGCTGTATTCTCTGACAGTCCCCTTCACTATCTGCTACTCCACCAATCTTAGTGTCGTCTGCAAACTTGCTAATCAGACCACCTATACTTTCCTCCAAATCATTTATGTATATCTCAAACAACAGTGGTCCCAGCACGGATCCCTGTGGAACACCACTGGTCACACGTCTCCATTTTGAGAAACTCCCTTCCACTGCTACTCTCTGTCTCCTGTTGCCCAGCCAGTTCTTTATCCATCTAGCTAGTACACCCTGGATCCCATGCAACTTCACTTTCTCCATCAGCCTACCATGGGGAACCTTATCAAACGCCTTACTGAAGTCCATGTATATGACATCTACAGCCCTTCCCTCATCAATCAACTTTGTCACTTCCTCAAAGAATTCTATTAAGTTGGTAAGACATGACCTTCCCTGCACAAAACCATGTTGCCTATCACTGATAAGCCCATTTTCTTCCAAATGAGAATAGATCCTATCCCTCAGTATCTTCTCCAGCAGCTTCCCTACCACTGACGTCAGGCTCACCGGTCTATAATTACCTGGATATCCCTGCTACCCTTCTTAAACAAGGGGACAACATTAGTAATTCTCCAGTCCTCCGGGACCTCACCCGTGTTTAAGGATGCTGCAAAGGTATCTGTTAAGGCCCCAGCTATTTCCTCTCTTGCTTCCCTCAGTAACCTGGGATAGATCCCATCCGGACCTGGGACTTGTCCACCTTAATGCCTTTTAGAATACCCAACACTTCCTCCCTCCTTATGCCGATTTGACCTAGAGTAATCAAACATCTGTCCCTAACCTCAACATCAGTCATGTCCCTCTCCTCGGTGAATACCGATGCAAAGTACTCGTTTAGAATCTCACCCATTTTCTCTGACTCCACGCATAACTTTCCTCCTTTGTCCTTGAGTGTGCCAATCCTTTCTCTAGTTACCCTCTTGCTCCTTATATATGAATAAAAGGCTTTGGGATTTTCCTTAATCCTGTTTGCTAAAGAAATTTCATGACCCCTTTTAGACCTCTTAATTCCTCGTTTCAGATTGGTCCTACATTCCCGATATTCTTCCAAAGCTTCGTCTTTCTTCAGCCACCTAGACCTTATGTATGCTTCCTTTTTCCTCTTAGCTAGTCTCACAATTTCACCTGTCATCCATGGTTCCTTAATCTTGCCATTTCTATCCCTCATTTTCACAGGAACATGTCTCTCCTGCACGCTAATCAACCTCTCTTTAAAAGCCTCCCACATATCAAATGTGGATTTACCTTCAAACAGCTGCTCCCAATCTACATTCCCCAGCTCCTGCCGAATTTTGGTATAGTTGGCCTTCCCCCAATTTAGCACTCTTCCTTTAGGACCACTCTCGTCTTTGTCCATGAGTATTCTAAAACTTACGGAATTGTGATCACTATTCCCAAAGTAGTCCCCTACTGAAACTTCAACCACCTGGCCGGGCTCATTCCCCAACACCAGGTCCAGTATGGCCCCTTCCCGAGTTGGACTATTTACATACTGCTCTAGAAAACCCTCCTGGATGCTCCTTACAAATTCTGCTCCATCTAGACCTCTAACATTAAGTGAATCCCAGTCAATGTTGGGAAAGTTAAAATCTCCTATCACCACCACCCTGTTGCTCCTACATCTTTCCATAATCTGTTTACATATTTGTACCTCTATCTCACGCTCGCTGTTGGGAGGCCTGTAGTACAGCCCCAACATTGTTACCGCACCCTTCCTATTTCTGAGTTCTGCCCATATTGCCTCACAGCTCGAGTCCTCCATAGTGCCTTCCTTCAGCACAGCTGTGATATCCTCTTTGACCAGTAATGCAACTCCTCCACCCCTTTTACCTCCCTCTCTATCCCGCCTGAAGCATCGAAATCCTGGGATATTTAGTTGCCAATCATGCCCTTCCCTTAACCAAGTCTCAGTAATAGCAATAACATCATACTCCCAGGTACTAATCCAAGCCCTAAGTTCATCTGCCTTACCTACTACACTTCTTGCATTAAAACAAATGCACCTCAGACCACCAGTCCCTTTGCTTTCATCATCTGCTCCCTGCCTACTCTTTCCCTTAGTCATGCTGACTTCATTATCTAGTTCCTTACACCCAGCTCTACCTCTCCTCTCTTGACTCCTACACTGTTGCTAAGTTATCAGACTGTTTATCTGACATCCATTTCTGAATGAGCAGAAATTTCTGACAAATATTGGAAAGAGCGAAGCCATTGTCTTCGGTCCCTGCCACTACATTGTTCCATAGCTTACGACTCTGTCCCTTTCCCTAGCAACTGTCTTAGACTGAACCAGACTGTTTGTAACTTTGGGTTCATATTTGACCCCGAGATGAGCTTCCAACTACGTATCTGCGCCACCACTAAAACTGCATATTCCATCTCCGTAACATTGCTGGACTGCTCATTTGCTGCTGAAACCCTCATCTATGCCTTTGCTACCTCTAGAATTGATTATTTCAACACACTGATGGCCGGCCTCCCACAGTCTACCCTCTAAAGTTGAGGTCGTCCAAAACTTTGCTGCCCGTGCCCTTACTCGCACCAAGTTCTGTTCACCCATCACCCTGTGCTCGTAGACCTACATTTGCTCCTAGTCAAGCAACACCTCAATTATAAAATTCTTACCCCTGTTTTCAAATCCATCCATGGCCTTGGTCCTCCTTATCTCTTTAATCTCCTCCAGCCCCACAACCATCTGAAATATCTGTTTATCTAATTCTGGCCTGTTGAGCATTCCAAATTTTAATTGCTCCACTATTGGTGGCCGTGCCTTCAGCTGCCTAGGCCCTAAGCGCTGGAATTCCCTCCACCTCTTTTCCTTTAAGACACTCCTTAAACCTACCTCTTTGCCCAAGCTTTTGGCCATCTGCCCTAATATCACCTTATGTGGCTCAGTGTCAAATTTTGCTTTATAACGCCCCTGTGATGTGCTTTGGATCATTTTATTACGTTAAAAGCGCAATATAAATACAGATTTTGTGACATACTTGTTGAGTGGATTGTGCTCCAACACAATGTGGATTTCAGCTTCTTGCAGCTAGCAATAAAAATCTGTTAGCTCATGTGCTTTTTACACTCCAGTGAAGGCATGGCAGTGGGGCAGCTGAGGTGTGTAGAATTGCCGCTTAGAATACATGTAGGAAGGTGCCTTTGGCTGCAGTCATTGTTGGGAAGTACTGGTAGTTTTTATCTTTGCTGTCAGTATCTTAGTGGCCAATTTCATTTTTAATTTCTTTCAGCATTGTTCTGGTAAACTTCGAAGATGCTGGGAAGGTGTCTATTGTGACTATTATGGGCCATGCAATCCAGACAGTGGAACTGATCAATGAAGGAGAAAACAACACAACTGAGAGACTCTCTGCCTTATTTATGCCTGTAGCTGCCAAGGTCTACAGCAAAGAGGAGCTTGAACAACGGAAATCCAACCTTAAATCTTGGCTGGAGAAAAATAGGATTCCTGTTACCGAGCAGGGGGACCAACACAAGGTGCTGTGTGTGGCTGGAGTATTGACAGTATCTCCACCATACAATCCAGAAGACTGCAATAGCTCCAATGAAATTATCTTATCCAGGGTTCAAAGCCTCATCAACTGTAATCCAGATGCTGGTCACAAAAACGATTAAAGGGGAATAATTACTAATGTTAAATTATTAAATAGATACTACTTCTGGTAAATTTGGCAACTTAACCATTGTTAAACATTAGCTGTACTTCTGTTAAAGGGCCCCAGCCTAGCGATGATGTGGTGGCGTCTTTATTGCTGCTGTGCAGAGTAAAAATGAAAGTTAAAGCTCATCTTATCCAAATTGATGTACCATTTTTGAGAAATCCAGAACAGAATCTCTCAAGTGCTGAGGTCATCCTTTCATATGTATTTCATGAAATATGGTTCTGATGTCAGCATGCATCTTCTATTCTGCAGTCTAGTGATCTAATTTATTAGTAAAAGGATGTGTCCAAAGCAACTGTTCCTGTTTGTTAGTGTTATATAGGGCAGAACCAGACATACTTTTTCTGCATTATAATTTTTTTATTTCAACAGAAAAATATGCATTTTGAAAATGAGTGTTGGGGGTTGTAACTTGAAATCATCCAAAATGAGAATGAACATCTTCCTCCAATTGATTTTGGAAGAGGTTGTTCAACACCTCAGCACAGGACACATGCAACATCTTTAAAGGAATAATACTGCGCATACAGGACAAATACAGATCTCAGATTTGCAAACTGAGACCAAACAAGCATAACCCGAAGTTGAGTAACAAGCAAATTGCAAATGAAAATGATCTTACAAATCCTGCAGGGAGAAAGGGGATGGGGTTCACTGAGATGAACATAAGAACATGTAATACCAAAAGGTGAGCAGAGGGGCAAAGTGAGACTTAGTATAACATAACAGTAACAAATGAATTCAATACTATAAGAGCAACATGTCTGTCAGAAGAGGTGAAAAGATTACAAGATACAAATGGGGATGTGAAACTTGAGGATGAGCACACAAGACTAAATATTCTCAATTTCCATGCATTTACATGCAAGATGTGAACAACTTGATTTTTTTTGGAGAAGGGCAAGACAAAAATTCTCAACTTCAATATAATGAATGGAAGGCTAAGCAACGAAAAGAGCTTAAAACAAATCGCATTGAGAGGTGAGACTAACGAGGGCGTTTGCGAGCCATTGAAAGAGTCAATAGATTGGAAACAGCCTAATATACCCATAACCAAAAAAGAGGGTTAAAAATTAACCACAGGCCTCTGCACACCTATTCCATTGTGTTAGATGGAATTCAATTATCAGGAGTAAAATTGAAGATTCTCTGAACAATAATAATGTCACAAGCAGCTTTAGGAGGGAAATCTTGCCTGACCAATTTCCTTGACAAAGTGCACTTAGATTTCCAAAAGGGATTTGACCAAATTCGAAAGGCTTGATTTGACTTGCAACTTGTCCAACCAATGCAGAGCTACAATTAACAAAACCAGTGGCTTGTTGAACTATACAGCCAAAAATATGATGAGTCAGGATGAACTAGTGACCAAACTGTACAGTGACTTGGGTCATAATCATACCAAGAGTACCATGGCCATTCTGGTCAACAAGAAACAAGGCAGATGTTCATGCATTGGAGGCAATGCAGAAAGAGCCCTGATGTCAGAGATCCAATTGGTAAAACATGAATGAAGTTCTCTTCACAAAGTGATCAGCCGAAGGAAGGGGACTTCCAGGTAGAGCAGCAGTGGCAAAAACTTGCATAATAAAGGTGTAATTAGATGCAGCAATGGGAGGATTGTAGGTTCTTGAATTATGATGGGCTGAACAATCTTCCTCTCATAATTATCTGATAATCTGCTTGAAAAGTCACAGGATTACATTCAGAAATTGATACTTTGCAGCTGTTAAACTAGTTTTTGTGCCTGGTAAGTCCAGACTCTAGATGAGAAGTTGAAATTCTAAACTTATTCAAATAGGGTCAATTTCCTTTGAACCATGCAGTCTACAGCCTAGATCTTCCTGAATGGGTACTGTTAAGGGAATTTCAGCTTATTAACTACCATTCACCCTTGTTCCAATTATGCTCTGGAAAAAAAGCATCGTTAGTGCTACTGCGTAAGGTTCTTATGAGGCAGTGAGGAAACAGTTATTCCTCAGGTCTGTACTGAGATATTTGTAAGTGGTTAACAAAATCAGATTTAGGGTCAGCCAGACAGAGTAATGTGAGCCATGTGATCCATCCTGCAGCAAGATCTTTAAATGCTTTGTTCAGCTGCACTGTCATGCACTGTGAAGTACACAATGGAAAAGGATGTGAGCAGCCATAATAAAATGGGCTTCCAGCTTCCTATCTAGGTAACATACATTTTGAATTAATTGTTCCATAAATGAATTATTTGAACCTGAATGCAAATTGCTATATTGAGCAGGGAGCTTGCTGTGCACAATTAGCTCTTAATTAGCTGGTACATAGGTGACTAAAGGAACAAACATGGGCAACATCACTGTTACCAGCAGAAGAATAAATCTTCAGCACCACTGGCCTATGCAGCAGAAATGATGGAAACTGTTCCTGGATCAGAAGCTGTTGCTAATAACTCCTGAGAGATGCGGAATGAGATAGGAGAGAAGGAATAAGATTACAATACAGATTTAAAGTATATGGAAACAAATATTTCAAAAATCATATTGATAAGCTAAGGTTAAAAATGCAGTATACTTGTAATAACAGTGAACAAATGGATATGAAACTTGTGCTTCTTTGTCAACATACAATTTATTTCTCAGTTTGAGCTTTGAAAGGTTGACTACACTTGGTCTAGAGACTCAGGCATGGCCACTTAGTTGAGATCTGGTGGGGCTCTGTGGAATAGTGCTCATTCAGGCTTCATCCTCTCCTGTTTCTATGTTCCTTTGTTCATGCAGGAGAGAAAATGATGAGCAGGGTGGGGGAAAATTGCTGTTACATTAGGCATAGTAGCACAGAGTAAGGATACGTCTCAGTGACGCTAAATATAGATTTCAAATGCTGATACTTTATTTTGAAACTTCATTCCTTTTATTTATTTCATCCACTTCATTCAATTCATTTCAAAATCCTTTCCCCTTAACTTGTGTTGCTGTAAACATTTTGAGTAAAATTTAAAACAAAGCCCCACTTTGCCAGGTGTCAGACATGGCTTAATGGTAGCACTATTGCCTGAGTCAGGTTGTGGGTTTGTGCCCTACTCCAGGGATGAGCACAAAACCTAGGCTGACATTTCAATGCAGTACTGAGAGATTGCTGAACTGTTGGAGGTACCATCTTTTGCATGAGCAAGTGCATACTTTTGGATGGCATTAAAATGTCTGCCTTCGAAGGAGGATGTAAAAGATCACATGGCACTGTTTCACAGAAGAGCAGAGGAGTCATCCTGGTGTTCTAGCTAATATTTATCCCTCGATCAACATCACTAGAGCAGATTATCTGGTCATTTATCAACTTGTCTTTGGGATTTTGCTGTAAGCATATTGGCTGCCACATTCCAACAATTTCAAAAGTATTTCATTGGCTGCAAAGAGCTTGGGATATCCTGAGATCGTGAAAGGGAATATATAAATGCAAGTTTTTTTTTAAACCAAATACCTGCAGTGAGCTCTTTAAATTAAACATGACCTGTCGCTTTCAAAGAGTCTATCACATTCTTTCCTCATTCTCCCAGTGAACTGATCCAGATTCGTCAATTTATTTTTCATCATGGGATGTGGGTGGCACTGGCAAGGCTAGCATTTATTGCCCATCCCTAATTGTCCTTGAGATGGTAAGCCACCTTCATGAATACAACGGAGTGGCTTGCTAGCCCATTTTAGAGGGCAGTAAAAAGTCAACCACATTGCTGCGTGTCTAGAGTGACACACAGGTCAGACAAAGATAGCAGGTTTCCTTCCCTAAAGGACATTAGTGAACAAGGTGGGTTTTAAATGATAATCCGGTAGTTTCATGGTTATTATTACTAATACTAGCTTTTTATTCCAGGTTTATTTAATGAAATTTAAATTACAGAGCTGCCATCATGGGATTTGAAATCATGTTCCAGATCATTAGTCCAGTCCTCTGTGTTACTTGTCCAGTAACATAACCACTATGCCCTGCTGTACTTACTTCTTGTTATAAAGTTGTATTTGAGCCAGAGTCTTCACCATTAAAATGGCCATCTGCTCATTACCCTCTGTCCAGTGATTATTCCCCCACCACCCCGAATCTAAAAAAAAACTCGAGCACCAGGCAAAGGAATTTTTCTAAGAATAGCACATGATGCAAATATATATCTGTTTTAATTAAGGATTGACAGTACTCATTTTATATTTCAATACACCTTAAAGTGCAACAACTTAGGCACAGTTCATTTGCTTTCTGAAGTGATAGCAGAGTCTTTTAAAGATTGATTGATCTTTATTTCTTAGCTCCTAATTAAAATATTTCTTCATCCAATGTCACAGGGAGGGGAGTGTGACCGTCACAGTCAGGCATTTAATATTTGTCTAATGTAAATGCTTTGTAAACAGCCAATCAACCAAAATCTCGAACTGCAGCAGCAGTCACTCCTTTAGGTAATAACTGACATCAGGGATGCAATTACTTGGTCTCGAGCAATTCTCTGGGGAAAGCTATGTTGTACTGAAGTGAAAGCTGATTAACCTCGTTGCACAGGCATGTTAAGTTTTCGGTCGGTAAATTTAAAGTGATAATCCACTGAGACGGCAAGCTTCCATGTGCGTCCTGTGTTGAACAGTAAATATATGACTTCCATTACAAAGCTGTTGTGGATCTGGTTTGTTAGTCAAGTATCCTTTATTAATAGATCCAGTAGGATTTTGTTAGTTGCACTGATTCAATTATTGGTGCATACATACTGTAGTTGGATCAAACTGTTCAATCACTTCACCTTCACTTTATCTTCACCTGAAGTGCTCACAAGGGTAACAGATCTGAATTCTGCTGCCAGTGTTTGGGAAGGTCGTGTAAATGGCTGAGCGGATCCCCCTCCAAGTTCTTAGTGCATTCGAATGTCACCTTTTCCAGCTCGGTTGTTACTGAGTCGTTATAAGTTTCACAATCATGTCAATGATGAGTGATCCCCGTGGACAAGTGCACAAGTCCATAGTGGGTTTCTTTATTTTATCCTCCAGCAGCTGGTCTAATTTCCAGCGAAGCTCCTTCACCAACTCAGCAATCTTGGGTATCGTGCAAGAGGAGGAAAAAATACTGGTTAAAAAAAGTGTGCATTCCTTTTGGAGATAAATATGGAGGTTTCTATATATACACATGAACAAAGGAAAATGAAGGACAACAAAAGACCCACTGTCTCACCTAGCTTGCCCCATACTGTTCTGATGTCTTGAGACTCACAATACAAACACTGCCTAAACACCTGGAGCCATGTAATCTCCTGAGATGGGTGAAATATCAGATTAAAAACCCCAGTCAATTAGAGGGGGGAAAAATCTGGAAAATTTCTTTCCAACCTCTTTGGCAATCGAAACAAGTCTAAGTAATATTAAAAACGTAAACTACGTGATTATCTTTCAGCATTGCCTGAAGAATGGATTTGAACCCTGTAAGAGCTTATTTTAATGCCGCAGGTTTAATAAATGAACCCACTCAAATGTAAACTAAATGTAATTTGTCTGATTCCTAGCTGTAATTTCAATGTAGTCCACAGAAGAGGCTAAAGCTCAATGAGATAAATTTCTGATGATAAATATTTGCTCAGTTTGTAACAGTGCTGTTTGAATACTAATCATGTCTACTGAATATTTAATTGCAGAGAAAAATCTAAATTGTCGTTTTGACTTAATATTTAAACTTTGTAACTAAAGACAATCAGCATATCTGCTTCCCGACATCTGGAACTTATTAAGAAATTGACATTACAACATGATTCATTTCAAAGGAAAACTGGTGGAATAAATCCATCCTCGTCATTTATTTAGTTGTCAAAGTAGCACTATGAATCTCGAGCTCCAAAAAGCAATTACCAATGAAGACTCAGTACATAAGGCCAGTAATACTGTCCTTGTAACCACAGGCTGAAGCTGTGGTCTATCCTCACCAGTTTTTAAAAGTACATTGGATGCTACTGGATGGGGCTGGTGCCAGAGCACTTGTTCAAAAAATGGTGTAAGAATAAATCCAGCAACTACAGGCCAGTCAGTTTAACCTCAGTGGTGGGTATGCTTTTGGAAACGATAATGGGGGACAAAGTTAAGTCACTTAGACAAAAGTATAGCCTAATAAAGAGACCCAGCATGGATTTGTTAAAGGTAAATCATGTTTAACCAACTCGATTGAGTTTTTTGATGAGGGTAATGTGGTTGCTCTGGTCTATGTGGACTTCCAAAAGGTGTTTGATAAAGTTCCCCGTAATAGGCTCGCTGGCAAAGTTGGATACGACGTTGGCTGAGTGACAGGAAGCAGAGAGAACTGGTGAACAGGAGGAAGGTATAGCAGTGGGATTCCCAGGAGTCCGTGCTAGGACCCCTGCTTTTCTTGAAATATATTAATGACTTAGACTTGGGTGTACAGGGCACAATTTCAAAATTTGCAGATAACAAAACTTGGAAGTATTGTGAACTATGAGGAGAACAGTGATAGAGAGGACATAGACTGGTGGAATGGGTGGACACGTGGCAGATAAAATTTAATGCAGAGAAGTGTATTTGCAGTAGATGCAGTGTATTTGGATTTCCAAAAGGCATTCGATAAGGTACCACGTAAAAGATTACTACACAAGATAAGCGCTCATGAGCTCATGGTGTTGGGGATAATATATTAGTGTGGATAGAGGATTAGCTAACCCGAGAGTAGGGATGAATGGGGCATTTTCAGATTGTCAAACTATAACTAGTGGAGTGCCAAGGGGTTTACTGGTGGGGCCTCAACCATTTATGATCTATATTAATAACTTGGATGAAGGGACTGAGTGTATTGAAGCCAAATTTGCAAATGATACAGAGATAGGTAGGAAAGCAAGTTGTGAGGAGGACAAAAAGATTCTGCAAAGGGATATACATAGGTTAAGTGAGTGGGCAAAAATTTGGAAGATGGAGTATAATATGGGAAAATGTGAGGTTGTGCACTTTGGCAGGAAGAATAGAAAAGCATATTATTATTTACATGGCAAAAGACTGCACAATGCTGGGGTACAGAAGGATCTGGATGTCCTTGTACATGAATCACAAAAGGTTAACATGCCAGTACAGCAAGTAATTAGGAAGGCAAATGGAATGTTGGGCTTTATTGCAAAGGGGGATGGAGTATAACTGTAGGGACGTCCTGCTACAACTGTACAGAGCATTGGTGAAACTGCACCAAGAGTATTGCACACAGTTTTGGTCTCCTTATTTATGGAGGGATATAATTGCTTTGGAAGCAAATCAGAGGTTCACTCGGCAGTTTCCTGGGATGAAGGGGCTGTCTTATGAGGAAAGGTAGAGCAGGTTGGGCCTATACTCATTGCAGTTTAGAAGAATGAGAGGTGATAATTTTGAAACATATAAGATTCTGAGGGGGATTGACAGAGTAGATGCTGAGAGAATGTTTCCCCTCGTGGGGGAATCTAGAACTAGGGGGCACAGTTTCAAAATAAGGGTTCTCGTTTTTAAGATGGAAATGAGGAGGAATGTCTTCTCTCAGAGGGTTGTTAATCTTTGGAATTCTCTTCCCCAGGGAGCAGTGGAGGCTGGGTCATTAAATATATTCAAGGATGAGTTAGATTTTTGATCTAAAAGGGAGTCAAGGGTTATGGCAGTAAAGTGGAGTTAAGGCCAAAATCAGATTGGCCATGATCTTATTGAATGGCAGAGCAGGCTCAAGGGGCCGAATGGCCTACTCCTGCTGCTATTTCTTATGTTCTTATGTTGCCCGTAGACGACTATTCCAACAGACTCCTGCCTGGTCTCCCACTTACTACTCTCCGTAAACTTGAGGTCACCAAAAACTCTGCTGCCCGTCTTCTTACTTGCACCGAGTCCCATTTACCTATCACCTCTGTGCTCACTGATCTACACTGGCTTCTGGTCAAGCAACATCGATTTAAAAATTCTGATCCTTGTCTTCAAACCACTTCATGGCTGTGCCCTTCTCTATCTCTGCAATCTGCTCCGACCCCACAATTCCCCGAGATATTTGTGCTCATCTAATTCTGGCCTCTTGAGTATCCTGATTTTTATTGTTCCACCATTGGTGGCTATGCCTTCAGCTGCCTAGACCCTAAGCTCTGGAATACCCTCCCCTACACTGCTCCAGCTCTCTAACTTGTTTTCCCCCTTTAAGACACTCCTGAAAATGTACCCCTTTGGACAAGCTTTTGGTCACCACACTATAGGAAGGATGTGATTGCACTGGAGAGGGTGCAGAGGAGATTCACCAGGATGTTGCCCAGGCTGGAGCATTTCAGTTAGGAAGGGAGACTGGATAGGCTGGGGTTGTTTTCCTTGGAGTGGAGAAGGCTGAGGGGGGACCTGATCAAGGTATACAAAATTATGAGGGGCATTGATAAGATAGATAGGAAGGAACTTTTTCCCTTAGTGGAGGGGTCAATAACCAGGGGGTATAGATTTAAGGTAAGGGGCAGGAGGTTTAGAGGGGAGTTGAGGAAAAATGTTTTCGCCCAGAGGGTGGTTGGAATCTGGAACACACTGCCTGAAGGGGTGGTAGAGGCAGGAACCCTCACAACATTTAAGAAGTATTTAGATGAGCACTTGAAACGCCATAGCATACAAGGCTACAGGCCAAGTGTGGGAAAATGGGATTAGGTTGGATGGGTGCTTGATGGTCGGCGCAGGCGCATTGGGTCCATAAGTTCCTGTTATTGCAGAAGAGATCAGCAACTTATTTGATATGGAAAAGGAACTAGAGGGTGTTGCACAAGTAAATTGTGACTTTTTAAAATTCATTCATGGGATGTGGGCATCGCTGGCCAGGCCAGCATTTATTGCCCATCCTTAATTGCCCTTGAGAAGGTGGTGGTGAGCTGCCTTCTTGAACCGCTGCAGTCCATGTGGGGTAGGTACACCCACAGTGCTGTTAGGAAGGGAGTTCCAGGATTTTGACCCAGCGACAGTGAAGGAACGGCGATATAGTTCCAAGTCAGGATGGTGTGTGACTTGGAGGGGAACTTGCAGGTGGTGGTGTTCCCATGCATTTGCTGCCCTTGTCCTTCTAGTTGGTAGAGGTTGCGGGTTTGGAAGGTGCTGTCTAAGGAGCCTTGGTTGTTGAACAGCTGTGCAAACTTAAGGTGAATAAATCTCAGAATCCAGATAAGATGCATCCGAGGATTCTTAAGGAATTTTGGCACAAATCTTCCTCATATTACTGAATACTGATGCCTGGGGACTAGAGAAAGATGTCTTACTCATATTTTTAAAAACAAAGGTTTAGCCTGGGCGTGTATTACTGTGGGGTCCCACAGGTTTTTTTTGGAGACCTTTTTGTTTAACATCTTTATTAATGATCTGGGGCTCGGAGTCACAAAAACAGTGGTTAAATGTGCAATGATACTAAGCTAATAAAGTTGGCACATTGCAAAGCTGAACAGGATAAACTATAGGAGGATTTGAATATATTTGTGAATTGGGAGATGTTAGAATGTAGAACAATGCAAAATGCTTCACGTGGGGCTAAAACAGCTAGGAAGGGACCAATACTTAAATGGAGAGAAAATAATGTGTACACAAGATGCAAGGGGATCCTGAATGTTTATAAATTAAAGCTATTGCAACAATGCTTGGTGGCAGTGAGTAAAGCACATGAAATGTTGGGATTATTAAAAGGTCAATATTGAGGCAAAATAGTTAGGTAAATCTGCCATTTATAAATCATTGGTGCAACTGTACTTAGAATACTGTGCAGTTTTGCTCGCCACTGTACAAAATGAATGTTACAGCTATTGAACAGATACAGAAGAGAGCAACCAGAATGATTTAGACAATGGACGGACTGGATAATGAAATTCAATTTTGTAAATTGGGCATGTTCTTACTGGAAAAGTGAAGATTGAGAAGTGACATGATTGCTGTTTTTAGGATTCTAAAGGGACTAGATAATGTAGATCATGATACTGTCATGCTAGGTGCCAAGAATGAGGCACATTAATTTTGGCAAGAACATTGATTTTAAATTGTAGCTGGAGTGAGGAAATGACTTGTTAAACAGATCAGCCGTGGCCGGAAAAGACATTTGCATATTAACAGACTGTGCTTGGGAGGACAAAGGACCATTCCCTGACACATTCAACCCACAATGGATCTTGATCATCGGGTATTGTGTGTAAGAGGAGCATTCCAGAGACTGCTAAGGTGATACAATTCAGAATTGGTTAGACCAGCTGGTCACATGACTACCTGGCTGTTCTAGCATCTTTTGAACTAGCCACAGAGTTTGGACTGAAAAATACTGTTTATTCCTGGACTGAGAAGATCTCTCCTGTCTGCTCCCATTTCTTTCTCACAAGCCTCTGAATCCACTGAAGACACATGAACCCCAAGAGAGAAAGGTCTCCTACAGCAAACAAGGTTTAAGAAGAATACTGGGCCCCAATGAAAAGCAAAATCTACCTACAATCAAGGACTCTACAGTGAGCTTGAAGAACTGTAACAACAACTCTTCAGATATTGCCTCAATGTTTCCACTTTTTTTTCTTCTCTTTATCTCTATTTACATCTGTGTATCGCGTATGCATGCTAGCGTGGGAGCGTCCTGTATCCGTAGGCGTCAACCGAATTAGAGTTTAAGTTCAAGTTTAATAAATTTCAACTTTTCTTCTCTAAACCTAAGAAAACCTGTTTGTGCTGGTTTCTTTGCCTTATAATTGGAAAGTGGTGAACAAGGATTCACCAAGTGGGAGCTAAAAGCACGGTGTTATAAAAATTAAATCCTGTTACGGTAAGACCAGGTGAAGGCTGAGAAGGACCCCTAAACACCTTTATCACCAGGTCGTAACAATATGCAATTTCACCTTGTTCAGAACAGTAGAACGCAGAGGACAAAGTATGAGCTTGAAGGGGTGTAAATACAAGGGGGTGCTCTCACCCGTGGCAGGTTTAGAGGTGAGGAGAACATAAAATCAGGTGGGATGGTGGCGGGAGGGGCTCCCCTCACCATTCCGTCTCCGGCAAAATTTAGTTTGAAGTGGGAAGGCCTGTGAACTGCCAACTGAGGCCCTTAACTGGGCAATTAATACCCAATTTAACAGCCTGTTCCCACCGCAACTGCAATTCGCCATGCGGTGGGCGGCCCTATTGCCACATGGGAAGCACTGCACGAAAAACCGCGTGGACTGCTTCCCGACTCTAGAGTTGGTGGAGTGGGGTGGGGTGGGGTGGGGTGGGGTCCTTTCTTAAAAGGCTATTCGTGCCTGAACAAGGGACCTTGCATCGGGAAGGGAGGGCCCGCTGAGGGTCACCATCATGCCCTTGCTGCCAACCCCCCTACCACACGATCCCTACACTGCAAGACCCCTCCTGCCCTGACCTACCCGAGGCCTGGCTCCAGTGATGCTCCTGGGCCTCCGGCAGGTGCACTTGCAGCAACAGCCATCACCTCCGCGGTGGCCCTGCAGCTGCCGGCCTCTAACTGGCCAGCAGCTTTGCAAAGGCATGACTTCCAGCGCCAATGTCCTTGATCCCGTGGAAGGCCGGCCGCGGTCCAGTTAAGCACCTGATTGGCACTAAATTCGGCAGGCCTTCCATGGAAGTGATGACACGGGGATCTCGGCGTTGGTTTCTCTGGACGTCGAGACCCCCACTGCCAGGATAAAACTCCCCCCCATTATTTCAGTGGCAGAGCAGTCAATCTATGGAATAGGCTTCACAGAGACGGCAATTAATTCTAAAGCAAAAGACAGATTTCTTTCAGAAAATAAAATTTTGGGTTGCAGTATACAAGCATTTGAGACAAGACAAATGGTAAGTGTAGCATTTGGGAGGAAAAAGGTGAGTTTTGGACCTATGACTCCCAAGCTCTCAAATACTTGGTATTTTCCTCACCTCGTCTCTGGGTCTGTATTGACTAACAGAGATTGATTGCCATGATTAAGAATGGACTTGGACACAATACTCAAGGTGTCGACTGACTCAAGTATCACACTGTTTATTGATGACTTCCTGACTTGTACTCAGTGGTTTTGTTTGTCAGTTCAACTTTCTATTTGCTTTAATTGATTTTCTGCTCTGTGCTGGTTAGACCCATTG
The DNA here is from genome assembly GCF_036365525.1 of Heterodontus francisci. NCBI lineage: Eukaryota > Metazoa > Chordata > Chondrichthyes > Heterodontiformes > Heterodontidae > Heterodontus > Heterodontus francisci. Next base: position 24,655,472 of record NC_090383.1, read on the forward strand.
AGCATCAAGACACTGAAATCACTTTGAATTTTATTTCTAACTATTGACAGCATTCATAGAATACTGTACCCTCCCCTCTCAAAGCAAAATACATTCTCTCTCACTATGATCAGTACATTACACAATATTAAATAGCATTTGCTACTGTTCAATAACTTACACTTATATACAATACAATAATGCAGGGCATAATAAGGCTCAGATTTGCACCCATTATTCCCTTGCAAGGCAAACTCTTAGTTTATGTTGGGGGGTGGGGGGCAGAGATATTTTCCCCAGTGAGTAGTGTGGTAATTCAGAGGGCAAATCAGTCCTGATTATTCAGTGTATCAAGGTAGAGAACTCACAGTAGGCATCTGCCTGCTCTCTTTGCTTTGAGGCAGGAGGATTCAGATAGGTGAAATGCAGGAACTTCATAATTCTTCTACTGTTAACCCTGTCTGTTCTGCTGTGACTCAAAGTTAGGTTAAAGGACTCAGTAACAGCACATTAGTATTGAGATCCAATCAAGGTTCAGTCCTCCAGGGAACATATACTATGACAGCTGTTGGTCAAACGGAATCCATGTAATAAGATCACTTTCAATTTATTTCTCCTCCAAATTTTGTCCCCTTAAAGGGTGCTGACTCTTGCTGCAGTACAATTCTACAGCTGAATGCCTTTTAGTGCCCCCTTAAGTGTTCATTCCCCAGGCATGGGCACAAGTGAGTGTTACCAGACTATTCTACCAGAGTTAGCATCACAGCCAAACTCGATCCTGTTCTCACCCAGTGTACTTTCCAGGTTATGATCAGGACCACAACTCCTGTCCAGATTTCCCCTCCCAAGTCCAAGAGCAAAGATGATGGTTTCAATGCCCCACATTTTAATGGTCAATGATGGAACGCAGGATCTTCCTATCAACACAGATTGGATTTACAGCCTGCAGTGATTTACAGATGGAGTCATTATCGGTGGAGCACCGTTCAATTTTCATGGCATAATCACTTCAGAGAAATAACAAATTACCCTCAACCGAAAGAAAAGTATAAATTAGGGTTACTATGCAGGTATGTGAATGCACAGAGTGTGGTGAATAAGGTTGGTGAGCTGCAGACACAGATAGCCACGTGGAAGTATGATGTCATGGTGGTAATGGATCCCTGGTTCAAAGAAGGGCAGGTCTGGGTATAAATATTCCTGGATACAAGGTGTTCAGGAAAGATTGGAAAGGAAGGAAAGGGTGGCAGATTTGATTAAGGAGAACATTGCAGTGCCAGAGAGAGAGGATGTCCCAGAGGGGTCAAGGACAAAATCTATTTAGCTGGAGCCGAGGATCAAAAAAGGTGCAATTACGTTGCTTGGTGTAGTCTATAGGCCACCAAACAGCAGGAAAGATGTACAGGAACAAATTTGCAAGGAGATTACAGAGATGTGCAAAGATTATAGAGTGGTTATAATGGGGGACCTTAATTATCTGAATAAAGACTGGGATAGTAGTAGTGTAAAGAGCAGAGAGGGGCAAAGGTTCCTAGAGTATGATCAGGAGAATTTTCTACATCAGCACGTTTCCAGTCGAATCAGAAAGGCAGCACTGCTGGATCTGGTTCTTGGGAATGAGATGGGCCAAGTGAATCAAGTGTCAGTAGGGGAATATTTAGGGGACAGTGATCATAAGGTTAGCTTATGGAAAAGGACGAGGAACAATCCAGAGTAAGAATAATGAACTGGGGGATGCCAACTTCAATGGGGTAAGAACAGATCTGACCCAGATAAATTGGAATCAAAAGTTGGTAGGCAAAACGGTAACTGAACAATGGGCTGCCTTTAAAGAAAAGATAGTTCGGGCACAGTCAAGGTATATTCCCACAAAGGGGAAAAGATAGTGCCAACAAATCCAGAGCTCCTTGGATGACGAAAGAGAGATTAAGATGAAGAAGAAAAAGTATGCTCATGACAGATGTCAGGTGGATAGCACAACCAAGAATCAGGTGGTATGTAGAAGGTTCAGAGGGGAAGTGAAAAAGAAAATAAGAGGAGCAAAAGAGAGAGTATGAAAAGAGACTGGCAGCTAATATAAAAGGGAATCCAAAAGTCTTCTATGTGCATATTAATAGTAAAAGGGTAGTGAAAGGAGAAGTGGGGCTGATTAAGGACCAAAAAAGGGATTTATACATGGAGGCAGGGGACATGGCTGAGGTATTAAATGAGTATTTTGCATCTGTCTTTACTGTTACGAAAGTACTTCCATTTTTTGTTAAACTTTGAGAACTTGTGTTTTATTTGGGAAAACTGAAAAGGATTCTATGGATGTTTTTTTCACTGGAGTCATTGAAAGGACTGAGAGGTCTTGTTTGCAAACAACATGTACTGGAAGTCACCTACCTTCAGATAAATACCCAGCAGGGGCTTTTTGCCTTGGGGGGAGATGTTTACAGAGAAGTGACAGGTCATAATTTATAGGGGTCAGGAGGCTTGACTCTTGAGGTATTGTTTTGGTTTCGCTTTGGATAGACAGTTGGGGTATGGACAGTGTTTTGAGTTGGAGTTTTAAAAACCAGCCAGGGGAGCAGTCACTCCAGCTCAGCCTTTTCCATCTCTTTGAAAGGCCTGCCAGCCTTTCCATCTCTTAGAGAAGCTCTTAGAAGCGAATGTAAGAAATAGAGTAATTGATGCTACATTCGTCCTGAAAGGCCTGCTTTAAACTCCTGTTGCCGCATTTCTCCTGAGACACTGGAAAAAGCTGCCAGATAAATCCTCGATGCCGCCTGAACGAATTGCTCCAGAGAAAAATTCCAGTGACAGCCATCTACGCGTATCTGGGACGCCAAACCAAAAAAGGGACAACTGACATCTTTCCATATCTTCTATTGTTTCTTCAAGAATTAGCAAGTATTTAGCCAAAGTATTCTTTTTTGTCTTTTTTTGTAACAGAGCTCTAAAAGAAAATCTCTATTTTTTCCGGTTAACCGGTGTGTATATGTGTGTATGTATGTGTGTGATGGGCTAAGGTAAAAGGGAACTTTCATATTTCAATCTGTGTGTTAATTTTTTAAAAATTCATTCATGGAATGTGGGCGTCACTGGCTATGCCAACATTTATTGCCCATCCCTAATTGCCCTAGAGAAGGTGGTGGTGAGCTGCCTTCTTGAACCGCTGCAGTCCATTTGGGGTAGGTAGACCCACAGTGCTGTTAGGAAGGGAGTTTCAGGATTTTGACGCAGCGGCAGTGAAGGAACGGCGATATAGTTCCAAGTCAGGATGGTGTGTGACTTGGAGGGGAACTTGCAGGTGGTGGTGTTCCCATGTATTTGCTGCCCCTGTCCTTCTAGTTGGTAGAGGTCGCGGGTTTGGAAGGTGCTGTCTAAGGAGCCTTGGTGTATTGCTGCAGTGCATCTTGTAGATGGTACACACTGCTGCTACTGTGTGTCGGTGGTGGAGGGAGAGAACGTTTGTAGATGGGGTGCCAATCAAGCGGGCTGCTTTGTCCTGGATGGTGTCGAGTATCTTGAGTGTTGTTGGAGCTGCACCCATCCAGGCAAGTGGAGAGTATTCCATCACACTCCTGACTTGTGCCTTGTAGATGGTGGACAGGCTTTGGGGAGTCAGGAGGTGAGTTACTCGCCTCAGGATTCCTAGCCTCTGACCTGCTCTTATAGCCACGGTATTTATACGGCTACTCCAGTTCAGTTTCTGGTCAATGGTAGCCCCTAAGATGTTGATACTGGGGGATTCAGTGATGGTAATGCCGTTGAATGTCAAAGGGAGATGGTTAGATTCTCTCTTGTTGGAGATGGTCATTGCCTGGCACTTGTGTGGCGCGAATGTTACTTGCCACATCAGCCCAAGCCTGGATATTGTCCAGGTCATGCTGCATTTCTACACGGACTGCTTCAGTATCTGAGGAGTCACGAATGGTGCTGAACATTGTGCAATCATCAGCGAACATCCCCACTTCTGACCTTATGATTGAAGGAAGGTCATTGATGAAGCAGCTGAAGATGGTTGGGCCGAGGACACTACTCTGAGGAACTCCTGCAGTGATGTCCTGGAGCTCAGATGATTGACCTCCAACAACCACAGCCATCTTCCTTTGCGCTAGGTATGACTCCAGCCAGCGGAGGGTTTTCCCCCTGATTCCGATTGACCTCAGTGTTGCTAGGGCTCCTTGATGCCATACTCAGTCAAATGCTGCCTTGATGTCAAGGGCAGTCACTCTCACCTCATCTATTGGGTTCAGCTCTTTTGTCTATGTTTGAACCAAGGCTGTGATGAGGTCAGGAGCTGAGTGGCCCTGGCGGAACCCAAACTGAGTGTCACTGAGCAGGTTAATGCTAAGCAAGTGCCGCTTGATGGCACTGTTGATGACACCTTCCATCACTTTACTGATGATTCAGAGTAGGCTGACGGGGCGGTAATTGGCCGGGTTGGACTTGTCCTGCTTTTTGTGTACAGGACATACCTGGGCAATTTTCCACATTGCAGGGTAGATGCCAGTGTTGTAGCTGTACTGGAACAGCTTGGCTAGGCGCGCGGCATGTTCTGGAGCACAGGTCTTCAGTACTATCGCCGGAATATTGTCAGGGCCCATAGCTTTCGCAGTATCCAGTGCCTTCAGTCGTTTCTTGATATCACGCGGAGTGAATCGAAGTGGCTGAAGTCTGGCATCTGTGTGGCTGGGGACTTCAGGAAGAGGCCAAGATGGATCATCAACTCGGCACTTCTGGCTGAAGATTGTTGCAAATGCTTCAGCCTTATCTTTCGCACTGATGTGCTGGGCTCCCCCATCATTGAGGATGAGGATATTTGTGGAGCCACCTCCTCCAGTTAGTTGTTTAATTGTCCACCACTATTCACGACTGGATGTGGCAGGACTGCAGAGCTTAGATCTGATCCGTTGGTTATGGGATCGCTTAGCTCTGTCTATCGCATGCTGCTTATGCAGTTTGGCATGCAAGTAGTCCTGGGTTGTAGTTTCACCAGGTTGACACCTCATTTTGAGGTATGCCTACTGCTGCTCCTGGCATACCCTCCTGCACTCTTCATTGAACCAGGGTTGGTCTCCTGGCTTGATGGTAATGGTAGAGTGGGGGATATGCCGGGCCATGAGGTTACAGATTGTGGTTGAGTACAATTCTGCTGCTGCTGATGGCCCACAGCACCTCATGGATGCCCAGTTTTGCAGATCTGTTTGAAATCTATCCCATTTAGCACGGTGATAGTGCCACACAACACGATGGACGGTATCCTCAATGTGAAGGTGGGACTTCGTCTCCACAAGGACTGTGCGGTGGTCACTCCTACCAATACTGTCATGGACAGAAGCATCTGCGGCAGGCAAATTGGAGAGGTCATGTATGTTTTTCCCTCGTGTTGGTTCCCCCACCACCTGCCACAGACCCAGTCTAGCAGCTATGTCCTTTTAATGCTTTGCTTCGTTACTGGTCATGTCTTGTTTTATAATAAACTGATAATTTTGTTGTTTATTAAATAAACCTGGTTGGTATATTTTATTCTGGGATAAAGAGTAGAGTCTATGATTGACCATATTGGTAACCGGGTATACATTTAAATATATGTTGTGACCTGTGAAGAAGTGGAACTTGAAAAGACAGTGTACTCCTCCCATCTCGGTCATAACATTACCAAGGAAGAAGATGCTGCGCAGGTCATGGTGAAACAGGAGGTAATTCAGATACTATCAGGGTTAAAAATTGATAAGGAGGAGGTATTGGATAGGCTAGCTGTACTTAAAGTTGATAAGGCACCAGGACAGGATGAGATGGATCCAAGGATACTGAGGGAAGTGAGAGTGGAAATTGTGGCGGCACTGGCCATAACTTTCCAGTCTTCCTTAGATTCAGGGGTAGTGTCGGAGGACTGGAGAATTGCAAATGCTATGCCCTTGTTCAAAAAAGTGTGTAAAGATAAGCCCAGCAACTATAGGCCAGTCAGTTGGTGGTGAGAAGCTTCTAGAAACAATAATTCGAGACAAAATTAATAGTCACTTGGGCAAATGCGAGTTAATTAGGGAAAGCCAGCACGGATTTGGAAAAGGCAAATCATGTTTAACTAACTTGCTTGAGTTTCTTGATGAGGTAACAGAGAGGGTTGTGGTGTACACGGACTTCCAAAAAGCATTTGTTACAGTGCCACACAACAGACCTGTGAGCAAAGTTATAGCTCATGGAATAAAAGGGACAGTAGCAGCATTGTACGAAATTGACTGAGTGACATGAAACAGAGAGTAGTGATTAATGGATGTTTTTCAGACTGGAGATGCCAGAGGGTCGGCGTTAGGACCCCTGCTCTACCCGATATATATTAATGACAGAGACCTTGGTGTACAGGGCACAATTTCAAAATCTGCAGATGATACAAAACTTGGAAACATTGTGTACTGTGTGGAGGATCGTGTAGAACTTCAAAAGGACATAGACAGGTTGGTGGAATGGGCAGACAAGTGGCGGATGAGATTTACTGCAGGGAAGTGTGAAGTGATTCATTTTGATAGGAAGAACGCAGAGGGACAATATAAAATGAAGGGTGCAAATTCTAAACGGGGTGCAGGAGCAGAGGGACATGGGTGAATATGTGCATAAATCATTGAAGGTAGCAGGACAGATTGACAGAGCAGTTAATAGAGCATACAGCATCCTAGGCTTCATTAATAGGAGCATAGCATACGAAATCAAAGAAGTTATGTTAAACTTGTATAGAACACTAATTCAGCCTCAACTGGAATACTGTGTCCAGTTCTGGGCATCACATTTTAGGAAAGATGTGAAGGCATTGGAGAGAGTGCAGAAAAGGTTCATGAGAATGGTTCCAGGGATGTGGAACTTCAGTTATGTGGATAGATTGGAGAAGTTTTCTTTGGATTAGAAGGTTGAAAGGAGATTTGATAGAGGTATTCAAAATCATGAGGGATCTGGACAGAGTAGATAGGGAAAAACTGTTGCCATTGGTGATGGGATCGAGAACAAGAGGGCACAGATTTAAGGTAATTGACAAAAGAAGCGACACAAGAAAAATCTTTTTCACGCAGTGAGTGGTTAGGATCTGGAATCCACTGCCTGAAAATGTGGTGGAGGCAGGTTTAATCAAGGAATTTAAGAGGGAATTGGATTGTTACCTGAAAAAGAAGAATGTGCAGGGCTATGGGGAGAAGGCGGGGAATGGTACTAGGTAAACAGATCTTTCGGAGAGGTGGCGCAGACCAGAATGGCCTCCTTCTGTGCTGTAACAATTCTCCTTACCTGAGAGGAAGCAGCGGCAAATCTAATCCATCCATCATCGAGAGAGATGATGAACTGGCCCCATTCAAGTTCCACATTGACTTGGCCACCCCCAAACAGCACCAGAGGGTACACAGAAACCATGCTGCAGTCTCGCAGAAACACTCTGCTGGTTTTCACCTTCTCATGGTACACCAAATAAGGACTTTCAAAGTGCCGGACCTAGGATCCAAATATAGCGAACAATTTAATATCTATAACAAAAACAAGAAATGCTGGATTCACTCAGCAGGTCTGGCAGCATCTGTGGAAAGAGAAGCAGAGTTAACGTTTCGGGTCAGTGACCCTTCTTCGGAACTGACAAATATTAGAAAAGTCACAGATTATAAACAAGTGAGGTGGGGGTTGGGCAAGAGATAACAAAGGAGAAGGTGCAGATTGGACCAGGCCACATAGCTGACCAAAAGGTCACGGAGCAAAGGCAAACAATATGTTAATGGTGTTTTGAAAGACAAAGCATTAGTACAGATTAGGTGTGAATATACTGAATATAGAACATCAGCAAGTGCAAACCTGAAGAAAAACAACCTGAAAAAAACAGTGGGTAAGCAAACTGAACAAACTAAGATGAAATGAAATAAATGCAAAAAATGTAAAAAGGAATGCAAAAAAAAGGAAGAAAAAATAACTAAAAATGACTAAAAATGAAAGTAAAGTGGGGGGCTGTCATGCTCTGAAATTATTGAACTCAATGTTCAGTCCGGCAGGCTGTAGTGTGCCTAATCGGTAGATGAGATGCTGTTCCTCGAGCTTGCGTTGATGTTCACTGGAACACTGCAGCAATCCCAGGACAGAGATGTGAGCATGAGAGCAGGGGGGAGTGTTGAAATGACAAGCAACCGGAAGCTCAGGGTCCTGCTTGCGGACTGAGCGGAGATGTTCCGCAAAGCGGTCACCCAGTCTGCGCTTGGTCTCCCCAATGTAGAGGAGACCACACTGTGAGCAGCGAATACAGTATACTACATTGAAAGAAGTACAAGTAAATCGCTGCTTCACCTGAAAGGAGTGTTTGGGGCCTGGGATACTGAGGAGAGAGGAGGTAAATGGGCAGGTATTACACCTCCTGCGATTGCAAGGGAAGGTGCCCTGGGACGGGGACGAAATGGTGGGGGTAATGGAGGAGTGGACCAGGGTGTCGCGGAGGGAACGATCCCTTCGGAATGCTGACAGGGGAAGGGAGGGGAAGATGCGACTGGTAGTGGCATCACGCTGGAGGTGGCGAAAATGGCGGAGGATGATCCTTTGGATATGGAGGCTGGTGGGATGAAAAGTGAGGACAAGGGGAACCCTGTCACGGTTCTGGGAGGGAGGGGAAGGGGTGAGGGTAGAGGTGCGGGGAATGGGTCGGACACGGTTGAGGGTCCTGTCAACCACAGTGGGGGGAAATCCTCGGTTGAGGAAAAAGGAGGTCATATCAGAAGCACCGTCATGGAAGGTAGCATCATCAGAGCAGATGCGTCGGAGACGGAGAAACTGGGAGAATGGAATGGAGTCCTTACAGGAGGTAGGGTGTGAAGAAGTGTAGTCGAGGTAGCTGTGGGAGTCAGTGGGCTTATAATGGATATTGGTAGACAACCTATCCCCAGAGATGGAGACAGAGAAGTCGAGGAAGGGAAGGGAAGTGTCAGAGATGGACCATGTAAAGGTGAGAGAAGGGTGGAAATTGGAAGCAAAGTTGATAAAGTTTTCTAGTTCGGGGCGGGAGCAGGAAACGGCACCGATACAGTCATCAATGTACCGGAAAAAGAGTTGGGGGAGGGGGCCTGAGTAGGACTGGAACAAAGAATGCTCGACATATCCCACAAAAAGACAGGCATAACTAGGACCCATGCGGGTACCCATAGCGACACCTTTTACTTGAAGGAAGTGCGTGGAGTTGAAGGAGAAGTTGTTCAATGTGAGAACAAGTTCAGCCAGGCGGAGGAGGGTGGTGGTGGATGGGGACTGGTTGGGCCTCTGTTCCAGGAAGAAGCGGAGAGCCCTCAAACCATCCTGGTGGGGGATGGAGGTGTAGAGCGATTGGACGTCCATAGTGAAGAGGAGGCGGCTGGGACCAGGAAACTGTCAAAATGATCTATGTTCTTTATACAGGGCAGCCTGATGGAAATCAATTATTTCAGCAAAAATAGTTAATCATTAAGGGCTACAAAGGTACTGATTTTAGTGAAGATTTTAATGGCAGTGCAGTTAAAAAAAACTTGCATTTATATAGCACTTTTCAAGATCTCCAGATGTTCCAAAGCACTTTACAGCTAATGAACTACTTTTGAAATATAGTCAATGTTGTAATGTAGGAAACATGATAGCCAATTTGCGCACTATGAGGTCCCACAAACAGCAATGAGATAATGACCAGATAATCTGTTTCAGTTATGTTGGTTGAGAGATAAATGTTGGCTAGGTCAGATTAGATTAGATTAGATTAGAGATACAGCACTGAAACAGGCCCTTCGGCCCACCGAGTCTGTGCCGAACATCAACCACCCATTTATACTAATCCTACACTAATCCCATATTCCTACCAAACATCCCCACCTGTCCCTATATTTCCCTACCACCTACCTACACTAGTGACAATTTATAATGGCCAATTTACCTATCAACCTGCAAGTCTTTTGGCTTGTGGGAGGAAACCGGAGGACCCGGAGAAAACCCACGCAGACACAGGGAGAACTTGCAAACTCCACACAGGCAGTACCCGGAATTGAACCCGGGTCGCTGGAGCTGTGAGGCTGCGGTGCTAACCACTGCGCCGCCCCAACCTTGTTCATCGGGATAGTTTCTTGGAACAGCACGTTCTGGAGCCAACCAGAGAACAGACTATACTAGAACTGATATTGTGCAATGAGATAAGATTAATGAATGACCTCATAGTGAAGGTGCCCCTAGGCAGCAGCGATCATAATATGACTGAATTTTACATTCAGTTTGAGGGAGAGAAGAGTGGATCTAAGACTAGTATTTTAAACTTAAATAAGGGCAAACAGGAGGGGCATGAAAGCAAAGCTAGCTAAAGTGAACTGTCAAATTAGGTTAAGGGATAGGTCAACAGAGATGCAGTGGCAGACATTTAAGGGGATATTTCAGAATACACCGAATAGATACATTCCAACAAGAAGAAAAATTCCAAGGGGAGGACTCACCATCTGTGGCTAACTAAAAATCAAAGATAGTATTAAATTTAAAGAAAAAGCATATAATTGCACAAAGATCGGTGGCAGATCAGAAGATTGAACAGAATATAAAAAACAGCTAAGAATGACTAAAAGATTAATAAGGAGGGAAAAATTCGAGTACAAGAGAAAACTAGCTAGGAATATAAAGACAGATAGTAAGAGTTTCTATAGATATTTTGAAAAGAAGAGAGTTAACAAAGTGATCGTCGGTCCTATAGAAAGTGAGTCTGGGAGATGGCAGCTGAACTGAACAGGTATTTTGCATCGGTCTTCATGATAAGGATACAAGTAACATCCGAGACATAGCTGTAAATCAGGAAATGGAAGAGAAGGAGAAACTCAAGAAAATTACAATCACCAGGCAAGTTGTACTAAGAAAATTGTTGGAGCTCCGGGCTGATAAGCCCCTGGGTCCTGATGGACTTCATCCTAGGGTCTTAATGGAAGGGCTAGAGAGATAGTTGATGCGTTGGTTTTAATTTTCCAAAATTCCCTAGATTCGGGGAAGGTTCCATTAGATTGGAAAATAGCAAATGTAATTCCTTTATTCAAAAGGGATCATGATCTTATTGAATGGCGGAGCAGGCTAGAGAGGCCGAATGGCATACTTCTGCTCCTAATTCGTATGTTCGTTTGTATTCGATAGGGGAGGGAAATGGAAAGCAGGAACTACAGGCCAGTTAGCTTAACATGTCATAGGGAAAATGTTAGAAGCTATTATTAAAGATGTTATAGCAGGGCACTTAGAAAAATGGTTTTGTGAAAGGAAAATCATGTTTAACCAATTTATTGGAGTTCTTTGAAGAAGTAAGATGTGCTGTGGATAATGGGGAACTGGTGGACGTACTGTACTTAGATTTCCAGAAGGCATTTGATAAGGTGCCACATCGAAGGTTATTGTGGAAAATAAAATCTCATGGTGTAGGGGATAACATATTAGGGGCGGCACAGTGGCGCAGTGGTTAGCACTGCAGCCTCACAGCTCCAGGGACCCGGGTTCGATTCTGGGTACTGCCTGTGTGGAGTTTGCAAGTTCTCCCTGTGTCTGCGTGGGTTTTCTCCGGGTCCTCCGGTTTCCTCCCACAAGCCAAAAGACTTGCAGGTTGATAGGTAAATTGGCCATTATAAATTGTCACTAGTATAGGTAGGTGGTAGGGAAATATAGGGACAGGTGGGGATGTTTGGTAGGAATATGGGATTAGTGTAGGATTAGTATAAATGGGTGGTTGATGGTCGGCACAGACTCGTTGGGCCGAAGGGCCTGTTTCAGTGCTGTATCTCTAATCTAAAAAAATATTGGCATGGATAGAAGTTTGGCTAGCTAACAGGAAACAAAGGAGGCATAAACGGGTCATTTTCTGGTTGGCAAGATACGAGTGGTGTGCCACAGTGTTCAGTGCTGGGACATCAACTTTTCACAATTTATATGAATGACTTGGATGAAGGGACTGAAGGTATGGTTGCTAAATTTGCTGATGACACAAAGATAGGTAGGAAAGCAAGTTGTGAAGAGGACATAGGAGACTACAAAGGGATATAGAAAGGTTAAATGAGTGGGCAAAGACTTGGCAAATGGAGTATAATGTGGGAAAATGTGAAATTGTTCCTTTTGGCAGGAAGAATAAAAAAGACGCATATTATCTAAATGGTGAGAGATCGCAGAGCTCGGAGACGCAGAGGGATCTGGATGTCCTAGTGTATGAATCGCAAAAGGTTAGTATGCAGGTACAGCAAGTAATTTGGAAAGCTAATAGAATGTTATCGTCTATTGCAAGGGGAATTGAATACAAAAGTAGAAAGTTATACTTCAGTTATACAGGGCATTGGTGAGACCACACCTGGAGTCTTGTGTACAGTATTGGTTTCCTTATTTAAGGAAGGATGTAAATGCATTGGAAGCTTCAGAGAAGGTTTACTAGACTAATACCTGGAATGGGCGGGTTTGTCTTATGAGGAAAGGTTGGGCTGGCTAGGCTGGTATCTGCTGGAGTTTAGAAGAGTAAGAGGTGACTTGATTGAAACACATAAGATCCTGAGGGGTCTTGACAGGGTGAATGTGGAAAGGATGTTTCCTCTTGTGGGAGAATCTCGAACTAGGGGTCACTGTTTAAAAATAAGGGGTTGCCCATTTAAGACAGAGATGAGGATAATTTTTTTCTCCCAGAGCGTTCTGATTTAATGGAACGCTCTTCTTCAAAAGGCAGTGGAAGCAGAGCCTTTGAGGTAAAGGTAGATAGATTCTTGATAAGCAAGGGGGTGAAAGGTTATTGGTGGTAGGCGGGAATGTGGAGTTGCATTTACAGTCAGAGCAGCTATGATCTTGTTGAATGGCGGAGCAGGCTCAAGGGGCCGAGTGGCCTACACCAGCTCCTAATTCGTATGTTCTTATCCCTAATTTCCTACGCTCCATTGCTGGCAGTCACGTCTTCAGTTGTCTAGGCCCCAAGCTCTGGAATTTCCATCCAAAACCTCTATGCCTCTCTCTCCTCTTTTAAGATGCTCTTTAAAACCTATCACTTTGACCAAGCTTTAGTCAGTTGGCCTAATAGTTCCTTAAGTGGCTGGGTGTCAAGTTCTGTCTGAGAACGCTCCAATGAAGTGTCTTGGAACCTTTTACTACATTAAAGGCGCAATATAAATACAAGCGGTTCTTGATGATGCTGCCTTTGATTTGCGACATTTAAGGTCAACTTCAAAAGCTGCACCTGGCTGATGAATTATCAAATGTATCATGAATGCTGAGAGCTCCTGGTTGGGTATACTTGAAGTCAACATTACTCAGCGTATCAAACTCAGGAGCTGCTGAAATGGCTTCAATCAAGAAGCGGATGATTGGCAATGCTTAAAAGAATAGAGGTAGATTTTGAAAAGCAATATTCAAGGATAACAGCGATAGAGGGCAAACACCTTAAAACCTTTCTTTAGTTGTAAAAATTGACTGGATGACACCAGTGGTGAAAAAGTTTTAACGGAGCAAAGTTGACCTAGAAAAGAAATGCTTACAGCTCACTTTATGGAACACTGCAGAGCACTATTAATCTAGATTCAAATGATGCTGCAAACTAACACTGTGGTTCAAATTTTCACTTCCACATTCCTGTGAAAGTAAATAATGACTTCCATCAAGTCTATTCCCTCAGGTGAACATAAAAGATCCCACAGCACCAGTTCAAAGAAGATCTGGAAAGTTCTCCCTGGTGTCCTGGCCAATATTTATCCCTCAAAGCAACATCACTTAAAACAGATTATCTGGTCATTGCTGTTTGTAAACCTATGCTGTGCACAAATTGGCTATCATTTTTCCTACATTATAGCAATGACAACACTTTACAAGTACTTTGTTGGCTGTGCAGTGCTTTGGGACATCCTGCAGTCGTGAAAATTGCTTTATATTCAAGTTCTTTTTCTTTATCAAGTGAGCAGGTTATTACATCTTAGAAATGTCTCAATGTGCTTCGATGAACCACTTTGCAGTTTAGTAACTGTGGTTATTCATTGCTCGATCATCACTGGGAGACAAAAGTGAGATTGCACCACACTGTTCCGGATAACGTAACAAGACTGTTTGCTTTACAAGAGATACTAAATTCCCATCAAATTTACAATATCATAGCAATTACTTGTACCCATTCATTTGTGGAGAAAGTAGAGAAGCTGGGATTGTTCTCTTTAGAGCAGAGAAAACAAAGATATTTAACAGGGGTGGTTTTGATAGAACAAATAAGGAGAAACCGTTTCCACTGGCAAGAGGGTTGGTATTCAGAGGACACAAATTTAACATAACTGGCAAAAGAACCAAAGGGGAGTTGAGGATAATTTGAAAAAAAACACAGCAAGTTAGGACCTGCCTGAAGAGTGGTGGAAGCAGATTCAATAGTAACTTTCAAAAGGCAGTTGGATAAATAGTTGAAAAGGAAACATTTGCCTTGGAGAAAGAACAGGGAATTATGACTAATTGGAAATCTCTTTCAAAGAGCTAGCACAAGCATGATGGGCTGAATAGCCTCCTTCTGTGCTGTAAGATTCTATGATTCTAATCATTAGAGTTTTATGGAATAATACAAAAACTGATTTAAATAATGTCATATTTGTTTGGCTAATGTCAAACTGCTCAGGCAGATAATGCAACAGTTAATAAACAAAGTAGGACATCAACAGAACATAAAATCTCCCTTTCTTGATGAATCCAAATGAAGGGCAGAGTGTGGGTCTGCTTCTGCTAGCTCTCAGACAACCTTTCATTGGGTAAAAACCATACATACAGACCTGATAGTTCACTGAAGAAGGGTGGATGTGGACATTTCCATCATTCTTCGTGATGAAGTGCAGCTCTTCTGGTTTTGGTAGCACTTTTAATGCACCAGACATAGTCTGTGCATACTTACTCTGAGGAGAGGTCACCTAGGTACAAAAAAAATGAAAACTTTCATGTTGATCTGTGTTATACACCCTTCTCTCATGTTGGTCCCTCCTCCACTGAGAGCACCAAATCCCATTGGAGAACAATTCCAGAGGTTTTGTTTCCTCTTTAGATACATGACAACACAGTAATCTTAAATATCTCGATCATCCCCCATCCCATCAACTGACACACCCTCTGGCTTTTATCACTTTCTAAGAAGGAACATCTTTAAATAACTCTTAACATGGCCATCAGTGTATGATAAATTTGAGCAGTGGCTCATGTTGAAAACATATGTTCAAGATTATGCACATTCAATGACATGGTTACAACACAACAGCAGGCCATTCTGCCCATGAAGTCTGTGCTGGTTCTCTGCACCTGCCATTTAGCTAGTACCCCACGCCCTGGCCCTCCACCTGTAGCCCTGCGAATTCTTTCCCGTCAAGTGCTTATCCAATTCCCTTTTGAAAGCCACAATTGAATCTGCCTCCGTCACACTTTCAGGCAGTGTATTCTAGATCACAACCACTGGGGGGGGGGGGGGAAGAGGGAGGCGGGGGGGGGAGGGGGGAAGAGGGAGACTGGGGGGGGGGGGGAAGGAGAGAGACTGGGGGTGGGGGAAGAGAGAGACTGGGGGAGGGGGGGAAGAGAGAGACTGGGGGAGGGGGGGAAGAGAGAGACTGGGGGAGGGGGGGAAGAGAGAGACTGGGGGAGGGGGGGAAGAGAGAGACTGGGGGAGGGGGGGAAGAGAGAGACTGGGGGAGGGGGGGAAGAGAGAGACTGGGGGAGGGGGGGAAGAGAGAGACTGGGGGAGGGGGGGAAGAGAGAGACTGGGGGAGGGGGGGAAGAGAGAGACTGGGGGAGGGGGGGGAAGAGAGAGACTGGGGGAGGGGGGGAAGAGAGAGACTGGGGGAGGGGGGGAAGAGAGAGACTGGGGGAGGGGGGGAAGAGAGAGACTGGGGGAGGGGGGGAAGAGAGAGACTGGGGGAGGGGGGGGAAGAGAGAGACTGGGGGAGGGGGGGGAAGAGAGAGACTGGGGGAGGGGGGGGAAGAGAGAGACTGGGGGAGGGGGGGGAAGAGAGAGACTGGGGGAGGGGGGGGGAAGAGAGACTGGGGGAGGGGGGGGGAAGAGAGAGACTGGGGGAGGGGGGGGAAAGAGAGAGACTGGGGGAGGGGGGGGAAGAGAGAGACTGGGGGAGGGGGGGGAAGAGAGAGACTGGGGGAGGGGGGGGAAGAGAGAGACTGGGGGAGGGGGGGAAGAGAGAGACTGGGGGAGGGGGGGAAGAGAGAGACTGGGGGAGGGGGGAAGAGAGAGACTGGGGGGAAAGAGGGAGACTGGGGGGAAAGAGGGAGACGGAAGGGGGGGGAAAGAGGGGTACAGGGGGGGGGGGAAAGCGGGATACAGGGAGGGTGGGGAAAGCAGTATTTTGCTTTTATTCCTCTTGAAGTCATTAAGGGGAATGCTTGGTAAGTACACAAGGGAGAAAGGAATAGAAAGATATGTTGACAAGGTGAAATGAAATAATGTGGGAAGAGGCTCATGTGAAGTATAAAGACCAGCAAAGATCAGTTAAGCCAAATGTGCTGTAAATACTACATACAGCCATTGAGTGATAGGATGCAAGTTTGCATTCGCAATTCTCCACATGGCAGTTACCGATTTCCACCTTGCTATCAGCAGAAGTAGTGTAGAATAGAGGTCAGACCCTTTCCTGTAACAGGTGAGTGGGGAAAATAAAACCAGTCATCCGAAGTGAGTTTTGCATACCGCCTAGTGGCCAGCTGTAGAACAGCAGAGATTTGGGACTCCAAGATAACTGCTTGTCCCCTATACTACCAATCAAATTTGACAGGAAAAGGTAGCCTTTAGGAAGGATGATGTGTGGTAGAAGCAGCTAGCAGTAAGCTACAAGGGACAGGAGGAGGATTAAGAGGTTTAAGATCACCTTTTTGCAATGTACCTGAAGAGAAAACAAATTGCCGCACAGAATAGTAAAGTTCAAGTCTTCAATTCATTACCTGTATGGCCACAGGTTTTATCATATGTAATGAGGTTTCAGGGTACCCAACATATGCTGAGAGTTGCATCAGCTCTCGTCTGTGCTATAAGTTGAGAGGTCCCTATGGGACCTAAATCCTACATATAAATGTAGGAGACCCACTGAATTGACAACTGTCTAGGAATAGGAGACGACCATTCAGCCCCTCTAGTCTGCTCGCCATTCAATTAGATCATGTCTGATCTGCACCTCAACTCCATTTATCCGCCTTTGCTCTGAATCCCTGAAATCCTTACCAACAGAAATCTTGAAAGCCTTTTATATAGGAACAGATGTAGGGCATTCAGTCCCTTGAGCCTGTTGCGTCATTCAATTAGATCATGACTGATCTGTATCTAAACTTCAGTTACTCTCCTTGGTTCTGTAACCCTTAATACTACTGCCTATCAAACATCTATCAATTCAATTTTGAAATTTTCAATTGACATAGCCTCAACAGTTTTATGACGGGGAGTGTGTTCCAGATTTCTACTATCTTGTGTGTGAAAAAGTGCTTCCTCACATGACCTCTAAACAGCCTAGCTCTAATTTTAAGGTTATGCCCCTTGTTTTTGATTCCAGGAAATAGTTTCTCCATATATACCTCATCAAATCCTTTATCATTTTAAGCATTTTGATCAGATCACCTCAGTCTCCTAACTGAAGGGAATACAAGCCAAGTTAATGTAACCTGTGCTCATAATTTAACCTTTTTAGCTCCAGTTTATTCTGGTGAATCTGGGCTGCACCTTCTCCAAGGCCAATATGTATCTCAGAAAGGATAAAGCCCACAACTGACCACAGTTTTCCAGATGGGGTTTGACAAAGAATCTGTACAACTGTGGCATAACTTCCTTTTGTATTTCTGTCCCCTTCAAATAAAGGCCAGCATTACGATAGCCCTTTTTGATTGCGTTTTGCAGTGCTCTACTGGCTTTTAATGATGTGTACTTGGACTCCCAAATCTCTTTGTTCCTCTACAGTCCCTAGATTCTCACCATTTAGAAAATACTCCGATATTCTGAGAAGCAACAGCCTGAGTGTTGATCCCTGTCTGTTTCCCTTTTTCATATTATTCCAAGTAAATCCAGTAAAGACTGGTATAATGAGTTAGCAAAGATTCTTGTACATTTGAAACTCCACTGGTTGCTCATCAGCACCTGACAGATCACTTGAAAATATTTCTCTGCTCAGAGCAATCATCTGGAATTAGAAACCATGGCATGCATTTTTAAAAAAAAGAAAAATTCTAAAATGAAGAAAGTAGTTGAAGTTTTACCATCCTTTTAAACAGATGCTGAGTTCTTTTTCCCTTTGTTTCCCACCCAGCAACCCTCCCAAAAACAAAATTCAAACTTTACTAAATTACATCAGAGTCCAAATGCAAGTTAAGAGTTTTGAACTGACCTGGACCACATTTGGATAGAGGGCAGCACACAATATTGCTGAAATTAACTTCATGTTTTCTGCATTGGAGTTGGCCTAAAATAGAGCAAAATGACAAAACAGAGCTAACCACAACAGATGACTAAAACAAGCAGCAACAAAAACTGATATATACACAAACACATTTATCCGTGTGTGTGTGTTTGTAAATATATTTTATTTATATGTCAGTAACATTGTTAAATGTATCAGAAATATAAACTGCAGAAAGTGTTGAGGTTGAACTCTTAAGGTAGTAAATAATTGAAGACATAAAAGGTTGAACAATTACTTTTCATAAATAAAATCCAGTTTATAAGTTAAAATTAGTCCCCATATACACTGAAAAACAGTAGAAGCTTTTCTATTTATCTCCTCTCATCCCTTTTCTACTAATGTGGCGATTCCCACTTGGATACGGTTTCTGGAAAGACACTCTTTGCTACCTGGCTCAAGTGACTTCTTGGTCAGCCTGCTCGACAATCCTGACTTCTGCCCTCATCTGGGATCGATAGATGCCCATTTCCAGCAGTTCTCGTTGATAAGTGATAAGGAGGATTTTTCACCTTTTCCATCCAATTACCCTTCCTTTGTTAGGGTCCAAAACTGCTGCTCTGACAATGTGTGAAATGTAGAATGTAGCTGCAACCTTCCTGTTCAGTATGGCTCACTGCAACATCACATAGCTCATTATGTACTGAGCATTAGCAGGAGGGAGAAGCAACAGGAGCTTAAGCTATTGTTTTCATATTTTTCTGCCTTGGAATGAACACATTGAGGAAATGTGGCAGATTAGTCTAAGGTAAGTTTTAACATCCTGTCAATGTCTTCAATCTTCTCTCGATGATGAACATTTGCAGTCCCCAATAAAAGGAAACAGTTCGCAAATACAAAGATCAATCTTTTCTTCAAATTGTTGTAACAATACTTATGCTCCATGCCCTAAAAAAGGAGGCTACTGTCTTAATTTACTCTTGTCGCAAAAGCTTTCATCGTTAATGTTAGTTTCTTGCACCGTAATGCTGAGACTTCGTAAAACTCAATACTTTGCCCTTTCTAAATAATTCTTTAAAATAAAGCAGTAAATATAATGATTATACAGTGGAACCATATAATCCACAAAGTCTGCACCCTTGTTATCTGCTACCCTGACTATCTGCCAGAACCTTCACAGGACTTATGACTCTGTCTCAGTGCACAGCTTCAGCTATTTATATTTCATCCCTTTTTCCTTTAGTTATTTGTATTGGGTTTGTCTTTATTCTTGTGCCTAGAATATTTCCATACCATATGCATGACATAAAAAACTCAGGGATTCTTGAGTTTCGACCAATTTCTATTATCCACTGTTTGGAAGGGGGCAAACCTTTCTGTATGCTATATAATTTGCTGTAGAATTATTTTAATGGGGGCAGTGGGAGGAAATGGGACTCATTGTTTTTCTCTCCTTCCCTTCGGTTGAGTCCTAGTTGCCACACACTATTCTTGGGTGAGCAGATGTGATGACCTGCTCCCAAAGATTCTGTTGCTCTCAAATGGACATTCAGAAGATGTACAGGAGCAGTCTGGAGCAATGATTTCTCAATTTCCCCTCCCCTTTTGTACAGGACTATCTGGCCTCTGCTTAGTGCTTTCTCATAGTGGTACACAGATGAGACACTCCGCACACAGGGGATCCTGGCATAGCACATGGGCGCCAATGCACTGCACTACCATTCTCTGGCAGTTTGAAAGCTGATTACCCTAACTTGCCTTCGGGAGAATATACTGTCCAAACCCAGTGCCCACTGAAGCACCATTTCCCTTCCTTCTCCCCCCAATAACTCCTGCCGGCTACTAATACCACAGAACCGTGCTATTCCTTCAAAGTACATACTTATATGTATCAAGCAACCTGTAATATACCACATAGAAAAATAGGAACAGGAATAGGCCCTTCAGCCCTTTGAGCCTCTTTCACTCTTCACTTAGATCAACTCCATTTAACCAGTCTTTGCTCAGATTCCTTAATAGAGTTGTACAGCACTGAAACAGGCCCTTCGGCCCATTGTGTCTGTGCCGGCCATTAAGTACCTAACTATTCTAAACCCATTTTCCAGCACTTGGCCCGTAGCCTTGTATGCTATGGCGTTTCAAGTGCTCATCTAAATACTTCTTAAATGTTGAGGGTTCCTACCTCTACCAACTCTTCAGGCAGTGTGTTCCAGATTCCAAACACCCTCTGGGTGAATTTTTTTCCCCTTAAATCCCCTCTAAACCTCCTGCCCCTTACCTTAAATCAATGCCCCCTGGATACTGACTAAGGAAAAAAGTTTCTTCCTATCTATTCTATCAATGCCCCTCATAATTTTGTATACCTCAATCAGGTCCCCCCTCATCCTTCTCTGCTCGAAGGAAAACAACCATAGCCTATCCAGTCTCTCTTCATAGCTGAAATACTCCAGCCCAGGCAACATCCTGGTGAATCTCCTCTGCACTCTCTCCAGTGCAATCACATCCTTCCTATAGTGTGGTGACCAGAACTGTACACAGTACTCCAGCTGTGGCCTAACTAGCATTTTATACAGCTACATCATAACCTCCCTGTTCTTCTATTCAATGCCTCGGCTAATAAAGGCAAGTATCCCATATGCCTTCCTAACCACCTTATCTACCTGTGCTGCTGCCTTCAGTGATCTATGGACAAGTACACCAAGGTCCCTCTGTACCTCCTAGGATCCTACCGCCCATTGTATATTCCCTTGCCTTGTTAGTCCTCCCAAAATGCATCACCTCACACTTCTCAGGATTAAATTCCATTTGCCACTGCTCCGCCCATCTTACCAGCCCATCTATATCGTCCTGTAATCTCCTCACTATTTACAACACCACCAATTTTTGTGTCATCTGTTAACTTACTGATCATACCTCCTATACTCACGTCTAAATCATTAATGTATACTACAAACAGCAAGGGTCCCAGCACCGATCCCTGCGGTACACCACTGGTCACAGGTTTCGACTCGCAAAAACAACCCTCGACCATCACCCTCTGCCTCCTGTCACTAAGCCAATTTTGGATCCAATTTGCCAAATTGCCCTGGATCCCATGGGCTGTTACCTTCTCAACCATTCTCCCATATGGGACCTTGTCAAAAGCCTTACTGAAATCCACGTAGACTATATCAACTGCTCAACCCTCATCTACATATCTCGTCACCTCCTCAAAATATTCAAATCAAGTTAGTTAGACAGATCTCCCCCTGACAAAGCCATGCTGACTATCCTTGATTAATCCCCGCCTCTCCAAGTGGAGATTAATCCTGTCCCTCAGAATTTTTTCCAATAGTTTTCCTACCACTGATGTTAGACTCACTGGCCTGTAATTACCTGGTTTATCCCTGCTACCCTTCTTGAATAATGGTAATTGGTGGTGTTGTAAATAGTGAGGAGGAAAGCCTTAGATTACAGGACGATATAGATGGACTGGTAAGATGGGCGGAGCAGTGGCAAATGGAATTTAATCCTGAGAAGTGTGAGTTGATGCATTTTGGGAGGACTAACACTTGCTGTCCTCCAGTCCTCTGGTACTTCTCCTGTGGCCTGAGAGGATTTGAAAATTAGTGTCAGAGCCCCTGCTATCTCCTCCCTTGCCTCACATAACAGCCTGGGATACATCTCATCTGGGCCTGGGGATTTATCCACTTTTAAGCCCGCTAAGACAGCAAATACTTCCTCCCTTTCAATGCTAATTTGTTCAAGTATATCACAATCCCCCTCCCTGATCTCTACACCTACATCGTTCTTCTCCATAGTGAACACAGATGAAAAGTAATCATTTAAAACCTTACCTATGTCCTCCGGCTCCACACACAGATTACCACTTTGGTCCCTAATGGGCCCTACTCTTTCCCTGGTTATCCTCTTGCCCTTAATATACTTATAAAATGCCTTGGGATTTTTCTTTATCTTGCCCGCCAGTGTTTTTCTTGTCCCTTCTTTGCTCTTCAAATTACTTTTTTTTTTTTAAGTACCCCCCCCACACTTTCCATACTCCTCTAGGGCCTCCGCTGTTTTCAGCGATCTGAATCTGCCATAGGTGTCCTACTTTTCCCTTATCCAATCCTCTACATCCCTTGACATCCAGAGTTCCCTTGACTTGTTGGTCCTACCCTTCACCTTTATGGGAACATGTTGGCCCTGAACTCTATTTCCTTTCTGAATGACTCCCACTGGTCTGATGTAGACTTTCCAGTCCACTTTGGCCGGATTCTGTTTTATCATATTGAAATCAGCCTTCCCCCAATTCAGTTCTTTTATTTCCGGTCCCTTTTTGTCCTTTTCCAGAACTACCTTAAATCTTAGAGGTATGGTCACTATCCCTGAAATGCTCCCCCATTGACACTTCTACCATTTGTCCGGATTCATTCCCTAGGATTAGGTCCAGTACTGGCCATTCTCTTGTAGGACTTTCTAAGTCCTGGCTCAAAAAGCTCTCCTGTATGCACTTTAAGAATTCTGCCCCCTTTAAGCCTTTTGCACTAAGACTAACCCAGTTAATATTGGAGAAGTTGAAATCCCCTACTATTATTACCCTATTATTTTTACACCTCTCTGAGATTTGTCTACATATCTGCTCCTCTATCTCTCCCTGATTGTTTGCAGGCCTGTAGTACACTCCCAGCCAAGTGATTTCCCCCTTTTTGTTTTTCAGTTCTACCCATATGGCCTCATTTGAGGAGCCTTCTAAGATATCATCCCTCCTTACTGCAGTAATTGACTCCTTGATCAATCGTGCAATACCACCTCCTCTTTTACCCCCTCCCCTGTCACGCCTGTAGATTCTATACCCTGGAATATTGAGCTACCAGTCCTGCTCCTTCCTCAACGATGTCTCTGTGATAGCAATAACTTCATATTCCCATGTGTTAATCAACGCTCTCAATTCATCTGCCTTACTAGTAAGGCTCCTTGCGTTGAAATAGATGCAATCCAGCCTTGCATTATTTGTTTGTGCCTCAACAAGTCTATATTTGCTCTGCCTTCCAGACTGACTTAGTTTCTCTTCTATATTTGACTGTGCATCACCCCCTACTGTACCTCAAGTCTGTATCCCATCACCCTGCTAAATTAGTTTAAACGCCCCCCCCAACAGCACAAGCAAACCTCCCAGCAAGGATGTTGGTCTCGTTCCGGTTCAGATGCAACCCGTCCAACTTGTACAGGTCCCACCTTCGCCAGAAACAGACCCAGTAATCCAGGAAACTAAAGCCCTCCCTCCTGCACCATCTCTTCAGCCACGCATTCATCTGCTCTATCCTCCTATTCCTATACACACTAGCACATGGCACCAGGAGTAATCTAGAGATTACAACCTTTGAGGTCCTGCTTTTTAATCTGCTACCTAGCTCCCTAAATTCTTGTTGCAGGACCTCATCCCTCTTTCTACCTATGCCATTGGTACCAATGTGAACCACGACCTCAGACTGTTCACCCTCCCCCTTCAGAATGTCCTGCAGCTGCTCAGTGACATCCTAGACCCTAGCACTAGGGAGGCAACATATCATCCTGGAGTCACATTTGCGGCCACAGAAACGCCTATGTGTATCCCTTATGATAGAATCCCCTACCACTATAGATCTCCCACTCCTTTTCCTCCCCTCCTGTGCAGCTGAGCCATCCGTGGTGCCACAGACTTGGCTTGCTGCATTCCCCTGAGAAGCTATCTTCCCCCAACAGTATCCAAAATTAAAAATCTCTTAGATAGGGAGATGGACCCAGGGGACTCCTGCACTACCTGCCTAGTTCTTCTACTCTGCCTGGCGGTCACCCATTCCCTTTCTGCCTGAGCAGTCTTTACCTATGGTGTGACCACCTCCTGTACGTGCCATCCATGATGATCTCAGCCTCGCAGTTGCTCCACAGTGTCTCCAGCCTCTGCTCCAGATCCGAAATGCAGATTTCGAGTAGCTGCAGCTGGAGACATTTCCTGCACATGAGTTCGCCCTGGACACTGGAAGTGTCCCCGACTTCCCACATTGCACTGGAGGAGCACTCCACGCTGCTGAGCTGCCTTGCCATGACTTACCCTTTACTCTCTTAAATTACTCAAAAATTAGATTATTTACACTAGGGACCTTGATTCCCTGAAGAAAAACTACCTACTATATTAAAAATTACTGTAGACCTTTCTCTTTACTTTGGTTACTTGCCCAGCTATTTAGAGTTATTCCCTAATACCCTTGCCTAACAAAATTCTATCAATCTCAGTTGTGAAATTTTCAATAGACCTAGCCTCAACAGCTTTTTCGGGGGAGAGCGTTCCAGATTTCCACTACCCTTTGTGTAAATGTGACATCCCCCTGAATAGCCTACTTCTAATTTTAAGGTTATATATTAAATCTTGAATCTGCATTATACCATGAATCAAGAAAGCATATAAAAGGAACCACTTTTCTTTCACCTCTTGGCCAGTGGCCTTAACAATTCCATCCCCTCCCTGTGACGACATCTTCTCAATGTATCTGGCTCTCAGTCCTTCCTTCACAAAACCAATATCAGACAGCAGCTCTGCAAATTGTCTCTTCATGCTGGAAATCTCCTACAATGTGGAGAAACACAACAGAAAATTACATGAATCACTATGATTTGTGGTGCGTTTACTACATTCTTAAGTGTAAGAGCTAAAAGGGCCACCTACCTGTAGTATTCTTCCAGATAAGAAGTTCTGTCTGCAGTAATTGTATCCGGCTTGAGAGCTCTCCTTTAGGGCAACACTCCATCCCTAGATGGATGATTTAAACGAAAAAAAGTCACAACTATTTTTAAGAAAACATACACACAACATTTACACCATGAGTGCCCGTTAATGATGATCTCCATCAAGAAAAGGCACAGCAACCTCCCCTTGACATTCAATGGCACTGCCATCGCTAATCCCCCACTATCAGCACCCTAGAGGATCACCACAGACCAGAAGCTGAGTTGGACCAACTATATTAACAACAGGAGCAAGAAAAAGGTTGGAGGCTCATCTCCTGATGCATTGCCACCATCTATAAGGCTCAAGTCAGTAATGTGATGTAATGTAATACTTAGTACTGGCCTGGATGGGTGCAGTCACAACAACATTCAAAGAGCTCAACACAATCCAGGACAGAGTAGTTTGCTTGGTTGGCAAACCTGACACTGGACAAAATATCGATCTCTTCTGCCATAAGCACATTATGAATATGGTATTTGCAATTTACAGGATGTATGGCAGCAATTCATCAAATATACTTCGGACTTCCACCATCAAAATGGGCATGAGCAGCAAAATCATGGCAACACCATCACCTTCACTATCTCCTCGAAGTCACATATCAATTTGATTTGGACATATATCACACATCATCGTAGCTGGGTACAAATCCTGGAGGTCCCGATCTAAAATCATTAGGGGAGCACCATCAGGTCAAGGACTGAGTTTAAGGAGAAGGTCCATTCCCATCTTCTAAGATGCTAATAAAATGTGGCTTCCCCTCTGTCATTCACATTCACGAGAACAAAATAATTTTTTTTTTTACAAAAAGGACCAACCTCTGCTGGGAAGACATGGGGTGGTGTACATGAAATGTTAGAGTTACTGCAACTTCTAATCCTTCCTTTATCCCTCAGGGCAAATGCCACACATCCACCTAGCACTGCTCTATTGAGATTGAGAACTCACTATGCAGGAAACTATTTCTATATCAAATGCATCAATGTATGATGTGACCACAATGGGCTGTGCAAAGTAAATAAATCAACATTGAATGTTCACTGGCATTCCAAAGAAAAGGCAGGATGTGGATTTGAATTTGATTTTCTGGCTTGGGAATTTCCAATCCCCCTGTCCTTTCATAGAGTCATACCGCACAAAAGGAAGCACTTAGTCCATCAGTTCTTTGAAAGAGCTATCCAATTAGTCCCACTCCCTACACAACCCTGCAAATGTTTCCTTTTCAAGTATACATACAGTTCCCCTTTGAAAGTTAAGGGAGAAGATGGTAAACAAAAGACCAGATTCTTAGCCACAGGATGAGAGAAAATCAGTGGCCAGCTACCACAGCCTATTCTGGTACACCTGAAGGGTCTTCAGTGATCCATTAGAAACAAATCTTTGCTCTTTATTGTTCACCCTGATAAATGCAATCTCCGATTTGCAAAGAGAAGCTCCTTCACTGAGTGAGCAATGCTGAGGACAATACAGCGGGAATGCTCAGCCTGCAGTCTTACCTTGTAGGCCTGGAGAAAAGCAAGATAATCGCTGTGAGCCACAGCAAATTCCAGCTTCTTCACATTGGCTTCTTCTCTTTTATCCCACGGAGATACCTTTTAACAGCATAAACCATTTTATTTAGAAAGTATTAATAAGTGCATTTGGTTAAAACACTTAAAAGTTGCAAGCATTAGAGTTTACCTTCTCTCTCATATACTCGAGGTTTTGCACTTATTTGCTTGCTGCTGTAAGAAGATTCCAGTTAAAACCAAAAATCCTGAAAATCATTCTGAATTCTACCCACTTGTTTTCATCACGTCTATGTACAGATTGTGCGTGCTCCAAATAGGTGTCAGCTTTGGCTCAGTGGTAGCACTCTTGCCTCCGAGTCAGATGGTTGTGGGTTCGAGCCCCACTCCAGGGACTTGAGCTATAATCTACGCTGACACTTCACTGTTGTATTGAAGGAGTGTAGAACTGTCAGTGATACCGTTTTTCAGATGAGACTTTAGAATAATAGAAAGTTTACGGCACAAAAAAAGAGGCCACTTGACCCATCATGTCTACGCTGGCCAAAGAAACAAGCCATCCAGCCTAATCCCACTTTCCAGCATTTGGCCCATAGCCCTGCAGATTATGGCACTTCAGGTGCACATCCCGGCACCTTTTGAATGAGTTGAGGGTTTCTGCCTCTACCACCCTTTCAGGCAGCAAGTTCCAGACCCCCACCATCTTCTGGTGAAAAAGTTTTTCCTCATCTCCCCTTTAATTCCTCTACCAATCACTTTAAATCTATGCCCCCTCGTCACTGACCGCTCTGCTAAGGTAAATAGGTCCCTCCCATCCACTCTATCCAGGCCCCTCACAATTTTGTACATCTCAATCAAATCTCCCCTCAGCCTCTTCTGTTCCAAGGAGAACAACCCTAGCCTAGCCAATCTTTCCTCATAGTTGTATTTTTCTAGTCCTAGCAACATTCTCGTAAATCTCTGTACCCTCTCTAGTGCAATTACATCCCTTCTATAATGAAGCTACCAGAACTGCACACAGTACTCAAGTTGTGGCCTAACCAACTTTTATATAGTTCCAGCATTACCTCCCTACTCTTATATTCTTTGCCTTGGCTAATAAAGGAAGGGATTCCATATGCCTTCTCAACCACCTCATTGACCTGTCCTGCTACCTTCAGGGATCTGTGGACATTCACTCCAATGTCCCTCACTTCCTCTACACCTCTTAGTATCCTCCCATTTATTGTGTATTCCTTTACTTTGTTTCTTCTTTGGCCTCCTTATCTCGAGAGACAATGGGTAAGCGCCTGGAGGTGGTCAGTGGTGTGTGGAGCAGCGCCTGGAGTGGCTATAAAGGCCGATTCTAGAGTGACAGGCTCTTCCACAGGTGCTGCAGAAAAATTTGATTGTCGGGGCTGTTACACAGTTGGCTCTTCCCTTGCGCCTCTGTCTTTTTTCCTGCCAACTGCTAAGTCTCTTCGACTCGCCACACTTTAGCCCCGCTTTTATGGCTGTCCTTTGTTTGACATCCCCAAATGCATCACCTCACACTTCTCTGGATTGAATTCCACTTTGCTACTTTTCTGCCAACTGATATCTATCCTTTGATATCTTCCTGCAGTCTACGCTATTCTCCTTGCTATCAACCACACGGTCAATTTTTGTGTCGTCTGCACCTTCTTGATCATTCCCCCTATATTTACGTCCAAATCATTAATATATAGCACAAAAAGCAGGGAACCCAGCACTGAGCCCTACAGAACCCCACTGGAAACAGCCATCTAGTCGCAAAAATACTCGATAACAATTACCCTCTCTCATAGAGTTATACAGCACAGAAACAGGCCCTTCAACCATCATGCCTGTGCCAAAAATCAAACACCTAACTATTCTAGTCCCATTTTCCAGCACTTGGCCTGTGGCCTGGTATGCTATGGTGTTTCAAGTGCTCATCTAAATACTTCTTAGATGTTGCAAGGGTTCCTGTCTCTACCACCCCTTCAGGCAGTGTATTCCAGATTCCAACCACCCTCTGGGTGAATTTTTTTTTCCTCAAATCCCCTCCAAACTTCCTGCCCCTTACCTTAAATCTATGCCCCCTGGTTATTGAACCCTCCACTAAGGGAAAAAGTTTCTTCCTATCTATTCTATCAATGCCCCTCATAATTTTGTATACCGCAATCAGGTCCCCCGTCAGCCCTCTCTAAGGAAAACAACCCTAGCCTTTTCAGTCTCTCTTCGTAGCTGAAATGCTCCAGCCCAGGCAACATCCTGGTGAATCTCCTCTGCACCCTCTCCAGTGCAATCACATCCTTCCTATAGTGTGGTGACCAGAACTGTACACAGTACTCCAGCTGTGGCCTAACTAGCATTTTATACAGCTCCATCATAACCTCCCTGCTCTTATATTCTATGCCTCGGCTAATAAAGGCAAGTATCCCATATGCCTTCCTAACCACCTTAACTACCAGTGCTGCTGCCTTCAGTGACCAATGGACAAGTACACCAAGGTCCCTCTGATCCTCTGTACTTCCTAGGATCCTACCATCCATTGTATATTCCCTTGCCTTGTTAGTCCTCCCAAAATGCATCAACTCACTTCTCAGGATTAAATTCCATTTGCCACTGCTCCGCCCATCTTACCAGCCCATCTATATTATCCTGTAATCTAAGGCTTTCCTCCTCACTATTTATGACACCACCAATTTTCGTGTCATCTGTTAACTTACTGATCATACCTCCTATATTCACATCTAAATCATTAATGTACACTACAAACAGCAAGGGTCCCAGCACCGATCCTTGCGGTACACCACTAGTCACAGGCGTCCACTCGCAAAAACAACCCTCGACCATCACCCTCTGCCACTAAGCCAATTTTGGATCAAAATTGCCAAATTGCCTTGGATCCCATGGGCTCTTACCTTCTGAACCAATCTCCCATGCGGGACCTTATCAAAAGCCTTACTGAGGTCCATGTAGACTACATCAACTGCTTTACTCTCATCTACACATCTAGTCACCTCCTCGAAAAATTCAAACAAGTTAGTTAGACATGATCTCCCCTGACAAAGCTATGCTGATTATCCCTGATTATTCCCTGCCTCTCCAAGTGGAGATTAATCCTGTCCCTCAGAAATTTTCCAATAGTTTTCCTACCACTAATGTTGGACTCACCGGCTTGTACTTACCCAGTTTATCCCTGCTAACCTTCTTGAATAATGGCACCACATTTGCTGTCCTCCAGTCCTCTGGTACCTCTCCTGTGGCCAGAGAGGATTTGAAAATTTGTGTCAGTGCGTGCCCCTGTTATCCCCTCCCTTGCCTCAGTTTAGTTTAGTTTAGTTTAGTTTAGAGATACAGCACTGAAACAGGCCCTTCGGCCCACCGAGTCTGTGCCGATCATCAACCACCCATTTATACTAATCCTACACTAATCCCATATTCCTACCACATCCCCACCTGTCCCTATATTTCCCTACCACCTACCTATACTAGGGGCAATTTATAATGGCCAATTTACCTACCAACATGCAAGTCTTTTGGCTTTTGGCTCACATAACAGCCTAGGATACATCCCATCTGGGCCTGGGGACTTATCCACTTTTCAGTCCACTAAAAGAGCTAATACTTCCTCCCTTTCAATGCTGATATGTTCAAGTATATCACAATCCCCCTCCCTGATCTCCATACCTACATCGTCTTTCTCCATAGTGAACACAGATGAAAAGTAATCATTTAAAACCTCACCTCTTGTCCTCCGGCTCCACACACAAATTGTCACTTTGGTCCCTAATGGGCCCTACTCATTCCCTGGTTATCCTCTTTCCCTTAATATACTTACAAAATGCCGTGGGATTTTCCTTTATCTTGCCCGCCAGTGTTTTTTCATGTCCCCTCTTTGCTCCCCTAATTATATTTTTTAAGTACCCCCCCCTACACTTTCTATACTCCTCTAGCGCCTCTGCTGTTTTCAGCACTCTGAATCTGCCATAAACCTCCTTTTTTTTTTCCTTATCCAATCCTCTATATCCCTTGACATCCAGGGTTCCCTGGACTTGTTGGTCCTACCCTTCACCTTAATGGGAACATGTAAGCCCTGAACTCTCACTATTTCCTCTTTGAATGATTCCCACTGGTCTGATGTAGACTTTCCTACAAGTAGCTGCTCCCAGTGCACTTTGGCCAGATCCTGTTTTATCATGTTGAAATCGGCCTTCCTCCAATTCAGTACCTTTATTTCCGGTCCACCTTTGTCCTTTTCCATAACTACCTTAAATCTTAGAGTTATGGTCACTATCCCCGAAATGCTCCCCCACTGACACTTCTACCACTTGTCTGGCTTCATTCCCTAGCATTAGGTTCAGTACTGCCCCTTCTCTTGTAGGACTTTCCATGTGCTGGCTCAAAAAGCTCTCCTGTATGCATTTTAAGAATTCCGCCCCCTTTAAGCCTTTTGCACGAAGACTATCCCAGTTGATATTGGAGAAGTTGAAATCCCCTACTATTATTACCCTATTATTTTTACACCTCTCTGAGATTTGCCTACGTATCTGCTCCTCTATCTCTCCCTGACTGTTTGGAGGCCTGTAGTACACTCCCAGCCAAGTGACGGCCCCCTTTTTGTTTTTAAGTTCTACCCATATGGCCTCATTTGAGGAGCCATCTAAGATATTCTCCCTCCTTACTGCAGCAATTGACTCCTTGATCAATAGTGCAATGCCACCTCTTTTGCCCGTTCCCCCGTGACGCCTGAAGATTCTATACCCTGGAATATTGAGCTGTCAGTCCTGCCCCTCCCTTAACCATATCTCTGTGATAGCAATAACATCATATTCCCATGTGTTAATCAACGCTCTCAATTCATGTGCCTTACTAGTAAGGCTCCTTGCGTTAAAATAGATGCAATCCAGCCTTGCATTATTCACTTGTGTCTTAACAGGTCTATATTTGCTCTGCCTTCCAGACTGACTCAGTTTCTCTTCTATATTTGACTGTGCATCACCCCTTACTGTACCTCCACTCTGTATCCCATCCCCCTGCCAAATTAGTTTAAGCCCCCCCCCCCCCCCCCCACCCCCAACAGCACTAGCAAACCTCCCAGCAAAGATGTTGGTCCCATTCTGGTTCAGCTGCAACCCGTCCAACTTGTACAGGTCTCACCTTCACCAGAAACAGACCCAGTGATCCAGAAAACTAAAGCCCTCCCTCCTGCACCATCTCCTCAGCCACGCATTCATCTGCGCTATCCTCCTATTCCTATACTCAACTAGCACGTGGCACCGGGAGTAATCCAGAGATTACAACCTTTGAGGTCCTGCTTTTTAATCTGCTACCTAGCTCCCTAAATTCTTGTTGCCGGACCTCATCACTCTTTCTACCTATGTCATTGGTACCAATGTGTTCCACGACCTCAGACTGTTCACCATCCCCTATCAGAATGTCCTGCAGCCGCTCAGTGACATCCTTGACCTTGGCACCGGGAAGGCAACATACCACCCTGGAGTCGCATTTGCGGCAAAAGAAACCCCTATCTGTACCCCTTATGATAGAATCCCCTATCACTACAGCTCTCCCACTCCTTTTCCTCCCCTCCTGTGCAGCTGAGCCACCCGTGGTGCCACAGACTTAGCTCTTGCTGCATTCCCCTGAGAAGCTAACTCTCCCAACAGTATCCAAAGCGGAAAATTTGTTTGGTAGGGAGATGGACCCAGGGGACTCCTGCACTACCTGCCTAGTTCTTCTACTCTGCCTGGCAGTCACCCATTCCCTTTCTGCCTGAGCAGTCTTTACCTGTGGTGTGACCACCTCCCTGTATGTGCTGTCCACGATGATCTCAGCTTCGCGGATGCTCCAGTGTCTCCAGCCGCTGCTCCAGATCCAAAACGCGGATTTTGAGTAGCTGCAGCTGGAGGCACCTCCTGCACACGTGCTCGCCCTGGGCACTGTAAGTGTCCCTGACTTTCCCCTGGAGGAGCACTCCACGCTGCCGAGCTGCCCTGCCATGACTTACCCTTAATTTATCCCCTTAAATTACCCAAAAATTACACGAGGGACCTTGATTCCCTAAAAAAAACCTACCTACTATATTAAAAAAAACTGTAGATCTTTCTCTTTACTTTTAGTCACTTACCCAGCTATTTAGAATTATTCCCTAACAGCGGTTACTCACCAACCAATCACCTTGTAGCTTTCCTGTGATGTCACTGTTGACTTTTTTCTTTTTTTTTGCCGAACTCCGGCGCGCCTGGATTTCTCTCATACAGGTCCGCTCCTCTTTGCTCCGCTTCCTGCCACTGAGCCAATTTTGTATCCAGCTTGCCATATTTCCTTGGATCCCATGGACCTTTTTTTTAAACTAGTCTGCCATGTGGGACCTTGTCAAAAGCCTTGCTAAAATCCATGCAGACCTTATCAACTACACTACCCTTAGCAATCCTCCTTGTTACTTCCTCAAAACATTCAATCAAGTTAGTCAGACATGACCTTCACTTAACAAATCCATGCTGACTATCCTTGATTAATCCATGCCTTTCTTAGTGACAGTTTATCCTGTCTCTCAGAATTGATTCCAACAATTTGTCCACTACCAAAGTTAGACTGACTGGCCTGTTGTTACTCGGTCTATTCCTTGCTCCCTTTTTAAACAAAGGTACAATGTTAGCAGATCTCCAATCCTCCAGCACCACACCTGTATCCAGTGAGGATTGAAAAGTGATGGTCAGACCTTCTGCTATTTCCTCCCCGGTTTCTTTTAACAGCCTGGGGTACATTTCATCTGGCTCTGGTGATTTATCCACCTTCAAGGACGCTAATCCCATTAATACTTCTGCTCTCCTTATGTTTATCACATACAATATTTCACACT
The DNA here is from genome assembly GCF_036365525.1 of Heterodontus francisci. Lineage (NCBI taxonomy): Eukaryota > Metazoa > Chordata > Chondrichthyes > Heterodontiformes > Heterodontidae > Heterodontus > Heterodontus francisci. The sequence continues at coordinate 24,688,895 of NC_090383.1, forward strand.
CCTCCTCCTTAACTACAATATCTGCATCGTCCCCCTCTTTTGTGAAGACAGATGCCAAGTATTCATTAAGAACCATACCCACATCTTCCGCCTCCACACATAGGTTACCTTTATAGTCTTATATGGACCCTATTCTTTCCTTAGTTATCCTCTTACTCTTACTGTAAGATCACCTTGATTTTGCTTGCCAATATTCTTTCATGCCCTCTCTTTGCTTTCCTAATTTCCTTTTTGATTTCACCCCTCTACTTTCTATATATCTCTCGGCTTTCTGTAGTAGGGTTATCTCTGTCTGACATAAGCTTTCCTTTTCTGCTTTATCATACCCTGTAAGCACCTTTACATCCAGTCCCAGTCTTTTACTTTATGGGAACATGTTGACTCTGAACCCCTTGAATCTCCCCTTTGAATGCCTCCCACTGCTCTGACACTGATTTATCTTCCAGTAGTTGTTTCCAGTCCACTTCTGCTAAATCACTTCTCAGCTTAGTAAAATTGGCCGTTACCCAATTTAGAACTTGAACTCCAGTTCTATCTTTGTCCTTTTCCCTAATTATGTTAAAACTAACTGAATTATGATCACTACCACCAAAATGCTCTCCCATTGCCATTCCTTCCAGCTGCCCAGCTTCATTTCCTAAAATGAAGTCCAGAACTGCACCCTCTCTATTGGACTTCTACAAACTGGCCAAAACAGTTCTCCTGAATGCATCTTAAGAATTCTGTTCCCTCCATTCCTTTCACACTAAAACGATCCCAGTTAATATTGAGATAGTTAAAATCCCCTACTATTCCTGTCCTATTGTTTTTCTTCTCAGAGATTTGCCTATATATTTACTTTTCTATCTCCCTCTGACTGTTCAGGGGTCTATAGTACACTCCCAGTAGTGTGACTGTCCCATTTTTGTTCCTCTCAATTGACGATCCTTCTAAGATATCATTGCTCTTCATAGCTGTAATTGCTTCTCTAACTAAAATTCCTTTTCATCCCCCTCTCTATTTCATCTGAAAACCCTGTAACCAGGAATGTTAAGCTGCCATTCCGGTCCTTCTTTATGCCATGTTTCTGTAATAGCTATGATATCATACGACCACGTTTCTATCTGTGCCCTCAACTCGTCTGCTTTATTTGCTATACTCCTTGCCTTGAAGTATATACCCTCGAGCACTGCCAAACTCTTTTTTAAAATTTTCTATCCTTTGTTTCCTCTGCCTTCCAGACCCGCTCACCAATTTTCTGCCTTCCATTTCCATTTTTGATTTTGCCCCATCTGAGTCTACCCTCAGGTTCCCATCCCCCTGGCAAACTAGTTTAAACCCTGCCCAACAGCACTAGAAAACTTCCAGGCAAGGATATTGGTCCTAGCCCTGTTGAGGTGCAAACTGTCCAGTTTGTACAGGTCCCACCTTCCCCAGAACCATTCCCAATGCCCCAGGAAGCCCTCCTATACTATATATCAAAATGCTTCAGTAGAAGTTATTGTTTAGTTGTATTTCATATGTTTTAGCATATATCTGAAGGATTGATTTTACTTACAAAGGGGGATTTAAAGGCCAAGCTAGCTGCAATGGTCAGAGCAGGATCAAGGCAACGGAAGATGGCGCCAAACAACATTAGTTTTCCAATGCGGACGTCGACTGGCAAAAAGGCTAAGTGATACCCCAAGGGAGTGAGCGTTTCATCTGGTGTGAGGGCCCCGAGGTCCTGCAACCGATTTTTAGCTGCTTTCAAACCTTCTTCCATGGGTGGTTCGACCAGACGTGACAGAACAGACTCCAAATCATGATTTGCAAAAATGTCCAGAACTTTGATCCTAGATAAAGAGCAAAAAATATAATTCACAAATTAAATTTTTCTTTTAATTCTCCACAATAAATAATTATCTAGAATACTAACTACAAAGCTACTTCAAAGACTGCAGTCATAATTGATAACTTAGTCCAGTGGGAAAGAAACATTTTGAGCTTAAATATATCCCAGTAAACTGAAACGGGTTCCATTCAATACTGAATATTGGCAATAAAAATCAGAAGGAAAATGAGCAGATAAATTATTTTGTCGATGCAGTTTCTTTTAGCACAATCTCTCTCCACACTACCAGACTCCATTGCAGTACTGAGGGAATGCTGCAATGTTGGAAATGCTGGCTTTCAAATGAGATGTTAACCTGAGGCCCCGTCTGCTCCCTCAAGTGGACATAAAAGATCTTCGAAGAACAGCAGGAGAGTCCTCCCCGTGTCCAGGCCAATATTTATCCATCAACCAATATTGCTAAAATAGATCATCATGTCATTACCTCATTGTTTTTGGGACCTTACTGTGTGCAAATTGGCTGCCACATATCGTACATTACAATGAGTGCACTTCAAAAGTACTTCATTAGCTGTAAAGTTATTTGGGATGTGCTGAGATCATGAAAAGTGTGAAAATTTAAGTCTTTATATCTTTCCTTCCTATGAGAAGGCAGGCTGCACACCTACGATTGAAGGGTACCATCTCCACAGTATCCCAATATTTCATAGCATTCACATGCATGGGAATATACTTTGAAGATTACCTGTTCTATTGGATCGCCAGTAATGAATAAAACTGAAAATTTTGCTATGGCACTCATACTGCTGTGGCAGGTGGGTCCAGTTCAATTTTACAACTCCAATCAGCTCCATCCTGGGCATATTGAGTCTTTTACTCACTGTAATTCATTGAGTACTTCTCACTCCCATGCAAATCACAGTCCCATTTGATGCTGTAGAATTGCAACTCACTCAGCCCAACAGAACATTTTCAATGGCACAAGGGTAGGCTGAATAAACTCCGGTGCCTTATAAAACCTTGCAGCGCAGGAGGAGATGATTTGGCCATTGCGCCTGTGCTGACTCTTTAAAACAGCACTTCAATTTCGTTTTTATTTGTTTCATCGGTTGTGGGCATCGCTGTCAAGTCCAGCATTTGTTGCCCATCCCTAATTGCCCTCGAGAAGATAGTGGAACTGCTGTAATCCATCTGGTGTGAGTACACCCACAGTGCTGTTAGGACGGGAGCTCCAGGATTTTGTTCCAGCGACAGTGAAGGAAGAGCAATATATTTTTAAGTCAGGATGGCGTGTGGGTTGGAGTGGAACTTGCAGATGATGGTGTTCCCATGTGTCCTTCTGGGTGGAAGATGTCATGGGTTTGGAAGGTGCTGTTGAAGGAGGCATGGTGAGTTGCTGTAGTGCATCTTGTATATGGTACACACTGCTGCCACTGTGCGCTGATGGTAGAGGGAGTGAATGTTTAAGGTGGCGGGTGGGGTGTCAGTCAAGCAGGCTACTTTGCTCTGGATGGTATCGAGCTTCCAGACTGTTGTTGGAGCCACACTCATCCAGGCAAGTGCACAGTATTACATGACACCCTAACTTGTGCCTTGTAGATGATGGCCAGGCTTTGGGGAGTCAGGAGGTGGGTTAGTTGCCACAGAATTCCCAGCATCTGACCTGCCAGTATTTATGTGGCTGCTCCAGTTCAAATTCTGAACAATGGTAACCCCCAGGATGTTGATAGTGGGGGATTCAGTGATGGTAATGCCATTGAATGTCAAGAGGAGACGTGATTCTCTCTTGTTGGAGGTGGTCATTGTCTGGCACTTGTGTAGCACGAATGTTACTTGCCACTATTAGCCAAGTCTGAATGTTATCTAGGTCTTGCTGCATATGGACAGGGACTGCTTTAGTATCTGAGGAGTTGTGAATGGTACTGAACATTGTACAATCATCAGCAAACATCCCCATTTCTGACCTAATGAAAAAGCTGAAGATGGTTGGCCTAGGACACTATCCTGAGGAACTCCTGCAGGAGTGTCCTGGGGCTGAGATGATTGGCCTCCAACAACCACAACCAGCTTCCTTTATGCTAGGTATGACTCCAACCAGTGGAGAGTTTTCCCTGATTCTCACTAACCTCAATAGGGCTAGGGCTCCTTGATGTCACACTCGGTCAAACGATGCATTGATATCAAGGGCAATCACTTTCACCTCACCTCTCGAGTTCAGCTCTTGTGTCCATGTTTGGACCAAGGCTGTAATGAGGCCAGGAGCCAAGTGGTCTCACTTCCCTGGTCTTTCCCATTACCCTGAAACTACTTTTCTTTTCAAGTCTGTATCCAATTTCCTTTGTTACTCTTGAATCTGCTTCTATCACTCTTTCAAACAGTGCATTCCAGATCATAACAATTCACTGCATTAAAAAATAAATTCTCCTCGTCTCCCTGCTGGTTCCTTTGCCAATTATCTTAATCTGTGTCCTCTAGTTACTGATCCTCCTACCAGTTGAAAGAGCTTATCCTTATCTACTCCTAGCATCAAACAAGCATCGCTTTGCATTGAAGCGCAGAGGGTTCCAAATGAAATGGAGTGGACCAGGTCTGGTTTGAGACTGCTCAAATTCAGTTCATTTTGGGACTTATATAGGTTGCTGTAGAGAAACTGTACATGCTATGTGCCAGTCGTGGATCAGTTGGTAACACACTGATTCAGAAGGCTGAGAGTGCAAATTCCAATCCAGGGACTTGAGCACAAGGTCAAGGCAGAAACTCAAGAGCAGTACTGTTGGAGGTACCATCTTTTGGATGGCACATTAACCCGAGGTCCCATCTTCCCTCTTGGTTTTTTAAAAAATTCATTCATGGGATGTGAGAGTCGCTGGCCAGGCCAACATTTATTGCCCATCCCTAATTGCCCTTGAGAAGGTGGTGGTGAGCTTCCTTCTTGAACCGCTGCAGTCCATGTGGGGTAGGTACACCCACAGTGCTGTTAGGAAGGGAGTTCCAGGATTTTGACCCAGCGACAGTGAAGGAACGGCGATATAGTTCCAAGTCAGGATGGTGTGTGACTTGGAGGGGAACTTGCAGGTGGTGGTGTTTCCAAGCATTTGCTGCCCTTGTCCTTCTAGTTGGTAGTGGTCGCGGGTTTGGAAGGTGGTCTAAGGATCCTTGGTGCGTTGCTGCAGTGCATCTTGTAGATGGTACACACTGCTGCCACTGTGTGTCGGTGGTGGAGGGAGTGAATGTTTGTAGATGGGGTGCCAATCAAGTGGGTTACTTTGCCCTGGATGGTGTCGAACTTCTTGAGTGTTGTTGGAGCTGCACCCATCCAGGCAAGTGGAGAGTATTCCATCACACTCCTGACTTGTGCCTTGTAGATGGTGGACAGGCTTTGGGGAGTCAGGAGGTGAGTTACTCGCCGCAGGATTCCTAGCCTCTGTCCTGCTCTTGTAGCCACGGTATTTATAAGGCTACTCCAGTTCAGCTTCTGGTCAATGGTAGCCCCTAGGATGTTGATAGTGGGGGATTCAGCGATGGTAATGCCATTGAATGTCAAGGGGAGATGGTTAGATTCTCTCTTGTTGGAGATGGTCATTGCCTGGCACTTGTGTGGCGCGAATGTTACTTGCCACTTATCAGCCCAAGCCTGGATATTGTCCAAGTCTTGCTGCATTTCTACACGGACTGCTTCAGTATCTGAGGAGTCATGAATGGTGCTGAACATTGTGCAATCATCAGTGAACATCCCCACTTCTGACCTTATGACTGAAGGAAGGTCATTGATGAAGCAGCTGAAGATGGTTGGACCTAGGACACTACCCTGAGGAACTCCTGCAGTGATGTCCTGGAGCTCAGATGATTGACCTCCAACAATCACAACCATCTTCCATGGGACTATTTTGAAAAGAAGCAGGGAAATTCGCCTGACCAACATTTATCCTTCAATCATAAGCACTAAAAAAGCAGATTATCTATCATATTATCTGTGGGAGGTAGCTGTATCCCAATTGGCTGCCACATTTCCTAGATTACAACACTTCAGAAATACTTCCATGTACAGCGCTTTGGGACCCCAAAGTCATGAAAGACCATAGAGAAATGCAAATTCTTTCTTTTTACATTTAAAATCGACTGCAAATTTGTTAAGTTGGAATCAATATTTTTTTCTTCGCATGCAGTTATTTTAGAGAACATGTAATTGTTGGGATTCAATGAACAATTGTCTCCAACCTTAGACAAAGCTGTTCCAGTGGCACCCTCTTGATCTCGGGCAGCTGCAGCTCCTGGAGGTGATGACGGTACCAGTGACTGGTAAACAGGTGGAAGCAGATCCCTGAGGCTACACGCCCAGCTCGACCCTTCCTCTGCTGGGCATTAGCTCGTGATACCCAGGTGTCCTCTAGACTCTCCATCCCTTTGCATGGGTCATACCTGCGGGTCAACAAGAACGTGACAAAGTCAGACGAGGTTCATACTGTACTCCCATATAACATTAAGCTTTCAAATTTAAGGCCAAAAGCTAAAATACCTTGCAACACATATGATGGTGAATACATCATCAGGGGAATGGGACTAATCAGATAGCTCTTTCAAAGAGCCAACGCAGGCAAATGGGACAAATGGTTTCCTTCCGTTTGCTACAAGATTCTATGATTATATGACGATCAACTTTACATACCTCCCAACTGTCCCTGATGTGTATGGCTACACCACCTCCTTTCAGTCCTCTATGAACAATCCATACCCTGAATGTTAAACTGATTTCCATCCTCTGGCTTTAGCCATGTTTCTGATATTCCCATGACATTGCAATTCCCTAATGGTACAACAGCTTCCAGTTCTGCATCTCATTACTAATGCTTCCATCATTCAGGTATAAATACCTTATTGGACATTTGCCTCATTTCCTGTGTCCTAGTGTCTGCTTTTTTCTGGGTTCTGATATATATAAGTCTCTGGGTTTCTTTATCTATATCCACCTTTTAACAACCTTCTGCCCCCTGGTCAGTACTATCTGGGATCTGATTACTTCTCTGCCCTCCCCCCACCTATCTACTTAAAACAATTCCCAATTGCTGCACCAATGTTCCTTGAAAGCCTTTCTCCCTACTTGAATTAGGTGCAGCTATCTCTCTTGTGCTGGTCCTTTTTATTCAGAAAATATTCCCAAGTATTTGTATAGGTTAGCATTGTTGTTTTCATAGCATAGAAGGAGTTAAATCTGTCCATCGTGCCTGGAATGGTCCTTTGAAAGAGATGTCCAATTAGTCCTACTCCTTCGCTCTTTTCCCATAGTCCTGCAAAGTCTTCACCTTCACCACCCTTTCAGGCTGCGAATTCCAGATCTTAACAACTTGCTACATAAAAAAGTCCTCTCATCTCCCCTCTGGTTCTTTTGCCCCCAGTTTCATAGCCACTTGTGCACATCCTCAGTTTACCACAACCAGAGAGCATCAGCCTCCTTACAATCCCTGACATGATGAATTGCGTTATCTTTAGCCACGAGTCATTAGATCCTGAATTGGCACAATCCCAAAACCAATCGTACTGATAACCCTTAACATAAGGTGGTTGTCTATGCCGGATTGAAATTTTGCTCGAGAGGTTAAAAGTTGGCAACCTAACCCACAGTTCCACTGTCTCCAATAAGTCACTTTTTTTTGGTGTTATTCTGTACCTCTTTTCCTTCATCTTGCCGGAATCAATAACATAAACAACATCATCAATGGTGACTGAAGTTTCAGCAATGTTGGTGGAAATTATAATTTTGGTAGTTCCTTCAGGAGGGCGCAAGAAGACAGCTTGTTGGTCCTCACTGGACAGTGAAGAGTGCAGTGGGTGTATAACACACCTGGAAGAGAACAGTTTATTGCACAATGAAGAATGTTTGTTGGCAATAGTTTGAAAATGGTGAAGTTATCTGAAATGTTTTGCCATTCATTAATACAGGGAGAGAGAAAATCACAAACAGTAACATTAAGTTAAATTTATTAATTACACATAAAATTATAGTTTAAAGAGAACTAGTCTCCCTGTGCCGAACTATCCCCACTCAAAATTCTGGAGTGGCAGTGTGTTTGTAGGCCTCACCATCGTTGGTCTGTAACCAGTTGCAAGGAGATGGAACCCAGGGTGATGCCCCTCTGAGAGCTTTTGGACTCTGCACAGCAACTACCCATAAAAATATGACTGATAAATAAAAATCGAGCAAGTGGAGGATCAGCTGCCCATATCATACAAATCGAACATCCAAACGTAATTTTTTTTTTCAATTCGTTCGGGTGATGAGGGCGTCGCTGGCTAGGCCAGCATTTATTGCCCATCCCTAATTGCCCTTGAGAAGGTGGTGGTGAGCTGCCTTCTTGAACCGCTGCAGTCCTTGTGGTGTAGGAACACCCACAGTGTTGTTAGGAAGTGAGTTCCAGGATTTTGACCCAGCGACAGTGAAGGAACGGCGATATAGTTCCAAGTCAGGATGGTGTGTGGCTTGGAGGGGAACTTGCAGGTGGTGGTGTTCCCATGAATCTACTGCCCTTGTCCTTCTAGGTGGTAGACGTCGTGGGTTTGGAAGATGCTGTCGAAGGAGCCTTGGTGAATTGCTGCAGTGCATCTTGTAGATGGTAGACACTACTGCGTCTGTAGTGGAGGGTGTGAATGATGAAGGTGGTGAATGGGGTGCCAATCAAGTGGGATTCTTTGTACTGGATGGTGTCGAGCTTCTTGAGTGTTGTTGGAGCTGCACCCATCCAGGCAAGTGGAGAGTATTTCATCACACTCCTGACTTGTGCCTTGTAGATGGTGGATAGGCATTAGGGAGACAGGAGGTCAGTTACTCGCTGCAGAATTCCTAGCCTCTGACCTGCTCTTGTAGCCACAGCATTTATGTGGCTGGTCCAGTTCAGATTCTGGTCAATGGTGACACCCAGGATGTTGATAGTGGGAGATTCAGCAATGGTAATGTCATTGAATGTCAAGGGGAGATGGTTAAATTTCCTCTTGTTTGAGATGGTCATTTCCTGGCACTTGTGTGGCACGAAAGTTCATTGCCACTTATCAGCCCAAGCCTGGATGTTGTCCAGGTCTTGCTGCATATGGACATGGGCTGCTTCTATCTGAGGAGTTGCAAGTTGTGCCAAACATTGTGCAATCAGCAGCGAACATCCCCATTCTGACCTTATGATGGAGGGAAGGTCATTGATGGTGCAGCTGAAGATGGTTGGGCCTGGGACACTACCCTGAGGAACTCCTGTGGTAATGTCCTGGGACTGAGATGATTGATCTCCAATAATCACAACCATCTTCCTTTGTGCTAGGTATGACTCCAACCAGTGGAGAGTTTTGCCCGATTCCCATTGACTCCAGTTTTGCTACGACTCCTTGATACCATACTCAGTCAAATGTTGCCTTGATGTCAAGGGCAGTCACTCTCACCTCACATCTGGAGTTCAGCCCTTTTGTCCATGTTTGAACCAAAGCTGTAATGAGGTCAGGAGCTGAGTGGCCCTGGTGGAATCCAAACTGAGTGTCAGTGAGCAGGTTATTGCTCAGCAAGTGCCACTTGATAGCACTATCGACGATCCCTTCCGTCACTTTGCTGATGATCGGGAGTAGGTAATTGGATGAGTCGGATTTGTCCTCTTTCTTTTGTGTACAGGACATACCTGGGCAATTTCCCACATTGCCGGGTAGATGCCAGTGTTGTAGCTGTACTGGAACAACTTGGGTAGGGGCGCAGCTAGTTCTGCAGCACAAGTCTTCAGTACTATTGCCGGAATGTTGTCAGGGCCCAATGCCTTTGCAGTATCCAGTGCCTTCAGCCATTTCTTGATATCACATGGAGTGAATCGGATTGGCTGAAGACTGACACCTGTGATGCTGGGGACCTCAGGAGGAGGCAGAGATGGATCATCCAATTGGCACTTCTGGCTAAAGCTGGGTGCATATGTTCAGCCTTGTCTTTTGCACTGATGAACTGGGCTCCCCCATCAGAAAGGATGGGGATATTTGTGGAGCCTCCTCCTCCTGTCAGCTGTTTAATTGTCCACCACCATTCATGACTGGATGTGGCAGCACTACAGAGCTTAGATCTGATCCGTTGGTTGTGGGATCACTTAGCCCTGTCTATTGCATGCTGCTTCTGCTGTTTGGCATGCAAGTAGTCCAGTGTTGTAGCTTTACCAGACTGACACCTCATTTTTAGGTATGCCTGGTGGGCTCCCGGCATGCCCTCCTGAACTCTTCATTGAACCTGGGTTGGTCCCCCAGCTTGATGGCAATGGTAGAGTGGGGGATATGCCGGGCCATGAGGTTACAGATTGTGCTCGAGTACAATTCTGCTGCTGCTGATGGTCCACAGCGCCTCATAGATGCCCGGTTTTGAGTTGCTAGATCTGTTCAAAATTTATCCCATTTAGCAGGGTGGATGTGCCACACAACACAATGGGGGTATCCTCAGTGTGAAGACAGGACTTCGTCTCCACAAGGACAGTGTGGTGGTCACTCCTACCAATACTGTCATTGACAGATGCATCTGCCACAGGTAGCTCGGCGAGGACAAGGTCAAATAGGTTTTTCCCTCTTGTTGGTTCCCTCATCATCTGCCGCAGACCCAGTCGAGCAGCTATGCCCTTTAGGACTCAGCCAGCTCGGTCAGTAGTGGTGCTACCGAGCCACTCTTAGTGGTGGACATTGAAGTCCCCCACCCAAAGTACATTTTGTGCCCTTGCTACCCTCAGTGCTTCTTCCAATTGGTGTTCAACCCACAGAAACACTGATTCATCAGCTGAGGGGGGACGGTAGGTGGAAATAAGCAGGAGGTTTCCTTGCCCATGTTTGACCTGATGTCACGAGACTTCATGGGGTCCGGAGTCAACATTGAGGACTCCCAGGGCAACTCCCTCCTGACTGTATACCACTGTGCTGCCACCTCTGGTGGGTCTGCCCTGCCAGCGGGACAGGACATACCCGGGGAAGCAAGGTATGATTCCGTGAGTATGACTATGTCAGGCTGTTGCTTAACTAGTCTGTGGGACAGCTCTCCCAGTTTTGGCACAAGCCCCCAGATGTTCATAAGGAGGCCTTAGCAGGGTCGACAGGGCTGGGTTTGCCATCGTCATTTCTGCTGCCTAGGTCAATGCCAGGTGGTCCGTCTGGTTTCATTCCTTCTCTTAGATTTGTAGTGGTTTGATACAACTAAGTGGCTTGCTAGGCCATTTCAGACAGCACTTAGGAGTTGACCACATTGCTGTGGGTCTGGAGTCACATGTAGGCCAGACCAGGTTTGGACGGCAGATTTCCTTCCCTAAAGTACATTAGTGAACCAGATGGGTTTTTACAACAATCAGCAATGGTTTCATGATCACCACTAGAGTAGCCTTTTAATTACTGATTTATTCATCATCAAATTCCACCACCTGCCTTGGTGGGATTTGAACCCATGTCCCCAGAGCATTACTCTGGGGCTCTAGATTACTAGTCTAGCAACATTACCACTATGCCACCGCCTCCCTGCAATTGTTTTCAGAAGTACACGCACAAAACCTTCACAGTGAAATCAAATACGAACAGCTATAAAATGTATAAAGTAAGACTAGCTTTGGTACAATACAGGACCAAAATGGAACTTCCACATGTCCTCTGTTGCAAAGTTACCCCTCAACTCCCTAATTTTAGTCAAACACTTGTTTTCTCTTGTAACTCAAGTCTATTAAACCCAATTCTATCCAAGATGTGAAGACTGCTCCAGCTGAAGAGAGCTTTGTAGTATCTTTCTCTCAACCCTGGACTGGATACCGGAAAAGGCTCGTGGCCCGATGGGGGATCACTCTCTCACCTCTAGCTTCTGACTTCTGTTTCCATCCCAGAATATTACCATAGCCAGTGCTTCTCTGAACTTTCTATGTTCCAAATTTACCATCCTGCATGCTCTTCCTTCTTCTTACATCTTCGAGTTGAAATCAAGATTAGTTACACAGCCTCTTACTCATTCTTACGCAAAACTTCAAAAAAGTGTACAACTGCTTACCTCTTTGAATCTTTTCTTCCTCTACAATTTTAAGTCTTTTCAAACCAAATCATTAATTTCTGATCACCCAGTTTTAAAAAAAAACAAACTCTTTCCCACCTTGGTAGTATCCTGCAATTATAGATTAGGTTTAGGACAAATCTCCCTGTTGTTCCCTCCGCCCCACCACCCAATGAGGGGAGAACCATTTGGAATTTTCATCGCAATATCAAGTACAAGACATAATGACAGATTCCAATGTAATTTACAGCATGGTGTAATGTACTTGCATAATAAACAATAAAAAAACTATGAAGTTGGGGCCTTTTAAAAGATATATTCAACGTTAACCAGCTCTTTCCATTCCGTTTAACTCATAGAAATTTATGGCACAGGGAGGTTATTTCACCAATTATGTCTGTGACACCTCTATGAAAGAGTAATTTACTCAAGTCCTTTTACCCTATCCCTTTTATTTACTTATCAAATATTTATTCATTTCCTTTTTAAAAGCTGTTGTGGACCCCACTTCCACCATTATTTCTGGTAGGACATTCCATGTCCTAACAACTCTCCATGTGGAAAAAAAAATCCTAGTTTCTCCCTTCTTTCTTTCAGCGACAATCTTGGGTCTTCTAACTGTTGACTCACTGACCAGTGGAAGTAGGTTTCCCCTCTTTACATTATCAAAACGTTTAGTGAAAAAAGCCCGTTTCTCTAGTCTTTCTTCATAACTGAAGTCCCTCATCCTTGGTTTCATCTTAGCGAATCTCTCGTGGATTTTTCATGACCTTGACACCCTCATTAAAATAGGGCACCCAGAAGTGTCCCAAATAATGAGCTCAGCCTTATTTTACCCTTATGAGTCACAAACCTTTTGTTGTGCCTGTTGTTGAAGAAAGGGTTAGATTGAAGCTGTTCGTACAACATTTTGATTTCTGCCAGGCCAGGCAAGAATATTAAAACAGCACCTATTGGAATAATTAAATAAAATAATTAAAATAGCAAAAACACATGAAACATGACTTTGTTATTCTCGCACTTTGTAACTGCCTAGTAACCACAAAGATTTCTAAATTAGGTTTTTTATTAGATCACTAAGCTTCCTTAATAAAAGGAAACAGACTATCCATTAGACATACTGCAAATCGTCTCACTCAGGAGCAGAAAGGAAGCAAAACCATTTCTTATTTAATACACAACTTGACAGGTCTCGTGTTGTATTTGGAAAAATGAAACCTATTTTCAGTTAAGTTTAAAATCATGGAAAGGGAGAAGAGAGCGAGATAGCTTGTTCATTCTACTGAAAATATACAACAAATAAGGGGAATTGATAGGTCAGATTACTCCACGGGGACAGGCAGCTTGCTCATAGAATTGCACAGAAAAGAAGGAGGCCATTCAGCCCATTGTGCCTATGCTGGCTCTTTGAAAAAGCCATCCAATTAGTCCCACTCACCCTGATCTTTCTCCATAGCCCTGCAATTTTTTTCCTTTTTGATTATATATCCAATTCCCTTTGGAACGTTACTACTGAATCTGCTTCCACCAGATTCCAGATCATCGCAACTCATTACGTAAAAACATTTCTCTTCATCTCCCCTCTGGTTATGTTGCCATTTATCTTAAATCTGTGGCCTCTGGTTACTGACCCTCCTGACAGTGGAAACAGTTTTTCCTTATTTGCTCTCAGAAAACTCCCCACAATTAGGAACATAATCCCCCTTTAACCTTCTCTGCTCTAATGAGAACACTCCTTGCTTCTCAAGTCTTTCCATATAATGCAACTTCCTCATCCTTGGTACCATTATAGGAAATCGCCACTTGACATCCTAAACACGAACCACCCAAGGTAATGCTTGACTGAACTAACTGGCCCTGGAAGTAAGCTATCTGGTAGTAAGTCATTTCTGAGGGGGAATAAACAATATGTCAGAGAGGGATGAGTAGGGGTGGTGGGAGCTGGTCAAGTCAGATTGAAAAAGGGATCAGAATGGGAGTCCTGAAGCTGTAGAGTAAACAAGAGGTAATGGAGAGTTAATTTTACTGCTCCTGCCAGGAGTAGTTGAGCACACTTTGCAGAATGAGCCACAGTACTACCACAAAAATGACTTGTTTATAAGATGACTACCACCACTTCAATCCCATACAATGTCTTGAATTTCTAATTTGATATTAGAGTATATATACACTAATATAGAATTCTTTAGTTACTGTGCATGTGGTGTACAGGTTGCTCAGACCCAAATAGAAATCCAATTAACTTACAGACTCATGAAATGCCCATGTAAGCTTCCCTAGTATCCTCAGATACTCGTCTGAAACCTATGCTATGACTTCAGTGCAGTACTGAGGGACAGCTGCACTGTTGGAGGTGCCGTCTTTCAGATGAGATGTTAAACAGAGGCTCCATCTGCCCTCTCAAGTGAACAGAAACAGTGCTTGGGATCTTTTATAAGAAAAGCAGGAAAGTTCTCACCGGTGTACTGGCCAACATTTATCCCTCAAACAACATCACAAGGACAGATTACCTGGTCATTATCACATTGCTCTTTGTGGGATCTTGCTATGCACCACATTTCCTACATTAGCAGTGACTACATTTCACTTCATTGTCTTAATTATATATTAATTGTGTTTAATTATAAGTAGGTGGTGGGCATTAACTGGGGATTCACATGTGCCCTATAAATAGACACAGACTAAAACGGTGGTTGTTGGGTTAGCAAGTGTATACTTATAATATGTAACTCTCAATAAATATACAAGTGTGTAATGGCTGGTTCCAAATCTGTCATTTGCCAACTGGCTTTCTGGAATAGAACATGGTAGCAGAGAATGGTTGCCTAAAGTTGAAGGTTGGAAGCTAAGAAAAAAAAAATTCAGACAGAAACCTACAATCCTAGTAGCCATTGCGAAAAATGGCAGAAAGCAAGTGTAAACTGTCAGGGTTTGATTACCCTCTGACGTTCTCGAAGTCTGAACCATATGACCAGTGGAAGAATGAAGTGGCTAAATAGACACGGGTTACATCCCTACCAAAGAGGAAACAAAGTATGGCTTTGGCATTGTTGCTTCCTACCAGAAATAGAATCAAAGAAATAGAAGCAAAGTAATTTGTGAGCTGCATGCCTGTCAGCTGGATAGTGAAGGAGGTTTGGACCTTCCATCAGAGTTCTTGGATGAAATCTACAAGAAAGATGATCTGTTAAATGCCTATGAAGTATGGTCAGAATTTGATAGATTGTGCAAAACAGATGAACATTCCATGGAAGAATATATCGTGGACTTTAACAGAATTTATAAAAGATTGGCGAAATTCAAGTTGGGGATCCCTGGATCAGTATTAGTGTTTATTGCTAGATTGTGCTAAGGTGTCTCATTTGCACAGGCTCCTCAGTTCTCAGAGGGGGAGATCGTGTTGGATTAGAAGTCTGCTGCCTTAAATATTCCTGGGCAAACAGTCATTTCCTTCAGCCTTCGTGGAATAAATGGGACATTCGGAACAAAGGGACAAATGGGACAAAGAATAGAGGAGTCAATGCCAAATTTTGAAATGATCCCATTACTGGAAGCAGGCATCAATGGAAGAGTTAAAGAAAGGCAGAATGAAGATGAAAGCACCTTTAGCCTATCTGTTACAGCAGGAGACAGAATCAGCTAATGAATTCCAGTAATGCCCAAGGAACATTAATAGGGGCTTCAGATGTGATTTGAACTATCATTATACAATGAACTGCCTAAAGCGGAGCGGTAAGATTCTTGAAAGGACACATGATTAAGATAATTTTGAGGAAGAGAAGATGATGATGGTGAATCCGAACAAATTAACTGGTCGTAAGGCGTTTTAATTCTGTAAAATAGTAACAGACTTGTTTAACTGCACAGTGCTGGATAGCGCTTGAACTTCAACAGTATATGAAATAGACTGGTTAAAATGTTACCTTGATTCAGTAAGTAATGAGGGTTGCTGCAAGATTAAGGAATATAGAAGTACTACTTGCTTTAGGTTTGGTGATGACAACACATTGAGGTCACTAAAGAGAATTATAATTCCATGTAAAATAGCTGGAGTAATCTATTTTATAAGTACTGATGTAATCTCTAGTGAGATACCTAGGCTGTTGAGTAAACCTTCCATGAAAAAGGCACAAATGAAATGTGACATGGCGCATGATAAGGCAATTATTTTTGGAAAGTCAGTGTATTTGCAGTTTATCCAGTCAGGACATTATTGTACCCCTTAAACAAAACCTGATGTTTCTCATCAGAGTGGTAGACAAGCATTCATGGCATCAGGTGATAAGAATCAGAGGAAAAAAAAAGCAAATTGTCTTATGGTTACATAGACAATTGGCTCACCCTACTTGCCAAAGTTTAAAAAGCCTGCTAAGAGGTGCAGGTGTGGTTGTTGTAGAGTATAGGGGGCTAATCGATGAGATTAGTGAGAAGTGTGAAATCTGTGGGGAAAAAAAAAGATATTGGAGGATGCTGCCAGATACTATTCTAAGCCTTCCTTTGATACATGATTTTAACAAGGTAGTTGTCTTGAACCTATAGATTTGGAGCAAATAAATATTTTCACTCTACATTTTGTAGACCTGGCGACCAGAATTAGTCTTTCTACAATAGTACATAGTAAGGGCAAAACGGTTATTATAGACAAAGTCATAGAGAAATCGATAGGGACTGGACTTGAGGCACCAGCAACATTTATGACTGATAATGGAGGGTAATTTGCCCATGACTAGTTCAGAGACATACATGAAAACATGAACATCATGGTTATGAATACCATAGCTGAAAGTCCTTTCAGCAATGGACTCTGTGAAAGGAATCATGTGGTAATTGATGAAATGCTGCATAAAATTTTAGCTGATCAACAGCTCAGGCATGGGCAGTTCATGCAAAGAATTCACTCCAGATAGTTGGAGGGCATAGTCCCTATCAATTAGTCCATGGACAAAATCCCAAATTGCCCTCTGTGCTGTACCATAGTCCTCTGGCCCTAGAAGGTACTACAATTAGTTCCTTTTTTTCTGCACATTTAAATGTTTTACATGCAGAGAAATTAGATTTTATCAAGGCTGAGGCCTCGAAGAGAATTCAGAGAGCCCTAAGCAATTGTGCAAGACCATCCAATACAGAATTTAATTCAGGAGATTTGGAGTATTATAAAAGAGAGGGTCATAGGGAATGGAAAGGCCCTGGTAAGGTAATAGGTCGTGATGGTAAGACAGTACTCAACAAACATGACAATCAAATGGTTAAGGTTTATTCCTGATAATTAATCACAATTAACTACAAAATCTTGGACTCTGAGCAGCTGATAAAAGTAAACGGTAAACCTTGCACCTCTAATGTTCACATATTTTATGATAGAGGTCCTGAGGAACAGAATACAGTAGATCAGGGGCTGGATAGTGGTAATATGAATAATCATGACACATTTGACAGAGCTATCACATCCAACGACCAATTGTCCAGAGTGGATACTCAGGTGACGTATATTCTAGAAGGGTCTGGTGAATGGAGGGATGCGGCAATTGCGGGATGTGCAGAAAAAGCTACTGGCAAGTTTAAATATTGGTTAAATGTTCAGGATGATGGCTAAGAAGTGAGGTCCATCGGCGACAGAGTGGAGGGTAAGAAAATGCAGTGCAAGTACTGATAGTGGGTCCGGAAGTGACTCGTGCGTCAGAAAACAATGTACCGGAGAAAGACCCTTCGAGAGTATAAGAGAGCAATCTCATAATAGTCAGGTTTGTGGGGCTTTTAAATATATTGGTACAGATATTAAGCCGAGTGGGTCTGGAATAACTTTAAATCAACATTATTTATAGAATATTACTCCCATACTGGTTAATTGTGCTAGATCAGCACAGAAAGATGATGTTATATCTAAAGAACAGACAGAGCAACTGCAAAGCTTGATTGGTCAGTTGAACTGATTGGGCACTCAGATTAGACCAGATGCTAGTTTTGATCTATTGGAGTTAAGTACTACAATGAAACACCCTAAAATAGAGAATGTCATAAGGGCAAATAAAACATTAAAGAAATTAAATCTAGAGAAATGTGTATTTAAGTTCCCATCCTTAGGTGACACAACATGAAACTAATCATTTCTAGTGATGCCTCACATGCTAATCTTCCTGATGTGTATTTGAGTGTAGCTTGTTTCATAACATTTCTTACAGGTGAAAATGAAAAATGTTGTTCTTTAGCTTAAGAGGTTAAGAAAATAAAAAGGGTCATTAAAAGTGCTTCAGCTGCTGAAACACTGGCTCCTGTAGATATGGGATTCCATTTGCCAAATATTTTACATGGGATTCTGTACAATGGGCACAGTGAAGATAGTATACCCATTGAATGTTATGTAGGTATTTGGTCATTGTGGGATAATGCACACTCCACGAAAAGTGAGTGTGAGTGAAGGTCACTGATCTTGCTGGCTTGACACAAATACTAGAGAGAAAGGAAATCCTTAAAATTAAATGGGTGGATGCAGGTCATCAACTGTCTGTTTTACAAAAAGAAATGAAGGTACAATCAAAGAAGTTGTTAGGGGTCCTAGAAGAGAGGCATCTCGCAATGTAATGCTTTGGATAGAAGATGGAAATTTTTGATTTGTTTTGAAATTTTGGTTGTGCATATTCACTTTAGTTTTTATTTAAAGAGAGAAAGGAATCTTAATTGCAATTTAATTATATGGAGATGGTAGGCATTAACTGGGGATTCACTTGAGCCCTATAAATAGACACAGACTAAAAGTGTGGTTGTTGGGTTTGGAAGTGTATGCTTGTAATATGTAACTATGCAAATAAATATAAAAGTGTGTAAAAATTGGCTCTAGTTCTATCATTCATCAACTGGCTTTCTGGAGTAGACCACTTGGCTGTTATGTGGTCTGGTATGTCTTGAGGTTGAGAAAGATGCCGTATAATAATATTATTGATTTTCTCTAGTTCCCATTTGCTCTCAGTAAATATTCTTGTTCAAGCATGAGGAACAATCATCTTACAGAAAACACTAGGCAGGTTTCAACTGGAGCAGAACTACACAAACCCTCTTCTGCACCTTCACCATACGCTTTTCCCCCAGCGGAACTGCGTCACTTGAACTGACCCTCGAAGCATGCAAGATTCAAGCATCAGACATGTGTTGGTCAATGGCCGCTTCAACGGCCTCTCTTAGAAATCATAGCTGTAAGTGCATAACAGACTGTATATGGTTCCACTAACCTGGGGGGTAATCGTGTTTTCCATCCACTATCCACTCTAATAGAGCTTCTATTAAATCCAAGTTGATCTTATCAAGGTCCATACCAGCCATAGTCTTTAATACAGACTTACTAACCCCTAAAAGGAAAAGAAGCACACTTATTAAAACAGTACAAGTGCAGCTACTGCCAGGAAACAAACTCTCAAGTATATTATTGCCACCTGCTGTGCAGTTCACCCATTGCATATAAACAGAAATGCACAGGTTTCCTATTCACTCCTTCCTAGTGTTCATAGAGACTATTTGAGTATTATTTAAGAATAATGTGTAGTAAACGTCGATTCACTGAATTTCTTCAAGCAAGAGCTGGACCTGTATCTGGCTGAGGTGGACATCACCTTGTTCAAGGAATAGGCTCTGCATAGCTTATCAGGATCAGAGTGATCTCCTGGGCTAGTTTTGATAGCTTAAGGGATTGGATAGGAATTCCAAGATACCGCCCCCCCCCCCCCCCCCCACTAAATTGGTGTGGGTTTTGATTCAAGTTTTTCGTCTCACCCACGAGATTACATGGTTTCGGATTGGGTGGGATATGTAGGTATTGTGATGCACAAAACATCGCAGTGTGGGACAGACTGGATGGACCAGAGGATCTTTACTTGTCGTCATTGTTCATATCTTGCACCAGCAATAAATAGAATAAAATCAATCCATAAATGACACCATAAAGTAGGAAAGAAGAGTACAAAGTATCATGGAGTAGACAAGCAATTTCCCAAATGGTCACTTTTGAAGGAGCTCAAAGTTGGTGAAAATCTGAAATGTGTGTGTGTTTGGAAAGTGATATTATCAAGACTTCTGAGTACAAGTGTTGCTTCAGGAACACTCACTTGGGAAAAGAATCAACAGACTGAACAGATCAAGTCATTTATAAAATCTAGTGTAAATACATCTTGTTAAATTTATAAAGTGCTGACACATTTAAAGATACAAATCAGAAATTAATTTCCATAATGTCTGTTTATGAAGCATATACTGCTGATTAAAAGTCCATTCTGAAATTTGGTCATTTTTTCAGTATTAGGTAGCACCAAATAATAACCCCACTTCTAACAGTACAGAGAGAGGATAATGTTACAAATGTCCTTCTATGTTTTGTAAAATATGTTTTTAAGGACTTATAGTTGAATTATGGACATTGATTCATCGGAAAGCTTGAAGAGATGCTGAACTTCGTAGGTTTTTTTTTAATAAAAAGAGGTCACCAGAAGGCTTCC
The DNA here is from genome assembly GCF_036365525.1 of Heterodontus francisci. Classification (NCBI taxonomy): domain Eukaryota; kingdom Metazoa; phylum Chordata; class Chondrichthyes; order Heterodontiformes; family Heterodontidae; genus Heterodontus; species Heterodontus francisci. The sequence continues at coordinate 24,709,200 of NC_090383.1, forward strand.
CGGACTTGGCTTGTAAACAAGCCCTTAGTTCTGTGAGGGGCGGCACAGTGGCGCAGTGGTTAGCATCGCAGCCTCACAGCTCCAGCGACCCGTGTTCAGTTCTGGGTACTGCCTGTGCAGAGTTTGCAAGTTCTCCCTGTGACCGCGTGGGTTTCCGTCTGGTGCTCCGGTTTCCTCCCACAGCCATAGACTTGCAGGTTGATAAGTAAATTGGCCATTGTAAATTGCCCCTAGTGTAGTGTAGTGTAGGGGGATGTGGTAGGGAATATGGGATTAGTGTAGGATTAGTATAAATGGGTGGTTGTTGGTCGGCACAGACTCGGTGGGCCGAAGGGTCTGTTTCAGTGCTGTATCTCTAAATAAAATACAATAAAAAAATAAGTAAATAAATGAAATAAAAAACTGGAAGGCACCTGTTTTCAGATAAAATACCAGCAGGGAGCTTGTTGTTTTGACTTGGAGAAGAGGTTTACAGAAAGGTGACAGGTCAAGATTTGGAGAGGTCAGGAGGCCTGACTTCTGGAATGTTTTTGGTTTCACTTTGAATTGTTAAAAAAAGACAGGTTTTTTTTGCCTGCCAAGAAAACCCATCTCATCCCTTTCTCTCTCTTGGAAAGAAATCCTGCATATCCAGTGTGTCAGTCTCCTCTTCCCTCCTGTATTTGAAGAAACCCTACATATCGAATGTGTGGGAACTGAAACCCCTGTTGCCGCATTTCTGCTGTGAGGCCTATCTGAAGTCTCTGTAGCTGCATTTCTTGGAAAGTCTCAAAGTGATCTTCAATATCACCTGGAAAGAACTGTTCTAGGAAGATCCCAGTGATAACCGTCTATACGTATTTGGGACACCAAACCAAAACAAATAACATCTTTCCATATCTCTCTTTCTTCTTCAAGAATGAGCAAGTATTCAGCCTAAATGGTTTAAAAAAAAAATTTTTTTTGTAACAGAGCTCTAAACAAAAATCCCTTTTATTTTTCTGGTTAATTGATGTATATATGTGTGTGTCTCTGTGTGACAGGCTAAGGTAAAAAGGGAACTTTAATATTTCAATCTGTGTGCTTATGCTTTAATTCATTACTGGTTAAGACTTGTTTTTACAATAAACTGATAATTTGTTGTTTGTTAAAGTAACCTGGTTGGTGTGTTTTATTCTGAGAAAAATAGAGTATATGATTGACTGTATCGGTAAGTGGGAAACTTTAAATATATATTGTGACCTGTGGAGAGGTGGAACTAGAATAAACAGTATACTCCTCCCGCCTCAGTTGTAACAATGAACAATGGCTAGGAGTGTACTACAAGACTATACAACACTTGAGTGGTTTGGATAACATTGTGAAGTACAACAATGGAAATAATTTTAACCAGTCTCCAAAACCTTGATCGGAGGCCTATTCGGGATGGGATACAGGTGTGGAGGAGACTGCAGAAGTATGGTGGGGCAAGATGTTGAGGGAATTGATATGACAAAACACTTGTTCTCATCGTATTACATATAGAATGACCATTTCTGGGGCAGCCCAAGATTCTATTCTTTTTCTCATTCACATGTTGCCTCTTTATGACATTATTAGTAGGCAAGGATGTATATGATAAAGACAGACTGTCCTATTTCTTGATCACTAGTACCCTCAACTCCATACCCATCCTAGTGTTGTTAGACGCTAAGTCATGGATAAAATGATAAAAAAAATGTTGGAAACTCTCAGCAGGTAACGTAGCATCTGTGAAGAGAACAGAGGAATTAACATTTCAGGTGGTGGACCCGATCATGGATGGACCAGACTTTGTCCAACTGAAAACTGGGAGACCAAAGCCACCTTATTCAGCTCCTACCAAAAACTATACACCAAATTTGATAAGTGACTTAATCTGTACATATTCTTGCTTCCTTTCAAATGCTCTGTGTCCTGTTTGATCCTGAGCTAAGATTCAAACCCACACATCCTACCCAAATACATTCATCAGCTTGCTGCTAAACACAAGCTCCAACACATTCAAAACTCCACATTCTGCCCCAAGTCTCATTCACCCATCACTCCTATCCATGAAGATTGCTCACACTCTCTCAGTGAATCATATTCAAAATCTTTGATCTCAAATATAAATCCATCCATGGCCTTGCTCCAACTTACATCTGCAAGCTCCTCACACTTGTGCTTTATTGCCCTCTGATACAGGCCTCCTATGCATCCCTACTCTCTCCACTGCACCACTGATGGTACAACCTTCACCTGTCTTGGACCTTCGTTTCAGAACTCTGTCTCGAAACCTCTCTGTTATTCTGCTTTTCCCCTGACTTTAAGAGTCTTCTTTGGCTCAGTGAGAAGTTAGAACATCGTGGGTTCAACCCCACTGAAGAGACTTGAGCACATATTCTTGGCTGACACTTCATTGTAGTATTGAGGGAAAGCTGCACAGTGGGAGATGCTGTCTTTCAGATGAGACTAAAACACGAGCACCATTCATTCAAAGAAGAGGAGTGTGTCCTGGCCAATATTTATCCTTCAACCAACATCACAAAGATAGCTAACTTGCACTTATATAGTGCTATTAACATAGTGAAATGTCCCAAGACACTTCACAGGAGTGTTATCAAACAAAATTCAACACCAAGCAGGGCAGAGGCTAGGAATCCTGCGGCGACTAACTCATCTCCTAATTCCCCAAAGCCTGTCCACCATCTACAAGGCCCAAGTTAGGAGTGTGATGGAATACTCTCCACTTTCCTGGATGGGTGCAGCTCCAACAACACTCAAGAAGCTCGACACCTTCCGGGACAAAGCAGCCCGCTTGATTGGCACCCCATTCACAAACATTAACTCCCTCCACCACCGATGCACAGTGGCAGTAGTGCGTACCATCTACAAGATGCACTGCAGCAATGCACCAAGGCTCCTTAGACAGCACCTTCCAAACCCGCAACCTCCACCACCTAGAAGGACAAGGGCAGTAAATGCACGGAAGCATCACCACCTGCAAGTTCCCCTCCAAGCCACACACCATCCTGACTTGGAACTATATCACTGTCCATTCACTGTCGCTGGATTCAAATTCTGGAACTCCCTTCCTAACAGCATTGTGGGTGTACCTACCCCACATGGACAGCAGTGGTTCAAGAAGGCAGCTCACCACCACCTTCTCAAGGGCAATTAGGGATGGGCAATAAATGCTGGCCTAGCCAGCAATGCCCACATCCCATGAATGAATAAAAAAAAGTTTTAGTCTGTCTCTTTATAGGGTACTCAAGTGAATGTGATCTTGTTGTGTTGCTGATAACAGAATAAAAGTGCAATTGCTATTCCTGGCAGAAGCATTAGTCATAATTTTTGAAAGCTCTTTAGATTCAGGAATTGTGCCTTTCGATTGCAAAATTTCAAATATCATTCGATTATTTAAGAAGGGAAGAAACCACCAGGTAATTACAATAAAAACAAAAAGTGCTGGAAATACTCAGCAGGTCTGTCAGCATCTGTGGAGAGAGAAGCAGAGTTAACGTTTCAGGTCAGTGACCTTTCATCAGAACTGGCAAAGGTTGGAAATGTAATAGGTTTTAAGCAAATAAAGCGGGGGTGGGGCAAATGATAACAAAAGGGAAGGTGTTGATAGGAAACAGGGTCACAGAGAATAACTGACAAGGTCATGGAGCAAAGGCAACGGGTATGTTAATGGTGTGCTAAAAGACAAAGCGCTAGTGCAGAGAGTGTTAAATGACTGAATAATGAACAGCCCTGGCCAAAAGCCCAAACATGAAAAAAAACAGTAGGCAGGCGCATAGTAAAAAAAAAAATTATGAAGCAAGCTAAAATAAAAAAAACAAAATAAAAATGGGGGGCCTGTCATGTTCTAAAATTATTGAACTCAATGTTCAGTCCGATAGGCTGTAGCGTGCCTAATCGGTAAATGAGATGCTGTTCCTCAAGCTTGCGTTGACGTTCACTGAAACACTGCAGCAAGCCCAGGACAGAAATGTGGGCATGAAAGCAGGAGGGTGTGTTGAAATGGCAAGCGCCAGGAAGCTCGGGGTTATGTTTTTGGACTGAGCAAAGGTGTTCCACAAAGCAGTAACCCAATCTGTGTTTGGTCTCCCCAGTGTAGAGGAGACTGCATTGTGAGCAGCAAATACAGTATCCAAAATTGAAAGAAGTACAAGTAAATCGCTGCTTCACCTGAAAGGAGTGTTTGGGGCCTTGGATAATGAGGACAGAGCAGGTAAAAGGGCAGGTATTACACCTCCTGCGATTGCATGGGAAGGTGCTGTGGGAAGGGGACGAGGTGTCAGGGGTAATGGAGGAGTGGTCCAGGGTGTCGTGGACTGAACGTTCCGTTCAGAATGCTGACGGGAAGGGGAGGGGAAGATGCGTTTGGTAGTGGCATCACGCCGAACGTGGCGGAAATGGCGGAGGATGATCCTTTGGATGTGGAGGCTGGTGGGGTGGAAAATGAGGACAAGGGGAACCCCGTCACGGTTCTGGGAGGGAGGGGAAGGGGTGAGGGTACAGGTGCGGGAAATGGGCCGGACACAGTCAAGGGCCCTGTCAACCACTGAGGAAAAAGGAAGACATATCAGAGGTGCTGTTGTGGAAGGTTGCATCATCAGAGCAGATGCGTCAGAGACTGAGAAACTGGGAGAATGGAATGGAGTTCTTACAGGAGGCAGGGTGTGAAGAAGTGTAGTCGAGGTAGCTATCGGAATCAGCGGGCTTATAATGAATATTAGTAGACAACCTATCGCCAGCGATGGAGACAGAGAAGTCGAGGAAGGGAAGGGAAGTAAAAACAAGAAATGCTGGAATCACTCAGCAGGTCTGGCAGCATCCTTGGAAAGAGAAGCAGAGTTAACGTTTCGGGTCAGTGACCCTTCTTCGGAACTGACAAATATTAGAAAAGTCACAGATTATAGTGAGGTGAGGGTGGGGCAAGAGATAACAAAGGAGAAGGTGTAGATTGGACCAGGGAAGGGAAGTGTTGGAGATGAACCATGTAAAGGTGAGAGAAGGGTGGAAATTGGAAGCAAAGTTGATAAAGTTTTCCAGTTTGGGACGGGAGCAGGAAACGGCACCAATACAGTCATCAATGTACCGGTAAAAGAGTTGTGGGAGGGTAGCTACAGTTTAACATCAAATTGTGGAAATGTTACTTGAATCTACCGTCAGAGACAGTGTGACTGAGCACATGGACAAATATCATCTGGTCAAAGAGAGTCAGTATCTTGTCCAGCTAATATAGCTGAGCTTTTTGAGGAGGTCATTAACATGGTGGAAAGGGGAGTGTCTCTGGATGTCAGTTATATGTACTTCCAGAAAGCATTTGATAAGGTTTTTCACAAGAGATTATTAGCAAAAATTAGGCCACACAAAATTGGAAGTAATCTTGTGAAATGAATTGGTAATTGGTTGGAAGATAGGAGAGAGTAGCAATAAATTAAATTGCTCCAGGTTGCTGGACAACGCCAGTGAGTGATCTCAGAATACTGGTGGTTAGCTCACTGAAACAAAAGCATATTGCAAGCAGCAGTATGGAATTCTAACCAGTTCTTGAGATACATAGCCAGAGGAATCCAAGGAAGTGATGAGCATGGACACGGCACAAGATACAGTCTTAAGAGGAGTGCTGTGTACAAATCTATTCCTTTTTAAACTTTACAGGGATGAGAGAGGTCTGACATTTTTATGGTGGTTAGGTATCTGTAAAGATGAGGGTAGCAGGAAAGGGTTGTAATAATCAGAAATAAATGGCTGAAAACAAGGCGACATCTGTCAAAAGGAATAAGGCCTAGCGTGACGGAAAAATGATGAGTGTTAGAAGGCTGATAGCATCAGAAATTTATGAACTGACTTCAGCCTAAGGATTTGATTGACAGATCAATCAGGATGTGCAAACTTGAAGTCACTGATAAGGAACACTAGAAACATTAACTCTTTCTCTCCACAGATGCTGCCTGACTTGCTGTATTTTTCCAGCATTTGCTGTTTTTATCCTAGATTTAAGGTAATTTGGAAAAGAACCAGCAGGGAGATGAGGAGAATTTATTTTACCCAGCATGTTATGATGATCTGAAATGTACTGTCTGAAAGGGTGGTGGAAGCAGTTTCAGTCATAACTTGTAAAAAGGAATTGGATATATACTTGAAAAGGATAAAATTGCAGAGATATGGAACTAATTGAATAGCCCTTTCAAAGAGCTGGCATAGGCCATATGGGCTGAATGACCATCTGTGCTGTATGATTCCATGTTATAATAAACCTGCACAGATAGTGCCTTTAATTTAGAAAAGCATCCCAAGAAACTTCCACAGAGACATAGTCAAAAAATAAAAGCAAAATACTGCAGATGCTGGAAATCTGAAATAGAAACAGAAAGTGCTGGAAATACTCAGCAGGTCAGGCAGCATCTGTGGAGAGAGAAACAGAGTTAACGTTTCAACTCTGTGATCTCAAAAAATAAAAATTGAGCCAAGGGAGGAGATACTCGGAGGAGTAACCAAATGATTGGTCAAAGAGACGAGTTTAAAGGAGCATCTTAATGGAGGAGAGGGCATAGCAGAGGGCGGTGGAGAGGCAGACAGGTTTAGCAAGGGAATTCCGAACTGTGGGCCCTGAGTGACTGAAGCATGGTCACTAGTGGTGTGCCAAAGGGAAGGATGGAGAATAAGCCAGAGTCAAAGGAGTGGAGAGTTCAGAGAGACCCGACTGCCGAGTGGAGGAAGTTACAGAGCATTTGTTACCACAGAGGGATTTAAACACAAAGCCAAGAATTTTAAGTTTGAGGCACTGAGGAATTGGGAGCCAATGTATGTCAGCAAGGACAGGGGTGATGGTTGAGCAGGACTTGTGCAGGATAGGATACAAAGAACACATTTTTGGGATAAGCTCAAAGTTCTCTGGGGGTGCAAGGTGAGAGGCTGGCCAGCAGACCATTGGAATAGTCTAGTTTGGAGTGACAAAAGTATGAATGAGGTTCAGTAGCAGATGGGCTAAGGCAGGAGTCAAATTAGGAAGTGGAAAGGAAGAGCTATATGTTATCAATGCACACGTGGAAGCTGATCCCATGTTGGCAAGGGTGAGAAGGCCAGAAGAAAATTTATTTCTGGGAATGCTCTTGCTAGAATCAGAGAGGTATGAGCGGAACCAAATGTGGGGAATCCCACTGAAATGAACATTGGAGGAGAGGCAATGGAGACAAACAGTATGGTCAATGCATTAAAAGCTTCAGAGGTCGAGGATATTATGGGAGATACATTCCTTATGTGTCAGTTTAGGGCAACTAATGTATTGGATAGCCATGGATCCTTGATATGATTACCTCAATCTCCTGTGGTAGAAAAAGTGAATTGCTGAGCATTTCATGTTTGGCAATTAGACCCATTAGTCTTTTTATGAAATAACTGTAAATATCTTGATGAATGACAGCACTTATAGATAGAGCATCTTTTCCTCCTGGTATTTGCATCACACAATTCCTGGTCGTAACAGCATGTTTCCATATAGACACAGGTTTCCCTCGAGCCGGTTGGCTGTCCTAAACATTGCACCTTAACTCTGACACCACAGAAAACACTGACAATTGTGCAACAGCAACTTGCATTTATTAGCACTTTTGATGTAGTAAAAAGTCCCAAGAGCTTCACAGGAGAATAATCAAAGGATGTATGAAACCGAGCCACATAAGGGGATATTCGGACAGGTGACCAAAAACTGGTCAAAGAGATAGCTTTAAGGCGTGTCTTAAAGGGAGGAGAAAGAGGCGGAGATGTTTAGGGAGGGAATTAAACAGCTTTAGGCCAAAGCAGCTGAAAGCACTGAACCAATGGTGGGGTGAAGGAAATCAGGGATGGACAAGAGGCCCAAACTGGAAGAACACAGAGGGGATAATTTTATGCTCTCCCCCAGGGCGGGTTTGGAGGCAGGGAAAGCATAAAATAGGGTGGGATGGTGGCGGGGTGGGGATCCCACCACCCCCAAAATTAAGTCCAGGGCGGGAAGGCCTGTGAACGGTCTGTGCCACCGCCAATTGAGGCCCTTAACTGGGCAATTAATGCCCAATTAAGGGTCTCATCCCGCCGCCGCAATTAGCTGCGTGGTGGGCGGCCCTGTCGCTGCACGCAAAACATGGCATGAGAAAATGTGCAGGTTGCTTTCTGCCTCCAGGGGTTGCTTGTTAAAAGGCACTTAGTACTTGAAAGAGGGACCCGGCATCGGGAAGGGCCCACTGACAGCCACCTCTCCGTGGTGGTGCTGCTCAGTGAAACAGCTCCGAGCATCTGATTGGCTGGCAGCACTCCCAGGGCAGAATTTCCATCGCCAGGGTCTTTGATCCCATGGAAGGCCTGCCACTGTCCACTTAAGTGCCTAATTGGCACTAAATTCCGCAGGCCTCCCACAGAAGAGACAATGTGGGGTTCTCAGCATTTTTTCCCTAGACTTCGAGGCCACCGTTGCCAGCATAAGATCCTACCAGAGATCTTGGAGGGTTGTAGGGCTGGAGAAGGTCCCAAAGTACAACATTTCCATTTCTCACAGCATCTATCCCAATGAGTCTCTAAGTAAGACTGCAACTTATTTTATGATGTCATATACTATCAACTGGGGCGAGATAGGCCAAACGACTTTGACCAAGGATGCCAACACTTGAGGAAGTGCAGATTCTAATTTCATATTCTAGCTAGATTCATATCCAATTTCTAAAGCTGTAAGGACAGCGTGCTTAGTCACTTTGTTACCCGTTCCTACAACAGTCATGTGTAGAAAAACTGTGCTTTTCTCTGTACAGAAGCCTACCTTCGTAACGGATCATCAGTTGATTAACAGTCAGATGCTGGTCTGGGATGCTGTCTTTGATTGATGGTTGATCTTGTAGATGTAAAGACCTTAGCTGTTGTTCAACCCATTCCACTGAATTCCGGGTATTTTTACCTTTAGCGCCCCAAGACTCATCATATTGGTTCAGCTTCACAGTTCGTGCATAGAGGCTTCTATCTTCCAAAACATATCTATAATAAACAATGTGAGAGTTTATATCAGAGGATTCACTACCCCACTTACTTTGATCTCTCCCCAGAAAAGGAAATCAATGCCAGACGACCACACTGAAGTTTATGTGCACTTGGTTAATTCAAATTTCAGCATCAGAATATGGTTGAGGAACTGAGGTTTGGAAAACTTTTAAATTAGTTTTTTTGTGGAAATATACATGGTTCATTGACCTACAAACAATCCAAAGTTCATGTTTACTGTTTTTGCTAAATTGGAAGGGTTCTTGTTACAACACAGAGACTGCTTTATACAGCTGTGTTAATCTGTCTCTTAAACCATAACTGTGTGAGCAAATCCTGTGATTACTTCTCCGAGTGGTCCAGCTAGGATGGAGAAACCATCATGGATCACTGTAGATACATTAATATGCAATATTAATGTACAGTATTTATCAGACATAATTATATCAGTATCCTTAATATGATAGCTTGAGAACAGCCCAACAGATTGCAAATGCCACTTACTGCCCGAGTCAGGTGATAGCTCTACTGTAGAGTTGCTGTATATATATATCCATGAGAAAAGGCATCATCACCCTCATTTACAAGCAGAAGGGGGAGAGGGCAGAAATCAGAAATTGGCGGCCCATCTCACTGCTTAATGTTGATTACAAGATTCTGTCCAAAGTCATAGCCAGTCGAGTCAAGTCTGCTCTGGAGTTGGTGATTCACCCCGATCAGACCTGTACTGTACCAGGCAGGAAGATCTCTGATAGTCTCGCGCTACTCAGGGATACGATCGCCTACGTACGGGACAGGAGGGTGGACACCTGCCTCATCAGCCTGGACCAGGAGAAGGCTTTTGACAGGATATCGCACACCTACATGATGGACGTGCTTTCCAAAATGGGGTTTGGGGAGGGAATCTGCAATTGGATCCAACTGCTCTACACAAACATCAGTAGCGCAGTCTCAATCAACGGGTGGGAATCGGAAAGTTTCCCAATCAAATCTGGAGTCAGACAGGGCTGTCCTCTGTCCCCGGTCTTGTTTGTTTGCTGTATTGAACCCTTTGCTGAGTCTATTAGGAAGGATGCGAGCATAAGAGGGGTGACAATCCCAGGCAGCGGAGGCACTCAGGTCAAAACCTCCCTGTACATGGATGACGTGGCCGTCTTCTGCTCGGATCCGCTGTCCGTGCGCAGACTGATGAGCATCTGCGACCAGTTCGAACTGGCCTCGGGAGCCAAAGTTAACCACGGCAAGAGCGAGGCCATGTTCTTTGGGAACTGGGCTGACCGATCCTTTGTCCCCTTCACCGTCAGGTCAGATTACCTGAAGGTGCTGGGGATATGGTTCGGAAGGGCCGGGGCGTGCACCAAAACATGGGAGGAGCGAGTAGCCAAGGTACGACAAAAGTTGGGCATGTGGGGGCAGCGATCTCTCTCCATTGTGGGTAAGAACCTGGTCATCAGGTGCGAGGCGCTCACGTTGTTGCTCTACGTGGCGCAGGTCTGGCCCATACCCCACTCCTGCGCCGTGGCAGTCACCCGAGCCATTTTCCGCTTCGTCTGGGGATCTAAAATGGACCGGGTCCGGAGGGACACGATGTTCAAATCTCTGGACAAGGGCGGGAAAAATGTACCCAACGTGGCCCTCATCCTGATGACCACCTTCGTGTGCGGCTGCATCAAGCTGTGTGTAGATCCCCAGTACGCAAACTCCAAGTGTCACTACGTGTTGAGGTTCTATCTGTCCCCGGTGTTGCGAAGGATGGGCCTGGTCACATTGCCGCGGAACGCTCCGTGCAGTTGGGACGTGCCGTACCACCTATCCTTCGTGGAGCAGTTTCTGCGGGAAAACACCTTTGACCACTGGTCAATCAGGCAGTGGTCTGCACGGAATGTCCTCAAGGCCCTACGGGAAAAGGCAACAGTGGATCCTGTCGGATGGTGTCCCGAGCAGACCGTCAAAGTCATTTGGCGGAATGCCTCATCACCAGAACTTTCAAACAAGCACCAAGACGTAGCTTGGCTGGTGGTGAGAAGGGCCCTCCCCGTCAGATCCTTCATGCACACCCGAAGTCTCGCCCCCTCCGCACAGTGCCCCCGCGTTGGCTGTGGTGGGGAAGAGACGGTCGCACACCTCCTCCTGGAATGTGCCTTTGCAAAGCAGGTGTGGAAAGAGATGCAGTGGTTTTTGTCAAGGTTCATCCCAAGCAGCTCTGTAACACAGGGGTCTGTGCTCTACGGGCTGTTCCCAGGGACGCACACCGAGACAAACATCAACTGCTGCTGGAGGACTATCAATTCGGTGAAAGACGCCCTTTGGTCTGCCCGAAACTTGCTGGTCTTCCAGCGCAAAGAGTTGTCCACCACCGAATGTTGCAGACTGGCACATTCCAAGGTCCAGGACTACGTGCTGAGGGACGCACTAAAGCTTGGGGCAGCCGCAGCAAAGGCTCAATGGGGAAAGACCACAGTGTAAGGTTCCCCCACCAAGCTGGACTGAGGGGCTGGATCCATGGGAAACCCCTCGAACTGTATCGTTAATATTCTGAATTGCTGTAAATGTAAAACTGTAATTGACAGGACAATTGTGAAACGGAAGGGTTGGGAAGAAACTCATGACAGTATTGAAGGAAACTGATCTCCCTTGCAATGTTTGTATTTTTTGGTGCTGTTTGGAAACTGTTTGGCAATGTAATTTTTACAGATTTTTATGAATAAAGTATATTTTGGAAATAAAAAAAAAATATATATTTCACAATATGACCAGACTGAAATCAGGTCACATGCTTAGCTAGTGAAATACCTGAGTAAGTGTCCATTTGCCTGCAGTCAACGACTGAAAAATGTGACCCACTCGATGTGTGTAGAAAATGTAAAAACTAGTTTGATATTGGTGGTCAGGATCATTTACCCTTTCAAGGACCCCTGCAGTTTTCTCAAAATGTATTAGGATCACAATTTTATTTTGTTGCTGAAATAATAGCATCTTTTGTTCTGCGGCTTTCTCTCATTTTTACTAACCTCATTAAAGTAGATTATGTGATCATTATCACATTGTTTGTGGCACCTTGCTTCATGCAAATTGGTTGTCGCATTTCCTACATTACAATGGTGACTACACTTCAAAAAGTATTTCATTGGCTGTAAAGTGCTTTCGGATGCCCTGAAAGGTGCTATATATATATATATATATATATAAATAAATAAAAAGAGATTTTTCTTTTTTTGCAACACTTCAGAAATTTAGAGAAAATAAATTTTGCAGGCAAGGAGATGGCCTTAAAGAAGCTCATGGCCCTTACAGTCAGAAACAAGGGGATTTATTATTTATTATGGGGAACAAAGAAATGGCTGATCAACTAAATGCATACTTTGGTTCTGTCTTCACAAAGGAGGACACAAATATTATACCAGAAATGTTGGGGAACACAAGGTTTAGTGAGAGGGAGGAATTGAAGGAAATCAGTATTAGTAGAGAAATGGTGTTGGGGAAATTGATGGGATTGAAGACCGATAAATCCCCAGGGTCTGATAATCTACATCCCAGGGTACGTAAGGAACTGGCCCTAGAAATTGTAGATGCATTGGTGGTCATCTTCCAAGATTCTAAAGACTCCAGAACAGTTCCTACAGATTGGAGGGTAGCTAATGTAACCCCACTATTTAAAAAGGGAGGTAGAGAGAAAACAGGGAATTATAGACCAGTCGACCTGACGTCGGTTGTGGGGAAAATTCTAGAGTCCATTATCAAAGATTTTACAGCAGAGCACTTGGAGAACAGTGGTAGAATCGGACAGAGTCAGCATGGATTTACGAAAGGGAAATCATGCTTGACAAATCTACAAGAATTCTTTGAGGATGGAACTAGTAGAGTTGATGAGGGACAGCCAGTGGATGTGGTTTATTTGAACTTTCAGAAGGTTTTCGACAAAGTCCCACATAAGAGGTTAGCATGTAAAAGTAAAATGCATGGGATTGGGGGTAGTGTATTGCAATGGATAGAAAATTGGTTGGCAGACAGGAAAGAAAGAGTAGGAATAAATGGGTCTTTTTCCGAATGGCGGGCAGTGATTAGTGGGGTATCGAAGGGATCACTGCTAGGACCCCAGCTATTCATAATAAATATTAATGATTTAGATGAGGGAACTAAATGTAATATCTCCAAATTTGCAGATGACACAAAACTGGGTGGGAAAGTGAGTTGTGAGGAGGATGCAGAGAGGCTTCAGGATGATTTGCACAAGTTGAGTGAGTGGGCAAATGCATGGCAGATGCAGTATAATGTGGATAAATGTGAGGTTATCCACTTTGGTAGCAAAAACAGGAAGGCAATTATCTGAATGGCTATAAACTGAGAGAGGGGAATATGCAACGAGACCTGGATGTTCTCGTACACCAGTCGCTGAAGGTAAGCATGCAGGTGCAACAGACAGTAAAAAAGGCAAATGGTAAGTTGGCTTTCACAGCGAGAGGATTCGAGTACAGGAGCAGGGATGTCTTACTGCAATTATACAGGGCCTTGGTGAGGCCACACCTGGAATACTGTGTGCCGCTTTGGTCTCCTTATCTGAGGAAGGATGTCCTTTTGCTATAGAGGGAGTGCAGCGAAGGTTTACCAGACTGATTCCTGGGATGGTGGGACTGATGTATGAGGAGAGATTGAGTCGGTTAGGATTATATTCGCTGGAGTTCAAAAGAGTGAGGGGGGATCTCATAGAAACCTATAAAATTCTAACAGGACTTGACAGGGTAGATGCAGGAAGGATGTTCCCGATGGTGGGGGAGTCCAGAACCAGGGGTCATAGTCTAAGGATATGGGTTAAACCTTTCAGGACTGCGATGGGGAGAAATTTCTTCACCCAGAGAGTGGTGAGCCTGTGGAATTCTCTACCACAGAAAGCAGTTGAGGCCAAAACATTGTATGTTTTCAAGAAGGAGTTAGATATAGCTCTTGGGGCGAAAGGGATCAAAAGATATGGGGGGAAAGCGGGAACAGGTTACCGAGTTGGATGATCAGCCATGATCATAATGAATGGCGCAGCAAGCTCGAAGGGCTGAATGGCCTATTCCTGCTCCTATTTTCGATATTTCTATGACCGGAACAAATGTTACAGCACCGAAGAAACATGGCCAAGAAAAAAAATCAACTGGAGGTTTGACTCACATCCCAACAGCCAGGATCATTATTCCTTGAACTCAACTCCTCAAATGGTACAGTCAATATTGTTCTCAACCAGCAAATTACTTTGCAGAGGATGAGAGGAAAATTAGATTACACGCTGATGCTTATACACTTCATTAAAACTGACCCACATTCATCATTTATGCAGAACAGTTTGAAAGATATGACTCACTTTGATGCTCTTGCACTTCTCTGAAAAGAAAACCTTCAAAGAATGCAAGGACAAGATGCAGAAGGAATAATAGAAATGACATGAACAAAACATTTTGGCTGCCTATGTTGCCAACTTGATTGGCAGCTCCTCCCAAACCGGAGACCTTCACCATCTAGAAGGACAAGGGCAGCAGATGCATGGGAATGCCATCACCTCCAAGTTATGCACCATCCTGACTTGGACATATATCTCTGTTTCTTTATCGCTAGGTCAAAAACCTGGACCTCCCTACCCAATATGGAACTCCTTACCCAACAGCGCAGTGGAGTACCTTCACCATATGGATTGAAGCAGTTTGACTGCAGGCAAATGAGCCTGGACTGAGGACTGACCATTGGTGAACGATTCAGGGCAGCTGTCTTCGGTGACTGAAAAGTTATCAGCGGAACCTCACCATCAGGACGGTAGCGGGCAAAGGCTGAGGTTGCTCAAGAGGCGACAAGACTGAACCGTTAAAGGGAAGATTGCAGCGTGCTCTATCGACGGGACTTCATTACTTCTGTATCTGCATCCTGGAGGACATAACTTGAAAAACTACTTGAGGAAGATCCGGATTTTGCTGTACTGTGGGACTGTTCGACGTTACGGAGAGAAAGGTGTCTCGGGGTCCCTCTCAGCCTTCACCTGGTCTTACCGTAACAGGGTTTTATTTTTAGACACACTGTTTTTAGTTCCCCCTTGGTGATTTCTTGTTCACCGCTTTTCAATTATAAGGCAAAGAAAGCAGCACAAACAGGTTTTCTTAGGTTTAAAGAAGAAAAGTTGAAATTTATTAAACTTGAACTTAAACTCTAATTCGGTTGACGCCTACGGATACACGACGTGCCCACACTAACATGCATACACAATACACACTTGCAAATAGAGACAGAAAAGAGAAGAGAAATAAAGTGGAAAAGTTTAAGGCAATATCTGAAGAGTTTTTGTTATGGTTCTTCAAGCTCACTGTAAAGTCCTTGATTGTGGGTGCTTTTCGTTGGGGCCCAGTATTCTTCTTAAACCTTGTTCGCTGTAGGAGACTTTTCTCTCCTGGGGTTCATGTGTCTTCAGTGGATTCAGAGGCTTGTGAGAAAGAGATGGGAGCAGAAAGGAGAGATGATCTCAGGAGCAAACAGTCTTTTTCAGTCCAAACTCTGTGTGGCTAGTGCAAAAAACCCTGGAACAGCCAGTTAGTCATGTGACCAGCTAGTCTAACCAGTCCTGGATTGTATCACCTTAGCAGTCTCTGGAATACTCCTCTTACACACAATACCTGGTGATCAAGGTCCATTGTGGGTTGAATGTGTCAGGGAATGGTCCTTTGTCATTCCTAGCACTGTCTGTTAATATGCAAATGTCTTTTCCAGCCAAGGCTTATCTGTTTAACAAGTTATTTCCTCACTTCAGCAACAGTTTAAAATCAATGTTCATGACAAAATTAATGTGCCTCACTCTTGGCAGGTGGGAGTCTAGCATGACAGTATCATGATCTACATTATCTGATGGACATAAAAGATCCAATGGCATTATTTCGAAGGGCAGGGGAAATTCTTCCCAGTGTCCTGGCCAATATTTATCAACCAGCATCACTATAAAAAAAAGATTATCTGGTCATTATTACATTGCTGTTTGTGGGACCTTGCAGTGCGCAAATTGGCTGCCAGGTTTCCTACATTGTAATGTTCTAATTCTAATTACACTTCAAAAGTACTTCATTGGCTGTAAAGCACTTTGGATGCTCTAAGGTTGTGAAAGACACTATATAAATGGATGTTCTAGTCATGATACTGCTTTGTTTGCTTTTTCGAGAAAAACATTAAAGAAGACTTGCATTGATATATCACACCTTTCATGACCTCAGGACATCCTGAAGCACTTTATAGCCAATGAAGTACAGTCATTAGTAAACCAGTACCAGTGGAGGGGCAAATGCACTAAATATGTGGTTAAATGTATAAAATGATTAGTTTTCACCCATTCCTAGTAGTTTTGGCAAGGTGTGAGCTCCCTTTGTAAATCTGTGCAAAAGGAAGACAGTTAGAGGAAAAACACTCAATATTAACATAAGTGCTACTGCAAGCATAAAGGCAGCAAGGTCAGATCTATCTCCAGGCGTAGGCTGCATCCACAGTAGATACGCAGGCAAAATGGCTGAATGGCATGCCTGAATATCGTGATCCCTTCCCTGATTGGCTAAAATTACAGCTAAGTGCCTTTGAATTAAATTTAAGTGTACAGTCTATGGTAATGTCTTCAAAGAAAATGTAGTTCACAATCATTTGAAAGTAGTACAGTAGTCACTTATTCCATGCACCGATATAATGTAAACGAGGCTTACCTTGTCATTGCAAGTGCATCTTCCAGGAAATATTGATCCACTGGAAAAGTATGTCCTAAAACACCAGAATGACAAAATTAAGTACATGTACTTTCACATATTTATCCAATTTTGACTTTTATATCAAGGTAATGCATTTTTTCGTTATGGAAGTGATGAACTCAAATTTCTGAACTGTTTTAAATATTCGTTGAAGCAATTGTCTAGGAAAGGTTGGTATCTGTCAGACATGTCTTTATATCTACAGATTTAGAAAATAAAGAGTATAAAAAGGATTGTCTCCTGGCAGGGTGCTGTACTCAGATTTTATCTGGAATTGGCAGCACTCCCACACTGAAGTCGCAGTCTGGATGTTGTGCTCAAGTCCACAAAGTAGTATTTGAATTTCAGTCTCAGTGGCGAGTGAGATACAGCTGACATTGTAATGTTGGACTCTTTGTCTAGCATTCATCATCCTGTGTTATTCCCAGGCCCTACGGTGCTCTGAAAAATGAGTGCATGAAGCATCACAAGAAGTTAAACTAACAAAATAAATCGTCCATTTTGTATTTATTTTGTACTAATGAATTCATATCAAAAGGTTCTTAATACATTTTTGGACGTTTTGCCAAAAATATTCCTTTAAAAACTCATTTGAATCCAATGGCCCAAATTCTACGTTGGGCGGAAGGTCCTGCCCATCGGCCGAAAAGTCAGAATTTTTTGCTCCCCAGGCCCTTAATTGGTCTTGGGCAGGATTTCCACTTCCTTGAGCCAGGAAGTCCCACCTAATGAGGTGCAGTGGCCAATGCTGGGACTACACCCAGCCATCAGAGGCAAGAGGAAGGACAGCGCCAGACCTCAGCTAAGTTTTTAGGGCCTCGCTGGGTACAATCGGCCAGGACCCAGCAAGGCAAGGGGGGCTCAGGTTGGGGGCTGGTGGGGGAGGGGGGGGGAGAAGTGTTGTGGGTTGAGGCTTCGGGGGAGGCCCTCCGTAGGGCAAAGGGCGCCTGATCAGGAGGGCTCCCCTCCGCAGCCTGCAAGAAGGCTGCCTGGTTTTACCAGGCGGGGTTGTTGGGGCCTTTGCCGTCCGGCCACAGAGGGTAATATACCTGCGGCAGTGGGAAGAGGCCCTTAAGTGCCAGTTAATTGGCCACTTATGGGCCTTGATTGGCCTGGGGCAGATGGGCCGTTTCTTGCCCTGCCTCGCGTAAAATTGCAGCGGGGGCGGGAGGGGGTTGGGAACGGCCCCCTCGCCTCCCACTCAATGTTACGCCCCTCCCTCACCACCAGCCCACTCAGTGGGGAGTCGTAAACTTCCGGCCAATATTTCTGCAGCTTTAATGATATTTGTATAGAATTTCGAAGCAGAATATTTGGCCCAATCAGTTCATGTTGGTGTTTTTCCATGAGCTGCAGTCCTAATCCCATGTGACTAGCCTGCTCTCATACGTGTATTCCTTTTTTCTTCAATCATCTATCCTTAAATGTCATCATTTTCTCTGCTTCACTCACTTTTCAATCACTAATTCTGGTAATGTATTGCACAGCCATGCAACCACCTATGTGATAACATTTCTCCTGCTCTCCTTTTTAAATTACTTACGTTTATTATACTATTGTCCCTCATTCTAGACTCCTCAACCATTCTGTTTCCATCAGTCCTATCTCATCCCTTCATAATTTGAAACATCATCAAATCACCCAGTAATCTCTTTTCTAATGAAAAGAGCCGCAATTTAAGTGTTTTTCTTTATATTCCTGACACAAGGCAGCATCCTATTGAATCTGTGCTGTACCCTGTCTATTGCCTCAACATTCTTCCTATAGTGTGGAAGCCACAATTGCACACAATACTGCAACTGTAGTCTTATTAAGGTTTTATGCTGTTGTTAAGAACAGTAGCAGTCTATGCTGGTATTGTATAAATGAGGTAAAACTAAAGTATACTTTCTCAACAATTACTTTTAATTCCCAGTACTTACCTTTCTTCGAATGAACTGACTGCATTTGTGGGACATTTGGACAATCACTTTGGAACTTAAAAACAATTTTCTTTTAAATAAAAGCAAAATACTGCAGATGCTGGAAATCTGAAATAAAAACAAGAAATGCTGGAAATACTCAGCAGGTCTGTCAGCATCTGTGGAGAGAGAAGCAGAGTTAACGTTTCAGGTCACTAACCCTACATCAGAACGGCTCTGATGTAGGGTCACTGACCTGAAACGTTAACTCTGCTTCTCTCTCCACAGATGCTGACAGACCTGCTGAGAATTTCCAGCATTTTTAAATTTTCTTTTAAACTTTGTTTTCGTGAATTAAGTGTTCGTCGGGGTCATGGGCATTGCTTCTGGTGAATGCAATACTTTCCATTGCAGAGGTGAGGTGAGTGTCACTGCCCTCGACATCAAGGCAGCATTTAACAGAGTATGGCATCAAGAAGCCCTAGCAAAACTGGAGTCAATGGGAATTGGGGGAAAACTCTCCGCTGGTTGGAGTCATACCTAGCACAAAGGAAGATGGTTGTGGTTGTTGGAGGTCAATTATCTCAGTCCCAGGACATCACTGCAAGAGTTCCTCAGGTGAGTGTCCTAGGCCCAACCATCTTCAGCTGCTTCATCAATGACCTTCCCTCCATAATAAGGTCAAAAGTGGGGATGTTTGCTGATAATTGCACAATGTTCAGCACCATTTGCGACACCTCAGATACTGAAGCAACCAGCGTCCAGACGCAGCAAGACCTGGACAGCATCCAGGCTTGGGCTGATAAGTGGCAAGTAACATTCGTGTCACACAAGTGCCATCTCAAACGACAGAATCTAACCGTCTCCCCTTGATGGTCAATGGCATTACCATCTCTGAATCCCCCAGTATCAACATCCTGGGGTTTACCATTGATCAGATACTGAACTGGACCAGCCACCTAAATACGATGGCTACAACAGCTGGTCAGAGGCTAGGAATTCTATGGCGAGTAACTCACTTCCTGTGTCCTTGAGGTCATCCAAAACTCTACTGCACGTGTCCATACTTGCACTGCCCCATTCATTCCTTACCTCTGTGCCCTATACGGTTTCCCAGCTGAGCAACGCTTTGATTTTTTAACATTTTCATCCTTTTTTCAAATCCTCCTATGGCCTCTGCGCTCCTCTAATTCTGGCTTCTTCAGCATCGCCAATTTTAATTGCTCCACCATTGGTGGCCATGCCTTCAGCTGCCTAGGCCCGAAGCTCTGAAATTCCCCCCTAAACCTCTATGCTGTCTACCTCTCTTCCTTTATTTAAGACATTCCTTAAAATCTACCTCTTTGACCAAGCTTTTGGTCATCTGCTTCTGTGGCTTGGTGTCAAATTTTGCTACATAACACTCCTGTGAAGTGCTTTGGAATGTTTTATTACGTTAAAGGAAATTGTTGTTACATTGAACTACAGTGTGGTAATATTGGGAGACTATAATTACCCAAATATTGATTGGGATAATTTTAGAGTAAAGGGAAAGGAGTGAGAGGAATTTCTGGATAGTGTTCAGGAGAACTTCCTTGATCAGTATGTTGTCGGCCCAACTAGAAAGGATTTTGTGCTGGGAAATGAGGTGGGCCAAGTGGACTAAGTGCCTGTGGGAAGCACTTCGGTAAGAGCGATCATTGTATCGTAAGGCTTATCGTAGTGCAGAAAAGCAAGCAACGATATAAAGTAGAACGGTTAGATTGGAAAACAACTAATTTCAATGACGTGAGAAGGGATATAGCCAGGATAAAATGGAACCAGAGACTGACAGGAAAAATGGCAATAGAACAACAGGTGATCTTTAAGGAGGAGATGAATCAGGTACAGGCTAGGTACATTCCAACAAGGGCGAAGGGAGGGGAACCAAAAACAGGCTCCTCGGATGACGAGGGAAATAGAGATTATGATGAAACAAAACAAAAATGAGGGTGTATGATGCACGTCAGATGAATTCTTCAACTAAGAACCATGTCAAAAACAGTAAGTTGAGAGGGGAGATGAAGAGGAAAATAAGACTGGCAAAGACAGAATATGGGACTAGAATGGAAGTCAACATAAAAGGGAACTGGAAAAATCTTGTACCGGCATGTAAATAAATAATAAGCGGGTAGTAAAAGATGGAATGGGCGTATTAGGGACAAAGAGGGTAATATATACTTAGAGGCACAGGACAAGGCTAGAATACTTAATGAGTTCTTTGTATCTGTAGTTACTAAGGAAGAGGAATCTGGCAAAATATTGGTAAAAGCGGAGATAGGACAGGCAATGGATAAGGTAAAAATTGAGAGGGAGGTGGTACTGGAAAGGCTGGCTTTGCTTAGCGTAGATAAGTCACCTGGTCTAGATGGCTTGCATCCCAGGTTGCTAAAGGAAGTGGGAATGGAGATAGTGGAAGGGCTTGCCATAATCTTCCAATCTTTCTGAGATATGAGGAAGGTGGTGCCAATGGATTAGAGAGTGGCAAATGTGACACCCTTTATTTAAGGAAGGATGTAAGGTCAGTCCTAGCAACTACAGGCCAGTCAGTTTATCAATGGTGGGTAAGGTTTTAGAAACAATAATCAGGGAAATTAAAAAACAACAGGCACTTGGAGAGGTTTGAGTTAATTAAGGATAGCCAGCATGAATTTGTAAAAGGCTGGACTAATCTAATTGAGTTTTTTGATGAAGTAACAGAAAAGGTTGATGAAGGGAATGCAGAGAATGTTATCTATATGAATTTTAAGAAAGCGTTGATAAAGTACCACATAAAAGGCTGGTTAACAAACATGAGGCTCATGGAATGGAGGGTCAGTGTCCAATTGAATAAAAAAACATTGGCTTAGGGCAGAAAACATTGAGTCATGGTAAATAGTTGTTTTTCAGACTGGAGGATGTTAGACAGCCCCAAGGGTCTGTGCTAGGACTGATTTTTTTGACAGCATATAAATGAATTAGCTCTTGGAATACAGAGTAGAATTTCAAAATTTGCCGATGATACCAAACTTGGAGGAGGGCAAACAGTGAGAATGATATGAACTGCCTGCAGCAGGACATAGATAGGCTAGCAGAATAGGCAGACAAGTGGCAGATGGAATTTAATACAGACACGTGTGAGGTGATGCATTTTGGCAGAAGGGATAGGGAGAGGTGGTATAGACTTAATGGTGCCGTTCTAAAGAGCGTGCAGGAACAGAAGGACCTGGGGGTGCATGTGCATCAATCTTTGACGGTGGCAGGACATATTGAGAGAATATTTAGCAAATCCTATGGGATCTTGGGCTTCATAAATAGAGGCACTGAGTACAAAAGCAGGGAGGTTATGCTGAACCTTTATAATGCTTTGGTTAGGCCCCAACTAGAGTAGAATATTGTGTCCAGTTCTGGTAACCACACCTTAGAAAGGTTGTGAGGGTCTTTGATAGGGTGTCGAGGAGATTTACTAGAATGGTTCCAGGGATGGGGGATTTTAGTTACAAGGTTAAGTTGGACAAGCTGGGGCTGTTCTTCCTGGAGCAAAAGGAGATTTGATAGAGGTGTACAAGATTCTGACAGACTTAGATAAGTTAGACAAGGAAAAACTGTTCCCATTAACTGATGGTACAAGGATGAGGTGACACAGATTGAAGGTTTTGGGCAAGAGATGCGGCGAGTGGTAATGACTGATAACTCGCTGCCCACAAGGGTGGTGGAAGCGGAGATCATCAATAATTTCAAAAGGAAACTGGATGGGCACTTAAAGGAAATAAACTTGCAGGGCTACAAGGATCGAGCGAGGGAACAGGACTGACTGGATAGCTCCGCAGAGAGTTGGCATGGACTCGATGGGCCGAATGGCCTCCTATGCCATAAATGACTATGATTTCAAAATACTCATCCTCTTCTATAAATCCCTCCTTAGATTTGCCTCATCATGTCACTATGTTCCAGTGTGCATCCTCAAATCTGCAGAAGCTAGCCTTCCGTGAACGACACGTCCCATTAGTGGCAGAAATTAGTCATTATGGCCTACACGCGAGATCTGTCGTTCTAAAAGCCCATTATCTTTCTTCATCCCTCATCACATTCAAAAGCTTCCTCTTAATCTTGCCTCATCTCCCCCAACTTTCCTCCTAAAATCATATTCCATGTCTAATCCCACTTTGTAGGGTACTAAAGGCACTATTCGTGCAAGTAATGGTGACAATTAATTTGGATTCCAGGGTAACAAATATTTTAATTTACTCGATGCATCTTTCATTTTAAACTGAACCTATCGTTTCTTACGCACATTTATGCAATAAAGTAGTTTCTTACAATAATTTTCTGTTTAATGTACACATTTTTAAGCATTATACAACCTCCTGTGAGACCTTGGGCAATGCCAAAGACACTATAAAATGACGACGAGCAGATGCACAAGAGCACATGGGATGATTTGGTTTTCATCCTCCTATCCCAACTTTGCTTTTTAATTACGTGAACGGAATTTTATGTTGCATATGGTGCGAGGCATTGATATTCTGGGAATGGAATACAACAAATTCTGAACTTGCAAGCAAAAGAGAAAGAGAAGACCCGGACACTTGGAACATGCCTACTTATAACATACCCTTGAATTAAACAAATAATTCATATATTGTATTATTCACGGATGCAGTACTCCTGAAACCTTCAACAAGCTAAGAGATATAACTTTAAAGCAATCTTTACATAACATAGATCAAACCCTACCTGGAATATGAATACTTGGGCAGAAATTGAAGTACTCTGTGAACAGCTGTGCATTCAAAGTTGCGCTCATCAGTACAATGCGCAGATCATGCCGAGACATTATCAGATCCTTCAGCACCAACAGCAAGAAGTCACTGTGTCAATACAACAAATACACATTCAAGTTCAGATAATATAACTCACACAAAAATTGAACAGCAATAGTTGACCTTGAAAATAGAACAAAAATGTCTAACTAATTGTTAGAACTGCCAATTCTCTCTGCAATCATGGAGAATCCATCTTCTTAGCCCTTTAATAAATGTTATAAGCTAGTGCTGGAGCTGCGGGTAGATTCACTGTGGAGCATCCACAATGCTGAGGACGTCGTGGATAGCACCATAGGTAATGGCTGCAGAGGCAGAAAAGGGATGGGTGACCACCAAATGGAGTAGTAGGCGCAGTCAGATAGTGCAGAAGTCCCCTGTGGCCATTCCCCTCTCAAACCGATATACCGCTTTGGATACTGTTGGGGGGTGGGGGGGGGATGACCTCCCCGGGGAAAGCAGCAACAGCCAAGTTCGTGGCACCATGGAGGGCTATGCTGCACAGCAGGGGAAGAAAAGGGGTGGAAGAGCTGTAGTGATAGGGGATTCTATCGTAACGGGTGCAGATAGGCATTTCTGTGGCCGCAAACGTGACTCCAGAATGGTATGTTGCCTCCCTGGTGCTAGGGTCAAGGACGTTACGGAGCGGCTGCAGGACATTCTGAAGGGGGAGGGTGAGCAGTCAAGAGGTTGTGATACACATTGGTACCAACGACATAGGTAGAAAGAGGGATGAGGTCCTGCAACAAGAATTGAGGGAGCTAGGTAGCAGATTAAAAAGCAGGACTTCAAAGGCTGTAAACTCTGGATTACTTCCTGTGCCACGTGCTAGCGAGTATAGGAATAGGAGGATAGAGTAGATGAATGCGTGGCTGAGGAGATGGTGCAGGAGAGAGGGCTTTAGGTTCCTGGATCACTGGGTCTGTTTCTGGCAAAGGTGGGACCTGTACAAGTTGGACGGGTTGCACCTGAACCGGAACGGGACCAACATCCTTGCTGGGAGGTTTGCTAGTGCTGTTGGTGGTGGTGGGGGGGGGGGGTTTACACTAATTTGGCAGGGAGATGGGATACAGAGTGGAGGTACAGTGGGGGGTGAGGTAGACCTGTTAAGGCACAAGTGAAAAATGCAAGGCTGGATTGCAAATACTTTAATGAAAGGAGTCTTACTAATAAGGCAGATGAATTGAGGGCATTGATTAGCACATGGGATTATGATATTATTGCAATCACAGAGACATGGCTGAGGGAGGAGCAGGACTGGCAACTCAATATTCCAGGGTATAGAATCTTCAGGCGTGATTGGGGAGGGGATAAAAGAGGAGGTGGTATTGCACTGTAGAGCAAGGAGTCAATTACTGCAGCAAGGAGGGATGATATCTTAGAAGGTTCCTCAAATGAGGCCATATGGGTAGAACTTAAGAACAAAAGGGGAGGGCAATCACTTGGCTGAGCGTGTACTAATGGCCTCCAAACAGTCAGGGAGTGATAGAGGAACAGATATGTAGGCAAATCTCAGAGAGATGTAAAAATAATAGGGCAATAATAGTAGGGGATTTCAACTTACCTAATATCAACTGGAATAGTCTTAGTGCAAAAGGCTTAAGGGGGGAGGAATTCTTAAAATGCATACAGGAGAGCTTTTTAAGCCAGTATGTAGAAAGTCCTACAAGAGAAGGGGCGGTACTGGACCTAATCCTAGGGAATGAAGCGAGACAAGTGGTAGAAGTATCAGTGGGGGAGCATTTCGGGGATAGTGACCATAACTCTAAGATTTAAGGTAGTTATGGAAAAGGACAAAGGTGGACCGGAAATAAAGGTACTGAATTGGGGGAAGGCCGATTTCAATATGATAAAACAGGATCTGGCCAAAGTGGACTGGGAGCAGCTTTTTTTCCCCCAAAAATACACTTTATTCACAAAAATCTGTAAAAAAAAAACATTACAAAACAGTTCCAAAAAGCACCAAGTCAAACAATACAAAGAGTGCAAAGGAGATCAGTTTCCTTCAATACAGGAGTCAGTTGCCTCACAACCCAGTTCATTTTACATGCCATGTACATTTTATAGCAAACATATATTTTCTGGATACAGTTCCAGGGGTTTTCCATGGATCCAGTCCCTCAGTTCACCCTGGTGGGGGGACTTTACACAGTGGTCTTTCCCCATTGAGCCTTTGCTGTGGCTGCCCCAAGCTTTAATGCGTCCCTCAGCACGTAGTCCTGGACCTTGGAATGTGCCAGTCTGCAACATTCGGTGGTGGACAACTCTTTGCGCTGGAAGACCAGCAAGTTTCGGGCAGACCAAAGGGCGTCTTTCACCGAATTGATAGCCCTCCAGCAGCAGTTGATGTTTGTCTCGGTGTGCGTCCCTGGGAACAGCCCGTAGAGCACAGATTCCTGTGTTACAGAGCTGCTTGGGATGAACCTCGACAAAAACCACTGCATCTCTTTCCACACCTGCTTTGCAAAGACACATTCCAGGAGGAGGTGGGCGACCGTCTCTTCCCCACCACAGCAGCATTGTGCAGAGGGGGCGAGACTTCGGGCGTGCATGAAGGATCTGACGGGGAGGGCCCTTCTCACCACCAGCCAAGCTACATCTTGGTGCTTGTTTGAAAGTTCTGGTGATGAGGAATTCCGCCAAATGACTTTGGCGGTCTGCTCGGGACACCATCCGACAGGATCCCCCGTCTCCTTTTCCAGTAGGGCCTTGAGGACATTCCGTGCAGACTACTGCCTGATGGACCGGTGGTCAAAGGTGTTTTCCCGCAGAAACTGCTCCACGAAGGATAGGTGGTACGGCACGGTCCAACTGCATGGAGCGTTCCGCGGCAATGTGACCTGGCCCGTCCTTCGCAACACCGGGGACAGATAGAACCTCAGCACGGAGTGACACTTGGAGTTTGCGTACTGGAGATCTACGCACAGCTTGATGAAGAGGCACACAAAGGTGGTCATCAGGATCAGGGCCACGTTGGGTACATTTTTCCCGCCCTTGTCCAGAGATTTGAACATCGTGTCCCTCTGGACCCGGTCCATTTTAGATCCCCTGATGAAGCGGAAAATGGCTTGGGTGACTGCCACAGCGCAGGAGTGGGGTATGGGCCAGACCTGCGCCACGTACAGCAACAACGTGAGCGCCTCGCACCTGATGACCAGGTTCTTACCCACAATGGAGAGAGATCGCTGCCCCCACATGCCCAACTTTTGTCGTACCTTGGTTACTCGCTCCTCCCAGGTTTTGGTGCACGCCCCGGCCCTTCCGAACCATATCCCCAGCACCTTCAGGTAATCTGACCTGACGGTGAAGGGGACAAAGGATCAGTCAGCCCAGTTCCCAAAGAACATGGCCTCGCTCTTGCCTTGGTTAACTTTGGCTCCCGAGGCCAGTTCGAACTGGTCGCAGATGCTCATCAGTCTGCGCACGGACAGCGGATCCGAGCAGAAGACGGCGATGTCTTCCATGTACAGGGAGGTTTTAACCTGAGTGCCTCCGCTGCCTGGGATTGTCACCCCTCTTATGTTCGCATCCTTCCTAATAGACTCAGCAAAGGGTTCAATACAGCAAACAAACAAGACCGGGGAGAGAGGACAGCCCTGTCTGACTCCAGATTTGATCGGGAAACTTTCCGATTCCCACCCGTTGATTGAGACTGCACTACTGATGTTTGTGTAGAGCAGTTGGATCCAATTGCAGATTCCCTCCCCAAACCCCATTTTGGAAAGCACGTCCATCATGTAGGTGTGCGATATCCTGTCAATAGCCTTCTCCTGGCCCAGGCTGATGAGGCAGGTGTCCACCCTCCTGTCCCGTACATAGGCGATCGTATCCCTGAGTAACGCGAGACTATCAGAGATCTTCCTGCCGGGTACAGTACAGGTCTGATCAGGGTGAATCACCAACTCCAGAGCAGATTTGACTCGACTGGCTATGACTTTGGACAGAATCTTGTAGTCAACATTAAGCAGTGAGATGGGCCGCCAATTTCCGATTTCTGCCCTCTCCCCCTTCCGCTTGTAAATGAGGGTGATGATGCCTTTCCTCATGGATTCTGACATGCTGCCAGCCAGGAGCATACTCTCGTATACTTCCAGGAGGTCCATGCCGACCCAGTCCCACAGGGCCGAGTACAACTCGACCGGTAAGCCGTCACTTCCGGGAGTTTTACGCGTCTTGAAGGACTCGACGGCCTTTGTCAGCTCGTCCAGAGTTAGCGGCTTGTCCAGTCTCTCCCTCCTGCTGTCATCTAAGACCTCTGTGATAGATGACAGGAAGGACTGGGAGGCTCTGCTGTCTGTGGGCTTCGTGTCATACAGCCCAGCATAAAAGGATTTGCTGATCCTTAGTATGTCGGACTGCGAAGACGTTACCGAGCCATCTTCTTCCTTCAGGCTGCTGATAACAGAGCTTTCTCTCTGTACCTTTTGGAAGACGTAACGCGAGCACGTCTCATCCTGCTCGATGGAGCGGACCACGGACCGGAAGATCATCTTGGAGGCCTCCTTGGCAAACAGCGAGGCCTGCTGGCTCTTCACCTCTCGGAGGTCCTCCTTGACCTCGACCCCCATTGACTGCAACCGGAGCAGATTTTGCATACTTTTCTGGAGTCGGGACATTTCCCTCTGTCTCTCTCTTGCCCTCTGAACACCTTTGTGGATGAAGAACCTCTTGATGTTCTCCTTAATCGCTTCCCACCAGTGAACTGGAGACTCAAAGAGGGGTTTCACGGTCCTCCAACCTTTGTAATCCCTTTTGAGTTCCTCAATGTTCTCTGGGGTCAGCAGTGTAGCATTGAGCTTCCACGTCCCTCTGGCAACCTGCTGGTCGTCCTGTAAGTGACAGTCGGCCAGTAAGAGGCAGTGGTCGGAGAAGAACACCAGCTTGACGTCGGTGGATCCGACCGTGACAGCACCGGACACAAACAGGAAGTCAATCCTGGAACGGGCAGACCCGTCCGATCTTGACCATGTGTATCTGCGCTGCGCTCCGTCTGCAGGTTTGCTGAAGACGTCGTGCAGTTTGGCATCTTTAACTGTTTCTATTAGGAATCTGGACGTAGCGTCCAGTTTGCTGTCGTCACTGCCGGATCGTCCAGCCGCATCGATGATGCAGTTGAAATCACCGCCTAGGATGACCGGCCGGGACGTCGCCAGCAGCAGTGGGAGCTGCTGGAAGACGGTCAGCTGCTCGCTGCGTTGTACCGGGGCGTACACATTGATCAACTGGAGCGGAGCGTTGTTGTACATCACGTCTGCTACAAGGACGCGACTGCCCACCACCTCCTTAACTTCGGAGATGGTGAAGTTACCTCCCCGCAGCAGAATACCCAGGCCGGAGGAACGGCAATCATTACCCCCCGACCAGATCGATGGCCCGTGGGACCACCATCGCGACCACTGGCTGTAGGTGCTGAGGTGTGGTATTCCACACTCCTGCAGAAACAGTAGGTCGGCTTTGACCTTGGCGAGGTAATCCAAGGTTGAAACACATCGCGTAGTGGATTTAATGCTACGCACATTGATGGAAGCAATCTTTGCACCCATTTTTTAAAAGTTACTTGTTGCTTCCCATACCATTTGTCCTTGTTAGTCCCAGTCCATCGGGATGTTCCTGCATACCCACCGTGTGAGCAAGCTGTTTCACAATAGTTGGGCTCAGAAACCCCTCCTGGTTTTTCATGCAGGGGTTCTTCCGCTGGGGTGACATCGGGGGGGTCTTGTAGGCAGCAAAGATTGGGTTATCCTCTGCTGCTTCCATCTGTTCCTCCTCGAAAACATCACTGCTCCCGACTTCCTGGAGCTGAGGTGCGCCAGATGCGTCTTTGCTCTCGGTGTCCCGGAGCTGAGATGCGTTGGCCACGTCATTACGTGTGGCGCTTTGGGGTTGGGGCACGCCGGGCCCATCACAGCTTCCAGTGCCCGGGGGCTGGGATGCTTTATCTTCCATCTCCTTGGAGTTCTGCCGCCTCTTTTGAAGGGGCTGTCGTTCCAGCATTCCCCTGTCCAGTGAAGAGGAGTTGTTGCAGTCTGATTCAGAAGATAGCCTCCTCTTGCCACTGGTTTGGGTGGTGGCCTGTTCCACTTTGGGATGTTTTTTCTTTGTGGTTTTCCTCTGGACCACTTGCCACTGACCTGTTAGTCCATCTGCTGCCTCCTCCTCCATTGATTCTGTCTGTGGAGGAGGGGTTTCCGGGCGCTGGGTAGGTGCTGGGTCGCTGGTTTCAGCTGCCTCCCCTTCCTTCTCCTTCTCAGGTTGAAGTTCCTCACTGCGGAGAAGGTTGCTGGTCTCCTTTCGAACACCGGACGCCTTCGTCGAACCTTCTCCCGGCCTTTCCTTGGACCTTGCCGCCTGAGCATAACTGAGGCAGCGTTTGGGGCAGGTCTTGTAGAGATGGCCTGCCGCACCGCACAAGTTGCAACGCTTAGTCTGCTTACAGTCCTTGGTCTGATGGCCTTCCTCCTTGCAGTTCTTGCAAACAACCGTGCTGCAGTTGGCCGCCACGTGACCAGATTTGCCACAGGTGCGGCAAACTCTGGGCTGCCCAGCGTTGACCAAGAAGCCTCGACTTCCCCCGATAGCGAAGCTGGAGGGAGTGTGGATGATGGCTCCACTGGGATCGACCTTCAAGGTCACTTTGACCTGCCGCTTGCTGGTCCAAATCTCAAAGGGGTCCTTGACATCAGTGCTGCTGCTGGCCACCTCAACGTACCTGGTCATAAAGGTGAGTACATCCACCACCAGAACATGGGGGTTGTAGAGGTGAATCGTCACCACCCGGTCCCGTTGTGACGGAAGCGTGAAGAGCGGCTCCGCTGTGAGGATCGACAGTGGCTCCCGGTCCCCTTTCTCCTTGAACGCCTTCAGGAACTTGATGCATCCCGCCACGTTCCGGAACGTCACGTCGAAGTATCCACTGCTGGGGAAATCCTGCAGGCAGAAGACGTCCGTCGCTTGAAATCCGCAGCAATCGAAGAGAATTTTCTTGAAGAAGAAGATGCGATCGACCGGTGCATCTCCTTCCTTGTCCTTCACGACCACCCGAACGGTGTTGCGCACTCCCTGGCCCGAAGCTCGAAGATTGGTTATAGCCATTTTACTCAAAGCTTCCCCAGGATCAAAAGGCAATGATCATGGTCTCTTCTCAACCAAGTAAGCACTGATAAGAACAGATACTACACTTGATCTTCGCCAAAAGGCCGAGAAGCGACCTGGGAGCAGCTACTTGTTGCAAAGTCTACATCAGGCCAGTGGGAGGCATTCAAAGAGGAAATAGTGAGAGTTCAGGGCCAACATGTTCCCACTAAGGTCAAGGGTAGGACCATCAAGGGATATAGAATACTGGATCAGGAAAAAAAAAGGAGGCTTATGGAAGATTCGGAGCGCTGAAAACAGCGGAGGCATTAGAAGAGTATAGAAAGTGTGGGGGGGTACTTAAAAAAGTAATTAGGAGAGCAAAGAGGGGACATGAGAAAACATTGGCGGTCAATATAAAGAAAAATCCTAAAGGCGTTTTATAAGTATATTAAGGGCAAGAGGATAACCAGGGAAGGAGCAGAGCCCATTAAGGACCAAAGTGGCAACGTGTGTGTGGAGCCGGAGGACATAGGTGAGGTTTTAAATGATTACTTTTTATCTGTTTTCACTGTGGAGAATGACGATGTAAGTGTAGAGATCAGGGAGGGGAATTGCGATATACTTGAACATATTAACATTGAAAGGAAGTATTAGATGCTTTAGCAGGCTTAAAAGTGGATAAATCCCCAGGCCCAGATGAGATGTATCCCAGGCTGTTATGTGAGGCAAGGGAGGTGAAAGCAGGGGCTCTGACACAAATTTTCAGAGCCTCTCTGGCCACAGGAGAGGAGTCAGAGGACTGGAGGACAGCGAATGTGGTACCATTATTCAAGAAGGGTAGCAGGGATAGAGCAGGTAATTACAGGCTGGTGAGTCTAACATCAGTGGTTGGGAAACGATTGGAAAACATTCTGACGGACAGGATTAATCTCCACTTGGAGAGGCAGAGAATAATCATGGATAGTCAGCATGGCTTTGTCAGGGGGAGATCGTGTCTAACTAACTTGATTGAATTTTTCTATGAGGTGACTAAATGTGTAGATGAGGGTAAGGCAGTTGATGTAGTCTACATGGACTTCAGTAAGGCTTTTGATAAGGTCCCGCATGGGAGACTGGTTCAGAAGGTAAGAGCCCATGGGATCCAGGGCAATTTGGCAAATTGGATCCAAAATTGGCTTGGTGGCAGGAAACAGAGGGTAACGGTCAAAGGTTGTTTTTGCGAGTGGAAGCCTGTGACCAGTGGTGTACCACAGGGATCGGTGCTGGGACCCTTGCTGTTTGCAGTGTACATTAATGATTTAGACATGAATATAGGAGGTATGATAAGTAAGTTCGCAGATGACACGAAAATTGGTGGTGTCGTAAACAGCGAGGAGGAAAGCCTTAGATTACAGGGCAATATAGATGGGCTGGTAAGATGGGTGCAGCTGTGGCAAATGGAATTTAATCCTGAGAAGTGTGAGGTGATGCATTTTGGGAGGACTAACAAGGCAAGGGAATATACAATGGATGGTAGGACCCTAGGAAGTACAGGGGGGCAAAGGGACCTTGGTGTACTTGTCCATAGATCACTGAAGGCAGCAGCACAGGTAGATAAGGTGGTTAGGAAGGCATATGGGATACTTGCCTTCATTAGCCGAGGCATAGAGCATAAGAGCAGGGAGGTTATGATGGAGCTGTATAAAATGCTGGTTAGGCCACAGCTGGAGTACTGTGTACAGTTCTGGGCACCACACTATAGGAAGGATGTGATTGCACTGGAGAGGGTGCAGAGGAGATTCACCAGGATGTTGCCTGGACTAGGGCATTTCAGCTATGAAGAGAGACTGAAAAGGCTAGGGTTGTTTTCCTTAGAACAGAGAAGGATGAGAGGGGACACGATTGAGGTATACAAAATTATGAGGGGCATTGATAGGTTAGATAGGAAGAGACTTTTTCCCTTAGCGGAGGGTTCAATAACCAGGGGGCATAGATTTAAGGTAAGGGGCAGGAGGTTTAGAGGGGATTTGAGGAAAAAAAATTTCACCCAGAGGGTGGTTGGAATATGGAACGCACAACCTGAAGTGGTGGTAGAGGCAGGAACCCTCACAACACTTAAGAAGTATTTAGATGAGCACTTGAAAAGCCATAACATACAAGGCTACCGGCCAAGTGCAGGAATATGGGATTAGAATAGTTAGGTGCTTGATGGCCGGCACAGACATGATGGGCGGCACAGACATGATGGGCCGAAGAGCCTGTTTCTGTGCTGTATAACTCTATGACTTTATGACTCTATGCTAAAAATTCATCGAGAAGTTGCTATTTCAATCATTTTACTATTACTTCAATAGAGAGACCATAGATAACAAGACATACCGATGAATTATGAATTTTACAAGTCAGTATGTGAGAATATCTTTTCATATTCCTCCTTCTCATATGTTCATAACTTGACATTCCTAACAGCATATGTAATAATTGACGTAGATATGCACCCATGGCGTTCTGTGCTATTTCTAACAAAGCACGTAACTGTAAAATTTACTAACATTAGAAACTGGAGCAGGCCATTCAGCCTGTGAGGTCTGCTCCACCATTCAATCAGATCAGGGGTTCTTAACCTTTTTGCTTCCGAGGCTGCTACCCCACCCCCAACCTTCACCATGTTATAAAAATTACACTGTGCCCCGTAACACAAGTATTATTTCTGTTGAAAAATTTACAATTATGTACATATATTATTACTGTTGTAATTATTCAATGTGAAACTTGTTGCTAGTGCTAAGCAACAATTCTGTCCAGACACTGAAGTGTCTTCGATGTCTCCAAATATTTTCTCGCTTGTCCAGCCACGGATTGTGCTTTCCGCAAACATGCTGGACCGCCAGTGCCAAGCAGGACCCCTCCCCTAGATCCGTCAACTCTATCTTTTTATGGAGAGGAAAACCTATCGGCCCAGAGATATGTTCGGCTTCAATTCACTGACACCCTGTTACCGTCGGATTCATCTCCCATTTCTGGGGGCGGGGGGGGGGGGGGGGGGGGGGGAGCTGTGGGGGGCATCTTCTTTTCACACAGATTTCCTTCACAAACTCCCTTCACAGCCGTCTGTTTATTCAATAGTCTTTTTTTTTTTAACTGAGACGCATGCTGCCGTATGATGTCATCCACTCGCAATGCAGACATTGAGAATGGCGGGAAGGAGACCACAGTCGGCTAAACTTTTGAAAAATCCCTTACGACCTTCTCGTGGACTCCCAGTTGAGAACCCCTGAATTAGATCATGGAAGATGTGCACCTCCACTCCATTTTCCTGCCGAAACTCCATATCCCTTGATACCCTTATCAAAAAAAAAATCAATCTCAATCTTGAAAGCTCCAATTGCCCCAGCATCCATAGTCTTTTGGGGGTGGATAGAAAAAAAAAAAGAGTTCCAAAATTATCCCATCCTATTGTGAAAAAATGCTTCCTGATTTCTCTTCTGAATTGTCTGACTTTAATTTTATTATGTCCCCTTGTTCTTGATTCCCCACTAGAGGAATTAGTTTCTTCCTATCTACCCGATTGATCCTTTTAACATCATAAGCACCTGACAGATCACCCCTCAGTCTGTTATACTCCGGGTTTATACAAACTGCCCTCATAAATTGACCCTCTAGGTCCTGATATCATTCTCGTGGATCTGCGCTCGACCTTCGAAGCCCAGTGCCTAAAAATGTAAGTAGTAGACTAGATGGGGCCTGACCAAGGCTCTGTAGTATAAGCTATCCAAGTATAAACATAAAGGCATATTAAATGCCTCCTGAACATTTAAAAAATGGATTGGAATGCA
The DNA here is from genome assembly GCF_036365525.1 of Heterodontus francisci. Classification (NCBI taxonomy): domain Eukaryota; kingdom Metazoa; phylum Chordata; class Chondrichthyes; order Heterodontiformes; family Heterodontidae; genus Heterodontus; species Heterodontus francisci. Next base: position 24,743,555 of record NC_090383.1, read on the forward strand.
TGTAGTTTAGTTGGTGGAAACACAACAGTAGAGCATGCTCTTTATCTCCACCCTCTGGAAATAATGAAAAAGAATAGCACTCAGAGGCTAAATATATTTCCAGACCAGTCTTATTTATTACTAAGGGTCTGGGACTGTTCTGTAACTACCAGCACTAGAATCCAAATCCTAGTCCTGGACATCATTCTACACCAGATTCCTCAACATTGATAATCTGCATTTATAATCACACGTTTAACATATTGTTCCAAAGCACTTCACAGAGGCAAAACTGGACACTAAGAAACTAGATCCGAAAAGTTATCAGAGGGGACTGACCGATAATCATAAAGTTACGTTTTGAGCGTGTTTTTGAAGGAGAGAGATTTGCAAGGTCGAGGGTGTTGGATGAAGGTTTTCGGTGAAGACACGAGGGAGAGGCAAGTGAAGGGCAAATGAAGCACACTGGCACATAGGGCTGTTGAAGGTTGCAGAGGTGGGGAGGCAAAGTCTTGTAGGGATTGTAGGCAAGGATTTTGAATTCAATGCACTGCAAGGCAAGAGGCCAGTAGAGAATGGTGAGGACAGGGGTGTTACAGAAGCAAGACTTAAATGCAGGATATATTGTGGTGGTGGAGTTTAGGGCAAATTATAGTTTTTTGGTGAGTAGAACTTGGGAAGCCAGCAAGGACAGCTTTGTATTAGCTGAGGTGGAGATCATGAAGTTGTGCAGCGATGCTACAGCCTGTGGGGGTGAAATTGGGGTAATGTTGTGGAGGTGAGAGTTGGTGGTCTTGGTGATTGCTAGGGTGTGGCTTTGAAGTTCAACCTGGAATCAAACAGAATACAGAGCTTGCACACCAAGTTCAGACTGAACAGCAACCAGGGAGTGGGATACAACCAAAAGCAAGAGTACGGAGTTTGTGTCAGGAACCAAATAGGATGGCTTTGATTTTGTCCATGTTAAGTTGGAGAAAGCTCTTGTTCATTAATGACCTTATGCTGGGCAAGCAAGTAGAGTGCTGGTACAGAGATGGAGCTGGGTGTCATTACTATACACACACCATGCAATTGGATGAGGTCAACAAGGTGCACCTCTTAAGTGACTGGGCGTAGGGGCAGAAGGCAGCGTTACTGGCTATGTTGGGACAGGTAGAAGTGCAACCAAGCGAGGTTAGTGCTACAGGAGTAGACAACATAGTAGAGGCCATAAAAGAGCATGGAATAGTCTGCAGTGACAAGAGACGGAAACAACTACATATCATAGGAGGGAAGGTGCACTAAGGTCACCAAGGTAACTTAAAAGATGTCTCTAAGTCAACTGATTTCAAAATCTCTTCATGGTTGATCAATGGAAGATTCTGTGGAAGCTGAGCACTACCCCACTGTAGGATCTAAAAGGGTTCAGCCCAATCGCCAAACATGAAATTACATTAACAGCTACCACGAACAAGCTCAAGTAAAACACTTGAAAATGCATGCTAATTTCTTTTCATTGCCTCCACAGGGTGGAGATAAAGAGCTTTATCATCAACCTATTTTACTGTTCATTTTTGACTAGGATCATTTCAGTTCCATTAGCGATTTTTAAAAAAATTAGGCAATTTTACCCCTTTATTCCACCACTCCCAACTGCATCATAGTACAGTTAGTTCCAAAACAGTGTTCCCAGTTCATCTTGCTGTTATTCATTCTGGATTTGGTTTCTTGTGGGTAAGAGGGCAGGGAGATGGCTAAGGATGTGCCCGTCCTTCCTTCTGCACCCAACATCCTAGCTAAGATTAGGAGTTTGCTATTCTCCTCAGAAACTCATCCATGAATGTCAGGAGAGCTAGAGGTAGAATAACCAAGGCTTTCTATTATACACAGGTCATTATTGCAAGATACCTGATCAAAGACCCAATGGCCTTGTACAATATCAGCAACCTTCAGCTGTGTCTCAATTACACTTCCCAACTTACAGATATTAAAAGAGGCATTACAAAGCAATTCAGGTAAAACCTCCTTCTTGATGGGCAGTGAAGTAGTATGAAGCATATGCTGCATTTATCTTGTGGTTGTGGTTGTTGGAGGTCAATCATCTGAGCTCCAGGACATCACTGCAGGAGTTCCTCAGGGTAGTGTCCTAGGCCAACCATCTTCAGCTGCTTCATCAGTGACCTTCCTTCAATCATAAGGTCAGAAGTGGGGATGTTCGCTGATGATTGCACAATGTTCAGCGCCATTCGTGACTCCTCAGATACTGAAGCAGTCCGTGCAGAAATGCAGCAAGACCTGGACAATATCCAGGCTTGGGCTGAGAAGTGGCAAGTAACATTCGCACCACACAAGTGCCAGGCAATGACCATCTCCAACAAGAGAGAATCTAACCATCGCCCCTTGACATTCAACAGCATTACCATCACTGAATCCCCCACTATCAACATCCTAGGGGCTACCATTGACCAGAAATTGAACTGGAGTAGCCATATAAACACCGTGGCTACAAGAGCAGGACAGAGGCTAGGAATCCTGAGGCGAGTAACTCACCTCCTGACTCCCCAAAGCCTGTCCACCATCTACAAGGCACAAGTCAAGGGTGTGATGGAATACTCTCCACTTGCCTGGATGGATGCAGCTCCAACAACACTCAAGAAGCTCGATACCACCCAGGACAAAGCAGCCCGCTTGATTGGCACCCCATCTACACACATTCACTCCCTCCACCACTGACGCACAGTGGCAGCAGTGTGCACCATCTACAAGATGCACTGTAGCAATGCACGAAGGCTCCTTAGACAGCACCTTCCAAACCTCTACCAACAAGGACAAGGGCAGCAAATACATGGGAACACCACCACCTGCAAGTTCCCCTCCAAGTCACGCACCATCCTGATTTGGAACTATATCGCCGTTCCTTCACTGTCGCTGGGTCAAAATCCTGGAACTCCCTTCCTAACAGCACTGTGGGTATACCTACCCCAAATGGACTGCAGCGGTTCAAGGCAGCAGCTCACCACCACCTTCTCAAGGGCAATTAGGGATGGGCAATAAATGCTGGCCTGGCCAGTGACGCCCACATCCCATGAACGAATTTTAAAAAAAAATCTGTCTGAACTATCCCAAATAGTGAACCTCATCAATTATGAGACCTTGCCCCTGAAGCATTATTACTGTCTTGCACACAGAAACTTTCAAAGATTAAAATCTAATTATTTCCTCAGCATATAGCTAAATCACTTTTGTTTCCCCAAAAATATACATTATTCATAAAAATCTGTAAAAAAATACATAACAGAACAGTTCAAGTTGATATTCCAAAAAGTGCAAAAGAAATCCGTTTTCTTCAACACAGATGTGAGTTGCCTCACAACCCTTCCATTCCATTTTGTATGCCATGTACATTTTACAGAAAACCCACATTTGGCGTATACAGCCCGAGGGGTTTCCCATGGATCCAGCCTCTCACTATGGCAGTAGGACCTTACACAGTGGTCATTCCCCATTGAGCCTTTGCAGCAGATGCCCCAAGCCTTAGTGCGTACCTCAGCACGTAGACCTGGACCTTGGAATGTGCCAGTCTGCAACACTCGGTCGTGGACAACTTTGCACTGGAAGACCAGCAACTTTCGGGCAGACCAAAGTGCGTCTTTCACCAGCAGCATTTGATGTCTATCTCAGTGTGCGTCCCTGGGAACAGCCCGTAGAGCACAGACTCCTGTGTCACAGAGCCGCTTGGGATGAGACTCGACAAAAACCACTGCATCTCTTTCCACACCTGCTTAGCAAAGACACATTCCAGAAGGAGGTGGGCAACAGTCTCTTCCCCACCACAGCCACCTCAAGTGCAGCATGCGGAGGGGGTGAGACTCTGGGCGTGCAGGAAAGATCTGACGGGGAGGGCCCTTCTCACCACCAGCCAAGGTACGTCTTGGTTCTTGTTTGAAAATTCTGGTGATGAGGCATTCTGCCAAATGACTTTAGCAGTCTGCTCAGGGAACCATCTGACAGGATCCACCATCTCCTTATCCCGTAGGGCCTGGAGGACATTCCAGGCAGAACACTGCCTGATGGATTGTTGGTCAAAGGTGATTTTCCGCAGAAACTTTTCCAAGAAGGATAAATGGTACGGCATGATCCAACTGGATGGAGCGTTCCGTGGCAATGCGACCAGACCCATCCTTCGCAACACCGGGGACAGATAGAACCTCAGCACATAGTGACACTTGGTGTTTGCATACTGGGGCTCTACGCACAACTAGATGCAGCCACACACAAAGGCGGTCATCAGGATGAAGGGGATGTTGGGTACATTTTTCCCACCCTTATCCAGAGGTTTGAACATCGTCTCCCTCCGGACCAGGTCCATTTTGCATCTCCAGATTAAGTGGAAAATGGCTCAGGTGACCACCATGGCACAGCAGTGGGGTATGGGCCAGACCTGCGCCACATACAGCAACAACGTGAGTGCCTCACACCTGATGACCAGGTTCTTACCCACAATGGAGAGAGAACGCTGCCACCACATGCTCAGTTTATGGTGTACCCTGGCTACTCGCTCCTTCCAGGTTTTGGCGCACGCTCCGGCTGCTCGAACCATGGCCCAGCACCTTCAGGTAGTCTGACCTGACGGTGAAGGGAACAAAGGATCGGTCGGCCAAGTTCCCAAAGAGCATGGCCTCACTCTTGCCGTGGTTAACTTTGGCTCCCGAGGTCAGTTTGAACTGGTCGCAGATGCGGATCCAAGCAGAAAGACGGCGACGTCGTCCATGTACAGGGAGGCTTTGACCCGAGTGCCTCCGCTGCCTGGGATTGTCACCCCTCTTATGCTCGCATCATTCCTAATGGACTCAGCAAAAGCTTTGATACAGCAAACAAACAAGACAGGGGAGAGAGGACAGCCCTGTCTGACTCCAGATTTGATCAGGAAACGTTCTGATTCCCACTTACTGATTGATACTATGCTACTGATGTTTGTGTAGAGCAGTTTGATCCAATTGCAGATTCTCTCCCCAAACCCCATTCTGGAGAGCAAGTCCATCATGTATGTGTGTGATATCCTGTCAAAGGCCTTCTCCTGGTCCAAGCTGATAAGGCAGGTGTCCACCCTCCTGTCCCATACAAAGAAGAACAGTACAGCACAGGAACAGGCCATTCGGCGCTCCAAGCCTGCCGAAACTAACACCTTCTGCACTTCCGGGGCCCATATCCCCCTATTCCCTTCCTATTCATATATTTGTCAAGATGTCTCTTAAATGTCGCTATCGTATCTGCTTCCACCAGCTCCCTGGCAGCAAGTTCCAGGCACTCACCACCCTCTGTGTAAAAAACTTGCCTCGCACATCCCTTCTAAACTTTGCCCCTCGCACCTTAAACCTATGTCCCCTAGTAACTGACTCTTCCACCCTGGGAAAAAGCTTCTGACTATCCACTCTGTCCATGCCGCTCATAACTTTGTAAACCTGTATCATGTCACCCCTCCACCTCCGTCGTTCCAGTGAAAACAATCCGAGTTTTTCCAACCTCTCCTCATAGCTAATGCCCTCCAGGCCAGGCAACATCCTGGTAAACCTCCTCTGTACCCTCTCCAAGGCCTCCACGTCCTTCTGGTAGTGTGGCGACTAGAATTGCACGCATACAGAGGCGATCGTATCCCTGAATAGCGCAAGACTATAAGAGATCTTCCTGCCGGGTACAGTACAAGTCTGGTCAGGGTGAATCACCAACTCCAGAGCAGACTTGACTTGATTAGCGATGACTTTGGACAGAATCTTGTAGTCAACATTAAGCAGTGAGATGGGCCATCAATTTTAGATTTCCGCCCTCGTCCCCTTCCGCTTGTAGATGAGGGTGATGATGCCTTTCCTCATGGATTCCAGCATGCTGCCGGCCAGAAGCATCTCCCGTATACTTCCAGCAGGTCTGGGCCTATCCACTCCCACAGAGCCAAATACAACTCAACCGGTAAGCCATCGCTTCCGGGAGTTTTACTCGTCTTGAAGGACCTGACAGCCTTTGTCAGCTCATCCAGAGTTAGCGGCTTGTCCAGTCTCTCCCGCATGCTGTCATCTAAGACCTCCTTGATAGATGACAGGAAGGACTGGGAGGTCGTGCTGTTCGTGGGCTTCACATCGTACAGCCCAGCATAAAAGGATTTGCTAATCCTTAATAAGTCAAACTGCAAAGACATTACGGAGCCATCCTCTTCACTGATCACAGAGCTCTCTCTGTGTACCTTTTGGAAGAAGAAACGCGAGCACATCTCATCCTGCTCAACGGAGCGGACTCTGGACCGGAACATGATCTTGGAGGCCTCCATGGAAAAGAGCGAGACCTGCTGACTCTTCACCTCTTGGAGATCCTCCTTGACCTCGACCCCCATCGACTGCAGCCAGAGCAGATTTTGCATTCTTTTCTGGAGTCGGGACATTTCCCTCTGTCTCTCTCTCACCCTCTGAATGCCTTTGAAGATAAAGAACCTCTTGATGTTCTGCTTGATCGCCTCCCACCAGTGCACCAGAGACTCAAAGAGGGGTTTCACGGTTCTCCAACCTTAGTAATCCCTTTTGAGTTCCTCAACGCTTTCTGGGGTTAGCAGTGTAGCATTGAGTGTCCATGTCCCCCTGCCAACCCGCTGGTCATCCTGCAAGTGACAGTCGACAGTAAGAGGCAGTGGTCAGAGAAAAACACCAGCTTGACGTCAGTGGATCTGACCATGAAAGCATGGGACACAAACAGGAAGTCAATCCTGGAATGGGCAGACCCATCTGGTCTTGACCAGGTGTATCTATGCTGCGCTCCGTCTGCAGGGTTGCTGAAGACGTCGTACAGCCTGGAATCTTTTACGGTTTCCATTCGGAATCTGGACATAGTGTCCAGTTTGCTGTCGTCCCTGCCGGACCATCCAGTTGCGTTAATGATGCAGTTGAAGTCACCGCCAAAAATGACCGGCCTGAATGTTGCCAGCAGCAGTGGGAGCTGCTGGAAAACAGTCAGCTGCTCGCTGCATTGAGCCAGGGCGTACACGTTGATCAACTGCAGCCGAGCATTGTTGTACATTACATCTGCTACGAGGAGATGACCGCCCACCATCTCCTTAACTTCGGAGATGATGAGGTTGCCTCCCCGCAGCAGAATAACCAGGCCGGAGGAATGGGAATCATTTCCGCCTGACCAGACTGATGGCCTGTGCGACCACCATCGCGACCATTGCCTGTAGGTGCTGAGGTGCGGTATTCCACACTCCTGCAGAAATAGCAGGTCGGCTTTGACCTTGGTGAGGTAGTCCAAGGTCGAAACACATCACGTACTGGATTTAACGCTACACACGTTAATCGAAGGAATCTTTATACCCATTTTCAGGTTGGGTGTTGCTCCCCACACCAGTTGTCCTTGCTAGTCCCAGTCCTTGGGTATGTTCCTGCATACCCATAGTGTAGACAAGCTGTTTCACATTAATTGGGCTCAGAGACCCCGCCTGGTCACTCATGGGGGGGTTTGTTCTGCTGGGGTGACATTGGTGGGGGGTCTTGTAGGCAGCAAGGCTTGGGCTATCCTCTGCTGGTGGTGTCTTTCCCCTCTGTTCTTCCTCGAAGACATCACTGCTCCTGACTTCCCAGAGCTGGAATGCACCAGACGCTTCATTGCTCTTGGTATCCCAGAGCTGGGGTGCACTGGGCATCTCACTGGGTTTGGCGCCTTGGATTTGGGGTTTCCAGTGCCCGGAGCTGGGGGGATTTATCTTCCAGCTCCTTTGAGTTCTGCCGCTTCACATTCCGGCACTTCCGCGTCCAATGAGGAGCTGCTGCCGTAGTCTGTCTCAGCCAGTAGACTCCTCGTCACTAGTTTGGGTGGTGGCCTGTTCCTTTTTTGGAGGTTTCTTCTTTGTGGTTTTCCTTGGTACCACTTGCCACTGACCAGTTTGCCCATTTGCTGCCTCCTCCTCCATTGATTCTGTCTGTAGAGGGGGGGGGGGGGTTTCCGGGCACAGGGTAGGTGTTGGGTTGCAGCTGCCTCCCCTTTCTTCTCCTTCTCGGGTAGGCTTTCCTCGTTGCGGAGACGGTTGCTTGTCACCCTCCCAGCACCAGACGCATTCACTGCTCCTTCTCCCGGCCTTTCCTTGGACCAGAAGAGGCGCAATAGATGGCTATGGACTGGAGATGGGCTAGGAGCATGGGGATATTGGAATGGTAACCATGTAACCCAAGATACAATGACAATCATATGGTTACACTGAACTAAGGAACTGTCTGGAAACCTTGGTAGTGGATGGACGGTTGAGAAACTAAATAAAATGATATTAGCTGCTTTGGTCTATAAATGGTTCTCAGTTGGTGGCATCAGACTGTTAAATTCAATAAGCAGTTTACTGCAAGAGGCCTAATGGTGAGCCCCTTAGGTATAGACCCCTGTAAGTAAATAGCTTAAATTAAACTACTGGACATCATGCAACAAAGTTCATGTACTAGAATTGCTGTTAGTATTCTCTAAAAACCCAAAGCTAATACTTCATGACTACTTTACTATTTCAGGATGCACTGTGAACAGGGGACAATGAAAGGCTTGGTGTCTGACAGATGATCCATCTCTCACTTAGACACAGAATTACATAGAATTTACATAGAAACATAGAAAATAGGAGCAGGAGTAGGCCATTTGGCCCTTCGAGCTTGCTCCATCATTCATTATGATCATGGCTGATCATCCAACTCAGTAACCTGTTCCCGCTTTCCCCCCATATCCTTTGATCCCATTAAACCCAAGAGCTATATCTAACTCCTTCTTGAAAACATACAATGTTTTGGTCTCAACTGCATTCTGAGGTAACGAATTCCACAGGATCACCACTCTCTGGGTGAAGAGATTTCTCCTCATCTCAATCCTGAAAGGTTTACCCCGTATCCTTAGACTATGACCCCTGGTTCTGGACTCCCCCACCATCGGGAACATCCTTCCTGCATCTACCTTGTCAAGTCCTGTTAGAATTTTATAGGTTTCTATGAGATCCTCCCTCACTCTTCTGAACTCCAGCGAATATAATCCTAACTGACTTAATCACTCCTCATCTGTCAGTCCCACCATCCCAGGAATCAATCTGGTAAACCTTCGCTGCACTCCCTCTATAGAAAGAACATCCTTGCTCAGATAAGGAGACCAAAACTGCACACAATAGTCCAGGTGTGGCCTCACCAAGGCCCTGTATAATTGCAGCAAGACATCCCTGCTCCTGTACTCGAATCCTCTCGCTATAAAGGCCAACATACCATTTGCCTTTTTTACCGCCTGTTGGACCTGCATGCTTACCTTCAGCGACTGGTGTACGAGAATACCCAGGTCTCTCTGCATATTCCCCTCTCTCAGTTTATAGCCGTTCAGATAATAATCTGCCTTCCTGTTTATGCTACCAAAGTGGATAACCTCAAATTTATCCACATTATACTGCATCTGCCATGCATTTGCCCACTCATTTAACTTGTGCAAATCACCCTGAAGCCTCTCTGCATCCTCCTCACAACTCACCCTCCCACCCAGTTTTGTGTCATCTGCAAAGTTGGAGATATTACATTTAGTTCCCTCATCTAAGTCATTAATATATATTGTGAATAGCTGGGTCCCACTCTTTTTCATCTAACCATATCAATACATCCATCCCTCTATTCCTTTCTCTCTCATGTGCTGATCTTGAGTCCCCTTAAATGCATCTATGCTATTCGCTTCAACCACTCCATTTGGTAGCAAGTTCCACATTCTCATCATTCTGGGTAAAGAAATTTCTCCTAAATTCCCTATTGGATTTATTGGTTATTATTTTACATACAAAGCCCCGAGTTTTGGCTCCCCCCACAAGTGAAAACATCTTTCCTGCTTCTAAGCCTCTGAGCTCTGTTTCCATCTATTGCAACTATTCTCCTCTCTCCTTATTCTACCACCACCACTACGGCCAATGCTGCTCTGCACTTTTCTCTTTTGTTCTCCCTAAACTCCAAACATGTTCTCCAAAACACATCTTCCCCTCCCTACAATCCCCACTGCCTTGAAATCAAGATTCACTGCAGCCTCCTGCTTTACTACTTCAAAATTGGAACGCCTTACTTTCCCTCAGTCTATCCCTCTTTCCACAAGTACTATTGTTTTAAAATCCAAACTGTCCACCATTCTTGAATTCTCTTCTACTTTGGTGGCTTCTTGCACTAATACTGTATTAAAATTCAGTGAGCTGGTGCAAAATGAAAAAGAGAATTACCTTTCCTCTGTTCTTTCGTGAACTTCATCTACAATAACATGCGACACACCTAGGAGATCTGGATCTGCCTCCAGCCGTCTGAGTAACACTCCTGTAGTGCAGTAAAGCAACCTGGTAGAGGCGGACTGAAAATATAATTACAATAAATGAGTTTCTAAGATACACAATGCTTATTTGGGATCAAAGAGTAGAAAATCCCTTTTCACACACATATATAGATGCTTAAAAACACAAATTCAAAGGCATGAGCAAACAACTACAAGAAATTAACTGGAATTTATTGCTGAAAATCATCTCCATTGAAGAAAAATAGAACACTTCTACAATATTATGATTATACAGAATGCACCCAAGCAAAGTAAATGTAAATTCAACAAGCAATCTCCAAAATGGATGAAAATGCCAATAATATCGGGAATGAGGATAAAAACAGGCAAAAACAGAGAAAACGCAAGCAGAGGTACAATCATATACTAAATGAGATTGAAAGGGATTGTAGGAGTATAAAGAGAACTCTCGAGATGAAAAAGTAAGGACATTAAGCATGATATCAAAAGGCTCCTCTGTAATCACAACAGGAAAAGACTGCCTTTCATGACCTCATGAGGTTCCAAAGCACTTTACATCAAGGCAGAAATTTTTTTTTTTTTAAACTTGCTGCAATTTTTGCTGCAAAAAAAAAAATGCTTGTACAAAGAAATTACTAGGAGGCCTAGGGGAGAGGTATCTTGTAATCTAATACTTTGTACAGCATATGGAATTTATTTTTATTTGTTTTGAAATTTTGGTTGCGCCTGTTAAACTCTCTCAGTCTTATTTCAAGAGAAAGACGGGAATCTGTTAATTGCATATCAATTGTGTTTCATTATATCCTGGTGGAGGGTGTTAATTAATCTTACTTGAGCATATATTAGGAGACAATTACTGAAACTGTTTGGGGGTTAAGTTAGGAGTTACATGTTTATAATCCTTTTATTCTGTACAATAAATGTGAAACTAAGTAAAGGTTGGCTCTAGTTTTATCCTTCAACAACTGGCTTTCTGGATTAAAACAGCCGGGAGGACAGTGCCTCCTGTTTGTCAGCGAGCAGCAGCACCAGTCTAGAAAAGATCACAATGCACAAAGCTACAGATCCACAGAACACGAGTGACTCAGCAGTTAAAGTGCATACTGTACATTAAGAGCTAACTGATATTCTTCATCCTACCTTGCAACAAAAAAAATCTAAAAACACACAGCATGGCACTGAAAATATTGCTTATTTGGTAAACATATACCAACCTTCACACTTTCAAGTCTAATCTGGTATCCTACACTTCCTCCTAGTCTCTCAATCCGCTCTTTGGCTACACGCTCAGCGACAGAAATAGCAGAAATCCTTCGAGGCTGAGTACATACAATGTTTGCCACTGTCCCTGGATAACCATTGAGAGTGTCATCCAGGATAAACTGAGGAATCTGAGTCGTCTTTCCACACCTAAGAGATTTTGAAAAAAAAGACTTCTTTTCATATGTCAAACTTTCTAAGGCTATGCACTAAATGCAAATAAATCCCTTCCTCTTTTTACGTGAACAACTGAATAAGGGTTTCAGAAACTAAGAGCCATTAATCCATTGCTTGTTGGAATAGCTCAGATTAAAATCTAACAGTCTAAATTTTTGTGCATTTGTGGGAAATTAGAGCTCTGCCAAAAAGCAAAGTTTTTCGATTTCTGAATAATTCATTGAAATATTAAATAACTAATATTTCAATACTCAGGTTCAGCTCCAAATACTCCCCATTGCTGCAATAAAAAGCAGTAAGCACTGGGGAAGGAATTAGTAGTAGAGGCTGAATCCTGAAACAAAATAAATACAGGATGTTGATGTTTTGTTATAAATATTGATGATGACACCATTATCTAATCTGTTCTGAAGTACTCGTTTGAAGCTGAGTTGGGCCACAGCAACATGCAGTGAATAGTTTCCCTGACATCAGTTACAAACGAACAAGGCATACTTACTAAAAATGACCAGTATCTGTCATTAAGGTTTCTAAAAATCAATTTATTTGTATATGGGTGTCACTAGCAAAACCAGCATTTATTGTCTGTCCCTGAGCAGGTGGTGGTGAGCCACCTTTTTTATCGCTTTAGTCCATCTGGTGAAGGTACTCCCACAGTGCTATTAGGTAAGGGGTTCCAGGATTTTGACCCAGCAAAGATAAAGGGGAGGCGGTAGCATAGTGGTATTGTAACTGGACTAGTAACCCAGAGACCCAGGATAGTACTCTGGGGACATTGGTTCGAATCCCACCACAGCAGAAAGTGGAATTTGAATTCAATTAATAAAAAATATCAAATTAAAAAACTAGTCTAATGTTGTAAAAACCCATCTGGTTCACTAATGTCCTTTAGGAAAGGAAATCTGCTGTCCTTACCTGGTCTGGCCTACATGTAACTCCAGACCCACAGCAATGTGGTTGACTCTTACATGCCCTCTGAAATGGCCTAGCAAACCACTCAGTGGTATCAAACCACTACGAAGTCAATAAAAAGGAATGAAACCAGACGGACCACTCGGCATCGACCTAGGCATCAGAAACGACTAAGGCAAACCCAGCCCTGCCGACCCTGCAAAGTCTTCATTCCTAACATCTGGTAGCTTGTGCCAAAGTTGGGCGAGCTGTCCCACAGACTAGTCAAGCCTGACATAGTCATACTCACGGAATCATACCGCACAGACAATGTCCCAGACACTGGCATCGCTATCCCAGAGGTGGCGGCACAGTGGTATATAGTAGGGAGGGAGTTGCCCTGGGAGTCCTCAACATTGACTCCAAACCCCTTGATGTCTCATGGCATCAGGTCAAACATGGACAAGGAAACCTCCTACTGATTACTACCTACCGCCCTCCCTCAGCTCATGAGTCAGTACTTCTCCATGTTGAACACCACTTGGAGGAAGTACTGAGGGTGGCAAGGGCACAGAATGTACTCTGGGTGGGGGACTTCAATGTCCATCACCAAGAGTGGCGCGGTGGACCACTACTGACCAAGCTGGCCGAATCCTAAAGGACATCGCTGCTAGAATAGCTCTGTGGCAGGTGGTGAGGGAACCAAAAGGGAAAAACATACTTGACCCCGTCTTCACCAATCTCCCTGCCGCAGATGCATCTGTCCATGACTGTATTGGTAGGAGCGACCACCGCACAGTACTTGTGGAGACGAAGTCCTGCCTTCACATTGAGGATACTGTCCATCGTGTTGTGTGGCACTATCACCGTGCTAAATGGGATAGATTTCGAACAGATCTAGCAATGCAAAACAAGCCAGGAGACCAACCTTGGTTCAATGAAGAATGTAGGAGGGCATGCCAGCAGCAGCACCAGGCATACCTCAAAATGAGGTGTCAACCTGGTGAAGCTACAACACAGGACTATTTGCATGTCAAACTGCATAAGCAGCATGCCAAAGACAGAGCTAAGCGATCCCATAACCAACGGATCAGATCTAAGTTCTGCAGTGCTGCCACATCCAGCCGTGAATGGTGGTGGACAATTAAACAACTTACTGGAGAAGGTGACTCCACAAACATCCCCATCTTCAATGATGGGGGAGCCCAGCATATCAGTGCTTAAGATAAGGCAGAAGCATTTGCAACAATCTTCAGCCAGAAGTGCTGAGTTGATGATCCATCTTGCCTCCTCCTGACGTCCCCAGCATCACAGATGCCAGACTTCAGCCACTTCGATTCACTCCACGTGATATCAAGAAACGACTGAAGACACTGCATACCGAAAAAGCTATGGGCCCTGACAATATTCCGGCAATAGTACTGAAGACCTGTGCTCCAGAACTTGCCACGCCCCTAGCCAAGCTGCTCCAGTACAGCTACAACACTGGCATCTAGCCGGCAATGTGGCAAATTGCCCAGGTATTCCCTGTATACAAAAAGCAGGACAAGTCCAACCTGGCCAATTACCGCCCCATCAGTCTACTCTCAATCATCAGTAAAGTGATGGAAGGTGTCAATAACCTGTCCAGTGACAGTTTGGGTTCTGCCAGGGTCACTCAGCTCCTGAATTGGCCTTGGTTCAAACATGGATAAAAAGCTGAACTCCAGAGGTGAGGTGAGAGTGACAGCCCTTGACATCAAAGCAGCATTTGACCGAGTATGGCATCAAGGAGCCCCAGCAAAACTGGAGTCAATGGGAATCAGGGGGAAAACTCTCCACTGGTTGGAATCGTACCTAGCGCAAAGGAAGATGGTTGTGGTTGTTGGAGGTCAATCATCTCAGCCCCAGGACGTTACTGCAGGAGTTCTTCAGGGTAGTGTCCTTGGCTAAACCATCTTCAGCTACTTCATCAATGACCTTCCTTCAATCATAAGGTCAGAAGTGGGGACGTTCGCTGATGATTGCACAATGCTCAGCACCATTTGTGACTCCTCAGATACTGAAGCAGTCCGTGTAAAAATGCAGCAGGTCCTGTACAATATCTAGGCTTGAGCTGAGAAGTGGCAAGTAACATTCGCACCATACAAGTGCCAGGCAATGACCATCTCCAACAAGAGAGAATCTAACCATCTCCCCTTGACATTCAATGGCATTACCATTGCTGAATCCCCCACTATCAACACCCTGGGGGTTACCATTGACCTGAAACTGAACTGGAGTAGCCATATAAATACCATGGCTACAAGAGGAGGTCACAGGCTAGGAATCCTGCAGCGAGTAACTCACCTATTGACTCCCCAAAGCCAGTCCACCATCTACAAGGCACGTCAGGAGAGTGATGGAATACTCTCCACTTGCCTGGATGGGTGCAGCTCCAACAACACTCAAGAAGCTCGATACCATCCAGGACAAAGCAGCCCGCTTGATTGGCACCCCATCCACAAACATTCACTCCCTCCACCACCGACACACAGTGGTTGCAGTGTGTACCATCTACAAGAAGCACTGCAGCAATGCACCAAGGCTCCTTAGACAGCACCTTCCAAACTCGCGACCTTTACCAACTAGAAGGACAAGTGCAGCAAATGCATGGGAACACCACCTGCAAGTTCCCCTCCAAGTCACGCACCATCGCAACTTGGAACTATATCACCGTTCCTTCACTGTCGCTGAGCCAAAATCCTGGAAATCCCTTCCGAACAGCATTGTGGGTGTACCTACCTCACATGGACTACAGTGGTTCAAGAAGGCAGTTCACCACCACCTTCTCAAGGGCAATTAGGGATGGGCAATAAATGCTGGCCTAGCCAGCGACGCCCATATCTCATGAATGAATAATAAAAAAAAGGAACGACAATATATGCCAAAGTCAAGATGGTGTGCAATTTGGATGGGATCTTGGAGGCAATGGTGTTCCCATGCGCTTGTTGCCCTTGTCCTTCTAAGTGGTAGAGATCGTGAGTTTGGGAGAGGCAGTCTAAGATGCCTTGCATTGTACACACTGCAGCCACGGTGCGCCGATGGTGGATGGAGTGGATGTTGAAGGTGGTGGATGGGTTAATGATGAAGCAGACTACTTTGTGCTGCATGGTACTGAGCTTTTTGAGAATTAGAGTTGAGTAAGATGATTTTACAGTTTTACACCATGTGAATTTGCCCTAAAAAGAGCAGTTGTTTCCTCGAAAAAATGCTTCGAAGAACTGGCAGGCCTTAACATGTCGGGCAACGTACTTTTCCCGTTGTCTGGAAGAGGAACAGGAATGGGTGGAAACAGTGGATTTACATGTGGTAGAAAATGGGAATGTGGGCAGGATCTTACTGCTGATAGGCCATTACATATTCTTGAACTTGCTGCTATTGGTCGGCTAACTGTGTTCAGTGATAGGTCAGTACATGCTATTGTTCTTGTTGCTGTCAGCTATTGTGTCCCATGGTAAGTCAACACATACTA
Organism: Heterodontus francisci; assembly: GCF_036365525.1. Lineage (NCBI taxonomy): Eukaryota > Metazoa > Chordata > Chondrichthyes > Heterodontiformes > Heterodontidae > Heterodontus > Heterodontus francisci. The sequence goes on from NC_090383.1 coordinate 24,759,645, forward strand.
TTACTCTTGTTAGGATATGTTGGCTGTGTTTCTTGAGTAGGGGTAGCCAAATATCACTGATGAGCAGACTGTCTTAAGGGACAGTGCAGTGTTGATAGATCTCCATAGCCTCCCTGACACGTCCTGTATGCCAGTGTGCAATGAATGAGATGAGGTTGGAATTGGACCATTCGATGCAATGGTTATTGAGTTGAGCATGTTTGATGATAGCTAACTTGCCTCATTCACTGTGTTAGGAGAAGGCCTGGTGTTCCTGGAGTCTAGGGCGCAGGCTACGGCTTGTTTCTCCAAAGTAGACGAGTCTGCAGTCATTATGGTATGATGTAAATTCCTGGTTTGTTGTGAGATGGTTTCTTGTTTTTGTGGGTACGAAGGATGGAGTGGAGTTTCTTGGATGACTTATGATGGACTTCCATGTCCGCTAACTTGAGTTTACATTGTAGTCTGTGCGAGGTGGAGCTGATGTATGGGAGGCTGATTCTCGGTTGAGCTAGTTGTTACAGTGCGAGTAACAGCTGGACATGTGTTGATCTTGTGGGAGAAAATCCATTTAGTTGAAGTGTAAACTTGATATGGAGCAGATCTTGTTGTAGATGTCTCTTATCGATAATGGAGCAGGCCTCTTCTGATGAGGGTGTTAGAAACTGATTGAAGATTGGAGAGATGATGAAAAGAACAATAATTCAGGCATCTATCAGTATGAGTGGGCTTGCGGTAGACTTGATATGCTGGTATGCCATCACCATCTGTTCTGCAGCTAACATACCCTGACAAGAACAATAGCATGTACCGAACTATTACAGGACACAATTAGTCGACCAGCAACAGCAAGAACAAGAACATGCAATGACCCATTAGCAGTAAGATCCTGTCCACATTTGCATTCTCCACCACATATAAACCCACTGTTTCCACCCGTTCAAGTTATTCCTCCAGACGACGGGCAGAATACGTTGCCCAAAATGTTGAAATCTGCCAGTTCTTCTAAGAATTCTTTTTTCAAGGAAACAACTGCTCTTTTCAGAGGAAATTTACATGGTGTAAAACTGCAAAATCATCTTACTCAATGTTACCGCTTTCACCATAAAAACCTTCAAACAACTTCTTGAGAGTTGTTGCAGCTGCACCCATCCATGCAAGTCAAACATGTTCCATCATATTATTGATTATTGAAGGTATATTCAAGTTTCTCAAGTCAATTTAACTTTTTTTGCAGTCAAATTATAGAGCTCTAGTTTTTAATCTGCTATAACTAATGGATGGAATTACTATTCCTACGATTTCCATACTTGAATATTCAGAATATGCTGAGCAATTGCACAAATGTTCAAGTGATTAAGCGTGTCAGCATCAGAAGTATCAACTCCAATACCCACGTCCTTAAACTTACCCGGTCATGCCACTCACTACCAGCACCTGGGCCTCGTTCAGCAAATCCAAGATTGCGTTTCTTTCACGAAATGCTGGAAGCTTCTTCCTCTCTTTCAACATTGACTGATAGCGTCTGGAAGACTGAAATAACAATAACTTTTGAGAATCGAGAAATGACTTGTGACACAAAGAGAAAAAGCATCTGCCTTCGGCAACATTAAGCTAAAAATGATGCACAGAAATACATACAAGTTACAAGAAGGAAACAGGCCACTCACCCAACTAGTCCATGTCAGCATTTGCCCTCCAAGCGAATAAATAGTTCTAGTTACATTTACCTGCCCTGTTCTCATATCCCTCTAACCCCTGTTCCTTTATCAAACTGTACAATCGAATCCTGAATGTTGACATAGTGATTGAGGCAGAAGTTAACCCTGGAAGCGAATTCCACAGCCTCAAAACTCTGTATGATGTTTTTCCAGCCCTCCATTCTAAATCTCTTCCATTTAATCTTGCATTGATGGCTCATTGCCCTTGATCCATGAACTACCGGAAACAATCTGCTTCTATCTACCCTGAACCATCCTTTCATAATTTTCAACATGATCAAATTACCCCATAACCTGTGCTGTTATTTAGCCGTATCTATCCAGTCGTGGCCAGAGAATTGCCTGCAATGGCTTCTTTTTTCACTCCTGCATCACATCTCTGGAGTCATCCAAGGATCTATCCTTGGTCCCTTTTCATTTTGCATCTGCATGCTGCCCCTTGGTAACATCATCTGAAAACACATTCCACATGCACACTCAAGACACCCAGCTCTACCTCACCACCTCCTCTCTTGACCCCGCCAGTATCTCTGATTTGTCATGCTGCTTGTCTGACATCCAGTATTGGATAAGCAGCTATTTCTTCCAATTGAATATTGGGAAGACAAAGCCATTGCATTTGGTGCCTGCAAAAAAAATCTCCATTCGCTAACCTTTTTTAAATTCTTTCATGGGATGTGGGTGTCACTGGCAAGGCCAGCATTTGTTACCCATCCCTAATAGTCCTTAAGGTGGTGGTGGAGAGTTGCCATCTTAAACTGCTGCAGACCATCTGGTTTGATACACTCACAGTGCGGTTAGAGAGGGAGTTCCAGGATTTTGGTCCAGCGCACTTAAGGAACGGTGACATAATTCCAAGTCAGGATGGTGTGTGACTTGGAGGAGAACTTGTAGGTGGTGGTGTTCCTATGTATCTGCTGTCCTTGAACTTCTAGATGGTCGAGGTCGTGGGTTTGGAAGGTGCTGTCGAAGGAGGTGTGGTGAGATGCTGCACTGCATCTTGTATATGGTACACACTGCTGCCACTGTGCATCAGTGGTGCAGGAAATGAATGTTGAAGGTGGTGGATAGGGGTACCAATCAAGCGAGCTGCTTTGTCTTGGATGGTGTCGAGCTTCTTGAGTGTTGTTGGAGCCACACACATCCAGGCAAGTGGAGAGTATTTCATCACACTCCTGACTTGTGCCCTGTAGATGGTGGACAGGCTTTGGGGAGTCAGGAGGCAGGTTACTCGGCACAGAATTCCCAGTCTCTGAACTGCTCTTGTAGCCACAGTATTTATGTGGCTGCTCCAGTTCAGTTTCTGGTGAATGGTAACTCCCAGGATGTTGATGGTAGGGGATTCAGCAAAGGAAATGTCGTTGAATGTCAAGGGGAGATGGTTAGATTGTCTCTTATTAGAGATTGTCATTGTCTGGCACTTGTGCAGCATGAATATTATTTGCCACTTATCAGCCCAAGCCCGAATGTTGTCCAGGTCTTGCTGTATATGGACACGGACTGCTTCAGTATCTGAGGAGTTGTGAATGGTACTGAACATCATAGAATCATCAGCGAATATCCCCACTTCTGACCTTCTAATGGAGCGAAGATCATTGATGAAACAGCTGAAGATGGTTGGGCCTAGGATACTACCTGAGGAACTCCTACAACAATGTCCTGGTGCTGGGATGATTGGCCTTCAACCACCACAACCATATTCCACCAAATCCATCCCTCTCCCTGGCCACGGTCCTTGGCTGAACCAGACCTTTTGCAACCTTGGTGCTATCTGATCCTGGGCTGAGTTTCCAAATTCCATATCATTTCCATTACCACTTCTTATCCACATTCTTAATATTGCCCTTCTACACCCCAGCTCAGCTTATAGAATCTTTGCTCATAGCATCTTACAGAAAAGTAAATCATTCAGCCAGTCATGCCTGTGCCAGCTCTCTTGAAAGAGCTATCTAATTCAGACTTTTCCCCAGCTTTTTCCCTAGAGCCCTGCAAATTAGTCCTCTTCAAGTACATGTCCAATTGCTTCCTAGAAGGATCCTATGGAATCTGATTCTACCAACCTTTCAGGTAGTGCCTTCCAGATCTTAATAACCCTCTGTGTGAAGAAATTTCTTTTCATTTCCCCACTAGTTCTTTTGGCAAATTATTTTCAATCTATGACCTCTGGTTACTGACCCACTTGCCAGAGGAAATAGTTTCTTCCTACTTGCTCTATCAAAAGCCCTCATAATTTTGAATGCCTCTATTAGATCTTCAAGGGTAGCAAGGTCACTTGAGATCACAAGGGGAGGACATCCTGCCCTTTTGCAAGTTGCCCCAGGCCAAGGTAAGGGTCCCATGTACAGGGTTACAAGCTAAGGCCAACGGTGGAATCAGCGAATTTTCGGTGGCGATAGCAGAAGAGCTAGAACCTTGAGGGACAATGCTGCTTACAGGTGGAGGATCCTTCGGGAAGAGGACTCGTGGTCCCTTTAAGCACATGGGAAAAGCAACTGGAAACCACCTCATGTATTCTTTTCCCTAGTTATATAGCTCATGGCTGACACAAGTCAAAGGAATAAGACTAACGACCTAAACAGGACCTCCCAGGTCGTCAACATGTATAATCCTTACAGAAAATTGGTGAGAATGGGAACTTAGAATGTGTGGACAATGAAGAAAAAGTGGAAGTTAGAAAATGTCAAGAGGGAAATGGGAAGATACAGCCCGAATATTCTCTGTATGACAGAAGTAAGATGGAGAGATTCTGGTGATTTTGAAAGTAACAAGAAAACAAACAGTCATTTATGCAGGTGGTGAACAGAACCAAAGAGGTATTGCTATAACGTTGGATAATAAAAATGGCAAAGTGTGTGATGAAAATTGATCAACACAGTGATAGATAGCTGCTCTTTGCTGTCCAGTTAATGTTTACCAGTGTACATGTCCAAATCAGAGCACCCAAATGAAGAAGTGGATACAGAGTACCAGAAACTGGAAGAACTTATAGAAAAAAGGGAAAATAATACAGCTTCTTGGTGATCATGGGAGACTGGAATGCTGAGTTGGAAGTGAAGTTGGAAGCCACGGACTGGATGTCAGAAACAACAGAGAGATGCTGATTGAACTCTGAAGAAGATGGAAGCTGTGCATCATCAACATCTGGTTTAAGCATAATCAAAGATAGCGGTACACTTGGAAGTCAACTGGGGATCTGAAGAGGTACAAAATTGATTACAACCTTGTCAAGCAGAGTTACCGAAACAGCATAAAGAATGTACTGCCTACCCAGGAGCAGACGCAGACACATATCATAATCTAGTCGCCACGAAAGTAAAAATTCGACTGGGAGAGAGAGTCAAGAAGGGAAAGCAAAAGTGTAGAAAACGTGCAGGGCTGCGACGGGTGGGGAGGGGGTCAGGTTTCGTGAAGCAGTACAGAAAAAGTTAGAAATTAACAACAATTCAGAAAGCAACTGTCAAGGTCAATGTGATTGATTGAAAAGCACCATCTTAGAAAGTGCTAAAGAAAACATTGGTATGTTTAAAGGGAAAGCAGTTAGAAAGTCATGGGTCTCAAAAAAAATGCTGAAGAAAATGGACGAGAAGAAAGTGGAAGAATAAGAACACTAATAAAGTAAACAAACGTATAGAAAACTAAACAATGAGCTAAGAAGAGACTGACCAGTCAAGAAAGAGTTTGTGGGGAGAGCAATGCAGAGAAATGTAAGAACTACAAAAGAAAGGAAGAACGGATACTATGAGAACATAAAGGAATTGACTGGAGGAAGGAGAGGTAAACAAGCGCAAAGAGGAATTGATAGCAGAGATGGTACACTGCTTATAAAACCTGAGACAGTAAAGAATAGATGGAAAGTGTACATTGAAGGCCTGTATGACAAAGATGGCAAGTCAGCAGAACTGGAACAAGAGAATGATGAAGAAAACATTTCCCAGGATGATTTAGGACCTGATCTTCCGGCGTGTGAAATATTTAGAGCTATAAAAGAACTAAAGCCATGAAAAGCAGAAGGATGTGATGAAATCCCTGCAGAAATGATAAAAGGACTTGGAGAAGATACAAGAGAATTGATTAACTTGTGTAAGAAGATGTACATTAAGGGAGAATGGCTGGAAAACCTTTTGAGGAGCACAACTGCCTCATTGGAGAAGGCGGCAAATACCAGGAAATGTGAAGAGCAGCGCATCATAACTTTGATTACACAAGCATTCAAGGCAATGTTAAAGATCCTAGCAAATAGATTGGAAGCCAAAGCAAGCCATTACATCGGCCGTGATCAATTTGGTTTTAGGAAGGGTCGCGGAACTAGAGAGGCTGTAGCATGATGCGAGTGTTAAGCGAAAGCATTGAATAACAGCAAGTGTACACGTGCTTTGTGGATTATGAAAAAGCTTTCGATTGGGTGAACTAACAAAAGATGTTGAAAGGCAATCAGAGTTGACTGAAGAGATAAAGGAATGATTGTAGAAGTCCATGTACAGAGCTACAATCAGGACAGTTTTTGAAGAAACTGAATTTGGTGTAATCGGGCATGGGGTGAAACAAGGCGGTGTACTATCACCATTGCTCATTAACATCTATCTGGAAGCCATGATAAAAGCACTAGATGAAGTACAAAACAGTGACAAAGTAGGAGATCAACTGGTGATGGTACTGAGATTTGCAGACGACCAGGCCCTAGTCGAGGGCTGTTTTTGCAATTGGAAGCCTGTGACCAGTGGTGTACCACAGGGATCGGTGCTGGGATTCTTGGTGTTTGTAGTATACATTAATGATTTAGAAGTGAATATAGGAGGTATGATCAGTAAGTTCGCAGATGACATGAAAATTGATGGTGTTGTAAATAGTGAAGAGGAAAGCCTTAGATTACAGGGAGATATAAATGGGCTGGTAAGATGAGCGGAGCAGTGGCAAAAGGAATTCAATCCTGAAAAGTGTCAGGTAATGCATTTTGGGAGGACTAACAAGGCAAGGGAATACACAATGGATGGTAGGACCCTAGGAAGTACAGAAAGTCAGAGGGACCTTGGTATACTTGTCCATAGTTCACTGAAGGCAGCAGCACAGGTAGATAAGGTAGATAGGAAGGCATATGGGATACTTGCCTTTATTAGCCGAGGCATTGAATATAAGAGCAGGGAGGTTATGACGGAGCTATATAAAACGCTAGTTAGGCCACAGCTGGAGTACTGTGTACAGCTCTGATCACACACTATAGGAAGGATGTGATTGCACTGGAGAGAATGCAGAGAAGATTCACCAGGATGTTGCCTGGGCTGGAGCATTTCAGCTATGAAAAGAGACTGAAAAGGCTAGGGTTGTTTTCCTTGGAGCAGAGAAGGCTGACGGGGGACATGATTAAGGTGTACAAGATTATGATGGGGCATTGATAGGAGGAAATTTTTTCCCTTAGCGGAGGGGTCAAGAACCAGGGGGCATAGATTTAGGGTAAGGGGCAGGAGGTTTATGGGAGATTTGAGGAAACATTTTTCACACAGGTGATTGGAATCTGGAACGCACTGCCTGAAGAGGTGGTGGTGTGGAAGTGAGCAGAAAAGCATGGCCCTATGCTTAATGGGAAATATAGCCAAGTTAGGAATAGTAGCTTTGCTAAGCTTTGATTTTAAGTGGCAGAAGCCACAATGAAATAGTTAAAAGTAAAGGCAGAAAGTGTGAGATTGTAAAGACTAGCCGACACTGGTAATTGCAAGGACATCGGTTCTTTTATGGCCTGATTGTGTGACTCCCTGTGGTTTGAAACAAATGGACTCCTGTGAAACATGCTGTCCATCCCTGTGTGAGTGATGATAAGGAATATAAGGCCCCTCGTATATGATAGACTACTGCTTGGTGTTACTGCAGGCTGCAACTTGATAAAGATAACAGGATCACAGGTCTCATGACAATTGTGGGAAGCGAAACCAGAATGTTGTTTCTCATACCTCTGCTTTTGCTAATTATCTTGCTTGTCTGTTTTCTTTAATCTTGCTGATGCAAAACAATATTATGTTAGTAACAAGTATGTATTGAGAATAGAGGGTATTGTTAACCTCAGTAACAAATGTACTCCACGTTATCACCTGGTTGAAATTTAAATTGTACTGCACTGATTGGTTAAACAAGGGGGTGTAGCATGAATCTTAATGTATAAACAGTAGTATCTGTATCACAAACTTCACTTACTCTGGTGGACCAGACAGACTCTGGGTGGAGTCAGTGTCGTTGTATTGGAGTAAGTCAGCCGGCTAAATGCGCAAATAAAGTAATTGATTTTACCTACACATCCGACTCGGTATATTTACTGAACCAGACTGAAGGCAAAAAGAACTCAGATTTACAGTGGAGGCAGTGGAGGCAGGAACCCTCACGACATTTAAGAAGTATTTAGATGACCACTTGAAACGCCATAACATACAGGGCTACGGGCCAAGCACAGGAATATGGGATTAGAATAGTCGGGTGCTGTATGACCGGCACAGACACAACAGGCTGAAGGGCCTGTTTCTGTGCTGTATAACTCTATGACTCTATGACTAAGATTGAAAGATGATCAACAGTTGGAACAGGTATCACAACTTAAGTACCCGGGAAGCATCTTGTCAGAAGATGGTTACTACCATAAAGAAATCAAAGCTAGAATAGCAATGGCAAAGAAAGCACTTTCCAAACATGAAGAATTGCTCAGTATAGGAATGAGGAGAGATTTTAAGAAAATAATTATTAAGACTGTGGTTTGGAGTGTCTTGTTGTACAGGGCTGAAACGGGAACCCTGAGCAAAGTTGACATCCAAAGACTAGAAAGTTGTGAAATGTGGTTCTGGAGAAGGACTGAGCAGGTCACTTGGAGAGAACACAAGAGCAATGAGAAGGAGTTCTCAGGATTGTGGCGAAGAACAGATCGTTAGTGAATATCAAGAAAGGCAACAAGATTGGATTGGCCATATTCTATGCCATGAGAACTTGATGGAGGAGGTGATTGAAAGATTAGAGGGATGTAAAGCAAGAGGGAGAAAGAGAATGATGTTAGACAACTTAAAATTGAAAATGGGAAGGTCCTGCGAGCAACTGGAGGAAAGTGCAAGACCACAAGGCATGGAGAAATGAGCAGAGAACCTGCCCTAAGGCAGATCGCCATAACAACATTAGGTCTCCCATAACATTCTCTGTTCTAAGGAGAACAACCCCAGCTTCTCCAATTTCTCCACATAATGAAAGTCTCTCATCCCTGGTATCATCCTAGTAAACCTCCTCTGTACCCTCTCCAGGACCTTGACAACCTTCCTAAAGTGAGGTGCCCAGAATCATACATAATACTCCAGGTGAGGCTTAACAAGAGACTTTCCAAGGTTCAGCATGACTTCCTTGTTTTTCTACTCATGCCCCTATTTACAAAGCCAAGCATGCCATGCGCTTTCTTAACCACCTTATCAACTTGACCTGCCACCTTCAAACATTCGTGAATATGCATCCCAGGACCTCAGCTCTTGCATCCCCTCAAAATAGTACCATTAAGATTATACTGCCTCCATGTTATTTCCACGAAAGTGTATCACTTTGCACTCATTCATATTAAATGGCATTTGCCACATTTTTTCCATTTTCCTGAAGTCTGCTACTATCATGCTCACTATTTACTACTCGTGCTCAGCGACCTACATTCGCTCTGGATCCAGCAATGCTTTCATTTAAAATTCTCATCCTTGCTTTCAAATCCTCCCATAGCCTCACCCCTCCCAATTTTTATTACCTCCTCCAGCCATTTAACCCTGCAAGATCTCTGCACTCCTCCAATTATGGCCTCTTGCCCATCCCCATTTTTCATCATTCCATCAGCCTTTAGCTGCCTAGGCCCTAAGCTCTGGAACTCCTTCCCTGATCCTTGCCGCCTCTCTATCTCTTCTTAAGATGCTTCTTAAAACTCTTTGACCAAGCTTTTGGCTGCCTGTTCTAATGTGGGTTGGTGTCAAAATTTGTATCATTTGTATCGTGTGACATGCCCCAAGACGTTTTACTTCGTTAAGGTAGTTACATAAATGCAAGTTGTTGTTTGAATGAAAAAGATCCAATTTCTTTGTGTCTTTCTTTGTATTTCATGCCGTGATACCAGATACTTTAAATTTGAATTGTAGAGATGCTCATCCATATTATTGATTTCATTTTAAAAAGTCAAGTCTCACAACACAAAATTTTATCTAACTGGTATCCTCTATTTCAAAAGCACTGATCTTTATGAAGGAAATGTTACCTTAGCAATAAAATTCACCAAATATTCAATGCTCAACACTTATGGGGAAAAGTACAAAGCATGCACCTGATTAACCAGCATATATGATACACACTAACCCCCTCTTGAATAAAATTGGAGCGTGTATAAAGTTACCTGTTTGGCTTGAAATTGTTTACAAAGTTTTTGGTTTTCGCTGTATACATTCTCCAGTTTCCAGTTATACTTCTTTAACTGCCTCTTCAGATGCACGCAACTCTCTGTTTCCATAACCACGGCCTCAGGCTCTTCCTCCTGCAAGTCGTCATCTCCCTCTTCCGCCCCAGCATCGTTTTTCACTGCAACTACAACACATTAACCATGTTGGATATGAAAGACTGATATAAAATGAAAACTATACCAAAATCAAGTGCCAGTGATAGCACTCTGGCCTCTGAGTCAAAAGGCTTTGGGTTCAAGTTCTAGACCAGAGACTTGAGCTGACATGCCCCATTCAGTATTGAGATTCAGTATAGAACAGGTGATCTAGTCATTTATTTCATTGCTGTTTGTGGGTGCAGACTAGCTGCTGTGTTTCATTCAATATAATAGTGACAACACTTCAAAAGTGCCTCATTAGTTGCAAAGCGCTTTGGTACCTTGAGGTTATGAAAGGCTTTTTTTTCGTTACCTAAAGGGAAATATGAACGGGCATCTCCCCACCATCCAACATTGGATCCAGGTTCAAAAGCTGCTGTCTGCTGTCATAGCCCCAACTCTGTTAAACCTCAGCACTCTCGAATTTTCCCTTTTTGAAAAAAAACTGTTTCAACTAGATCTACATTTACTGCAGTACCATGCAATTCCACAGGTTAACTCCAAGACTCAAGTAGTTACTCCTTAAAACTCAAGTCTTAGCTTGTGCTTTCTTTAGCTCTGCAACAAAACCTTTCAGCCTGCAATGGATACCATAACAAATCTCAAGGACTCAAAAGTTCACAATAGTACCTGCCAGCTGCTGATCAAGCGGACAGTTGAGAGGAGTTTGATGATAATGTTCACTGTTAATTTGTTCAGTCAAGCCAGAGTGCAGAACAGGAGGCACACTGTATTTATGGGTGGTTTCAAGGAGTAGTTCACTCATTTTCACTTCATCTTCCAAGCACATGATCAAAGTGTGAATCACTGGTTCATTTGTTTCTGCTGCTAACAAGGCCTCTCCATAGAGATGTTCAGTTATATGCAAACGGCAAGCTTGAGGCAGACTGTCATTGGTAGAGGAAAAGGCTAAAAGTGGGGCCTGGTATGGATATTTATTATCAGGTGGAAATCGGACCTCAAGCGTGTACAGGAGTGCGTTGCAATCACAACGCAAATGACTGTCCTCTTTCTTTATTTCCTTTGAAGGAAGCTCATGTCTGAACTTACATCTCGACCCAAAGCGGCAACTACCCTTGAGGTAATGTTGACAAATATCTTTCAATGTCTTTGCTGCCGAGTCTTTAGTCTCAAACCTACTTGATTTATTAAGTTTCTGGGTCAGAAATACGAGCGCCAGTTCGATGCTCCAGACCCGGTTTTGAATCCTTTCAGAGAATTTACTCTCATAGATGGAGCTAAGAGCAAGTGCTTCTTCTTGCCTCCGCTCTGCACAATCCTCCATGCTGATGTTACCAGATTTGGGAGAGGCTTTGATCCTATCTTTGAACTTTTCCCTGAAGCACTGCTGCAACAGATATCCCAAAGATGATCCTATATCTCCATCAAATGTTTTGAGTGCTGATATGCAATGTTCTGCATGAAAACCATACCTAAAGTAGAAATAAGTATGTTATTTTTGCATACCAACACGATTCACAACTGAATTCATTGCAGTACATAAAATGCCTCTACACACAAGCCACTAACCATAAATATTTGCAATAATTACCACTCTCAAGAGATTACAGGTTTTGTACCAGTACAGCTAAGTTGTCATAGTAAACAGCCTGGGAATTTGAGCTAAAACTATTTATATAAACAACAGTTAAACTTAAACCTACCTCTAAATAACCTAGATACAAAAGCAAAATACTGCAGATGCTAGAAATCGGAAATAAAAACAGAAAATGTTGGATATACTCAGCAGGCCAGGCAGCCTGTCAGCAGTAGCATGCTTGCCTCTGAGTCACAAGGTTCTGGTTTCAGGTCCCACTCCAGGCTTGAGCACAGAAATCAAGGCTGACACTCCAGTGCAGTTCTGAGGAATAACACATTAAACCGCGGTCCTATCTACCTGCTTGGGTGGATGCAAAAGATCCCATGGCACTATTTTGAAGAAGAGCAAGGGAGCCAATAAAGTTAATTAACCCTTTTCCTGCACTGACTGGAAATTTCCAGTCAGCAGGCGGGCCCCCTGTGCTGGCTGAAACACAGAGAGTGAGAGGAGGTGGTCTCTCGGCTGCAGACCGGGGGTGGAGCACAGTGGCAACATCTACAAGATGCACCGCAGCAATGCATCAAGGATCCTTCGACAGCACCTTCCAAACCCACAACCTCTATCACCTAGTAGGATAAGGACAGCAGATGTATGGAAACACCACCACCTGCCAGTTCCTCTCAAAGCTACACACCATCCTGACTTGGAACTATCTTGCCGTTCCTTTACTGTCGCTGGGTCAAAATCCTGAAACTCCCTTCCTAACAGCATTATTGGTGTAGCTACACCCCAAGGACTGCAGCAGTTCAAGAAGGCAGCTCATCACCACCTTCTCAAGGGCAATTAGAGATGGGCAATAAATGCTGGCGTGGCCAGTAAATCCCACATCACCCGAACGAATAAAAAAAAATGTCAGTCTGACAGCTGTGGACATTTTTATTTTAAAAATAATTTAGTGCCGAGAGGGTGTTGCCATCTTGAAGTGCCCCCTCTCTCCCTCACCTGCATCAGCAGGCTGCCACACTCTCAGTGCTGGAGGGCCTCCTATTGGCCCTCCAGCATTGGGAGCCCGCCCGCCATCATTAATTGACAGCAAGCTTGTCCTCTCTCCATTAATTTGCCTTTTCCTTGAAAAATGACATCGAGGATCTTCACTGCAGAGCGGGATCAGGATCTGGAAATGATCTCGACGTTGGGGTCCCGAACTCAGACCAAAAATCCAGCCCGTTAACTCTGTTTCTCTCTCCAGAGATGCTGCCTGATCTGCTATTTATAGCATTTTCTGTTTTTATTCTAAATAACTTAGAACTATTTACAGCTTCTGCAAACTTTTAGTAGGCTCAAGTTTTCATTTAGAAAAACTCATTTCTGACACATGAACCTACTGATAAATAGGATTAAAAGAGAGCAGGAAAAGTGCAGGCAAACTTTGCACATGGACTCAAACACCCATTCTTTTCAATAGATGAGGCACACACGAGTGTAGGTCACCACTTCGACTTCACACAATAGGTAAAACACATGGGCCCAATTTTAACTCTGTGCAAGTGTGTAGGTTTTGAATGAGTTAAAATCTCACCCCATATAGAGTGCATGCATTTCTATTGTACTCCACATTAAAAATAAACAGGATGTGTTCTAAATGAGTAGTGTATAGCGTTTTGGGACTTTGGCCAAACTAGGGGGAAGGCACTGCCTGTGAGCTGGCTGCAGTCCCAAAACATTGTGTAGTGCACTAATCAATCTAGTCTGACACCTTTACCAGGAAGGGAATAACTGTTGATACGTGAACAAAACAGGATAAGTTATCAATAAGAATTAGATAAAAGTTTAGATTTGTATTTTGTTCTCTTACTAAGGGGGTTAGTTTGCATGTTGGAGTTGAACTAAGTTTTAATTATGGTAAGTATTAGTCATGAAGTAGTGAAGATGAGGGCAACATTTACAGAAGTGAACTGTTCCCTGTAGTTAAAGTCACAACTACCCAGATACCAGGAAAATAAACTATCAGTGTTCTTGTTTATTGAAAGTACATATTACACCTGCATCATAATATAGTTATCCAAAGGAATCAATTTTGTCTATTATAAGATGTGCAGAATGTCTACTGACACAAAGTAAACTTCTTTTGGGCCTCCTTATCTCGAGAGACAATGGATACGCGCCTGGAGGTGGTCAGTGGTTTGTGAAGCAGCGCCTGGAGTGGCTATAAAGGCCAATTCTGGAGTGACAGGCTCTTCCACAGGTGCTGCAGAGAAATTTGTTTGTTGGGGCTGTTGCACAGTTGGCTCTCCCCTTGCGCCTCTGTCTTTTTTCCTGCCAACTACTAAGTCTCTTCGACTCGCCACAATTTAGCCCTGTCTTTATGGCTGCCCGCCAGCTCTGGCGAATGCTGGCAACTGACTCCCACGACTTGTGATCAATGTCACAACAAAGTAAACTATAATATGAAAAAAAGGTTAGCAGCCAAGTTTCTGAGTCTTAGAACAGAAACTGCGGAGAGTGATGCCCTTTACTGCTATGTAGCTGTGGTCAGCTGTCGCTCAGTTGGCAGCGCTCCCACCTTTGAATCACAAGGTTGTGGGTTCAAGTCCCACTCCAGGGCTTGAGCACAAAAATCAAGGCTGACACGCCAGTGCAGCACTGGGGAGTGCCGCACTGTGGGAGGCACATCTTTTGTACGAGACATTAAACCAAGGACCCATCTGCTTGTTCGGGCGGATCTAAAAGATCCCATGGCACTATTTCGAGCAAGAGCAGGGGAGTTATCACCAGTGACCTGGTCGATATTTATCCCTCAATCAGCACCATAAAAATTGATTATCTGATCATCATCACATTGCTGTTTGTGAGAGTTTGCTGTGTGCATACTGGCTGCTGCATTTCCTGCATTACAACAGTGACTACACTTCAAAAATACTTCATTGGCTGTAAAGCGCTTTGAGACGTCTGGTGGTCATGAAAGGTGCTATATAAATGCAAGTTTTTCTTTCTTTTGTATCCAGTGTTGTTAGCTTGCCACCTTTCTCACCAACTAACCTTTATTATGATGAATGTTCTGCAGGGAAGGCAAGCAAGAAGAAATTCAGCAATGGTTCCCCAAACCCCAGCACATTCTTTCAATCTTCCTTAGATATGGGTGTGGTGCCAGAGGACTGCAAATGTTACCCCCATTCAACAAAGGAGAAAGGGTTAACCCGGCAACTACAGGACAGTCAGCCTCTTGTCGATGGAGGAGAAACTTTGAGAGACAATAATCTGAGGCAAAACTAGTTGGCACTTGAAAAGTATTATCTAATAAATGGAAGTTAGCACGGATTTGCTGAAGGCAAATTCTGTTTGACTAACAAACAAGTTCTTTGATAAAATGACAGAGAAGGTTGATGAGGTTAGGGCAGTATTGTGCACATGGACTTTCAAAAGGCGTTTAATAAAACATCACATAATAAAGACATGTTTGCAAAATTAAAGCCCATGGAATTAAAGGGACAGTGTCAGTGCAGACATGAAATTGGCTAAGTGGCAGAAAGCAGAGAGCAGCGGTGAACGGTTGTTATTCAGACTGATGGGAAGCATACAATGCATTGGTATTAGGACTATTGCTCTTTTTGATATGTAGTAATGACCTGGATGGGTATACAAGGCATATTTTCAAAGTTTGCAGATGACATGAAACTCAAATGTAGTAAACAGTGAGGAGGATAGTAACTAGACTTCAGAGAGGACATAAAAGTAAAACATTGCAGATGATGGAAATATAAAACAAATAAACACCAAGTGCTGGAAACACTTGGCAGGTCAGGCAGAGTTAGAAACAGAGTTAACGTTTCAGATCAATGACCTTTCATTAGAACTAGTAGTAGTTGGAGATTTAACAGTTTATATGCAAATATACAGCCAGGGAAAAAGGCAGGATGTGGGGGTGAGGAATGAACAAAGGTGAAGATCTGTTATAGGATTGAGGACAGGAGAGATTAAATGACAAATGGGATGATGGTGCAAGTCAATAGGGGCGGTAAAAGGACAAGCAAGAACACAAAATATGGCGGCTAGAGGAAGTGTAAATGGCAATACCAGAACCACTACCAGCATCTGCTGTCCAATGAAATGGGAACAGTGGTTATAATCTGAAGTTGCTGAATTCAGTGATTAGGCCAGAAGGCTGTAAAGTCCCCAATCAAAAGATGAGGTGCTATTCCTGAAGGACCTTGTATTAAGGTCCATTGGAGCAGTGTTAGAAGCTGAAGAAATTAGAAGCAAAGTTGATGAAACTTTCTAGTTCAGGTCAAGAGCAGGAAGCTGCCCCAACACGGTAATTAATGTACCAGAAAGAGGTGAGGGAGGGGGCCCTTGTAGGACTGGGACAAAGAATGTACACATATTCTACATAAAGGCAATCATAGCTAGGACCTATACAGGTTCCCATACTAATACCTTTCATTTCACAGAATTGTTACAATGCAGAGGCGGCCATTCGGCCCATCGTGTCTGCACCAGCTCTCCGAATGAGCAATTCACTGTGCCATTCCCCCGCCTTCTCCCCGTAACCTTGCACTTACTTCTCATATTACAATGTAATTCCTTTTTGAATGCTTCAATTGAACCTGCCTCCACCGCACTCTCAGGCAGCACATTCCAGACCTTAACCACTCGCTGTGTGAAAAAGCTTTTCCTCATGTCACTTTTGCTTCTCTTAGCCATTACTTCAAATCTGTGCCCTCTTGTTCTCAATCCTTTCACGAGTGGGAACAGTTTCTCCCCATCTACTCTGTCCAGACCCCTCATGATTTTGAATACCTCAATCAAATCACCTTTTAGCCTTCTCTTCTCTAAGGAAAACAGTTCCAGCTTGTCCAATCTGTCTTCATCCCTGTAACCATTCTCGTGAATCCTTTCTGCACTCTCTCCAATGCTCTCACATCTTTCCTAAAGTGCGTCACCAGAACTGGACGCAATACTCCAGCTGAGGCCGAACTAGTGTTTTATATAAGTTCAACAGAACTTCCTTGCTCTTATATTCTATGCCCTTATTAATAAAGCCCAGGATACTGTATGCTTTATTAACAGCTCTCTCAACCTGCCCCCCCACCTTCAATGACTTATGCACATATATACCCAGCTCCCTCTGCTCTTGCACCCCCTTTAGAATTGTACCCTTTATTGTATATTGTCTCTCCATGTTCTTCCTACCAAAATGAATCACTACACATTTCTCTGCACTGAACTTCATCTGCCACCTGTCTGCCCATTCCACCAACTTGGCCATGTCCTTCTGCAGTTCTACACCATCCTCGTCACAGTTCACAATGCTTCCAAGTTTCGTATCATCTGCAAACTATGAAATTGTGCCCTGTACACTAAGGTCTAGGTCATTAATCGATATCCCGAAGAGCAAAGGTCCCAACACAGGATTCTGAAGAAGGGTCACTGACCCGAAACGTTAACTCTGCTTCTCTCTCAACAGATGCTGCCAGACCAGCTGAGTATTTCCAGCATTTCTTGTTTTTAGTCCCAACACTGACCCCTGGGGAACTCCACTGCAAACCTTCCTCCAGCCTGAAAAACATCCATTATCCACTCCTCTTTGTTTCCTGTCACTCAGCCAATTCCGTATCCATGTTGCTACCATCATTTTACTCCATGAGCTATAACTTTGCTCACAAGTTTGTTTTGTTTGTTTTCAGAGAGTATAAATTCAGGGGACTCTCAGTGCTGCTTGTCTGCACTGAGTGCTGCTGGAGGGCACAGAGTGTGAAGAAGGAAGTTTGGTAAGTGACGGAGTTTGATAAGGAGAGGAAGTATAAATTAATTAATAAATACATTTAATTAAATTAACACAATAAAGATGGCAGGACAGGTGATGTGTTGCAGCTGCAGTATGTGGGAGCTTCTGGATGCCATTGAGGAGCTTTGGCTCAAAGTCACTGCAGACACTGTGATGCATCAGGGAGAGGGAAAGTTACCTCAACACTTTGTTCCAGAAGGCAGTCACATCCCTTAGGATAAGGTTTTGGTCAGCAGTCAGTGAGAGGAGGTTTGACTGCGAGTCAGGCAGGTAAAGGGATCGAGAAGGTGGGAATGGAGGAGCCTCAGCATTTGCAATTGAGCAATAAGTCTGAGGTTCTTGCAGCTTGTATGGACAAGAGCGAGGACTGTAGTGTGGATGAGCAGACTGACCATGGCACCATGGTACAGCAAGCCATTCAAGTGGGGGGAGCAAAAAGGAAAGTTGTGACAGTAGGGGACAGTATAGTGAGGGGGATTGACACTGTTCTCTGCAGCAAAGAACAAGAGTCCAGAAGGCTGTGTTGCCTGCCTGGTGCCAGGGTTAGGGACATTTGCTAAGGGCTGGAGAGGAACTTACTGTGTAAGGGGGAGGATCCAGTCATCTTGGTCCATGTAGGTACCAACGACATAAGTAGGACAAGGAAAGAGGTTCTGCATAGTCAAAATGAGGAGCTAGGTAGCATATTAAGAAGCAGAACCTCAAAGATAATCTCCAGATTATTACCCGAGTCACGTGCAAATTGGAGTAGGGGAAGTAAGATTAGAGAAATGAATGTATGGCTCAAAGACTGGTATGGCAGAAGTGGATTCTGGTTCATGGGGCACTGGCACCAGTATTGAGGAAAGTAGGGGCTGTACCGTTGGGACTGTCTACAACTGAACCATGCTGGGACCGGTGTTCTAGCGAGTCGCATAGCTAGGGAAGTAGAGAGGGTTTTAAACTAAATACTGGGGGCAAGGGATCAAATTTGGGAAGATGTGGTAAATCAAAGAGTAAAGATAAGCCAACAGAGAAAGGTATTAATATGGGAAAATATAAACAGACCATGACAGGAAGGGGCAGGAAGTACAAATCTAAGAGTAAATCAGCAGACAAGGCTAGAGGTTACAAAAATAATAAAAAGGACAAAACTAAAGGCTCTGTATCTGAATGCACATGGCATTCAAAACAAAACAGATGAACTGAAAGCACAAATAGAAATAAATAATTACGATCTGAATGCCAATACAGAGACATGGCTGCAGGATGACAGATTTGGACCTTAATATTGAAGGGTAGATGACATTTAGGAAGGACAGGAAACTAAGAAAAGGTGTAGGGGTGGCTCTGTTAATTAATGATGTTATTAGCACAATAGAGAGGGATGACCTAAGTTCAGTAAACCAGGATGTAGAAGCAGTTTGGGTAAAGATTAGAAATGATATAGGCCTCCTAACAGTAACCACACAGTAGGAAAGGGTATAAAGGAAGAAATAATGGGAGCTTGACAGAAAGGTAGGCGATAATCATGGGGGATTTTAATCTACATCTAGACTGGAAAAAATCAGATGGGCACAGGTAGCCTAGATGAGGAGTTCATAGAATGTTTTTGGGATGGTTTCTTAGAATAGCACGCTCTGGAAACAACCATAGAGCCGGCTATATTAGACCTGGTATTGTGCAACGAGATTGGACTAATTAATGACCTCATAGTGAAAGCGCCCCTAGGCAGCAGCGATCATAATATGATTGAATTTTACATTCAGTTTGTGGGAGAGAAGTATATTTTTCCCTCACCACTGCCGCAGGCCCAGTCTAGTAGCTATGCCCTTTAGGACTCGGCCAGCCCGGTCAGTAGTGGTGCTACCGAGCCACTCTTGGTGATGGACATTGAAGCCCCCCAACCCAGAGTACATTCTGCACCCTTGCCACCCTCAGTACTTCCACCAAGTGGTGTTCAACATGGAGTACTGATTCATCAGCTGAGGGGGGAAGGTAGGTGGTAATCAGCAGGAGGTTTCCTTGTCCATGTTTGACCTAATACCATGAGACTTCATGGAGTCCAGAGTTGATGTTGAAGACTCCCAGGGCAACTCCCTCCCAACTGTATACCACTTTGTCGCCACCTCTGGTGGGTCTGTCCTGCCGGTGGGACAGGACATACCCGGGGATGGTGATGGCGGTGTCTCCAACGAGGAAGAAAAATTCCAAAGGTGGACCCACCATCCACGGTTAACTAAAAAAGTTAAAGATAGTATCAAACTTAAAGAAAAAGCATATAATTGCGCAAAGATGGGTGGCAGGTCAGAAGATTGGACCGAACACAAAAAGCAGCAAAGAGCAACTAAAACATTAATGAGAGGAAAAATTAGAGTACAAGAGAAAGCTGGCAAGAAATATGAAGACAGATAGTAAGAGTTTTTATAGATCTTTTTAAAAAAAGAGGTATTTTGCATCAGTCTTCACCATAAAAGATAAAAGTAACATCCCAGTAATAGCTATAAATCAGGAAATGGAAGGGAGGGAGGAACTCAAGGAACTACAATCTCCAGGGAAGTAGCACTGAGCAAACTGTTGGAGCTGCAGGCTGACAAGACCCCAGGTCCTGATGGACTTCATCTAGGGTCTTAAAAGAAGTGGCGAGTGAGATAGTTGATGCAATGGTTTTAATTTTCCAAAATTCCCTCGATTTGGGGAAGGTCCTATTGGATTGGAAAATAACTCTTTTAGTCAAAAAGGGAGGGAGACAGAAAGCAGGAAACTACAGGCCAGTTAGCTTAACATCTGTCATCGGGAAAATGTTAGAAACTATTATTAAAGACGTTATAGCAGGGCATTTAGCAAAATTCAAGGTAATCAGGGGGAGTCAACATGATTTCCCTTTCACAAAACCGTGTTTAACCAATTTATTGGAGGTGTTTGAAGAAGGAACATGTGCTGTGGATAAAGGGGAACCGGTGGATGTACTGTTCTTAGATTTCCAGAAGGCATTCGATAAGGTGCATCAAAGGTTATTGCGGACAATAAAAGCTCACGGTGTAGGGGTAACAGTTTGGCATGGATCGAAGACTGACTCACTCACAGGAAACAGAGTAGGCATAAATAGGTCATTTTCTGGTTGGCAAGATGTAATGAGTGGTGTGCCATAGGGATCAGTGCTGGGGCCTCAACTTTTTACAATTTACATAACTGACTTGGATGAAGGCACCAAAGGTATGGTTGCTAAATTTGCTGATGATAGGTAGGAAAGTAAGTTGTGAAGAGGACATAAGGAGGCTACAAAAAGGATATAGATAGGTTAAGTGAGTGGGCAAAGATCTGGCAAATGGAGGATAATGTGGGAGAATGTGCAATTGTCCACTTTGGCAGGAAGAATAAAAAAGGTATATTATCTAAATGGTGAGAGATTGCAGAGCTCTGAGATGCAAAGAGATCTGGGTGTCCTAGTGCATGAATCGCAAAAGGTTAATCTGCAGGTACAGCAAGTAATTAGGAAAGTTAATAGAATGTTATAGTTTATTGTGAGGGGAATTGAATACAAAAGTAGGGTGGTTATGCTTCAGCTATACAAGGCATTGATGAGACCGCATCTGGAGTTCTATGTACAGTATTGGCCTCCTTATTTAAGGAAGGATGTAAATGAGAAGGTTTACTCGACTAATACCTGAAATAGGCGGGTTGCCTTATGAGGAAGGTTGGACAGACTAGGCTTGTATCGGTTGGAGTTTAGAAGAGTAAGAGGTGAATTGATTGAAACATATAAGATCCTGAGAGGTCCTGACAGGGTGGATGTGGAAAGGATGTTTCCTGTTGTGGGAAAATCTAGAACTCGGGGTCATTTTAAAAATAAGGCGTCGCCCATTTAAGACAGAGAATGAACAGAAATCTTTTCTCTCAGAGGGTGGAGAGTCTTTGGAACTCGTCCTCAAAAGGCAGTGGAAGCAGAATCTTTGAATATTTTTAAGGCAGAGGTAGATAGATTCATGATAAGCAAGGGGGTGAAAGATTATTGGGGGTAGGCAGGAATGTGGAGTTGAGGTTACAATCAGATCAGCCATGATCTTGTTGAAAGGCAGAGTAGGTTTGAGCGGCCGAGTGGCCTATTCCTGCTCCGAATTCATACGTTCATATGTGTGGCACTGTATCAAACACCTTTTGAAAGTCCATGTACACCACATCAACTGCATTGCCTTCATCAATCCTCTATGTTACCTCCTCAAAAACTCCAGCAAGTTAGTCAAAAATGAATTTCCCTCAAGAAATCCATGTTGGTTTTCTTTAATTAATCCTCAATTGTCCATTTGACTATTAATATTGTCCCAATTTATTTTTTCCATAAGTTTCCCCACCACTGAAGTTAAACCGACTGGCCTAAAGTTGCTGGGCTTATCTTTACACCCCTTTTCAAACATTTGCAATTCTCCAGTCCTCTGGCACCACCCCCAGTCTAAGGAAGACTGAAAAATAATGGCCAGTGCCTCCACAATTTCCACCCTCGCGTCCCTCAGTATCCTTGGATGCATCTCATCCGGTCCTGGCGCTTTATCCACTTTAAATACTGACAGCCGAATACATGCTCCTAATCAATTTTAAGCCCTTCTAGAGTCTGAATTTCCTCCTCTTTCACCATTGCCTGGTTTGCACCTTCTTCCTTGGTAAAGACAGATGCAAAGTATTCATTTAATACCTCAGCTATGGCCTCTGCCTCCATGTGTAAATCCCCTTTCTGGTCCCTAATCGGCCCCAACTCCTCCTTTTACCACCCTTTTACTATTTATATGCCTATTGAAACTTTGGGATTTCCTTTAATGCTAGCTGGCAGTCTCTTTTCATACTCTCTCTTTGCTTCTCTTATTTGCTTTTTTACTTCCCCTCTGGACCTTCTATATTCAGCTTGGTTCTCAATAGGATTTTCTACCTGGCATTTGTCATAAGCACACTTTTTCTTCTTTATCTTAATGTCTACCTCTTTTGTCATCCAGGGAGCTCTGGATTTGTTTACCCTATCTTCCCCTTCAAGGGAACATACCTTGCCTGTGCCCAAACTACCTCTTCTTTGAAGGTAGCCCATTGTTCAGCTACTCTTTTTCGCTCCAGCTCTGTTCTTAACCCACTGAAATTGGCATTCCCCCAGTTAATTATTCTTACTCTGGATTGTTCTTTGTCCTTTTCCACAGTCAGCCTAAACCTTATGATACAATGATCATTGTCCCCTAAATGATCTCTGACTGATACTTGATTCACATGGCCCACCTCATTCCTGGAACCAGGTTTAACAGTGCCTTCTTTCTTGTTGGACTAGAAACATACTGTAGAAAATTTTCCTGAGCACACGCCAGCAACGCTTGCCCTTCACTGCCCTTTACACTACTACTATCCTAGTCTATTTTTGGATAATTAAAGTCCCCCATTATAACTACCCTATAATTTTTGTACCTCTCTGTAATTTCCTTACAAAATTGTTCCTCCACGTCCTTCCCATTAGTTGGTGGCCTATAGACAACACTGAGCAATGTAACTGTACCTTTTCTGTTCCTTTTCTCTAGCCAAATTGATTGTGTCCTCGATTTGGAAGAAGTTAGTGGCGTTGAAGGATAAGTTGGGTAAATGTAAGATGGGGACTGGTTGGGCCTTTGTTCAAATACAAAGCGGATGGCCTGTAGGCCGTTCTGGTGGGAATGGAGGTA
The DNA here is from genome assembly GCF_036365525.1 of Heterodontus francisci. Classification (NCBI taxonomy): domain Eukaryota; kingdom Metazoa; phylum Chordata; class Chondrichthyes; order Heterodontiformes; family Heterodontidae; genus Heterodontus; species Heterodontus francisci. Next base: position 24,782,920 of record NC_090383.1, read on the forward strand.
GAGGGACTGGACGTCCATGATGAAAAGGAAATAGATAGTCAGGAAACTGAAGTGGTTAAAGTGGTGGCAGGCGGCGGAAGAGTTGCAGATGTAGATTGGAAAAGACTGGTCCAGGGGAGAACAAATTGAATCAAGCTAGTTAGAAATAAGTTCTGTGGAATAGGAACAAGCTAAAACGATGGGTCTCCCAGGGCAGTCCAGATGTGGATCTTGGGAAAGAGGTAGAAGCAGGTTGTGAAGGTCGGAGGCCGTAGTGGGGGCAGGTATGATCTCCAGAGGAGATGAGTTCAGTGACAGTCTGGGAAACAATGGCGGGACCATGGTCTGAGGGAGGTAGGAGGTGGTGTTGCAGAGTGGATGGTCAGCCTCCACAAAGTAACGATCTTTTCACCCAACAATAAGTCCCTTGTCAGCAGGTTTATTAACAATGTCAGGATTGGACCAGAGAGATGGAGTGCTGCACACGGAGGAGGACAACAGACAGACAGCTGAAATGGGCAGACAAAATTTACCTCAGGATAGTGTGAAGTGATGCATTTTGGTAAGAAGAACGGGAGAGGCAATTCAAACTACATGGTACAATTTAAAGAAAGTGCAGGAAGCAAGAACTGAGGAATACCTAAATAAATCTTTCAAGGTGGCAGGAGAAGTTGAGAAGTCTGTTAAAAAAGCATACATGATCCTTAGCTTTACAAACAGAGAGAGTACAAAAGCAAGGAAGTTATGCTAAGCCTTTATAAATCACTGGTTTGGCCTCAGCTGGAACATTTGTCAATTCTGGGCACTAGGATAGATTAGGAAGGATGTTCAGGCCTTTGAGAGGATGCAGAGGAGATTTACTAGAATGGTACCAGGGATTAAAGACTTTGGTTACTTGGGGAGACTAGAGAAGCTGGGGCTGTTCTCCACAGAGGAGATTTAACAGAGATATTCAAAATCATGAAAGGTTTTGATGAAGTAAATAAGGAAAAACAGTGCATGAGGCCTGGTAACCAAGGAACACAGACTTAAGGCAACTGGCAAAAGAACCAGAGGTAAAATTAGTTTTTTTTTAAAAAAGCACAGCGAGTTATGATGATCTGGAATGTACTATTGAAAGAGTGGTGGAAGCAGATTCAACAATAACTTTCAAAAGGGAATTGGATGAATACTTGAAAGGGAAAATTCCAAGGCAATGGGGCAAGGACAGGGGAGTGGAACTAATTGGATAGCTCTTTCAAATAGCCAACACAGGCACAATGGGCCAAATGGCCTCCTTCTATGCTGTATCATTCTATGATATGCAACAGCCTACAGCATATATTGATGAAGCTGAACCCTCATCAGTTTCTAAAACCAGGGTCATATGTATCCTCCAGTCGTGGCCAGCTATAGCTAATCAAACTGTTTTAGGAAGATTTCACAGTCTGAGGACAAAGACTCAACCCAGCTTGGGAAGATGCTTTTTTTGTTCTTTTACAGTTGTTTTTCTTGACAACATTGTATCTTTCCCACAATTCTTCAGAAAGATTGCTGAGCAAGTTATGCTTCATAAATATTACAAAGGTATTGCAATATTAGCAAAATTGCGAATTCTGTTCCCTCAAGTACATCTCATAACAGCGTAAAATGAAATTCAGAATATCATTAACAGTTCTAGCACTTGGCATCTGTACCTGCAAATGTACTACACAGAACGTCTGTGCCATATTTATGCTCCACACAAGCCTCCGCCCACTCTATTTACTTCATCTCACCCCATTGACATTTCCTTTTTCCATCATGTACTTATGCTTCTCTCATGTTTCCTTTGAAATGCATCTATGCTATTCACTCAACTATTCCAAGCGGCAGCGAGTTCCTCATTCACATCGCTAAACTGCAGCTTTAAAATGAACCTAACCAATACATTTAACATGGTTTAATAAAAATCTATACCAACAAACCTAGTCAGCTTCCGAACAGCAAATGGAGAGAACTCAGGCTGCTCAAAATTGGTTTCTTGCTCGTTAGGATGGTCCACAAGGGGAACATCTTCAGCCACCGCCAAACCCTCCTCCTTCGTGGACCAGTACTGATCTTCATCCCGGTCATCCAGATGATCATATTCTTCCTTCGGGTCACATTCCTCTTCAGAATCCTCATTTCTACAGAACAAAAGAGATGGAGGAAAAGCGAAACAGGGAACAACAACAAAAGAATTTAGTGGCCAAAGCACAATCAAATACCAGTAATATTAACTTGGATTTGTCAATGGTCAAGTTTCAAATAGAGTTTACAGCACAGAAACATTTTTTTATTTATTCCCAAAATATACTTTATTCATAAAAATCTGTGAAAAATACATTCCCAGTTTCAAACAGCATCAAGTCAAAAAATTCAAACAGTGCAAAGGTGATCTGTTTCCTTCTATACAATCATGAGTTGCCTCACAACCCTTCCATTTCATTGTCATGCCAATTACATTTTTACATTTACAGCACACAAAATTTCGCGATACAGTTCGAGGGGTTTCCCATGGATCCAGCCCCTCAGTTCAGCTTGGTGGGGGGACCTTACACTGTGGTCTTTCCACATTGAGCCTTTGCTGCGGCTGCCCCAAGCTTTAGTGCGTCCCTCAGCACGTAGTCCTGGACCTTGGAATGTGCCAGTCTGCAACATTCGGTGGTGGACAACTCTTTGCGCTGGAAGACCAGCAAGTTTCGGGCAGACCAAAGGGCGTCTTTCACCGAATTGATAGCCCTCCAGCAGCACTTGATGTTTGTCTCGGTGTGCGTCCCTGGGAACAGCCCGTAGAGCACAGACTCCTGTGTTACAGAGCTGCTTGGGATGAACCTTGACAAAAACCACTGCATCTCTTTCCACACCTGCTTTGCAAAAGCACATTCCAGGAGGAGGTGGGCGGCCGTCTCTTCCCCACCACAGCCAACGCGGGGGCACTGTGCGGAGGGGGCGAGACTTCGGGTGTGCACGAAGGATCTGATGGGGAGGGCCCTTCTTACCACTAGCCAAGCTACATCTTGGTGCTTGTTTGAAAGTTCTGGTGATGAGGCATTCCGCCAAATGACTTTGACGGTCTGCTCGGGGAACCATCCAACAGGATCCACCGTTTCCTTTTCCCGTAGGGCCTTGAGGACATTCCGTGCAGACCACTGCCTGATGGACCGGTGGTCAAAGGTGTTTTCCCGCAGAAACTGCTCCACGAAGGATAGGTGGTACGGCACTGCCCAACTGCATGGAGCGTTCCGCGGCAATGTGACCAGGCCCATCCTTCGCAACACCGGGGACAGATAGAACCTCAGCACGTAGTGACACTTGGAGTTTGCGTACTGGAGGTCTACACACAGCTTGATGCAGCCGCACACGAAGGTGGTCATCAGGATGAGGGCCACGTTGGGTACATTTTTCCCGCCCTTGTCCAGAGATTTGAACATCGTGTCCCTCCGGACCCGGTCCATTTTAGATCCCCAGACAAAGCGGAAAATGGCTCGGGTGACTGCCACGGCGCAGGAGTGGGGTATGGGCCAGACCTGCGCCACGTAGAGCAACAACGTGAGCGCCTCGCACCTGATGACCAGGTTCTTACCCACAATGGAGAGAGATCGCTGCCCCCACATGCCCAACTTTTGTCGTACCTTGGCTACTCGCTCCTCCCATGTTTTGGTGCACGCCCCGGCCCTTCCGAACCATATCCCCAGCACCTTCAGGTAATCTGACCTGACGGTGAAGGGGACAAAGGATCGGTCAGCCCAGTTGCCAAAGAACATGGCCTCGCTCTTGCCGTGGTTGGCTTTGGCTCCCGAGGCCAGTTCGAACTGGTCGCAGATGCTCATCAGTCTGCGCACGGACAGTGGATCCAAGCAGAAAATGGCGACATCATCCATGTACAGGGAGGTTTTGACCTGAGTGCCTCCGCTGCCTGGGATTGTCACCCCTCTTATGCTCGCATCCTTCCTAATAGACTCAGCAAAGGGTTCAATACAGCAAACAAACAAGACCGGGGACAGAGGACAGCCCTGTCTGACTCCAGATTTGATCGGGAAACTTTCAGATTCCCACCCGTTGATTGACACTGCGCTACTGATGTTTGTGTAGAGCAGTTGGATCCAATTGCAGATTCCCTCCCCAAACCCCATTTTGGAAAGCACGTCCATCATGTAGGTGTGCGATATCCTGTCAAAAGCCTTCTCCTGGTCCAGGCTGATGAGGCAGGTGTCCACCCTCCTGTCCCGTACGTAGGCGATCGTATCCCTGAGTAGCGCGAGACTATCAGAGATCTTCCTGCCGGGTACAGTACAGGTCTGATCGGGGTGAATCACCAACTCCAGAGCAGACCTGACTCGACTGGCTATGACTTTGGACAGAATCTTGTAATCAACATGAAGCAGTGAGATGGGCCGCCAATTTCTGATTTCTGCCCTCTCCCCTTCTGCTTGTAAATGAGGGTGATGATGCCTTTTCTCATGGTCTCTGACATGCTGCCGGCCAGGAGCATACTCTCGTATACTTCCAGCAGGTCCGGGCCGACCCAGTCCCACAGGGCCGAGTACAACTCGACCGGTAAGCCGTCGCTCCCGGGGGTGTTACTCGTCTCGAAAGACTCGACGGCCTTTGTCAGCTCGTCCAGAGTTAGCGGCTTGTCCAGTCTCTCCCTCCTGCTGTCATCTAGGACCTCTGTGATAGATGACAGGAAGGACTGGGAGGCTCTGCTGTCTGTGGGCTTCGCGTCATACAGCCCAGCATAAAAGGATTTGCTGATCCTTAGTATGTCGGACTGCGAAGACGTTACCGAGCCATCTTCTTCCTTCAGGCTGCTGATAACAGAGCTCTCTCTGTGTACCTTTTGGAAGAAGTAACGCGAGCACGTCTCATCCTGCTCGATGGAGCGGACTCTGGACCGGAAGATGATCTTGGAGGCCTCCTTGGCAAAGAGCGAGGCCTGCTGGCTCTTCACCTCTTGGAGGTCCTCCTTGACCTCGACCCCCATTGACTGCAACCGGAGTAGATTTTGCATAATTTTCTGGAGTCGGGACAGTTCCCTCTGTCTCTCTCTCGCCTTCTGAACACCTTTGTGGATGAAGAACCTCTTGATGTTCTCCTTAATCGCTTCCCACCAGTGAACTGGAGACTCAAAGAGGGGTTTCACGGTCCTCCAACCATTGTAATCCCTTTTGAGTTCCTCAACGTTCTCTGGGGTCAGCAGTGTCGCATTGAGCTTCCACGTCCCTCTGCCAACCCGCTGGTCGTCCTGTAAGTGACAGTCGGCCAGTAAGAGGCAGTGGTCGGAGAAGAACACCGGCTTGACGCCGGTGAATCCGACCGTGACAGCACGGGACACAAACAGGAAGTCAATCCTGGAACGGGCAGACCCGTCCGATCTTGACCATGTGTATCTGCGCTGCGCTCCGTCTGCAGGTTTGCTGAAGACGTCGTGCAGTTTGGCATCCTTAACTGTTTCTATTAGGAATCTGGACGTAGCGCGTCCAGTTTGCTGTCGTCACTGCCGGATCGTCCAGCCGCATCGATGATGCAGTTGAAGTCACCGCCTAGGATGACCGGCCTGGATGTCGCCAGCAGCAGTGGGAGCTGCTGGAAGACGGTCAGCCGCTCGCTGCGTTGTACCGGGGCGTACACGTTGATCAACCGGAGCGGAGCGTTGTTGTACATCACGTCTGCTACGAGGAGGCGGCCGCCCACCACCTCCTTAACTTCGGAGATGGTGAAGTTACCTCCCCGCAGCAGAATACCCAGGCCGGAGGAACGGCAGTCATTACCCCCCGACCAGATCGATGGCCCGTGGGACCACCATCGCGACCACTGCCTGTAGGTGCTGAGGTGTGGTATTCCACACTCCTGCAGAAACAGTAGGTCAGCTTTGACCTTGGCAAGGTAATCCAAGGTTGAAACACATCGCGTAGTAGATTTAATGCTACGCACATTAATGGAAGCAATTCTTACACCCATTTTTTACCAAAAATTAGTTGTTGCTTCCCATACCATTTGTCCTCGCTAGTCCCAGTCCTTCCCCTTCGGGATGTTCCTGCATACCCATCGTATGCGCAAGCAGTTTCACGTTGGTTGGGCTCAGAAACCCCTCCTGATTTTTCATGCAGGGTTTGTGCCGCTCGGGTGACATCGGGGGGGTCTTGTAGGCAGAGAGCATTGGGTTGTCCTCAGCTGCTTCCATCTGTTCCTCCTCGAAAACATCACAGCTCCCGGTCTCCCGGAGCTCAGGTGCGCCAGACGTGTCTTTGCTCCCGGTGTCCCGGAGCTGAGATGCGTTGGCCACGTCGTTACGTGTGGGGCATTGGGGTTGGGGCACGCCGGGCCCATCACAGCTTCCAGTGCCCGGGGGCTGGGATGCTTTATCATCCATCTCGGAGTTCTGCCGCCTCTTTTGAAGGGGCTGTCGTTCCAGCATTTCCCCGTCCAGTGAAGAGGAGTTGTTGCAGTCTGATTCAGAAGATAGCCTCCTCTTGCCACTGGTTTGGGTGGTGGCTTTGGGATGCTTTTTCTTTGTGGTTTTCCTCTGGACCACTTGCCACTGACCTGTTTGTCCATCTGCTGCCTCCTCCTCCATTGATTCTGTCTGTGGAGGAGGGGTTTCCGGGCGCTGGGTAGGTGCTGGGTCGTTGGTTTCAGCTGCCTCCCCTTCCTTCTCAGGTTGAAGTTCCTCACTGCGGAGAAGGTTGCTGGTCTCCTTTCGAACAGCGGACGCCTTCGTCGAACCTTCTCCCGGCCTTTCCTTGGACCTTGCCGCCTGAGCGTAGTTGAGGCAACGTTTGGGGCAGGTCTTGTAGAGATGGCCTGCCGCACCGCACAAGTTGCAACACTTAGTCTGCTTACAGTCCTTGGTCTGATGGCCTTCCTCCTTGCAGTTCTTGCAAACAACCGTGCTGCAGTTTGCTGCCATGTGACCAGATTTGCCACAGGTGCGGCAAACTCTGGGCTGCCCAGCGTAGACCAAGAAGCCTCGACTTCCCCCGATAGTGAAGCTGGAGGGAGGGTGGATGATGGCTCCACTGGGATCTACCTTCAAGGTCACCTTGACCTGCCGCTTGCTGGTCCAGATCCCAAAGGGGTCGTTGACATCAGTGCTGCTGCCGGCCACCTCGACGTACCTGGCGAGAAAGGTGAGTACATCCACCACCGGAACATGGGGGTTGTAGAGGTGAATGGTCACCACCCGGTCCCGTTGTGACGGAAGCGTGAAGAGCGGCTCCGCTGTGAGGATCGACAGTGGCGCCCGGTCCCCTTTCTCCTTGAACGCCTTCAGGAACTTGATGCATCCCGCCACGTTCCAGAACGTCACGTCGAAGTATCCACTGCTGGGGAAATCCTGCAGGCAGAAGACGTCCGTCGCTTGAAATCCGCAGCAATCGAAGAGAATTTTCTTGATGAAGAAGGTGCGATCCAACATTCAACCCAAATAATCTGTGCCAGTTTTTTAAGCTCCACGAGTCTCACCCCATCCTACTTTATATAACCCTATCAGTATATCCTTCTGGTCATTATTCCCTCATGTACTTATCTAGTTTCCGCTTAAATGCAAGTTTATCCAACCTTCTGAGAGGCTGAAGAAACTTTGTGACTAATATTTTATGGCACATTAATGGAGAAATATTAGCAGAAATAAAGATCATATTTTTTTACAGGTGAATCATCAAATTCAGCTGAGTTTGGTGCACTCTAAAAGCTTTGAAAATGATCATCTCAATTGAACATGTAAATTACTTGAAATAAAATATATTCCAATGATTGAAGCAACCCTTACTCAACAGGCCAATCTCATTATGCAGATAGTCTTTGGAAAAAAGCTAATTACAGTACAATCACATACTGCACACAAGCAAATATGGACAATACGAATATAAGTAGTAACGATGAGTTTTTTTTTTACTGTTCCACACCATGGTAGTATTTTTCCCTTCAATGATAATAAAAATTTGTTAGCCAATTACTGTGTTTCTCAAGATTTTACAGAAAATGTTCTACTGAGGAGCAAACAGTGAATGAGCATTGTTATACACACTGAACCTAGTAACATGACATTTTAAAAAATTGTGATTTTTAAAAGGTTAAGATGGAGTCTGGAAGGTGGAATGTCAGGTGACATCACATCCATTCTGTGAAAAGACAAGACAGAAGTCTTGGTTACCAGGACAACAGAGAGCACTGACCAAAGATTTTTTTAAAAACTGAGACAGCAGGGGTAACACCTGAAGAACATTGGGTTTCGCCCTCCCAGAATTTCGGGTCATAAAATGAAGGGTCAGTGATTTTGAAGATGCAAATGTACCAGGCAGCTGTGAACAAATGGGGACAATGGAAGGCCCAGGTGGCTTTGTGAAACCAGACTTCTGGACTTAGCATATTGGAACCAAAGTGATTCCTGACAACGCAGCCGGCCACTGACGTCATCAAGCTGCGCCAAGGTGTGCACATGCGCAGATGTGTTCTTGCTCTCTGTGCGTGCGCTGCATTCCGACTTGCCAGGACTGGTTAGCGCATGCGCCGATGACATCATCGCATGATGTGTACATCTTTGGGCAACGCGCCTGGTCAGCCTCCGCGCATGCGATTTACGCGTACAGCAATGCAACGCTAATGTATTCACCCATGCGTCAAGCTCCGCTCCCCACCTCGCTGCTCTTGCTGGCCGCTCCGCTTCCCGCCCCCTCCACAACGTCCCTGGCCTGCTCCGCTCCCCTCCCCCCCCACCCACCCACCATCCCCAGCCCGCTCTACTCAGCTGCCCCACCCCCCCACCGTTCTCGGCCCGCTGCACGCCCCCTCCCCGCCACCTTCCCCGGTCCCCTCTGTTCCCCACCCCATCCTGCTCTGCTCTGCTCTCCCCTCCCCCACGGCCCCGTCGTGCTCCACCACCACCATCCCCCCCGCCCCCGTCGCCGTCCCGCTCCCCTCTCCACCCCCGGCCCGCTCCGTTCCCTCCCCCACCCCATCCCTGGCTCGCTCGCTTTCCCCCTCCCACCATTGTGTGCTGCCTTGTGTTTAGGTCAGGTTGCCTTCATGTGATTATTTGAGCAGCGCCATCTTTAGTCCTGGCAGCTGCCTGAAGTCGCAGACTGTGACGTTTTAGTGGCACATGCTGCATCTGCACATGTGCCACTGCAGCGCCACCCAGTGGTAGCAGTGTCTGCAAAGACAGTCGATTGGAACAGGAACATAAACTACTGACGAATAAGTCCAGATAAATTTAAACAGATTTTCTGAAGGCAGAGAGACTGCAAGAGAAAAAAACAGCGGGTGCAACCAAGAGAGAGAGAGGGAGGGGGGAAAGAGACAGATAGAGAGAGGGGGAGGGGGGAATAGAGAGAGAGAGGGGGGGAGGGGGGAATAGAGAGAGAGAGAGGGGGAGGGGGGAATAGAGAGAGAGAGGGGGGGAGGGGGGAATAGAGAGAGAGAGAGGGGGAGGAGGGAATAGAGAGAGAGAGAGGGGGAGGGGGGAATAGAGAGAGAGAGAGAGGGAGGGGGGAATAGAGAGAGAGAGAGAGGGGGGAATAGAGAGAGAGAGAGAGAGGGAGGGGGGAAAGAAAGAGAGGGGGGGGGAAGAGAGGGGGGGGGAAGAGAGGGGGGGGAAGAGAGGGGGGGGGAAGAGAGGGGGGGGGGAAGAGAGGGGGGGGGGAAGAGAGGGGGGGGGAAGAGAGGGGGGGGGGAAGAGAGGGGGGGGGGAAGAGAGGGGGGGGGAAGAGAGGGGGGGGGAAGAGAGGGGGGGGGAAGAGAGGGGGGGGGAAGAGAGGGGGGGGGAAGAGAGGGGGGGGGAAGAGAGGGGGGGGGAAGAGAGGGGGGGGGAAGAGAGGGGGGGGAAGAGAGGGGGGGGGAAGAGAGGGGGGGGGAAGAGAGGGGGGGGGAAGAGAGGGGGGGGGAAGAGAGGGGGGGGGAAGAGAGGGGGGGGGAAAGAGAGGGGGGGGGAAGAGAGGGGGGTGGAAGAGAGGGGGGGGAAGAGAGGGGGGGGAAGAGAGGGGGGGGAAGAGAGGGGGGGGAAGAGAGGGGGGGGAAGAGAGGGGGGGGAAGAGAGGGGGGGGAAGAGAGGGGGGGGAAGAGAGGGGGGGGAAGAGAGGGGGGGGAAGAGAGGGGGGGGAAGAGAGGGGGGGGAAGAGAGGGGGGGGAAGAGAGGGGGGGGAAGAGAGGGGGGGGAAGAGAGGGGGGGGAAGAGAGGGGGGGGAAGAGAGGGGGGGGAAGAGAGGGGGGGGAAGAGAGGGGGGAAGAGAGGGGGGAAGAGAGGGAGGAGGGGGGAAGAGAGGGAGGAGGGGGGGAAGAGAGGGAGGAGGGGGGGAAGAGAGGGAGGAGGGGGGGAAGAGAGGGAGGAGGGGGGGAAGAGAGGGAGGAGGGGGGGAAGAGAGGGAGGAGGGGGGGAAGAGAGGGAGGAGGGGGGGAAGAGAGGGAGGAGGGGGGGAAGAGAGGGAGGAGGGGGGGAAGAGAGGGAGGAGGGGGGGAAGAGAGGGAGGAGGGGGGGAAGAGAGGGAGGAGGGGGGGAAGAGAGGGAGGAGGGGGGGAAGAGAGGGAGGAGGGGGGGAAGAGAGGGAGGAGGGGGGGAAGAGAGGGAGGAGGGGGGGAAGAGAGGGAGGAGGGGGGGAAGAGAGGGAGGAGGGGGGGAAGAGAGGGAGGAGGGGGGGAAGAGAGGGAGGAGGGGGGGAAGAGAGGGAGGAGGGGGGGAAGAGAGGGAGGAGGGGGGGGAGAGGGAGGAGGGGGGGAGAGAGGGAGGAGGGGGGGAAGAGAGGGAGGAGGGGGGGAAGAGAGGGAGGAGGGGGGGAAGAGAGGGAGGAGGGGGGGAAGAGAGGGAGGAGGGGGGGAGGGAGGGAGGGGTGAAGAGAGAGAGGGAGGGGGGCGAAGAGAGAGAGGGAGGGGGGAGAGAGAGAGGGAGGGGGGAGAGAGAGAGGGAGGGGGGAGAGAGAGAGGGAGGGGGGAGAGAGAGAGGGAGGGGGGAGAGAGAGAGGGAGGGGGGAGAGAGAGAGGGAGGGGGGAGAGAGAGAGGGAGGGGGGAGAGAGAGAGGGAGGGGGGAGAGAGAGAGGGAGGGGGGAGAGAGAGAGGGAGGGGGGAGAGAGAGAGGGAGGGGGGAGAGAGAGAGGGAGGGGGAGAGAGAGAGGGAGGGGGGAGAGAGAGAGGGAGGGGGGAGAGAGAGAGGGAGGGGGGAGAGAGAGAGGGAGGGGGGAGAGAGAGAGGGAGGGGGGAGAGAGAGAGGGAGGGGGGAGAGAGAGAGGGAGGGGGGAGAGAGAGAGGGAGGGGGGAGAGAGAGAGGGAGGGGGGAGAGAGAGAGGGAGGGGGGAGAGAGAGAGGGAGGGGGGAGAGAGAGAGGGAGGGGGAGAGAGAGAGGGAGGGGGGGAGAGAGAGAGAGAGGGAGGGGGAGAGAGAGAGAGAGGGAGGGGGAGAGAGAGAGAGAGGGAGGGGGGAGAGAGAGAGAGAGGGAGGGGGGAGAGAGAGAGAGAGGGAGGGGGAGAGAGAGAGAGAGGGAGGGGGGAGAGAGAGAGAGAGGGAGGGGGGAGAGAGAGAGAGAGGGAGGGGGGAGAGAGAGAGAGAGGGAGGGGGGAGAGAGAGAGAGGGAGGGGGGAGAGAGAGAGGGAGGGGGGAGAGAGAGAGGGAGGGGGGAGAGAGAGAGGGAGGGGGGAGAGAGAGAGGGAGGGGGAGAGAGAGAGGGAGGGGGGAGAGAGAGAGGGAGGGGGGAGAGAGAGAGGGAGGGGGGAGAGAGAGAGGGAGGGGGGAGAGAGAGAGGGAGGGGGGAGAGAGAGAGGGAGGGGGGAGAGAGAGAGGGAGGGGGAGAGAGAGAGGGAGGGGGGAGAGAGAGAGGGAGGGGGGAGAGAGAGAGGGAGGGGGGAGAGAGAGAGGGAGGGGGGAGAGAGAGAGGGAGGGGGGAGAGAGAGAGGGAGGGGGGAGAGAGAGAGGGAGGGGGGAGAGAGAGAGGGAGGGGGGAGAGAGAGAGGGAGGGGGGAGAGAGAGAGGGAGGGGGGAGAGAGAGAGGGAGGGGGGAGAGAGAGAGGGAGGGGGGAGAGAGAGAGGGAGGGGGGAGAGAGAGAGGGAGGGGGGAGAGAGAGAGGGAGGGGGGAGAGAGAGAGGGAGGGGGGAGAGAGAGAGGGAGGGGGGAGAGAGAGAGGGAGGGGGGAGAGAGAGAGGGAGGGGGAGAGAGAGAGAGAGGTAGAGGGAGGGAGCTGGGAGAGAGAGAGATAGAGGGAGGGAGCTGGGAGAGAGAGAGATAGAGGGAGGGAGCTGGGAGAGAGAGAGAGTGGGAGCTGGGAGAGAGAGTGGGAGGGAGCTGGGAGAGAGAGAGAGAGAGAGGGAGGAAGCTGGGAGAGAGAGAGAGAGAGAGGGAGGAAGCTGGGAGAGAGAGAGAGGGAGGGAGGGAGCTGGGAGAGAGAGAGAGAGAGAGAGGGAGGGAGCTGGGAGAGAGAGAGAGAGAGAGAGAGAGAGAGAGGGAGGGAGCTGGGAGAGAGAGAGAGAGAGGGAGGGAGCTGGGAGAGAGAGAGAGTGGGAGCTGGGAGAGAGAGTGGGAGGGAGCTGGGAGAGAGAGAGAGAGAGGGAGGAAGCTGGGAGAGAGAGAGAGAGAGAGAGGGAGGAAGCTGGGAGAGAGAGAGAGAGAGAGGGAGGAAGCTGGGAGAGAGAGAGAGGGAGGGAGGGAGCTGGGAGAGAGAGAGAGAGAGAGAGAGGGAGGGAGCTGGGAGAGAGAGAGAGAGAGAGAGGGAGGGAGCTGCGAGAGAGAGTAATTCTTTATATTGGCCTGGGGGTACATATCTCATATTTTAATATTAACGGTCTCACTCAGGTCGTGACAGCACGCACGTGTATCTGACTGTTTACGTGCATAAGAATTATCTATTTCCCTTCTGCTCTGAGTATTCTTCTTGTTGGAAGCTGTTTCAAAGACAAGTGCACAGGGGGAGGGGAGTGGTTTGCACTAACTTGTGTGCAACGCTGAATATAGGAAGTCTTTTTTTCCTTGTTACAGAAATGTCTATCTAAATGGTCAGAACCTTATCTCTAATCACTACAAGCACATAAGATTTCCTGAAATTGAAAAATAAAGCTTCACTCAATTTGAAGGGAAATATGTTTGCAATATTACATTTAAAAAGATCCATTGTATGCACCAAAACAAAAAACAATTGGAGACAATGGTAAATGAGAAAAGAGATATTTTGCAGCTGCATAAGTAAATCTCAGGATGTTCTGTAGCAATAATAAATGACAAAAACTACACTGAACATGAAGAACGGTTCATACACTTCAACCATGATGGAAAGAAACTCATCATACTTACCGTTACCGCTCTAACACATTTTTACTGAAATTAGCATTCTGCCAATACTAAAGTAACAGTACTTCTATAATTGAGGATTCTCATCCTTGTGATCAAATCCCACCATAGCCTTGACCCTTTGTAACCTCCTCCAGCCCTAAAAATCTCCAATAATTCTGTAGCAAAAACAGAAAGTGCTGGAAATACTCAGTTCTGATGTAAGGTCACAGACCTGAAATGTTAACTCTGCTTCTCTCTCCACAGATGCTTCCTGACCTGCTGAGTATTTCCAGCACTTTCTGTTTTTGTTTCAGGTTTCCAGCGTCTGCTGTATTTTGCTTTTATCCAAGAATTCTGTGTTCCTCTAATTGTGGTCTCTTGTGCATCCTTCACTTCCTTTGCTCCAGCACTGGAGGCCTTGCCTTCAACTGCCTAACCCATAATCTCTGGTAATCTCTCTATAATCCCCTCTGCCTCTGTTCCTTTAAGATGCTGCTGAAAACCTACCTCTTTCACCAAGCTTTAAGTCACCTGTCCTAATATCTCGTTATGTGACTCAATGCCAAATTTTGTCTGATTTTCATCTAGTGAAGTCCCTTGGGATATTCCACTACTTCAAAGGCATTAAATAAATGCAAATTGCTGTTGTTGAAATAAAGCACTCACAACAATGTTCATAGAATCATAGAATGATACAGCACCCATCGTGCCCATTTCAGCTCTTTGGTATCCAATTAGTCCTACTCCACTGCCCTTCCCCCATAGCCCTGTAAATTTTTTCCCCTTGAAGTATGTATCTAATTTCCTTTTGAAAGCTACTATTGAATCTGCTTCCGCCATCCTTCAGGCAGTGCGTTCCAGATCACAACAACCCGTTGCGTAATTTTTTCCCCCTCATGTCGCCACTCATTCTTTTGCCAATCATCTTAGATAGATCTGCGTCCTCCAGTTACCAAGCATTCCACCACTGGAAACAATTTCTCCTTATTTCCTCCATCAAAACCATGATTTTGAACACCTTTACCTTTACTAAATCTCCACTTAGTCTTCTCTACAATAAAAGGAGAACAACCCCAGCTTTTCCAGTCTCTCCACATAACTTAAGTCCCACATCCCTGGTACCATTCTAACATATCTCTTTCACACCCCCTCTAAGGACTTGACAGCCTTCCTAAAATGTGGTGTTCAGAATTGAACACAATATTCCAGCTGAGGCCGAGAAAGCATTTTATATCGGTTCAGCAGAACTTCCTTGCTTTTGTACTCTGTGTCTCTATTAATCAAGCCAAGGATCGCAGGGACTTTTTTTTTTTAACAGCCTTCTCAACTTATTTTATCACCTTCAAAGATTTGTCACTCTCTCTGTTCCCGCTCCCCCATTAAAATTGAACCATTTAGCTTCTATTGCCTCTCCTCCATATTCCTACTGAAACTTCTCTGCGTTAAATTTCATCTGCCATGTGTCTGACTATTTTACAAGTCTACGTACTCCTGAAATCTGTTACTATCCTCCTCATTGTTTGCTATATTCCCAAGTTTTGTGTCATCTGCAAACTTTAAAATTATGCTCTATATACTCAAGTCCAGGTCATTATCATATATCAAAAAAACAAAGTTCTAATATCGACCCCTGGAGAACAGCAGCGTATATTTCCTTTTTTCAGTTTGAAAAACATCTGTTCACTACTACTCTCTACCTTTTGTCCCCTGGCCAATTTCTTACCCACTTTGCCACTGTTGCTTTAATCTCAAAGGCTTGTTCACATAATTAAAGCCTATTATGTGGTTCTTTATCAAACACATTTTAAAAGTTCATAAATACATTAACTGCACTACGCATATCAACCCTCTGTTATTTCAACCAAGAACTCAATTAAGTTAGTTAACATGATTTGCCTTTAACAAATTGTTTTTTAATTCATTCATGGGATGTGGGAGTCACTGGCTATGCCAGCATTAATTGCCCATCCCTAATTACCCTTCAGAAGGTGGTGGTGAGCTGCCTGCTTGAACCGCTGCAGTCCATGTGAGGTAGGTACACCCACAGTGCTGTTAGGGAGTTCCAGGATTTTGACCCAGTGAGTGAAGGAACGGCGATATAGTTCCAAGTCAGGATGATGTGTGACTTGGACGGGAACTTGCAGGTGGTGATGTTCCCATGCATTTGCTGCTCTTGTCCTTCAAGGTGGGAGAGGTCGCGTGTTTGGAAGGTGCGGTCTAAGGAGCCTTGGTGCGTTGCTGCAGTGCATCTTGTAGATGGGTCACACTGCTGCCACTGTGCGTCGGTGGTGTAGGGAGTGAATGTTTCTGCATGGTGTCGAGCTTCTTGAGTGTTGTTAGAGCTGCACCCATATAGGCAAGTGGAGAGTATTCCATCATACTCCTGACTTGTGCCTTGTAGATGGTGGACAGGCTTTGGGGAGTCAGGTGGTGAGTTACTCGCCGCAGGATTCCTAGCCTCTGACCTGCTCTTGTAGCCACGGTATTTATATGGCTACTCCAGTTCAGTTTCTGGTCTAAGGTAGCTAAAATCCATGCTAATTTTCATTTATTAGCCCATACTTTTCCAAGTGCCAATTCATTTTGCCCCAGTTATTGTCTCTAAAAGTTTCCCCACCACCGTTTAACTGACGGACATGTAATTGCCGGGTTTATTCCTCTCCCCTTTATTAAACAGGGGTGTAACATTTACAATCCTCCAGTCCTCTAGCACCACCCTCATATCTAGAGAGGATTGAAAGATTGCAGCCACAGCTTCTACAATTTCCACTCCTACTTCCCACAGTAACCTAGGATACATCCCATCAGGACCATGTGACTTTACTACTTTGAGTACTGCCAACCTTTTAAGCACTTCCTCTTTATCTATTTTCATCCTATCAAATATCACTATTACCCCATCCTTTACTGATACATTGGCAGATCTGTACTGTAGCTAGAATTTATATAAACTACATCTTAGGTGCCAACCATTTTACACATGGCAAAGCATAACAGATATGAGGGGCCTGGACGGGATGCGAACATCAATTTGTCAAGTGATTCTATACATGAGATGTGCTTTTGCATATCTGAACTTGATTGATTGACAGCTCGTCATCTAGATGCTGTTGGTGTGGGATAGATACTGTAGCCTTTTCTCAATCACTTAAATTCAGTTCAGCTTCTGAAACGGACACTTCAGGGATCATTTCCACTTTCAACGTGGGTGGAAAACTGGCAGTAGCAGCTGCCCGAGTTTCTTTCCCATTGATGAAAAAAGTCAATGAAAGACAAAGTTTTAGCATCAAATGAACTGTTCTAGAAAAGGGCATTGTATTCCTTGTGGACCGACTGTCTCTTTATTACTTTATTCCTATTAGATCGGTGGTAACTTGCTATGTCTTTTTGCTTCAGTGTATAATCTCACTTGTAAAAACATTTTGATCATGAGTCTTACACATTGCTCTAAATGTTGAGATATTTAGAGAATACAGTGAGCAATCTACACGGTCTCCAGTGCAATATATCATGGCCAACTGTTAGTTCATGGAAAGCTATCACACTCAATGCATACCAAAGCAAGGATGTAGGTACTGGTTCATAAAAGATGTAGTTTGCACATGGAAAATGCCTCTGTGTAACAGTAGCAAGTGTCAAGAGAAAATCTGGATAATAGCATTTATACTCAGATTAAAGTTGCCTAAAAATGCACTGTGGACTGCTATTACTAACTTGACAAACCACAGCCAGAAAAAATAAACAAACATCTAATTCTCACTTAAGACAATGCTACATTACAACAATTTCAGGCAGGGGAAGACTCCTCTTTAGAGAATGTTTTCTCCTTCCACCTCCATATTCCTGATATTTTTGACTCATAGTTGGGTTAAAGTTCCACAGCTGCTGTCACCCTCCAATACCTTACCCAAGTGGCCAATACTTCCAGGTGAGGCTGGACAGTGAGTATCATTAAAGATGTAAAGATCCCATGCCACCTTGAGAGAAGAGCAGGGGAGTTATCCCTGGAGTCCTGTCCTATTTTTATCCCTCAATCAACATCACAAAAACAGATTATCTGGTCATTGTCACATTATTTGTGGTACCTTGCTGTGAGCAAATTAGCTGCTGCATTTCCTACATTACAACAGTGACTAAACTTTAAAAGTACTTCATTGGCTGTAAAACACTTTGGGACGTCCTGTGGTTGTGAAAGGTGATGAATAAAAGAAAAAAAACGACTTGTATTTCTATAACTGCAGTGGTCCGTCACACCTGAGCCCTGTCTTGTCCTTGACTGATCTCCACATACAGGCACTTCCACCTGGAGTCACTAGTTAATGAGAAGAACTGGGACTCTGGTCAGTAATCAAGACGCACAGAGACCAACTGTTTGGTAACCTTTGCTACTTAGCCGAGAACAGTTAACTCAGCACAGAACACAGGACTTGCCTGTTCAGTGTGGCTCATCTAGTAACTAGATAAATACACCCCACCATAGATGGAATTCCTTTTCCCCTACTGTTCACTTCCTACCACGAGCTAGGCAAGCAAAGGCAACCTGCTTCCAGGCCTCTTGTGCATCTTCCATTCCCTACATTCCACCATAGCGACCATGCCTTCAGTCATTTAGTCTATAAGCTCTGGAATTCCCTTCCCAAACTTTTCTGCCTCTCTTTATGGGTGGCACAGTGGTTAGCACCGCAGCCTCACAGCTCCAGCGACCCGGGTTCAGTTCTGGGTACTGCCTGTGCGGAGTTTGCAAGTTCTCCCTGTGTCTGCGTGGGTTTCCGCCGGGTGCTCCGGTTTCCTCCCACCTCCAAAAGGCTTGCAGATTGATAGGTAAATTGGCCATTGTAAATTGCCCCCTAGTGTAGGTAGGTGGTAGGAGAAAGGTGGGGACGTGGTAGAGAATATGGGGTTAATGTAGGAGTAGTATAAATGGGTGGTTGTTGGTCGGCACAGACTCGGTGGGCCGAAGGGCCTGTTTCAGTGCTGTATCTCTAAATAAATAAATAAATTTATCTCTCTCCCCTCCTTTAAGCCACTTCTTAAACCTTACCTCTTTGCCTAAGACTTTTTTTTAAACCTGTCCTAATATATCCTTCTTTGGCGCAATGTCAATTTTTATCTGATAATGCTTCTGCAAAGCTCCTGTGAAGGCTATTTTACTACATAAAGATGCTATATAAATGCAATCTCCCTAGATGGATATCCAGAGGTATTTCAGAGTGCATCGCTGATTTTCACACTCTTGCTGCGGGGAAGTGCTTACATTCTCTTCAGCATCTTTATGACAGGAAATCGGAAATTGGTCATTTGTGGTGGGCAATCATAATTAGGCCACTACTCTACAGTTCAGCATGTTGAAGCTCCAGTGGGCTACCCTGAACGCAGAGTCATGTTGTGGCTCCGACACTGTGAATATCTGTCCTTGGGAGTCTTGTTCTTTCAGATGACTGATCCATACTTTCCACTATATCCATCTATATGAATCTACTCAGTTGAATATTCACTGACTTCCCATCCTGCTGCTGCTGGTGCATCAGAACATAAAGTACAAGGAGACCTAGCTCTGACTCAATTTTTTTTTTTTAAACTACACCTTTTGTGCAGGGGAATTTAATGCTCTTCAAGGTGAGGGACATTAGTACTGAAGAATGGAAATTTTCCATTTCAGGCAGTCATGCATTGGATTGAAACTGACCAAACTCATCACACAGGACGACTCTCATCCCCTCAGTCCAAGCTGGATTTAATTCAAGGTATCAGTGTTGAAATAGGCCAGAAACCACTGCCTCAACCCAGTCCACAAATAAGTTTTAACATTCAAAAGGAACATACGTTTAATTTTCATTCTGTGGCTGAATGCAAATAGAAAGCTTGAGAGGAAGCAAAAAAAACACCATGAGCTTACTCTGCTGCAGTCTCCTTTTCATGAATTTGCAGTTCTCGGAGAAGCTGCTTAACATCCTTCTGGTTTTCGGAAGTCATGTTTATAGTCTGCAAAAGTATTCGGTGTTCAGATCTAGATTTAAATCTGCCTCCCCTTTGGCCATCATTGTTTGACCTGCAGAAGAGGAAAATTACCAAAATGTCAACAGAACCTTTGCAACAGTGTTTACCTTTCCCATCAAAGACATCCATCCAAATTCTATACAGTACAGGAATTTTGTTTCTTAAAAATAGATAAAATATCCAGATTCACTGTGTTCAAATAAAGGGATGACGCTGCTTGGGAATGGAACAGGTTCCTCTATGCACTGACTAACAATGCGACATCAATCACATCAGCTGAAATTCAAGATACCAGTATCAGTTTACCACATTTAACAGCGCCCAGGAATGGCATAGGCCAGCAGAAACTCAGATGGGGTGAAATAAAAACAGAAAGTGCTGCAAATACTCAGCAGGTCTGGCAGCATCTGTGGAGAGAGAAACAGAGTTACCGTTCAGGTCTGTGACCATTAACGCTGTTTCTCTCTCCACAGATGCTGCCAGACCTGCTGAGTATTTCCAGCACTTTCTGTTTTTATTTCAGATTTCCAGCATCTGCAGTATTTTACTTTTATTACAGATGGGGTGAAAACTGGTTGCTGCCAGAAGCATGAAACAGGCCCACAGTGAATCTGCAGCTTGTTTTACCCCACTCTTAACTTTCTTTTCCACTGAAATTCATGCTAAAAAAATCGAAGACCATAGAGGAAAGGATAGCGAAGATGATTCTTGACAGGAGCGAGAGTAACAGGGTAGTGGTTATGGGGGACTTTAACTTTCCAAATATTGACTGGAAATACTATAGTTCGAGTACTTTAGATGGGTCTGTTTTTGTCCAGTGTGTGCAGGAGGGTTTTCTGACACAGTATGTGGACAGGCCAACCAGGGGCGATGCCACATTGGATTTGGTACTGGGTAATGAACCCGGCCAGGTGTTCGATTTAGATGTAGGTGAGCACTTTGGCGATAGTGATCACAATTCGGTTAGGTTTACCTTAGCGATGGGCAGGGACAGGTATATACCGCAGGGCAAGAATTATAGCTGGGGGAAAGGAAATTATGACGCGATTAGGCAAGATTTAGGATGTGTAGGATGGGGAAGGAAACTGCAGGGGATGGGCACAAACGAAATGTGGAGCTTATTCAAGGAGCAGCTAATGCGTGTCCTTGATAAGTATGTACCGGTCAGGCAGGGAGGAAGTTGTCGAGCAAGGGAGCCGTGGTTTACTCAAGAAGTTGAAGCGCTTGTCAAGAGGAAGAGGGCGGCTTATGTTAGGATGAGACGTGAAGGTTCAGTTAGGGCGCTTGAGAGTTACAAGCTAGCCAGGAAGGATCTAAAGGGAGGGCTAAGAAGAGCAAGGAGAGGACACGAGAAGTCATTGGCGGATAGGATCAAAGAAAACCCTAAGGCTTTCTATAGGTATATCAGGAATAAACGAATGATAAGAGTTAGAACAGGGCCAATCAAGGATAGTAGTGGGAAGTTGTGTGCGGAATCAGAGGAGATAGGGGAAGCGTTAAATGAATATTTTTCATCAGTATTTACAGTAGAGAAAGAAAATGTTGCCGAGGAGATTACTGAGATACAGCCTACTAGGCTAGATGGGATTGAGATTCACAAGGAGGAGGTGTTAGCAATTTTGGAAAGAGTGAAAATAGATAAGTCCCCTGGGCCAGATGGGATTTATCCTAGGATTCTCTGGGAAGCCAGGGAGGAGATTGCAGAGCCGTTGTTGTTGATCTTTAAGTCGTCATTGTCGACTGGAGTAGTGCCGGAGGACTGGAGGATAGCAAATGTTGTCCCCTTGTTCAAGAAGGGGAGTAGAGACAGCCCTGGTAATTATAGACCTGTGAGCCTTACTTCGGTTGTGGGTAAAATGTTGGAAAAGGTTATAAGAGACAGGATTTATAATCATCTTGAAAAGAATAAGTTCATTTGCGATAGTCAGCACGGTTTTGTGAAAGGTAGGTCGTGCCTCACAAACCTTATTGAGTTTTTCGAGAAGGTGACCAAACAGGTGGATGAGGGTAAAGCCGTGGATGTGGTGTATATGGATTTCAGTAAGGCGTTTGATAAGGTTCCCCACGGTAGGCTATTGCAGAAAATACGCAAGTATGGGGTTGAAGGTGATTTAGAGCTTTGGATCAGAAATTGGCTAGCTGAAAGAAGACAGAGGGTGGTGGTTGATGGCAAATGTTCATCCTGGAGTTTAGTTACTAGTGGTGTACCGCAAGGTTCTGTTTTGGGGCCACTGCTGTTTGTCATTTTTATAAACGACCTGGATGAGGGTGTAGAAGGGTGGGTTAGTAAATTTGCGGATGACACGAAGGTCGGTGGAGTTGTGGATAGTGTCGAAGGGTGTTGTAGGGTACAGAGGGACATAGATAGGCTGCAGAGCTGGGCTGAGAGATGGCAAATGGAGTTTAATGCGGAGAAGTGTGAGGTGATTCACTTTGGAAGGAGTAACAGCAATGCAGAGTACTGGGCTAATGGGAAGATTCTTGGTAGTGTAGATGAGCAGAGAGATCTTGGTATCCAGGTACATAAATCCCTGAAAGTTGCTACCCAGGTTAATAGGGCTGTTAAGAAGGCATATGGTGTGTTAGCCTTTATTAGTAGGGGGATCGAGTTTCAGAGCCACGGGGTCATGATGCAGCTGTACAAAACTCTGGTGAGGCCGCACCTGGAGTATTGCGTGCAGTTCTGGTCACCGCATTATAGGAAGGATGTCGAAGCTTTGGAAAGGGTGCAGAGGAGATTTACTAGGATGTTGCCTGGTATGGAAGGAAGGTCTTACGAGGAAAGGCTGAGGGACTTGGGGTTGTTTTCGTTAGAGAGAAGGAGGAGGAGAGGTGACTTAATAGAGACATACAAGATAATCAGAGGGTTAGATAGGGTGGATAGTGAGAGTCTTTTTCCTCGGATGAGGATGGCAAACACGAGGGGACATAGCTTTAAGTTGAGGGGTGAAAGATATAGGACAGATGTCAGAGGTAGTTTCTTTACGCAGAGAGTAGTAGGGGCGTGGAACGCCCTGCCTGCAACAGTAGTAGACTCGCCAACTTTAAGGGCATTTAAGTGGTCATTGGATAGACATATGGATGTAAATGGAATAGTGTAGGTCAGATGATCGGCGCAACATCGAGGGCCGAAGGGCCTGTACTGCGCTGTAATATTCTAATTCTAAAAAAAAATTCATCCCCAAGGCTTTTGTCGATTCAGTGGACAACAAAGCACACCCAGCGCAACACTCCATGTCTGATGCACCTGGCCAAGCAATAAAAATGCACCTTTGGTGTTTTTAACTGTAATGATTCTGACGTTACTCTTCTCACCTTCTCACTCCACCACCCTCCCAAAGGATCATATCTGAGCTCTGCAGTCCTGCCACATCCAGTCGTGAATGGTGGTGGACAACTAAACAACTAACAGGAGATGGGTGGCTCCACAAATATCCTCATCCTCAATGATGGGGGAGCACAGCACATCAGTGCAAAAGATAAGCTGAAGCATTTGCAACAATCTTCAGCCAGAAGTGCCGAGTGGATGATCCATCTCGGCCTCCTCCTGAAGTCCCCAGCATCACAAATGCCAGTCTTCAGCCAATTCGATTCACTCCATGTGATATCAAGAAACGACTGAAGGCACTGGATACTGCAAAGGCTATAGGCCCTGACAATATTCCAGCAATTGTACTGAAAACCTGTGCTCCAGAACCTGCCGCGCCCCTAGTCAAGATGTTCCATTACAGCTACAACACTGGCATCTAGCCGGCAATGTAGAAAATTGCCCAGGTATCCTGCACACAAAAAGCAGGACAAATCTAACCCGGCCAATTACCGTCCCATCAATCTACTCTCAATCATCAGTAAAGTGATGGAAGGTGTCAATAACCTGCTCAGTGACACTCAGTTTGGGTTCCGCCAGGGCCACTCAGCTCCTGAACTGGCCTTGGTTCAAACATGGACAAAAAGCTGAACTCAAAAGGTGAGGCGAGAGTGACTGCCCTTGACATCAAGGCAGCATTTGACAGAGTATGGCATCAAGGAGCCCTAGCAAAACTGGAGTCAATGGGAATCTGGGGAAAACTCTCCGCTGGTTGGAATCGTACCTAGAGCAAAGGAAGATGGTTGTGGTTGTTGGAGGTCAATCATCTCAGCTCCAGGACATCACTGCAGGAGTTCCTCAGAGTAGTGTCCTAGGCCCAACCATCTTCAGCTGCTTCATCAATGACCTTCCTTCAATCATAAGGTCAGAAGCAGAGATGTTCACTTATGATTGCACAATGTTCAGCACCATTCGTGACTCCTCAGATACTGAAGCAGTCCGTGTGAAAATGCAGCAGGTCCTGTACAATATCTAGGCTTGAGCTGATAAGTGGCAAATAACATTCGCGCCATACAAGTGCCAGACAATGACCATCTTCAACAAGAGAAAATCTAACCATCTCCCCTTGACATTCAACGGCATTACAATCACTGAAACACCCACTATCAACATCCTGGGGGTTACCATTGACTTGAAACTGAACTGGAGTAGCCATATAAAGACTGTGGCTACAAGAGCAAGTCCAAGGCTAGGAATCCTGCGGTGCGTAACTCACCTATTCACTCCCCAAAGCCTGTCCACCTTCTACAAGGCACAAGTCAGGAGTGTGATGGAATACCCTCCACTTGCCTGGATGGGTGCAGCTCCAACAACACTCAAGAAGCTCGACACCATCCAGGACAAAGCAGCCCGCTTGATTGACATCCCGTCCACAAACATTCACTCCCTCCACCACCGGCATACAGTGGCAGCAGTGTGTACCATCTACAAGATGCACTGCAGCAATGCACCAAGGCTACTCAGGCAGCACCTTCCAAACCCACAACCTCTACCACCTAGAAGGACAAGGGCAGCAGATGTGTGGGAACACCACCACCTACAAGTTCCCCTCCAAGTCACACACCATGCTGACTTGGAACTATTTCACCGTCCCTTCACTGTCGCTGGGTCAAAATCCTGGAACTCCCTTCCTCAAAGCACTGTGGGTGTACCTACCCCACATGGAATGCAACGGTTCAAGAAGGCAGCTCACCACCACCTTCTCAAGGGCAATGAGGGATGGGCAATAACTGCTGACCTGGCTGGCAACGTCCACACTCCAAGAAACAAATTTTTTTTAAAAACCACCCCATGTACACAAAACAATTTATGCCAACTAACAGCAATTATGTAGTGATTACATTTTTAAAAACTTGTTTTAAAATTGTTCCACTTTTTAAAAAACAGTTGCTTTCTTCCTTCTTTACATTCCCAAAGCACCATTTCTCAACAAACTCACTGGCCAGATGGCTTGCTCACAGGCATCTTCAAATGTCATTTTCTTATCAGCTGCTGGAAGCAGCACAGGAATCACTGGAGTTAAATTATTTTGGGTTTCCCCTTTTACCTTGTGGTGAATTACCTAACCTCTGTGGTGTGTTTTGTCCAATAGACAGCAAAGATCAGCAACTTGGGTTGTCACAGTTCAAATACGTTCACTAAAAAGTTAGTTATGACTTAAGGAGAAAGGCTCAAATGATATAAGCACAACTGAGTCATTAACCCATGTTGGTCAAGTTCTGCACCTACCTTTGTGATTTGATCAGATTACCAAATAAGTTGAACTCCCCTCGTTCCTTCAACACGTCATCGGGGTATTTCCTACTTCCAGCTCCAGCTCCTGCTCTACTTCCAGCTCCAGCTCCTGCTCTACTTCCAGCTCCAGCTCCTGCTCCTGCTCTACTTCCAGCTCCAGCTCTACTTCCGGCTCCAGCTCCCCTTCCGGCTCCAGCTCCCCTTCCGGCTCCAGCTCCCACTCTACCTCTACCCCTACTCCGAGGCCTGGTCGGGGCAGCTGGCTTTCGGGAGAAACTGAAATCATCCCCATCATCCCATGCTTTACCCGAAGCTTTCCTACTTCCTCCTCCTGTACCACCACGAGGCTTGTTGAATCTTCCTCCTCCTCGGTTTGGCCTCCTTCCAAAATTCATTTTCCGTGATCACTGTTCAAAAGATGAACCGCTTATTACATATTACAGATTTCAATTACAACCAAATAGTTAGTAATTCTGGACATTTAAACCATAATGCAGGCACGTTCTGCCTGGTGCCCTGGCCAATATTTATCCTTCAACCAACAGCTTATCTAGTCATTATCTCAATGCTGTTTGTGGGACCTTGCTGTGTACAAGTTGGCTGCAGTGTATCCTACATTACAATAGTGGCTATACTTCAAAAAGCAAAAATGGCTACTCTACACTTGTCCAATTTTTTTTATGGTGATGAATGTAGCAGAATAAACTAAATATCTCACTCAAATGAACTAGGAAACTTTGCGAGACAGGTCATGAATGGATTATTCCATTATTCCACGTTCTGTGGTTGTTCAAATTGTGCAAGGTGCTGTATTTCCTCAAATCTGTTGGAGAAGGTTGAAGGCAAATTAGTAACATCAACCACAAGGAAAATGGAAGACTAATATTTTTGCAAATCTTTACAAATTCAACGCTCACATAAAAGATCACACTTTTAAGATGTTACATTAATTATTTTGGGAAAGATTGTTGCTGCATGACCTGCTTTGTTCAGTCAACTTCCCTTAATTCAAAGTAACTTGATTTAATTGATCCGTTACCTTTAGCAATAAATTCCCACGTTGCTGTTATTTATATTTAAATCAAATTATTTGATAATTCAAATTTTAAGCAGGGACATAAGAATATGCTGAACAAAAAAGACCATAGTCTATCTAGTTCGCCTTCTACCATCCTGGTAGCCGCATGGTACAACAATGGAGTTGTTGACTAATCATAACAATCACTCTCTCTCAATTAGTCTACAACAGATCCACACATGATGTGATAAAAACCTCAGTTCTGGTGAGCGTTGGGAACTAGAGTTCCAAAATCATCTGTTCGTCCCAAGCCTGCCTACACCTAACACTTGTCATGTCTCACATGCTCACATACCCTTTCCCAAGACGTTC
Organism: Heterodontus francisci; assembly: GCF_036365525.1. NCBI lineage: Eukaryota > Metazoa > Chordata > Chondrichthyes > Heterodontiformes > Heterodontidae > Heterodontus > Heterodontus francisci. The sequence goes on from NC_090383.1 coordinate 24,809,138, forward strand.
CCTTCTGAAAGAAAGTTATCTACTCCTCTTTGAATAGATCAACACTAACTGCTTCCACCATCTCCCTAGTCTGTTCCATAAACTGACCACTTGCTCACTGAAATATTGTTCCCACAGATTCATTTTGAATTTACTCCCCAACTGCAGGTCATGTCCTCAGATTCTACTGTTCTGGACAAGGTGAAACAGCTTGTCGTGAGTTACATTATCAAGTCCTTTCAGACTCCAAAAATAGAAATTACATCAGAAGAAAAAATGACTTTAAATGATCAGAAACAGATGCTCCTCCCATGATTTTCTGATTTTCAATATTTGCAGTTTATTTTCTAATATGTGGAGCTATGTTATCCTTAAGGATGACAGACGCCAAGACAGGTCTCACTTTAAACCCAAAATGAAAGAATTTTGTGGGGTGGGTGTCAACATCAACCCTAGAACATCATTAACTTCATGGTGCTCATGCCCACTATTCTCATGGTGTCAACCCTGGCTCGATGATAACATTCACACCTTTGAGTCAGAGAGTTGTGGGTGTGGAAAACTCACTCCTGACACGTGAGCACAAAATCTAGGTTGACATGAAAGTGCACTACTAAAAGAATTATGTAGAAACATAGAAAAATAGGAGCAGGAGTAGGCCATTCGGCCCTTCGAGCCTGCTCTGCCAATCAATATGATCATGGCTGATCATCCAAACTCAGTAACCTGTTCCCGCTTTGTCCCCGTATCCCTTGATCCCATTAGCCCTAAGACTATATCTAACTCTTTCTTGAATATATTTAATGATTTGGCCTCAAATGCTTTTTGTGGTAGAGAATTCCACAGGTTCACCACTCTCTGTGAAGAAATCTCTCCTCATCTCAGTCCTAAATGGCTTACCCCTTATCCTTAGACTGTGACCCCTGGTCCTGGACTCCCCCGCCATCGGGAACATCCTTCCTGCATCTAGTCTGTCCAGTCCTGTTAGAATTTTATAGGTTTCTATGAGATCCCCTCTCATTCTTCTAAACTCTAGCAAATACAAGCCTAATCAACCCAACCTCTCTTCATATGTCAGTCCTGCCATCCCAGGAATCAGTCTGGTGAACCTTTGCTGCACTCCCTCCATATCAAGAACATCCTTCCTCAGATAACGAGATCAAAACTGCACACAATACCTCAGATGTGATCTCACCAAGGCCTTGTATAATTGCAGCAAGACATCCTTGCTCCTGTACTCAGATCCTCTCGCTATGAAGGTCAACATACTGTGTCAGAGGTGCCGCTTATTGGATGAGACATTAAATCGAGGCCCATCTGCCCTATCAGATGGGCATAAAAGAACCCACAGCCCTAAGTAGGGGAGCTCCCCCGGGTGTCTGGTCAATATTTAGCCCTCAACATGACTACAAGAGATTATCAGGTCATTAACAATTGTTTGTAGGACCTTGCTGTGCACAAATTTCCAACATTACAACAGTAACTACAGTTCAAAATCTTCATTGGCTGTATGATGCTTTGGGACTTCCTGAGATCATGAATGGCGCTATAAAAACACAAATTCTTCTACTTCTGGGGAGGAATTTGCTGCGACAGTCGCATACCCAAGGACATTCTGTATGGTGAGGTAGCCAGGGCCAGACGACCAGTGGGGCACCCAAAGCTACGCTTCAAGGATGCTTACAAGTGTGACATGAAGGCCCTAAATGTTGACTATCGCACTTGGGAGTCGCTAGCTGGTGAAAGAGGAAAATGGCAACACATCTTGTGGACTGGTGCGCACTACCACAATGATCAATTGCTACAGCAGCTTGGCAACAGGCACCAAAGTCAAAGACAACAACCCGCAGCATCACTTGACAGCTTCACACGCAGCACATGTGGCAGAACCTCCCTCTCAAGGACTGGTCTTCACAGCCATCAGCAAAAGTACACCAAGAGCAGACGCCCCACCTAAATGGATTGTTTGCTGTGTGTCCATCATCTTTCATAGATGGAAGGATGCCAACCCCTAGGAGAGGGTGAGAGGGGAATGATCCCAAGCCTACAGCTAGTGCGCATAACATTGAAAGAATCAAGCAGCAGTTCCCCAAACATAACGTACAGTCCAGCCGAGGTCTCCGTGCTTCCCCAGTTGTTTTACTAACAGTTTTTTCCCCCCTTTTCTTCACCTCCCATACAAAGCACAAGCCGGCTTGGAGACACCGAATGCCCCGGAAGTGACTTCATTTTCAAGTTCCGGGTTAAGGTGGGTATTGGTTACCATGGAGATCCCTTGGCATCCGCCTCTTCGTTTAACTTCAGCGTGTTTGCTTGTCATAAAAGTCACTTCGGTTGGGGGCTATCGTCTACTTCCTAAAGTACAGCCTCGGAAGCTTTGACCTTTCATTCTGTTAAATCTTTTTGCCGATGAAAATGCCGGGTAAGTGCGGTCTGTCACCGCCCGCTCCCGGATTGTGAGCGGGCGGAGGCAGTGCACTCAGCTATCAGTAACCACAGGTGACCCAGTGTTTTTACGGAACCATGCTGCTTTTACTCCATAGTTGTTTATTTATGATTTTAAAAAATGAAACAAAGCGTGTGCATTGTCAATAACGGGTTCTAAACCTAACCTTAGTTTTAGCCACTAACACCTGAACCCAATGACAATCACTAATCTTAACTCTTGTCATTAGCCTTTATTCCCAGCCCCTAACCTTAACCCTAGTCACGAAGCCTTATCCCAATCCTAACCTTAACCCTCGCCACCAACCATTACCATAACTCTAACCACTAAATCCTACCTCTAATCCTAACCTTAACCCTAACCATTAAACCCTACCCCATTCTAATCTTAACCCTAACTACGAACTCCTAACCTTGGCCCTACCTGCTAATCCATATCCCTGACCCCCCAACCAATAACTTTAATCATAACCATTAATCCTAATTGTGAGAGAGACTGTCCTCTCCCACTTTCCAGAAACTCTAACATCCTTTATTTCAGAGTTATTTCAGCCTTAGCATATTATATGCAGATATGCCATATCTAATATTTGTCTTTTAAATCATAAATACATAGATTTAAAATAAACAAAATGAAAGGATCACAAATTTAGCATTGGTCTGAAACTGCTTTGCACCTTATATCTTCATACTCATAATATTTGCAATTACATGTTTTCTTCTTTTGGGTCTCCTTATCTCGAGAGACAATGGATACGCGCCTGGAGGTGGTCAGTGGTTTGTGAAGCAGCGCCTGGAGTGGCTATAAAGGCCAATTCTAGAGTGACAGGCTCTTCCACAGGTGCTGCAGAGAAATTTGTTTGTCGGGGCTGTTGCACAGTTGGCTCTCCCCTTGCGCCTCTGTCTTTTTTCCTGCCAACTACTAAGTCTCTTCGACTCGCCACATTTTAGCCCCGTCTTTATGGCTGCCCGCCAGCTCTGGCGAACGCTGGCAACTGACTCCCACGACTTGTGATCAATGTCACAGGCTTTCATGTCGCGTTTGTAGACGTCTTTATAGCGGAGACATGGACGGCCGGTGGGTCTGATACCAGTGGCGAGCTCACTGTACAATGTGTCTTTGGGGATCCTGCCATCTTCCATGCGGCTCACATGGCCAAGCCATCTCAAGCGTCACTGACTCAGTAGTGTGTACAAGCTGGGGATGTTGGCCGCCTCGAGGACTTCTGTGTTGGAGATATAGTCCTGCCACCTGATGCCAAGTATTCTCCGGAGGCAGCGAAGATGGAATGAATTGAGACGTCGCTCTTGGCTGACATACGTTGTCCAGGCCTCGCTGCCATAGAGCAAGGTACTGAGGACACAGGCCCGATACACTCGGACTTTTGTGTTCCGTGTCTGCGCCATTTTCCCACACTCTCTTGGCCAGTCTGGACATAGCAGTGGAAGCCTTTCCCATGCGCTTGTTGATTTCTGCATCTAGAGACAGGTTACTGGTGATAGTTGAGCCTAGGTAGGTGAACTCTTGAACCACTTCCAGAGCGTGGTCGCCAATATTGATGGATGGAGCATTTCTGACATCCTGCCCCATGATGTTTGTTTTCTTGAGTCTGATGGTTAGGCCAAATTCATTGCAGGCAGCCGCAAACCTGTCGATGAGACTCTGCAGGCACTCTTCAGTGTGAGATGTTAAAGCAGCATCGTCAGCCAAGAGGAGTTCCCTGATAAGGACTTTCCGTACTTTGGACTTCGCTCTTAGACGGGCAAGGTTGAACAACCTGCCCCCTGATCTTGTGTGGAGGAAAATTCCTTCTTCAGAGGACTTGAACGCATGGGAAAGCAGCAGGGAGAAGAAAATCCCAAAAAGTGTGGGTGCGAGAACACAGCCCTGTTTCACGCCACTCAGGATAGGAAAGGGCTCTGAGGAGGAGCCACCATGTTGAATTGTGCCTTTCATATTGTCATGGAATGAGGTGATGATACTTAGTAGCTTTGGTGGGCATCCAATCTTTTCTAGTAGTCTGAAGAGACCAAGACTGTTGACGAGGTCAAAGGCTTTGGTGAGATCAATGAAAGCAATGTAGAGGGGCATCTGTTGTTCACGGCATTTCTCCTGTATCTGACGAAGGGAGAACAGCATGTCAACGGTCGATCTCTCTGCACGAAAGCCACACTGTGCCTCAGGGTAGACGCGCTCGGCCAGCTTCTGGAGCCTGTTCAGAGCGACTCGAGCAAAGACTTTCCCCACTATGCTGAGCAGGGAGATTCCACGGTAGTTGTTGCAGTCACCGCGGTCACCTTTGTTTTTATAGAGGGTGATGATATTGGCATCGCGCATGTCCTAGGGTACTGCTCCCTTGTCCCAGCACAGGCAAAGCAGTTCATGTAGTGCTGAGAGTATAGCAGGCTTGGCACTCTTGATTATTTCAGGGGTAATGCTGTCCTTCCCAGGGGCTTTTCCACTGGCTAGAGAATCAATGGCATCACTGAGTTCTGATTTGGTTGGCTGTATGTCCAGCTCATCCATGACTGGTAGAGGCTGGGCTGCATTGAGGGCAGTCTCAGTGACAGCATTCTCCCTGGAGTACAGTTCTAGGTAGTGCTCAACCCAGTGGTCCATTTGTTTGCGTTGGTCAGTGATTATGTCCCCTGATTTAGATTTGAGGGGGGCGATCTTCTTGATGGTTGGCCCAAGAGCTCTCTTCATGCCATCATACATTCCTCTGATGTTTCCGGTGTCTGAGGCCAGCTGAATATGACTGCATAGGTGTTGCCAGTAGTCGTTTGCGCAGTGCCTGGCTGTTCTTTGTGCAGTGCTTCTGGCTGCTTTAAGTGCTGCGGATGTTAAATCGCTGGGGGCTTTCTTGTAGTTCAACGGTGCAATGCGCTTAGCGGCTATGACAGGTTCCAGCTCTTCATTATGAGATTGAAACCAGTCTGCATTTCTCTTCGCACTTTTGCTGTAGGTGGTCAAAGCTGATTCCTAGATGGCGTCTCTGATGTGGGCCCACTTGGTCTCAGCATCCCCTGTGGGAGTGTTTTGAAGGGCTGTTACAAGTGAATTTAGAAATTTTTGTAACAGCTGTGGGTGAGAAATTCTGCTAGTGTTGATGCGCGGGTGGTCCTTCTGCTTGGAATGATGCAACTTCTTTGGTCTGAGTCTAACCTTGCTGCACACCAGGGAGTGGTCAGTGTCGCAGTCTGCACTGTGGAAGCTGCGTGTGATTTGAACACTGTTTAAGGCGGCTCGCCTTGTGACAATGAGGTCTAGCTGGTGCCAACGACGCGATCTTGGGTGCCTCCATGAAACCTGGTGACAGGGTTTAGTGTGAAAGAACGAGTTGGTGATGCAGAGGTTCTGATAGGTACACAACTCAAGCAGTCTCTGCCCGTTCTCATTCATCCTTCCAACGCCATAGCGCCCAAGGCAGGAGGGCCATGAGTCATGGTCGGCCCCAACCCTGGCATTAAAGTCCCCCAGCAGGAATAGGTGTTCGGTGTTGGGGATGCTGCTAATGATATTATGGAGTTGCTCGTAGAACTGGTCTTTAGCTTCAGGTGGGGAGCAGAGTGTTGGAGCATAGATGCTGAGTAGGTGTACTGGACCAGAGGTGGTGAGCAGTCGGATGGACAGTATGCATTCCGAGCCATTTGAGGGAGGCTCTATCATGCTGAGCAAGGAGTTTGTGATGGCGAAGCCCACTCCATGCTGTCTTGGTTCTTCAGGATCCCTGCCCTGCCAGAAGAAGGTGTAGTCTTGCTCTGATAGAGATCCACTCGCGGGGAGGCGTGTCTCCTGAAGTGCTGCAATGTCTACATTGAGTCTACTGAGCTTGTTGTTAATGATGGCGGTCTTCCGAGAATCATTGATTTGTGTAAGGTCTTCCGACAGGCCAGGACACACAGTTCTGACGTTCCAGCTTGCAAAGCGAAGGGCTGGTACCTTCTTTCCTTTTTTCGCGTTGTTTGGTGCGGTGTATCAGTCCACCTTTCGGGCAATGACCCTGAGCTCCAAGCACCCATTGAAACAGGTAGACTGTGGCGGGACAGAACCTTATTGACCGGGGGCTGCCCGGTTTGAGGCGGGCGGTAGCTGTCCAGTGAGGTGCAATGACCTCTCCCACCGACAAAGGCAACCCGTGGCGCCCAGTTTCTACGCCAATTTATCTGGACTTATAACCCGTAATTGCTGCCTTCCGTGTTGTGTCAGTCGCTGTGAGGCAACTATGGAGTGACCTCTCCATGGCGCATGCCTGGGCAAGTTTATGGAGGTTGATAGTTGCCCAGTCGTCAAAACCCCCCTCTCGGCCTTTCTGGTGGGGTCCAAAGGAGTGCAGAGCACGACGTTTGGCACCGGTATGGCTGCAGGAACTGCCGGAAACATGCCAAAGGTGACACATGACCGCCTACGGGATTCCACTCCGGATTATCTGTTAGGGTTTACTCCCTTAGCCTTGGTCACTCCCGAGACGCCCACAAGGCAGAGGGGTTGTTAGGGCCCCTACACAGTTGTAGGATGGTGCCTGTGGGAGGAGGGGATGCGAGGGGGAGGGGTGGTGGGAGGGGGGGGTGCGAGGGGGAGCTGGGAAGGGGGCTGTAAGGGGGTGGGGGGGATGCAGGGGAAGGGGGTGTGGGGAGAAGATGGTGCGGGGGGGGGGGGGGGCGGGCTGGGACGGGGTTGTTGGGGGTGGAGCGGGGAAGGGAGGAAAAGGTAAGGGGGGAGGGGGGGAAAGCGAGTGCAGGGAATAAGGTCCCTAGTGCCCACCATCGACGTCCTTCAGGAGGGGAAGCATCTTTTGGCAGACTTACAGAGGTGATTACATTCACTAAGGGTTTTTTTTCCAGTGGTTTAAATAAAGGCATGCAGCATTGCCGACAGTGCGCTGCAGATGCTCTCTGAGCCATCTCCCGCGGGCGCTTTGAAGTTGTGGCCAGGTGGCCGTTCGTGGATTTTTTGGGTGATCGGGGCACCTTTTCTCAAGACTTCTCTAGGGTCCCGCTGCTCCTTCTTCACCTCAATGGACTTACCGCATGCCGTGGCTGCAGACACTCTGGGCGGTGAAGACAGCAGGATCAGAGATTCAAGTATCGACAGCTGTGCTCGTCATTACATGTTTAGGTGGTGAAAAATGTATATAGAAGTACCAGTATCTGGAAACCTGAGTGTGTTACCCAGCATTTACAGTTTAGTTGACAGGTGATTGTTATAATATTGAATGAGAACAACTCAGGCTGTAGTAGGAAAATAAATGTCTAATTCATCATTCATCAATAATTTTGTCATGACCAGATTTCAAAATAAAATAAAAACAAAATTCAATTTGAAAAAGAACTTGCATTTATAAAGCACCTTTCATGTTCTCGGGATGTCTGAAAGGGCTTTACAGCCAATAAAGTACATTTGAAGGGTAGTCATTGTTATAGAGTAATGGTTTTATTGGGGAACTAGGGCATCAAAGGTGGAGGTGAGGACATGGTTGAGCAAATTAGTAACTGCAGAAATGTAGAGGCAAATAGAGGGCCAAAGGCTAAACCATTGAGATTTTGAAAGTGCCAGTTGTAAGTGAATTGTTGGGTAGTTGTATCCAGGGTGGACCCAGGAGTAGGCAGGGTTGGAATGTGGAAGGGGGATGTAGGTCAAGAGTGATGCAAGGAAGTGATCAATACCATAGTTGAAATTTCTTGCTCTATAGGTGGTATTTATAAAGCATTGTAAGTGCTATATATTTCAATCTACTTAAACCAGGATCAGCTGTTCCTTTCAAGTTTTATTTCATCCGCACATTCAGGAAAGCTGCACTATCAGGATAATATCAGCAATTCAAAGCGGAAGTTTGCAAATAACGTTTTCTTTATGTGCAGTTTAAGGTTACCAAAAACTAACTTTGTAAGGATTCAATGTAAAGATAAAATTCACAAAATTATGTAAGAAACTTTGTAGCCGAATAGGGTTTTTTAAAAAAACTTAACAGCAATCTTTCTTTAAGAAAATATTGAAATCCTGTACAGTTCCTGTTGGCTGTGTACAGAGATAGTGAGCTGTATTTTACCTCCCAAAAGCGAGTGGATTGGGGTCATGTCAGAGGTTAAAATGCAAGAAATCTGAAACAGGAATTCAACCTGCCTTGAACCCGCCCACTTCCGGTTTTAAGAGGCATGATGATGGGGGGTGACAAACCCACTCACTGGAAGCGGGTTGCTCATTTTAAATATTATAATGAAGCTGTAAACCTTCAGTTTAACCGTCGTCGTATTTTTAACCTCAGGCGGTCAGGTTTCCCAGGCCTCAGGAAACCCGATAGCTTACAGGGGGAAGGGAGCTCTGTCTGTGAAGTAAGTGTCTTTGCAGCACTGCTTGTTCGTCAGGCGCAGCAGGAGTGTTTCCTCCAGGTCCAACAAGCTGTGCAATAAAACCTCCATTCTACTGCAGTCTGTCCACTTGCCCCCACCAGACCCCACCATGGAACCCGTGACCAACTTCTATCTCTCCAACCATCATTGGACATCCTTCTCCCACAATGTGTCAGCTGCTCCCCCTCCCCCAACCATCTGACCTCCAACCAACTGCTCCTTCACAAGCACTATTGCCCTCCCTCAAGTCCTGCTATTGGGAGCCTTCACCTCCATCCTGGATCACCATCAGACCCTCACCACCAAGATTTGGACTCCCTTGTTGTCCCATGATCCAGAAGCCACCCTCCCCCCCCCCCCCCCCCCCCTTACCCCCAGACCCCACAATCTCTCTAAATCGCCATTTTGTTTATTATTTGTGCTCTTAAAAGATTTAAGATCACAAATGTGCTCAAGAGAGAGGTGCAGAACAGCAGAGAGGAGCTCAACAGAGAGGCCAAGGTCACAGGAGGCACTACCTACATGACAGGGTCTACCAACAGACAGAGGTTTGTCTTCCTGGACCTATCTGAAGTGCAGTGGCTCAGGTTGTCACAGCAGGTGGTTGCTGACAGTTATAGCCCCCTTCAAGAAAAGCTGCTGTGCTGGACTTGGTGGATGTGCAATCATTGCCTATTATTGTCAAAGTCACCATCACCATCAATTTCTTTGCCTGTGGCTCCTCTCAGTGACGACAAGCCAGAATGAGCAGGCTGTCAAGAAAAACGATATGCCAAATGAGAAATTTTTAATTCATCGGTTGGAAACTTACATTAAACATTTAATAGAAAAAAATCCTGCAGTTAACTTTAAAAAAAAAACTGGCAGCCAAGATGGCCACCACAATTTGCATCTGAAACAGCTTTTCACATTCCAAGGCCTCCAACAGGAGACTGAGGTCTGAGGAGTATGGACCCAGAACAGTAGCTTGCTCTAAGTGATTGAATTACCTAAGATTGCTTCATTAGCATAGCATTCAAGGCAATCCTGACACCTTGACTTTGAAAGAGCAAACCCCTCCAAGTGTAAATATTGGCATCCTGGGGCCTGGGGAGCCAATTCTGAACTTTGAATCTCATTAGAAGGTTTCAGAGAATATACTGAGGCAGTCATGTGATTGTCTGTCCCTCTCTGTGAAATCTGGGAGTTTCCTTGAACAAAGAGAGATCAGCAGTAACTGAAACTGCAACAGCAGAAAGGCAGTGTGCTTGTCCTCTCTGTCCCTCTTCAGATAACACCACAAGTTTGAAAACCATCTGCAACTGTGGACCTTCCAAGCCTACAGATTGCTACAGACGGAGATCAGGCAAAGGGAACCAACTACAAGTCTGCCTCCAAGAAAACACTGAGCTAACCGCTTTGACCAGCCAAAGATTTCAAGAATACAACTTCAGCCGGAAGACCACCGAATCAACCAACCTCACAGACTGTATACTTAACTTTTATTTATTCTGGACTTAATCCAATCACAAAATCTACTCTTCACTCCATAATCTATTTGTGTGTGTGTGTGATTCCCGTGTGAATGTGTGCGTGAACGTGCAGCGTACTTTTTTAAATTTCATTTAGATCGAGTTTAGATCGTTAAGTATAATAAACTCACCTCTTGTTTAAACTCAAGAAAACTTATCCGATTGGTTCTTTCACGATCACATTAATGGTAAAAGGTAAAACACTCACTGAGGTGGTAAATACATCTACTGTTTAAAAAAGGAATAAATCCTGTTGCAGTCAAATAAGAGGAAGGTCAAGAGGGGTGCCTGTGCCCCCCTCCTCACCTGGCCATAACGGGACACTCACATTTGCCTCCCTGGCTGGCATCCCACAGTACAGGGTGCCATAGACTACACACACATGGCAATCTGAGGATCGTCACAGCAACCAGTTTTTATCAACCACAAGGGATTTTACTCCATCAATATGCAACCAAAAGGAAAGTTTCACGCAGCCAGATTCCCTGGGAGCTATCTTGATGCTTTCATACTGTGGTAGTCCAACATTCCAGCCCTTTTTGTTCTTGTAGGAGACAAGGAATACACCCTTTAAACATGGCTCATGACATCTTTGAGCAAGCCCAGGAATGCAGCGCAGGAGCACTGCGAGAGCCACATAACCGCTAGGTGTGTCAGAGCAAATCATCAGCGTGTTGAAGATGCCTAGATAGGTCTTCAGTACTCTCCAACTAGGGTGTCAAGAATTATCGTGGTGTGCTGCAACTTTTTACAATTTATGTCCATGATATAGATGAAGGGAGCAATGGCACGGTAACTAAATTTGCAGATGACACAAAAATAGGCAGGAAAGTATGTTGTGAAGAGGACATAAGGAGGTTGCAGACTGATACAGATAGGTTGAGTGAGTGGGCAAAAATCTGGCAGATGGAGGATAATGTGAGAAAATATGAAGTTGTTTACTTTGGCAGGAAGAATAAAAAAAGCAGAGTAGTATTTAAACGGAGAACAACTGCAGAATTCCGAGGTGCGGACGGATCTAGGTGTTCTAGTGCATGAGTCACAAAAAGTTAGTATGCAGGTACAGCAAGTAATAAAGACGGCTAATGCAGTACTATCCATTATTATGAGAGGAATTGAAAATGAAAGTAAGGATGTTATGCTTTGGTTATGCAGGGCACTGGTGAGACCACATCTCTAATACTGTGTGCAGTTTTGGTCTCCTTATTTAAGGAAGGATGTAAATGCATTGGAGGAGGTTTACTAGATTGATAACTGGAATGAGCGGGTTGTCTTATGAAGAAAGGTTGGACAGACTGAGCTTATTTTCACTGGAGTTTAGAAGAGTGATTTGATTGAATTATATAAGATCCTGAGTGGTCTTGACAAGGTGGATGTGGAAAGGATGTTTCCTCTTGTGGGTGAGTCCAGAACTAGGGGGCACTGTTTTAAAATTAGGGGTTGCCCTTTTAGGACCGAGATGAAGAGAATTTTTTTCTCTGAGGATTGTACAATTTTGGAACTCTTAAGTTGTGGCATCCATCCCCAGACCAGGATTCCAGGTATGGCCTGGATCCAGATCCAGTTATTCATTCTGACTCGAGTGGCCCTGAAAATGCTGGCGCCAGCTGGCATTTCAGTTACAGGATGCCATTCCCTGGCGCTGGTAATGATAACCACAGCAGGATGAGGGCAGGACAGGAATCCCACTCTCCTCCCAATTGAGACCAATTAAATTAGTTAAAAAGCTTGTTAAGAACTTGTTGGAGGGGATGGGTGGAATATTTAAACATTACTGGTCGCATGCCCTGCTAGTGGCTGTCAAAGTCATTGTGGCCTTGAACTTCTGGCTCCTTCCAAGGATCAGCTGTGGACCTTAGTGGCATTGTGACAGCGGCTGCATACCACTGCATCTTGCTGGTCGCTATTGCCCCCTTTGTCAGAGCTAGACAGTTCATTCATTTCATAATAAACACTGCATGGCAGGGACAGGGGGCATTGGGTTTCGCCTCCATCGTTTGATTCCCCCAGGTGCAGGGCATCATCGATTGTATCCAGCTAGGCGGCCAGCCACTCGGATCCATCAACAGGAAGGGCTTCCACTATCTTTTTATTTTTATTTTATTTATTTAGAGATACAGCACTGAAACAGGCCCTTCGGCCCACCGAGCTTGTGCCAACCAACAACCACCCATTTATACTAATCCTACATTAATCCCATATTCTCTACCACATCCCCACCATTCTCCTACCACTTACCTACACTAGGGGGCAATTTACAGTGGCCAATTTACCTATCAACCTGCAAGTCTTTTGGAGGTGGAAGGAAACCGGAGCACCCGGTAGAAACCCACGCAGACACAGGGAGAACTTGCAAACTCCGCACAGGCAGTACCCAGAACTGAACCCGGGTCGCTGGAGCTGTGAGGCTGCAGTGCTAACCACTGCGCCACTGTGTCTGCATGTTCAACTGGTCTGCGACTACAAAAAGAGCTTCCTCCGTGTATGAACTTATTTTCCTGGCAGCTGCTATGACTCCTTCATCCCGCGCTAGTCCAGGCTGCCTCAGATCTTCATTTCAACCTTCAAAGTGGGTGGATGTATCCTAGGCGATAAGGGATACATCTTGAAGATATGGCTACTGACCCCTCTACAGGAGCCCCAGACAGAGGCATAGAGGTGATACAACCAATGCCACTTGTTCTTCAGCACCACCATTGAGCAGGCCATCAGGCTTCTGAAAATGCGATTCCAGTGCCTAGACCAGTCTTGGAGCACCAATACTCTTCTGCAGGGGTCGCAGTCATTGTGGTGGTCTGCTGCATTCACCATTACTTGGCCCTCCAGAGAAGTGTGGAGCTTAGGGACGATGAGACCTTGGAAGGAGACAGTTCATCGGGGTAGGAGCAGGAGGTGAAATAGGAGGAGGACGAGAAGATGGAAGGAGATGTCGCTGAAGAGAGAGGTGCCCCTGCTGCACGATGAGGTGGCCTTCTACTGCCACCCTCCAGGAAGAGTACCTTCCTCCTATCCCTCATGGCCTCCAGCATTGGATTCCAGATTGGCCAATGAAGTGAGAAGCAACCCTGTCCCTGGTGCCAGGCCTCCAGCAACCCCCCCTTGACATTTTACTTCGCCCTGGTGTATTTATTTTTATTTTTTATTTAGAGATACAGCACTGAAACAGGCCCTTCGGCCCACCGAGTCTGTGCCGACCATCAACCACCCATTTATACTAATCCTACACTAATTCCATATTCCTACCACATCCCCACCTGTCCCTATATTTGCCTACCACCTACCTATACTAGGGGCAATTTATAATAGCCAATTTACCTATCAACCTGCAAGTCTTTGGCATGTGGGAGGAAACCGGAGCACCCGGTGGAAACCCACGCAGACACAGGGAGAACTTGCAAACTCCACATGGGCAGTACCCAGAATTGAACCCGGGTCGCTGGAGTTGTGAGGCTGTAGTGCTAACCACTGTGCCGTAGTTGAAGGCTTTGGCACAAATCTCAAATTTCTGAGGACAACCAGCAGCCTCAGTGATGACTGCCATGCTGTGTCTAAATCAGTGACTGTGCATCTGACTCTCTGGCTGTAAGTGGACAGAAAACCCATCTCTGTGATGTCCTCAGAACTGGAGTGAGGTTTAGCTGGCTTTGGTATAAGTGGGGCAAAGACTGAGACAGAAGCAGCAAGCTATTGAACACAAAGGCTTCTTTATTCTGTTTTACTTTCACTTTCCCTTTGCTAGCATGTGTGTTCTACAGCAGCCTCTTGAGTACACAATGCAATTGCAATTTCAAAACACTCCAACATTATTCCCTCCCCTTTTTAATAAATGAGACATAGCATGTTTCAATGGTTTGTTTCCAAAACTGTAAACAATAAACTTAAATGTAAATAGTTCATTTTGTAACATAGTTAAGTATGGTGGGTGTTTTCTCTCATGAATAGGATATTGTCTGACATCAGGTGTAGTCCCATTTGACTCATCATCTTCCTCTGAGGTGTCTGTCTGAATCGGATTCAATGCTTATGAGTGGTAATTTCAGTGCTTTGATGAATGACGCATTTTTTGTGATGTTGTGAATCGCGCTGAGCAGTGATCATTGATCCTTTTGTGTTGGTCACAACAAATCTGTGGATGTCATAAGGGCTTGTTTGCTTTCCACCATGACCATCACATTTCACAAGTACTTTATCTCCTGGCTTAAGCAGCATATCTCTAAGTTTCATGTTTTGCACTGCATTTACTTTCATTTGATCATTCTGTTCTCGATCGCGTTCGCGTGCATGTTGATCATTTGCTCCGCAGGGTAGCTCAGGTATAAGTGTGTGCATAGGATGTGCAAAGATGAGTGTAGCTGGAGGTTTTTCAATAATTGAGTGAGGTATCGCTCTGTAATTACGATATAGCTCTTGCTTCCGTGACTTGTTCTCAGTCGTAGCTGTGCGTATCACTTTTTTCAAGATTCGCATATATCTCCCAACTTCACCATTAGCTCTTGGCCAACAAGGTATGATTTTCCAATGAGTGAATCTTAGGTAGTTTGTGAACTCGTCACTGTTGAATGGGGGTCCATTGTCATGTCTTACCATTTGAGGGATTCCAAACAATGTGAAGATCTGGTCAAGCTTTGGGATGACTGCTTTCGTTGAAGTTTACGTAACTAATTGCAGGATTGGGAATCTGCTGTAGTCGTCAAGCAAATCTGTGAAGTCAACACTGATTTCAATCCATGGTCCTGGAGGTGGTTCAGACATCTTAAGAGGATCATGAAGATTTGACATTGTGGTTGCTTGATATGGCAAACATTGACTGATTTTGTGCTCTACCATACAGTCAATTCCTATGAACCATACCTTTTCCCTAAGAAGTTGTTTGGTTTTTGACAATTCTCTGGTGTCCTTCATGTGCTATACAACAACACATTCCCTCAATGAGTGTGGATTGATGATGCAGTTGAAGCATAATATAAGATCAGATGTGGTTGTAACGGCGAGCTTACTTGGAACATTGTGAAGACCTTGTGTGTGAGCGATTTCATTTGTAGACACTTTCTTGATCATGTCTTTCCAATTTCATGATTCCATAGCCTTCATACACAGTTGCAAAGCCTTATCTTGTTTTGTTGCTGCTTTAATGTCGGCTAGTTTTTGTGACTTTGGCACCGTATTTAAGCTTACGTGGTTAAGAAGTTGTTCGGCAACCTTTTCCTCACAACTGGTAGGATCGTCTGTCAGCAGCAGATGTGGAAGGTAGTCCACTAGGTTGAGTTTGCATGGCTGATACTCAACATGGAACTCATACTCTTGTAGTTTGAGTATCCAACGTTCTGTTTGAGTGGGTGGTTTGCTTTGCGGATTGTTGAACAAACTCATTAGTAGTTTATGATCGGTTATTTCTTTAAACCCACTTCCATATAAGTAAAGATGAAAGTGTAAGATAACCTATGTGATTGAGAGCGCTTCTCTCTGTTTGCGAACAACATTGCTCTACAGGCATTAACAATCTGCTTGCCATTGCAACGATTGTTGGGTTACCTGTCTTGTCTTTCCGTACAAGAACTGCACCCAAGCCAACCGGGCTTGCATTCACGACTAGTTGGGTGGTCTTCCTGGGATCGAATTAGACATTTGTGCAACTTGCTGACAAACGTAGTTTTGATCTGATATACTGCCTATTTGTGTGATTTAGTCCATTCCCGATTGGTCTTTGCCAGATCATGTAGGCAGCAGATAGTGTAGCGAGGTCAGGAATTAAACGATTGCAGTACGTGACGAGTCTTGGCAGACTTTGGAATTCTTGCATGTTTGTAGGATCTGTAGCTTTTGCAATGGCTTCAACTTTCTGTGGATCTACTGATACTCCTTCACCACTGAACATGTGCATGAAGAATATGATTTTGCCTTCATTGAACAAGCACTTGTCTTTGTTCAAGGTGAGGTTACATTCTCTGAGACGTTGTAGGCATGCATGTAGGCGTGTTTTGAGTTCCTTTTCAGCGCGGCCATAGTTGAGAGTGTCATTGCAAATGTTCAGTGTGCCTTCAAGCCCTCAGTGCCTGAGCTGACTCCAAAGTTAAGCCTCTTGTATTTGAAAAGTCCCACGTGAGTAGAGAATACATTAAGATATCTCGATTCTTCTGCAAGCGATTTGATGGTAGCCTGCATTAAGGTTAAGTTTAGCAAAGTGTTTAGCACCATTCACTTTCTCTATGATGTCATCGATTGTCAGTGTCAAGTGTCTTTCTCGTTGTATGGCTTGGTTTGGTGATCGCATATCAACACAGATTCTAATCTAATTCTTGCTCTTGGGTTTCTTGATGACTTTCTCAACAATGTCAAGATCAAGTAAGTGTTGAAATTCCTTCTCTGTCTGATTCCTGATGTGAAATGGTATTCGTCGCATTGATGCGCAACTGGGGGCACATTAGGTTCTACCTGTAGCTTGCATGTAACACCTTTTAGCTTAGCGATACTAGTGAAGTGATCAGCATATAGTTTGAGAATGTTTGTTTGTTTTTGTTAAGTGAAGGAATCTCATATGTGACTGCAATCATGTGCAGCTCTGTTGCTGTGTGGAAACTAATAAGCGTGTCACATTCTCCAGATATGGCATAGAATACAGCTTTCGTTCTAGTGCCTTTGAATGATACTGGCATTTCAAAAATTCAAAGAATTTTCAGTGGTTAGTCACTGTTGTAAGGGAAAAACTTTGTGTTCCCTGGTTTGCAGAGAATGGGGCAATCCTGAAGTTTATTGAGTGATTTGTCTCTCATCTCATTGACACAGTTGTCAAAATTAGCATCTACATCCGAGCAGCCAGTGGTCACTGTCACATGTGGCTGTTTGCTGTGTCTGAGAGGGAGGATATAAATATGTTCAGGGTCATCCGCCTCTACTTTGGCTACATTCACTCACCTTTTTGCTCTGGTATGCATACGTGGCACCCTTCTGTTGGTATTGGTCTTTGTAGTTGATTTTGCTGATGAGCGACAAACATGAACAAAGTGGTTGAATTTTCCACAGGCTTTACACTGCTTACCAGTAGCAGAATACTGTCCGGTGTGGGTAAGCACCGCCACAGTGGAAACATTTTTTGGATAGGTCGCAACTCTTTGTGAGACAGCTATTGTTGCTTAGCAGGTAGTTTCCTGGCATGTGAGTGATGAATAGTGTTCACAGTGGTTGAAATTGGAGTGTGGTAGTTGCAGTTAGCAGCCTCAACTTCAGTAGCTCTGGACTCTAAACGCGATAGTGATCTTGCTAACTCCAGCAGCTCTGACTTGCTTTCTGTCTTTTTCAAGTACTTTTCTGACTGGAGAGACCACCTTTGACTATTAGTATTTTAATTTCCTGTTCAATAGTTTCAACATCACCAAAATGGTTGCTAGTTGCCTCAATCACATGCAATACTGGTCAATTGTCTCGTCTGCTTCTTGCTTAGTGCGCCAGAAGACAATGGTTTTGTATATGGTGTTTTTCTTAGGCGTGAAGTAGGTTGTCAGTGCATTTTATTTTTGCTGAATTGTACTCATTTTGCTTAGGCATAAATGTCTCAAAGATGTCTTCTTATTCTTCACCTCCATAGTGTAGAAGCAAGGCCTTTTTTCCCTTGTATTGTCAGTGATTGCAAAGCCTGCCATCACACCTTTGAATTGTCACAGCCACTTTTGTCAACATGGGAATACAGATGATGACTCTGCACATCAGAAGTTGGTAGATTGGGCATAGACAATGCAACTTTGATCAGCAACGCAGTGATAAAGGACCAGGGATCGTGCTCCTTTCAAAAAAAAATTCTCTGCAGCGATCCAAGATTGTATATATTTTTGTTGATTTTAGATGGTTATTTTGGAGAGATCAGTATGTGAGTGTACACTGTACAAACTTCCTGTGTGTCACTTGAACACGCTCTGCAACTGAAAATGCTGTCTGTCAGAACAGACAAAAGCTTCCAAAATTGTCATACCTGAAAACAATGTTTCCGGTTTTTCAACATCCTTTGTTATTTACCTCATCGTCCTTATGATCACCTCCGAATTGAAGTGAGGTTTAGCTGGGTTTGCTATAAGATATGTGAGGCTAAGACTGAGACAGCAGCAGCAAGCTGTTGAAGAGAAAGGCTTCTTCTTTATTCTGTTTTACTTTCACTTTCCCTTTGCTATCATGTGTGTTCTACAGCAGTCTCTAGAGTACAAAATGCACAATGCAATTGCAATTTCGAAACACTACAACACTACAGTCTCCATGCCAGTTAAGGGCTTCCCTAAATGAATATCTTAACTTTTTAATTCCTTGTGGAGGCGGGTTTCAGATCCGAAAACAAACCCGGCTCCTGTTTTCCCCCCTCTGCGGCGAAAATCCAGCCCAAGGTAGAAGGTATCTGTCATCCTGTTCAAGGTGGCAGACATGTTTACATCCAGAGTCCACACAGCCATAGTCATGGCCAGCCTGGACTCATTTGATAATAGGGTGTGAAGCTTCAGGGAGGCGATCGCGCACTCCTTAACAATTTCACAATTACCTGCACCTCCAATCCACTACTGTTCGAGTTGAACTCCTCAAACCTCTCCACTATTGTGGAGAGTGTGCATGGCAGGTCTGTCAGTACCTCGCAAAGTTTCTGATGTACCTCTATCATCCTCCTTAATGATGGCCCCAGAGTTCAGCATCTGTATCCAGCTGAACAGCGCTGAAGGTATCACCTCCACACAATACAGAATCTCCACAGCTGTCCCTGTCACCAATGTCTGCTTGTGTTCATTTGTGCATTGTTAATCACCAAGTGAAAAAACAGCTAACTCTCTAACTGGATGCGTCAAAGCGCTGGCGAATGGCAGTATATCGTGTGACAGTGCACCCTCCGAAGGAATGAGGTGCTCTAAGAAATCATCCTCATACATCTCCAGTAAATCTTGTTCTATGCGTGAAGACCCTGGAAGGCAAAATACAGGGATATGAATTAGTTATGGCAAAGTTACAATCTTGATCACCATACTCAATCTTCTCGTATACTCAGTATACTTAATGAAATAAAATCAATGTGTGTCAGAGATATTTACAATAATGTCACCAGCTACCTCCAAGTGAGAGGGATGCAGATGTGCCACTTAACTCCATGGCATCCTCCCCTGCATCTGTTAGCTGCACAGTTCGCAGCGGATCACCTTCAGTCCTCTCCTCCCTAGCATTTTGTGCTGTCTTCTCCTAGAAGGGGTGAAAAAACCAAACCAGTGAGTGATTTAAGGTCATGTATTCACCTGATGAATGCAGTGCATTCATTGAGGATGACTATCAGACAGATGTGTCACATTGCATAAGGATTTGGGGTGAGTGGCAGCAGTGGAAAAACACATGGGGAGATGAGGAAGTGCATAGAAAGTGAAGGGTGGGTGGTGCTGAAATTTAGATGGGTGTGAAGACTAATGTGATGGAGTACACTTAACACAGAGTAGAAGTGAGGGGGTACACCATAGGATATAGGTGAATCAGCAAATGTTCCCTCATTTCCAGACATGGTTAAGTCATTTAAGGGAGCGTAGTAGCTAAGGATAATGTTGAAGCTGGGTTTCTTTTTTTTGACTCTCCCATGAGATTACATGGCTGTGGGGTCGGAGGGGTATGGAGGGCAGGATTTTGCTCTTTGGGTTGGGATCAAATGGAGGTCAGAAGCCTGCACTGTTTGGGGACCAATCATCAAGCAATGATTTTCGCCAATTAGTGGCCAGAGGGCAGGCTCATCGTCCAAACAGGCTCTTGAAGCTGGAGGGCGAATAGGAGACAGTAGTTTGCAGTTCAGATGAGAGAGAGGTGCCCTCTTTCCAACTTTTTAAATGTTTAAATTTGAAAGTGTCTCCAGCAGCTGGGCCACCATTGTGGAGCCCCGCCATAGGTTAGCCTGCAGCCACAGCTGAAACCAGGCAGGTGGGGAGGGCCTCAAAGCCTGCCTGGAAATCTGCACCCCCCCCCCCCCCCCCCAACCCCCTCCCCGGTCTGCTACCGGGAGACTGCCTGCAAGTAGCTAACCGAGTCCCTGTTTCCTTGGGGGTGGGCTAGGGCCCGGAGACTGTGGAAAATTCCAGTCGGCCTCTGAGAATAGATCTTAATTGGCCTTTAACTGCCATTAATTGGCTACCCATATCCGATCCAGCCTCCAGGAAAATGGCCTAGGGGTGGGAGGGAGCTGGCACGTTGGCCAGGGGAGTGAATTTTCACACCCATCTGCCTCCATACTCTCCCCCAACGGGGCCAAAAAATCCTGCCCCAGGTTTCTTTCTCCCATTAATAAGTATTTCCTTCCTGCTGCTTATTGCACCCAGCATTAATTCAAGGGAAGCATCACTGAATATGGGTGCTTTGTGAATCCAACCAAGTCACCTCTTGGCTGCTCCAAATTCCATTTTTGCATTGACCCTTTAATAATGGACTTCAGATCGTGTCATGTATGTGCACATCACAACCGCAATGCAGCTTGGCGTTGTGAAGCCGGAAGGAGAAATTTAATGATTCAGTCAAGTCAAAATGAGAGAATCCGCCCCACTGACTTTATTTATGGGTTTTGCGTACCCTATCTCCCCTGGATAACACCATGCCCAGCCAGCATGGATCACACCATTACATTAACATCGAGGTCAAGGTTTCAGTGATCTCCACTGTCATGGAAAGATATCTATGAAGCACAGTATTTAAGGAAAATGTTGAAGCTGGGTTTTTTTTTGACTGTCCCATGAGATTACATGGCTGTATGGTTGGAGAGGTATGGAGGGTGCTGGGAAGTGTCTAGTCATGTAGTATGGGGCAAGCTTGATGGACCAGTTGGTTTTCGATGCCAGTTAATTTTGTATGTTTGCATAAAAATAGCCGATTACAAAAAAAACACTCGTGCTCTACCTAGATATAAAGTGACAACTGATACAAAAGCAAAATACTACATATGCTGGAAATCTGAAATAAAAACAGAAAATCTTAGAACTACTCAGCATGTCAGGCAGCACCTGTGGAGAGAGAAGCAGCATTAACTTTTCAAGTTGATAACCTTTCATCAGAACTGGAAAAAGTTAGGGATGTAACAGGTTTTAAGCAAGCACAGAGGCGAGGAAGGGAGAAAAGAACAAAAGGGAAGGTCTAGAATAGGGTAGAAGATCGGAGTGATTAATGGGTAAAGGGATGATGGTACAATGCAAAATAGAGTGGTAGTGGAACAAGTAAAGAAACA
Organism: Heterodontus francisci; assembly: GCF_036365525.1. NCBI lineage: Eukaryota > Metazoa > Chordata > Chondrichthyes > Heterodontiformes > Heterodontidae > Heterodontus > Heterodontus francisci. The sequence continues at coordinate 24,830,633 of NC_090383.1, forward strand.
AGATTGGTCTAGAGGAGCTGTAAATGACAACAGCAAAATCATTACCTGAAGCTGCAGTCAGAAAAAATGGGAGCAGTGGTTGTGATCTGAAACTGGTGAACCCAATATTGAATTCGGTAACTGTAAAGTGTCTAATCAAAAGATGAGGTGCTGTTCCTCAAGTTTCCATTGAGCTTTATTAGAATGGTGTAGGAAACCAACAGAAAGGTCACAGTGGGAGTGGGCAGAGAATTTAAATGGCAAGCAAGCGGAAGGTCAGAGTCATGCGAGACAGAGAGAGAGGAGCATGGCAGGAGTGGAGGTTTAAAAGGCGCGCCAAAAGCCCAGAGTCGGAGACCAGAGAGAGGAGCAAGGGAAAAAAATCAAAATTGACATTACAATCAACAGAGAGAGCAGGGAAGAAGCTACCTGTTTGAAGAGTATCTGGTAAGTGATTAAGGTCCTAACATTTAAAATAGTAAAGTGGTAAGCTTAATAAAATATATGTTAAAACAAAAAGAGAAAGAAAATAAATAATTGAATAAAATAATTAAGTAGCTAATCAAAACATATTAAGAATGGCAGGACAAGTCATGTGTCACAGCTGCAGCATGTGAGAGCTCCTGGATGACTATGAGATCCTGGGCAAACACGTCTGCAGTAAGTGTTTGCGACTCTTAAGAACATCAGCTCAGGGTCATTGAACTGGAGTCTGAGCTGCAGACACTGCAACGCATCCTGGAGGAGGAAAGTTACCTGGACATTTTGTACCAGGAGACGGACACACCCCTTAGGATAGGGTCTTTTGATTTGGTCAGTGGTCAGGGACGGGAGAGTATGGCTGCAGCTGTGGCAGGTAAGGGGACCCAGAGTGCAGGAGCCTCAGCCTTTGCGACTGCAACAAGTTTGAGGTTCTTTTCAGCTTGTTTGGATGAGAGTGGGGGCTGCCAGGTGGATGAGCAACCTCACCATGGCACAGCAAGCCATTTAAGTGGAGGAAGAAAAAAGGAATGTAGGGGACAGTATAGTTAGGGGATTGACACTGTTCTCTGCAGCAAAGAGCGAGCATCCAGACAGCTGTGTTGCCTGCCCAGTGCCAGGGTTCAGGACAGGACTGGAGAGGAACTTACAGTGGGAGGAGGAGGATCCAGTCGCTGTGGTCCATTTAGGTACCAATGACATAGGCAGGACAAGGAAAGAGGTTATGCATAGTCAGTATGGGGAACTAGGTGCCAAATTAAGAAGCAGAACCTGAAAGGTAATAATCTTTTGGATTATTACCTGAGCCATGTGAAAATTGGCAAAGGGCAAATAAGATTAGAGAAATTAATGCGTGGCTCGAAGACTGTTGTGGTAGAAGTGGGTTCTGGTGCGTGGGGCACTGGCACCAGTACTGGGGAAAGTGGTAGTTGTGCCCTTGGGACGGTCTACACCTGAACCGTATTGGGGCCGGTGTTCTAGCAAGCTGCATAACTAGGGAAGTAGAGAGCATTTTAAACTGAATAGTGGGGGCAAGGGATCAAATTTGGGAAGATATGGTAAATCAAGGAGTAGAGGCAAAGCAAAATAGAAAGGTATTAATATGGGAAATAAACAGACTGTGACAGGAAGGGACAAAGCATACAAATCTAAGAGTAAGTCAACAGATAAGGCTAGAGGTTGCAAAAATAATAAAAGGACACAACTAAAGGCTCTGGTTTTGAATGTTACTTGCATTCAGATAAAAACAGATAAACTGAGAGTGCAAATAGAAATAAATAAGTACAATCTGATAGCCATTTCAGAGACATGGCTGCAGGACGACATAGATTGGGACCTGAATATTGAAGGGTAATGGCATTTAGGAAGGACAGGAAGCTTGGAAAAGGTGGCGGGGGTAGCTCTGTTAATTAACAATGGTATGAGTGCAATAGAGAGGGATGACCTAAGTTCAGGAAACCAGGACGTAGAAGCAGTTTGGGTAGAGATGAGAAATCATAAAGGCAAGAAGTCACTTGTGGGAGTGGTGTACAGGCCACCTAATAACCACACTGTAGGACGGGGTATAAAGGAAGAAATAATGGCAGCTTGTCAGAAAGATGCAGCGAAAATTCTTGGATTTTAACCTACATATAGACTGGAAAATTCAGATGGGCTGAGGTAGCCTAGATGAGGAGTTCATAGAATGTTTTTGGGATAATTTCTTGGAACAATACGTTCTGGAGCCAACCAGAGAGCAGGTTATACTAGACCTGGCATTGTGCAACGAGATAGGATTAATTAATGACCTCATAGTTAAAGTGCCCCTAGATAGCAGCGATCATAATATGATTGAATTTTACATTCAGTTTGAGGGAGAGAAGAGTGGGTCCAAGACTAGTGTTTTAAACTTAAATAAGGGCAATTATGAGGGCATGAAAGCAGAGCTAGCTAAAGTGAACTGGCAAATCGGGTTAAGGGATAGGTCAATAGAGATGCAATGGCAGACATTTAAGGGGATATTTCAGAATACACAGAATAGATACATTTCAACGAGAAAGAAAAATTCCAAGGGTGGGACCCGCCATCCGTGGTTAACTAGAACAGTTAAAGATAATATCAAACATAAAGAAAAAGCCTATAATTGTGCAAAGATGGGAGGCAGGTCAGAAGATTGGACAGAATATAAAAAACAGCGAAGAATGACTAAAAGATTGATAAGGAAGTTAAAATTAGAGTATGAAAGAAAGCTAGCTAGAAATATAAAGACAGATAGTAAGAGTTTCTATAGATATTTTTTTAAAAAAGAGTTAACAAAGTGAGCATTCGTCCTATAAAAAGTGAGTCTGGGGAATTAATAATGGATAATAATGAGATAGCAGATGAATTGAACAGATATTTTGCATCGGTCTTCACTATTGAGGATACAAGTAACATCCCAGTATTCGCTATAAGTCAGGAAATGGAAGCGAGGGAGGTACTCAAGAAAATTACAATCACCAGGGAAGTGGTACTGAACAATTCGTTGGAGCTGCAGGCTGACAAGTCCCCAGGTCCTGGTGGACTTCATCCTAGGGTGTTAAAAGAAGTGGCAAGTGGGATAGTTAATGCATTACTTTTAATTTTCCAAAATTCCCTAGATTCGGGGAAGGTTCCGTTAGATTGGAAAATAGCGAATGTAACTCCTTTATTGAAAAAGGAAGGGAGACAGAAAGCAGGAAACTACAGGCCAGTTAGCTTAACATCAGTCTTGGGGAAAATGTTAGAAGCTAGTATTAAAGATGTTATAGCAGGGCACTTAGAAAAATTCAAGGTAATCAGGCAGTCAACATGGTTTTATGAAAGGAAAATCATGTTTAACCAATTTATTGGAGTTCTTTAAGGAAGTTACATATGCTGTGGATAAAGGGGAACTAGTGGATGTATTGTACTTAGATTTCCAGAAGGCATTTGATAAGGTGCCACATCAAAGGTTATTGCAGAAAATAAAAGCTCATGGTGTAGGGGGTAACATATTGGCATGGATAACAGATTGGTTAGCTAACAGGAAACAGAAAGTAGGCACAAATGGGTCATTTTCTGGCTGGCAAGATGAAATGAGTGGTGTGCCACAGGGATCTGTGCTGGAGCCTCAACCTTTTACAATTTCTATAAATGACTTAGATGAAGGGACCGAAGGTATGGTTGCTAAATTTGCTGATGACACAAAGATAGGTAGGAAAGTAACTTGTGAAGAGGACCTAAGAGGGCTACAAAGGGATATAGATAGGTTAAGTGAGTGGGCAAAGACCTGGCAAATGGAGTATAATGTGGGAAAGTGTGAAATTGTCCACTTTGGCAGGAAGAATAAAAAAGAAGTATATTATCTAAATGGTGAGAGGGTGCAGAGGGATCTGGGTGTCCTAGTGCATGAATCGCAAAAGATTAGTATGCAGGTACAGCACATAATTGGGAAAGCTATTAGAATGTTGTTGTTTATCGTGAGGGGAACTGAATACAAATGTAGGGAGGTTATGCTTCAGCTATACAGGGCATTGGTGAGACCATATCTGGAGTATTGTGTACAGTACTGGTTTCCTTACTTAAGGAAGGATGTAAATGCGTTGGCAGTACAGAGAAGGTTTACTAGACTAATACCTGGAATGGGCGGGCTGTCTTATGAGGAAAGGTTGGACAAGCTAGGCTTGTATCCGCTGGAATTTAGAAGAATAAGAGGTGACCTGATTGAAACTTATAAGATCCTGAGGGGTCTTGACAGGCTGGATGTAGAAAGGATGTTTCCTCTTGTGGGAGAACCTAGAACCAGGGGTCACTGTTTAAAAATAATAGGTCACCCATTTAAGACAGAGATGAGGAGAAATGTTTTCTGAAGGTCACGAGTCTTTGGAATTCTCTTCCTCAAAAGGCAGTGGGAGCAGAGTCTTTGAATATTTTTAAGGCAGAGGTAGATAGATTCTTGAGCAACGGGTTGGAAGGTTATCGGGGGCAGGTGGAAATGTGGAGTAATCAGTTCAGCCATGAACTTATTGAATAGCGGAGCAGGCTTGAAGGGCCGAGTGGCCTACTCCTCCTAATTCGTATGTACATATGCTTGCAGACTGATGGTGTTCTACAAAGCGATAATCCAAGCTGCATTTGGTCTCCCTAGTATAGAGGAGACTGTACCATGAGCAACAATACACTATATTAAATTGAAAGAAGTACAAGTGAATCCCAGTTTCACCTGGAAGGAATGTTTATGGCCCTGGACGGTGGAAAGGGAGCATAGGGAGGTGCTGTGGGAGGGAGAAGAAAACATTGGGGGTGATTGAAGAGTGGACCATGGTGTCATGGAGGGAACAGTCCCTTTGGAATGCCGAAAAGGGAGGGAAATATATGTTTGGTGGTGGCAAACGCTGGGGGCTGAATTTTACACCGCCCCAGCGGGTCGGATGGTAGTGTGGGGCTGGCGTAAAATTGAGCGGGAGGCTTTGGGAGTCCTTCCCGCCCCGCTCCGCCTCTGGCCAACTGTGGGGGGGGGGGCAGGGGGAGAAACAGCCCGCCCGCCTGAGGCAAATCAAGGCCCTTAAGTGGCTACCTAACGGCCACTTAAGGGCCCTCGCCCGCCTCCATGGTATTTTACCCGTGGCAAGCGGGTGTGCTGGGGACATGAAAGGCTGCCCAGTGATAGCTGCCGTGGCAGTCATGCCCGATTGAGGATCGCCCCCGCCTTCCAACCCACCCAGGACCCAAGACACCCCCCAAACGACTACCCTTGCCTCGCTGCCATGACCGATCACCCCGACGCCGAGGCAAGCCCAATTTACCTGAAGTCCTGGCTCCATGGAGTCGGCTGGGCTGCAGTCCCAGCTGTGGCCACCGCTCCCAGTAGCGCTGCTGGGACTAAGCTGCTGGCCCGCTGATTGGCCGGCAGCTCACTGAGGCGGGACCTCCTCCCTCAAGCGGGTGGAAGTCCTACCTCGGGACAATTAAAGCCAGGGGACCCGTAAAATGTGGATCAGATCCCCGGGCTAGGCGGAAACGGGGATCCGCTAGACATATCTGAAGCACGATTATGGAAGGTAGCATCATCAGAACAAATGCAATGAAGGCAGAGAAACAGGGAGAATGGAACAGAATCCTTACAGGAAGTGAGGTGGGGAGAGGTGTAATCAAGGTAGCTATGGGAGTAGATATTGGTCAACAGCCGATCCCTAGAAATAAAGATAGAGAAGTCCAGGAAGGGGAGGGAAGAGTCAGAAATGAACTGTGTGTGGGCGAGGAAGGGATGGAAATTGGCAGCAAAGTTGATGAAATTTTACTGTTTGGCTTGAGAGCAGGAAGTGCCACCGATAGTCATCAATGTACCAGGTAAAGAGGTGAGGGGCAGCACCTATGTAGGATTCTAAAATCTAATACCAGTTTTTGTATGTTTTCCATGGAATATCTTCAATAAGTGTTGCTACCAATAGGTACAGAACATTGTAAGTAGAGCTTGGAAAAACCGAGTCTGTTTAAGACCTGTGAAATATTGTTTATTGAATATAACGATAACCCAAGGAGGGGTATCACATTATTGCTCGAAACTAGTTTGTACTTGTACCTGTTATCAATATCAACCATAAGGCACAGGCTTTGCATTTCTATTCAAAGTAAGAGGAAAAACTGAAGGGAAGCCAACCTTAAATAATTTTCCTGACCTCTTATTACCCGACTATAAGAAAGACAGAAGTTCATAAGCAGGCTGCATCTGCAGGACCAGAAATCATGTAAAGAATGATAACAGGGAAAAGGAATAAAACTCTTATCTGTAAATGTATGCTTTTAAAAGTATAGTTCCTCCTTGTTGTGAATTAAGAGACAGACATGGGGCCATTATATTTAACTTGCATAGAAAGGAAACAATCACCATACGTTTGGTGCAAAATTGTAATGAATATACAGTCCCTTGAGGGATAAATATATCACTAGTAAAATGGTCCAGCCATGACTAACTCGAGAAATTAAGTACAGTATTAGGTGAATAGAACCTTACAATTTTGCCAAAAGTGTAGTAATCCTGAGGATCGGGAGAGTTTTAAAATAAGCAAAAGATGAACAAGAAATTGAAAAAGAGGGAGAATATAAGATGAGAGCAAGAAATATAAAAATAGATCGCAAGAGTTTTTTTGAAGTATGGAGACAAGAAGGAAATAAGGAAAGTAAATGTGGATCCCTTAGAAGCAGAGACCGGAGAAATTATAACAGGGAATAAGGAAATGGCAGAGATGTTAAACAAGTATTTGGTTTCATTCTTCACAGTACAGACCCAAAAAACATACTGGAAATTGTGGGGAACCAATGGTTTGAAGAGAGTGAGGAACTTAAACTAATTAATATTAGTAATAAAAAATACTAGAAAAATTAGTGGGTCTAAACGCTAACAAGTCCCATGGACCTGATTGTCTACACCTTAGGGTTTTTAAAGGAGGTGGCTACAGGCACAGCAGATGTATTAGTTTGATCTTTCAGAATTCCCTAGATTTTAGATTGGATTGAAAGGTAGCAAATGTAACCCTGCTGTTCAAGAAAGGAGTGAGAGAGAAAACAGAGAACTAAAGGCCAGTTCGTCTGACATCAATACAAGGGGAAGTGCTAGAATCTATTATTAAGGACATGATAAGAGGGCACTTGGAAAATTACAAAATGATTAGGCAAAGTCAAAAAATCTATCAGTTTTTTTGAGGGACTAACTAGGATAAGGGGGAACCGCTGGATGTAGTTTTTTGTATCTTCAGAAGGCAGTCGATAACGTGCCACACAGGAGGTTGTTACACAAGGTTAGAGCTCATTAGATTGGGGTGTCATATATTAGCACAGATTAAGGATTGGTCAATGGACAGAAAACAGAGTAGGAATAAACAGGTCACTTTTGGATTGGCAGGCTGTAACTAGCCGGGTACAGCAAGGATCAGTGCTTGGGACTCAGCTATTTAAAATCTATATCAATAGCTTAGATGAGGCAGCCAAGTGTAATATATCCAAGTTTGCTGACAATACAAAGCTAGATGGAAAAGTAAGTTGTGAGGACAACGCAAAGAGACTGCAAACATATATAGACTGGTTAACTGATAGGACAAGAAAGTGGCGGTTGGAGTATAGTGTGGGGAAGTATGAAATTATCCACTAGGGTAGGAAGAATGGAAAAGCATAATATTTTTTAGAAAATGGGAGACTAGAATGTGTTGATATTCAAAAGGATTTTGGGGGCCCTTGTATACAAACCACAGAAAGTTAACATGCAGGTATGGCAAGCAATTAAGAAGACAGATGCTATGGTAGCCTTTATTGCAGAGATTAGAGTATAAAACCAAGAAAGCCTTGCTACAATTGTATAGTAATTTGGTGGGACTACAGCTGGAGTAAATTGACTCCTGGATTGAAAGGGCTGACCTATGAGGAGAGATTGAGTGGAATGGGCATATATTCTCTAGAATTTAGAAGAATGAGAGGTGTTCTTATTGAAATGTATGAAATTCTTAGGCTTGACAGGTTAAATGCTGAGAGGCTGTTTCCACTAATTGGAGAGTGTTGAACTAAGGGCCATAGTCTTGGGATAAAGAGTTGGCCATTTATGACTGAGATCAGGAGAAACTTTTTCACTCAAAGGGTTATGAATCTTTGGAATTCTCTACCCCAGAGGGCTATGGATGCTCAGTTGGTGAATATATTCAAGATTGAAATATTTGATTTTTGGGCACTAAGGGAATCAAAGGATATGGGTTTAGGGCAAGAAAATGGAATGTTGTAGAAGTTCAGCCAAGATCTCATTAAATGGCAGAGCAGACTGGATGGGCTGTATGGCTTATTGCTGCTCCTATTTTTTATGTTAAGTTCTTTTTAACATGAATTGTAATAAATGATTGAGAATAAATGTATTGTTAATAACACACATGCAATGTAAAAAGCTCTGTTTAGGCTTGCCCACTGTTTTTTGACTGGATAAAATCAACTGCGTAAAGTTTTGCACTTCTTGTGCCAAGGTTTTAGTGACTGTATTTATAGTTGCCACTAACATCCATGTTTGCTGTCTTTTTACAGTGAAACCAAAAAAGAAAACTCAATCCAAGGAAAAAACAGGTAAGGTTTTTTCACAACTTCTTCTTTAAGGTCTATTTTAGTACCTTTTTAAAAGTAGAGAATAATTTGTTCATTCCAACTCAAAACTTGAACACTTTAGGCAAAATTGAATGAATTAGATGAACTGTTATTTATTTAATTGCTGTTAATTGTTTTGATTTCTATAGAATTCAGAAGTATTTAGATATGATAGAGAATGTGGTACACTGGATTAGAATACTGTAGTTTCTCTCTCAACCTGGGTTTGTATCTCCTGTCTCATGTTAAATTAATTTGAGAAGTATCAATTCAGCTCCAGGTTAGCATGATTCCACAGCACAAAATTTTCAACCTCATTAACTCAGAGAGGCTATAAGCGTGACTAGAAATGGAAATAAAATAATTCACACTCACCCTTCTTAGTTTGCTGAGCTAATGGGAGTTAGGGGAGTTTAGAGAGAGCTTACTCTACATTTAACTTGTGCTACACCTGATCTGAAGATGCTCAATACTGAAACTGGTGCAAACGTAGAAAAGTATTCCATTCTCCTACACTGACATCCTCACCTTGATCAATGCAACAATATAAATTTAATTTTATTTAATTTCTTTGTGAATATGATTGAACTTTCTCCAGTTGAATATTAGGAAAAGCAAAGCCATCTTATTGGGCTACTGCTAAAACCTTCCTGCCTTTAGCTCCCAATGCCATCCATCCCCTTTGCCATCTGCTCACTCAGGTTGAACCTGACAGTGCTCAATTTGTTGTCCTATTTGAAAAACTGGAAGTGGTGGGAGAACCACAGTGTCTCTTCTTGTCCTAAACATTCCTATGACTCCGAATCAAATTTCAAAACCTTTATCAAACTTCTACCTCCATTAAATTGCCTATCAATTCACCCTGACCTTAACCACATCACCGTTGAAACTCTTATACATGCTTTTGTTATCTCATCTTTTATTTCTGGAACACCCTCATTATCAGCTTCCCAAGCTCTTCCCTGCACAAGTTTCAACTTGTCCAAAACCTCACCACCCACATTCTGTCTTACACTAATCGCACTAACCCATCACCTTTACCCTTGCCACCCTCCACTGGCTCTCTGATTCTCAATGACCCAAATCCAAATTTCTTTGATTTTATTTCTAAATCCCTGTATAATTTCAATCCCATTTTACCACTTCTACTTCATGGGGAAACAAATAGCTTCCATGTGGAGCTTCTCCCTGCCAGCATGGTGAAGAATGCAAACTCACAACCTTGTGCCATATCACGCCCTGGTACAGTGTATTTACTTACAGTAGGTATAAACCTGTGACTCCACTGCACCATCACTACGTATGGTTAAAACGTTCTTTCTGGCTGTTACTCCAAACAAAAGCCTTGTTAAATGTGCTTTATGCGGACTACGAAATTCACAAGTTCAATCCCTGGTAAACATGTTTATAAAGAACAGGTTTACAGTTTTATTACACACAATGCACAGAGGAATATCCTCCCGCTTATCCACCCCACCCCAAATTGTTTATATGGAAAATACGGATTTTTGATGTGCAGAACAGGCAAGCAGAAATATGGGTTGAAATGGTGATTATCAGTGCAAATCATGGATGGTTGATTAACAAAATGCAATTTCATTTTTTATTAAAATAATGTCAAAATCTGGAAACTAAACAAAAAGTTTTTAATACTTCTACAGACATGTTAGTACAAATACTAAGATCACAATTCTCTTTATCTTTCTTCAAGCAATTACTGAAGTTTTAAATGTGAATGTCATCTTTCCCAATGAGGATAGATATGGTAAGTCGATAAGTTGTGCTCCAACTGGTAGTTGACAGTAGTAAAGCAAAATTCTATTGTGCTATGCAAAAATGTTGTTTTGTCAGGTTGAAATCTCTTCCTGACCCCTCCCCCCATTACTTGCACCTGGCTTGGACCTGCTGAAACCAGGATGATATTTGTGATACTAGCCTTTTGCTACAACTCGTGGTTGCAAAGATTCTCCTGAATTCCTGCATGGAAAATACTTACAAAGCTGTTCTAAGCTAATTTTACATTGGGCCTATATTTGGTTCAGAATACTTAGCAAAGGATTTTATTTCACAGCAAACAGTTGAAATTTAGAAATTTCAAAAGTGATGCAGTTGCACTTGATGTGTTCGATGCTAGATATGAATAATTTAAGCAGGAGATTAAGCTCTAACTGTTTAATATATCTATCCCCTTTTCTTTACAAGGAGTGAATTTATTTTTTTAAAACTTCATTCACTAGTGGGGAAAAAAACACTAGATACAGAATGGGGAACAGTGAGATAGTCTATTTCATCAGCTAGGTAGGAAAGATAATATGACTAACAATTGAGACATAATTGTGTTATGTAGCTCTTCTGAAATTTATTAAACTGAAAGGTCACTATTTTCCATTGTATATTCTGTACATACATACATACTTGCATGAGGATAATTTTAAAAATATGTAATTGATTTTAAGCACCAGTATTCCCACTGTCACATGAGCTACCTTTCATTTCTTTCCAAGGGTGATTGTTCACTTTCTAGGCAGAGATTAAGTATAGAAATCATGAGATTAACTTCATGTCAACAATGTGGTGTGAAAATCTAGCAGATGATTGAGGACGAAGACACATTTTAAAAAATATTTACAAACTAAACTTCTTGTTGCCTAGAACAGGGGTCATTTTTAAGTCTTAAGTTTAGAACATCTGCCAGTAATGCAATACTGCCATAAATCAGCTATATTTACAACATCAATCACAAGTAAGCACAAGCAGAGAGTGTTTGTTGAACATGTTGGAAGACGCAGTCCTTTCCAATCTCTGCTTGGCTGGACAGAGATGCTGAACCTGGGGTGGCATCAATGAAAAGGGAAATGACAAAGGTTCAGCAGCAAATGTGCAAGGTACTAATAGTCCTGCAAGTCACATATTCCACAATATCAGAGAGGATGGAGGAATCCCATTCAAACATTTGTGGATTGAGCGAGGATGTCTTCCGTGGAGACAGTGGCCTTCATGTCGAACTTGAATCAGTTCCCGCAGACCCTGATGACAGACGTGCAAACTATGGATGCCAACATTTCTGCTACCTTAAACAGGATGACAGATACATTAGCCGTGGTCTAATAAGGTATCACTGATTTGCTCTAAGCTGCTATCCCACAGAGATAGGAGTGACATGCTGCCAGCCCAGGAGAGGGTTGGTAGTGAAAAAGGATGTGGAAGTGGGAACCACCATCCCTCCAAATCAGTATCTTCCATGCTGCCTCCCCTCGCACTGTCCCATGGGCACAATCTTTCCCTGCACTGGTGCAGGTGGAACAGCCTTTGGTGGGGCCCACATCGGTTTCAACGTTAGAGCAAGGATCAGAGCGGTCTGCCACTACCTCTGCTGCAACCATAGGGGTTGTACCATTTAGAATGCTGGGAAAGTAAAAGAAAAGCTCTGTAGTTCACCAAGCATATAGCCATGGATGTTAATGAAAACAAAGGGACTCCTGACGATGCAGCCCTCCCCACCCCCCCGCTGACATCATCAGAGTGCTCCAAGTTTCGCATCGCGCTTGCTACGCGAACATGATTAATTCACGCATGTGCGTGAATTAGTCATTCATCACTCCCGGCCTCGCCACCTCGCCTCACTTGGCTCCCTCCCACTTCTTCTGCTCCCCACTCCCTCCCATTTCTGCTCCACGGTACTAGTCCCCACTCCCTCCCGCATCTGGTCCCCGCTCACCCCCATTTCTGCTCCCCATAGAGTCATAGAGTCGTACAGCATAGAAACAGGCCCGTCGGCCCACTGCGTCCATGCTGACCATAATGCTTATCTATACTAATCCCACCTGCCTGCATTAATTCCATATCCCTCTATGCCTTGCTCATTCAAGTACCTGTCCAGATGCCTCTTAAATGTTGCTACTGTTCCTGCCTCCACCTCCTCAGGCAGCTCATTCCAGATACCCACTATTCTTTGTGTGAAAAATTTACCCCTTTGATCCCCTTTAAACCTCCTCCCTCTCACCTTAAATCTATGCCCTCTAGTTTTAGTCACCCCTACCATGGGAAACAGAACCAGCCTCTCCCATTCAACTTTTGAGAGTTCCTGTCTGATGCCATCGAAATTAGCCTTACCCCAATTTAGGACTTCAACCTGAGGACCAGTCCTATCCTTTTCCATAACTATCTTGAAGCTAATAGAGTTATGGTCACTGGTCCCAAAGTGCTCCCCCACTGACACATCAAACGCCTGCCCATCCTCATTTCCTAAGAGGAGGTTGAGTGTAGCCCCTTCTCTAGTAGGTTCATCCACATACTGCTTCAGAAAACTATCCTGGACACACTTAACAAATTCTTCCCCATCTGATTCCTTAGCACTAAGGCAGTCCCAGTCAATATTAGGGAAGTTAAAATCACCTATTATTACAACCCATAATTTCTACACCTATCTGTGATTTCCCTACATGTATGCTCCTCCACTTCCCTCTGACCCCTATTGGGGGGCCTATAGTATAATCCCATCAAAGTGATCACCCCTTTCTTATTTCTAAGTTCTACCCATATGGCCTCGCTGGACATTCCCCCTGGGATATCCTCTCTAATCAATAGTGCAACTGCCCCTCCTCTCTTACTTCCACCTCTGTCACGTCGGAAGGATCGGTACCGCGGAACATTGAGCTGCCAGTCCTGCCCATCCCTCAACCACGTTTCCGTAATAGCTATAATATCACAATCCCATGTACCGATCCATGCTCTGAGTTCATTTGCCTTACCTGTAAGGCTTCTTGCATTAAAGTAAATGCAGTTTAGCCTACCAGACCTTCCGTGCTCCCTGTCCTGCCCCTGCCCGGCCTGCCTACTGGACTCTCTCATGCTTCTGTTCCCTGGTACTAGTCCCCGCTCCCTCCCATGATCGCAGCCTTTTTTCCCTACATGGAGGAAGCATGGAAGAGAGAGAGTGATTAGATAGGGAGGGAGCGGGGAGCGAGTGGCCGAGGGGGGAAAGGGCGAGGCCACGGATTCTGTTGAAATGCACACTCAATCCCGCACATGCAGCTATCCTGGAACTCGGGTCCAAACTCAAAGCTCGCTGAAGCGATGCTGGATCAAGTTGTTGATTTGGCTCTTATTACAACACAGAAACAGCTCTCTCTCGGCGTTCATGCTGAACACGAGCTCCCAGGACTTATCTGTTCCAACTTCCAAAATGTTAGAAATCTCTTTTTTAAAATGCTCGTTGGTTTAAAATTCGGTTTTGTGTCCTGAAATAATTATCAATAAAATTCATTAAATAACCTGTTGCGGGAACCAGAAGTGAGTGGCCATTTCGGTTTCATTTGTTTTCGTTTTTGTGATATGTTGAGCAGTGCCATCTTTGCTACTGGCAGCTGCCAAAACGTCGTAGACAGTAAGTCGCTAAACCCTAAACCCCAGTCGCTGACTGAATTATTCATAGGATATTCTCATGTAACATCAGATAGCAGAAGATACTAAGTTGCATACAAAATTGCGTACAGGGTAAACTATTCTTCAACATGTGTTTACAAATGAAATGACGGGCTGAATTTTAACTTTCAGATCCACTCACAGCGAGGAAGGCCGGCAGTGCATCAGGAACCCAGACCTTTCAGCAGCACATTTTGTCAGCGGCTTTTTAACTCAGCCACTGCATTTTGCATCTGACTTCTGAGTGTCCTGACTAGAGTGAGTGGGTGTGATGACAACCTGCATCAGGCTATTTCATTGATTGATCTTCACTTAAGTAATCTCCATTGCAGGTCTCTCATGAAGGATACAGCAGCCAGAAGGATGGATACAAAATGTGGGAAGGCTGCCCACCTCCCCACCCAATTCCATGGAGGCTATGCTGTGGGTTGTGAGGGCCTGAAGAGAAGTATTATTCTCCACGGACAGGAGGAGGAGGCCAGCCTAACAAACCAAACAAATGTGCTTGGAGTGGCTGACGAAATGAGCAGCAGAAAGTTCAATGACCTCGAGAGCAGGAAGGGTGATTGACATCTCACATTCAGGTGTCAACCCCCACACTCTGAATTCCCCAGTATCCTCTGCACGGCACTCCTCAGACCAACACACCTTGCAGCTTCACTTATTCCTCTCTTTCAAGGCACCTCCTCACATCCCCATATCAAGTAATAGCCACCCTGACTGCTGTGGAAGAGGAGACCATGGAGATCAGCAGGGTACCAGAGTGCATGGCCATTGGCGATGTAGAGACGGGGGCCTCCCAGATACCTGGTAACAGAATTACATATCACACTGCCACATGGCACATAACAATCTCTTGCATTGAATTGCTGTCACCACAGACTGAAATATGAACATCTGCACAATGATGACTTTGAACCCTTTCCTCATGTCAATTCCTAATTCATGTATCTTATCTCTCACGGGTCTTTCAAGAGTGACACAGAAGCTGGAACAGGAGGAAGCCAAGGTGTCTTCAGAGGAGGTCATTTACTCTGAGGAAGGACCTTCATGTGACTGATGTGTATCTTCACCAGCGCAGATACAGACATCTCTGTGGGCCTCCAATGGAGTTAGCTAGATTGTCACTTGGTAAAGTACATATCACAAGTGAACAGGAATAGGTGTTGGAGACAAGGACAACAGTGGAGAGTCCCTGTTGGAGGGCACAGGACACTCTGCCCAGTTGGATGCAGATGCTGATCCTTGGGGTTCATCCACAAAGAGGACAATACTAGAGCAGCAACAGAATATGTGTCAGATTCTGTCAGCATTTCCACAAGCACTGCATGGCCTTGGAGAGAGATTGTAGAGTACTGTGATGTCTCAGGCCTTTGGGCTGATGGTCACCTCCATGGAAAGAGTGGCCACCTGCATGGAGAATCAGATGTGGCAGGAAACAGAGTGCATGCTTTCCCTCACCAATAACCTGATCACTCGGTCTGCACTTTAAATAGGATGAAGGAAAATCTCACCATGGCTGTTCAGCAGCTCAATGAAGTGCAGCAAAGTGCTCTCCCACTCTTGACTAGCAGGAAAGCGCATGTGGGCCATGAGAAGGAAGATGGGGAAGAGGCACAAGGAAGTGAGAACTCTTCTCAAGGCACAACCACTTCTCCTTCCTGCCCCAATGACCGAATCTGCCCCTGTACAGATGCAGGTGGGGCAGTCTTTGGCAGGGACCTCACAGGCCCCGAAACCTAGAGGACATCTGCCAAGGCAAATCTCAGCTGTCAGAGCAGGTGAATGATCAACTTGCCTCTAATTCTGCTGAAGCCAAAGGAGTAGTACCATGTAGAAGTAATAGGAAACAGAAAAGGAACACTTATTAGTTGCATGAGGGGATTATCTTGGATGTTTATAACAATGTGACTATCTTAGCGTGTTTGAAAATGTTAATGAATCATAAGCTTAATTGCAAGTCTTCATTGTCCAGTAATCTCCATTGTTATCTTCCGCATTTCAAATGGCTATCAGCCTTGAAAAGAATGGTATGACCACAGTAGAAAACAAGCAAAGGATGCAAATGAGAAGGAGGGATTATTGGCTGTGGAAATGATTTGTATTTGAGGGTGGGCAGTGGGTGCAGCATCGGATGCCATATGGCTTCACACACTCGCGTTATCTGAACAGTGCCTGTATGAGACTGTCGTGGGCATCCTTCGCACTCTGATCACATCAGACTCCTCCTTATCCTGCTTCTCCACCACCACCTCCTCCTCCACGAATTCAGAGTGGTCATCACCTTTCTACTCCTGCAGCTCTTGTCCCCTTTGCAGCACAACATTATGCAAGACAAAGCAGACCACTACTATTCTGGACACCCTTGCTGGTACACACTGAAGGGCACCCCCAGATCTGTCCAAGCATCTGAATCTCATCTTCAGCAAACCAGTGTCTTGCTCTGTGACCACTCCTGTGTTCATGTGGCTCCAGTTGTACTTTTCCTCTGCATCAGTGATAGAGCTTCTCACAGGTGTCATCAACCACGTCCTTAGGGGGTAGCCCTGCTCGCCAAGGAGGCATCCACTGACTCTGGAGGTGTAAATACCTGTGGGAGATGTGGCAGGTGCATTATGAAGGTATCGATGGAGTGGAATCCCTTTCAATTGACAAATACTGTTGGTTGATCTGAGGGTGCCTTGATTGCCACATGTGTGCAGTCTATGACTCCATGTACCTGTGGGAATGTAGCACTGCAGCAAACGCAAGAGCCCTCTCTTTCTGACTGGACTCGTCAGTAACAAATTGGATGTAAGTGGCGGCCTTAGCAAACATGGCATCAGTCACCTGTGAGATGCACTTATGTGCAACAGATTGTGAAATCCTGCAGATGTCACCAGCAGATCCCTGGAAGGAGCCAGAGGCGAAGAAATTCGGGCTGTAGTGACCTTGATGGCCACAGGCAATGCTTGCTCACCTGGTACATTTGGAAGGAGGCCTTATTCCAGGAGGCTTCCGATGTTGGCAACAACCTGCTGTGAAAGTCTTAGTCTCCTGATGCACTGCTGCTCAGTTATGTCAAGAAAGCTGATCCTCTGTCTATATACCCTGTGTTGGCAGTATCACCTCCTTCGAGCTGGAGCTTTGTGTCCATTCCCTCTGGTCTTGGAGCTGCAAGTAGCTGAAGAGAAGGCAGCTGCTGGTGTTGCTCCTGGTGCTGTTGTGGGTTTTGCTGCTGCTCTTGCTCCTCATTAGAGGTGCAAGCTGCCCCTATGTTGCAATGAAGGCTGACAAACAGGGAAGTGCAGATCATGTGAGTAAAGTCCAAGATAGAAGAAATGACTTCCAAAATCACCTGTAAAGCAGTGAAATTATACTTTCAGAACAAATTCTGTGAGCAAAAACCTTTCACCTACGCAAGGAAGCAGCTGTGCTGTTTCAGTACTCAAAGGCTTTCCAGCATGTCAGTTTCAGAGAGCTATCAATCCCTGCTGTTCTCTCACCTTGTTCACCCTGGCAAGTTTCACACAGCTCGGGAAATCCAAGCACTGGCAGTTAAAGCCCGAATGTTGGGTTAAATTTTGATTTAATTGCCTCTTAACATATTTAAATATCTGGGGCTTCTGGCACGTCTCCAAACATGCGCCGTTTAAAGGCGGGAGTGGGAAGATGATGATGGGTTTCCAACATGCTGGCCTTTTTTGCTGATTTATCCCCCTCTGCCCTGCCCCAGCAACTACTTCCTCCCCCCCGCCGGCCCTTGCATGTTAAAATTCTGTCCCTGGTCTCTGTGGTTCAGCTACTCACTACGTTCACCATCTGAACCACTGGGAAAGTTGATTGCATGTTTCAATATGTAAGATGATCTCAGGATTCAGTTGATATTACAAGTGCTAGAGTGTCACTCTTTAGGTTCATATCATCTGAGCTACTTAATTATCTCCAGCCTTGGAACACAGCCCAAATCAGCAATGTTCATGAATTTTTATAGATGGGGAATGCACTAGAACTGAAGATGGTGCACTGGAGAGAAATGGATTTGGAATTCATACAACACCCAATGGTATAATCTACACAGGGCAATGGAAAAATGATAAGGTAAGGGATGTATTTAAGCAATGCAGTGTCAAAGTTTAAAAAAATAAACAGTAGCAAACATGAATTGGGGAGGTGTGACTACTAGCTACTATATATTGTCATGATGTTTGCTGATGATTACTTAAATATTTTTAAAGAGATTTTTCTGAAATGAATTTCCTTAATGGGGAAGGGGAATCCTTGATGAGTACTTCTTTCTTCCAATGATCCATTTGTCTATTCAAACCAATTGTTCATAAATATAAGAACCATTTGTGAAAATGTCAATCTTTTTCATTTCAACAGAGACCTGCCTTGTTTGATGTCCTTACCACAGAGAATTGGGGGCAAAAGACACATGACATAAAGGAAGGATTTACCATTCTTTAGGCAGCAAGACTGGTGTTATGAATATAGGTTCAAAAAGATATTACCCCAACAATTTGATCAAGATTAAGTGCACCAGCAATCTGTTCTACAAAAATACATTGGCCTTTTATTGTTTTGTGTTGTTTTCCATCCTGTTTGAAACTGTGACCAGTCTTTTTTGTTCTTTATCATTAGAAGAACTAGTCAAATCTGTTGGCTCCAACAAACAAAGGAAACAGCAGAGAGGCTCTACATTCCTGAGAACCTTTCTATGAATCATGACAGCCACTTAAACTTTGGGTTTTGGTATTGTAATAATAAACTTACAATAAGGGCCCACACCTGCAACTATATTGGTAATTGGTTTATAATAGGCCTCACAAAAAACAAATTTATTGTTAAATTATATCTGCCAAATAGAATTACATAGGAAGTGTTTAAAACAGCAGCATCCGACAGTTATTTATGCTTGTTCCAAAAGTTTTAAAAATATATATCAGGCAACCTACCGTGACAATTTACTGGGTAAGTAACTTACAGACTGTGAAGATCCCAAGTTATATCCCTGGTTTTTGATGAATTACCCACTCTTAGTGGGGCCTATGATTGGAGCATTTAAGTTGGCCTCAGTACCCCAGGCTCAGTAAAAATCTGCCAGAGTTCCTGCACCTGATCACATGTTCTTTGAGGTTGGATGAGGCCAGTATTTTATCCCCACCTAGTCAGAATTTCTGACAGGGCCAGTGCACACTGGGACTTCTGCTGAAATGCCCTGACATTGCATAAACTCCATGGAGTTTCAGCGAATGCTGAAGGAGCACCCAGCCACCTGTGAACAACAGAATTAGGCTGGCATGACATCACATGTCCTAAATTTTGTTACTTCCTTCTTCCCACCTGCTCTTGAAAATGTGCACCATGGTTTAAAAGATGCAGTTTGCCAGGTCCTGTTCATCAGTGCAGATGCATTTGGCTGAAGACACAATGAAATTGCTTATGGATACCTTTGGCCACATCTTGGGACTTGTTGCAAGTGCTGAAGTTTTTATTTTTATTGTACTCAGGAAGCCTTCCCATTAATTTTGCAATACCTTTGAAAAGTATTGTATTAAAAAAAAAATTACTGTGCCAGTACTTGAGTGCTGTACCGTAGGCTGCCTCGTTCCATGACATATATGCGGTGTTACGACCGCAGTGGGAGCAACGCACTGTTAATTCAGTCCTGTCGCTCCACAAGTTACAGCATATTTCTTTTAAGCTTTCCAAATCGGAAAATTGAACACTCTCTTGTAGCCCGAATGAAGCGAATCAAATCAGGTATCTTTAGACAACAACAAAGTAACTATTTGTTTAAAAAAACTAAAATCTTAAACAGTACTAAGGTAAC
The DNA here is from genome assembly GCF_036365525.1 of Heterodontus francisci. Lineage (NCBI taxonomy): Eukaryota > Metazoa > Chordata > Chondrichthyes > Heterodontiformes > Heterodontidae > Heterodontus > Heterodontus francisci. Next base: position 24,850,425 of record NC_090383.1, read on the forward strand.
CAATGTCTAAAGATCTTATAACTTATTTAAAAATCTAACTCCCGCATTCGCATACGTATACTAAAATGAACAGTAATTTGGTTTTTAATTAGCTGACCATTGAGAAGAAAAAATAAAGTCTTTGCAAGTTATGTTCCTGACAAATGGAGTCTTCCAATGTAGAAAGTCAAAAGTCACTTGAAGTTTTCACAGTGGTCCGATGGGGGGAAAAAAGGTCCTTCAAAAATAGGAATTCAGCAGTTCGGCTGTTGTAGCATTAAACTGTCCCTTCAGTGATGAACACGGCAAAATACCAATAATTTTGTTAAAGAAAAGCTTTTCTTATTTTTTCTTAGGGAATTAATTCAGCTTGAAGCTGTGTAGAATTTTGAGAGAGGAATAACACAGCTTCTTCAGTCCAAATCGCCTTAGAACTCTCTCTGCTTAAAACCGGTCTGTACCAGCTAGTTTAAAGTCAAAACTGCAACATTGATTCACATGACCTCTCTCCTGCTGCTGTTGCTGAGCAATCAGAATGCAACTCGGAGTCTGAGTCTCCGGAACTTTCTGTCTTAAAGGTGCACTTATCTTGTTACAGTCTTAAAGACACACACAATATTTCTGAGCAGAAAAAAACAAGACCTTGACATCTCCATCCTTGACGAAATGGAACGCCATTCCCGAAATGCATTTCATTACAATGCAAAAAATAGAAATTGGAAAAGCGTTAATTTTTTTCCTGCATTTACACACCATTCACTCTACTAATAATTTACAGCATTTTCTTTATACCATTGCCATCTATATAAATTAACATGGGTAAATCAGTGATAAAGCGTCGGCAATAACATTTTTCCCCGAAATATGTGCAACCCTTGGATGATGAGGCTGAATAACAGACTCTGTCTAAAGATTCTAGCATTTCGGTTTTTAAACTTTTCAACAAAGTTAATGGGTTATGGTCAGTGTATATTAGTATTTCTTTGTAGTCCTGGTGGACATATACCTCAGACTGTTTGAGGGCCTGTAAAAATCCCAATGTTTCTTTTTCCGCAGTGGAATGCTTTTTTTTTGATAATTTAGTTTTCTGGAAAAATACCCTACTGGCTTCTCTATGCCCGATTCGTCATCTTGCAATAGGATTGCACCGACCCCCCCCGGGTCGCTAGCATCAATTGCTATTTTGGAGCAGCCAACACTGGTTCATTAGTTAGGATTGCCTTTAGCTTTTCAAAAGTTGCCTGACATTCATCTGATCATATCACGTTGTTTTTCTTTTTTGTAACAAAACCGAGCAGCCACAGTACTAAAATCTTGTTAAAATTTCCAGTAAAAACCGCACATCCCTTAAAAATTTAATTATTTCCCATTTAGATTTAGGGATGAGGAACTCCATTAAGGCTTGTACCTTTGCCATTTTTGGCAATACCTGTCCTTGCCCCACTATGTGTCCGAGGTAAGTTACTCTTGCCTTTCCAAATTTGTTTTTTTCCAGATTTATCACTAGGTCCACGGCTTGTAACTTTTAAAACAGATTTTGTAGCTGGTTTAAGTGCTCTTGCCAAGTGTTACTGTATATTAGTACATCATCGAGATATACTACACAGTTGGGAACACTGGCTACCACATGATCCATTAATCTTTGAAAAGTGGCTGGGACATTTTTTTTAGGCCGAATGGCATCACCCGACTGTCAGGTGTTACAAAAGGTGATATCTCTTTGGCTTGAGGAGTCAAAGGAACTTGCCAGTATCTCTTTTAACAAGTCGATCTTAGTAAGAAACTTAGCGCTGCCTACTCTGTCGATACAGTCTTCGAAACGTGGAATTGGGTAGGAGTCTGCCTTCGTTACTGCATTGAACTTTTCTATAATCTATACAAAATTGGGTTGACCCGTCAGGTTTAGGTACTAAAACCACTGGTGAACTCCAGCTAGGTTCGATCAAATTGTTTTCCAGCATGTACTGGATCTCTGTTTTCACTTGGGCCTATTTGTCCGGACTCAAGCGATAAGAATGTTGTTTTAAAGGAACAGTCCCCACTATATCCACATCATGTATGGCTAAGGTTGTACATCCCGGCTTATTCCTACAAATTCTTTTAAACGCTTGGTTAGATCTTCACATTGTTTTGCCTCCAAGTGCAAAAGCATGTGGTCTAATTTTCCTAGTCATTCTGTATTCGCTGATCTGATAGTTGGAGGTTCAGTCTGCGAATTTTCTGGGCCTGCTTCTGCCTCATCCTCACTATCCTTTTCCTTCTGAACAGTCCCGATTACCTGACATAACCTGTACTGGCTTATCCTCCTCCCTGCGATAATATTGCTTTAGCATATTGATGTGGCACAACCGGTTCTTCTGCCTGCGATCAGGGGTGTCAATCAAGTAACCTAACTTACCCACTCTTTTGATTACTCTATATGGCCACTGAACTGTGCTTTTAATGCTTCTCCCTGTAACGGTAACAACACTAATACTTCATCCCCTAGTTGAAAATTGCAGGCTTTTGCATTCTTGTTTGCCCATTTTTTCATATTGGCTAGGGATGTTTTAAGGTGTTCCTGAGCTACACCGCAAGCTTTCGTGAGCCTTTCCCAGAACACAGATACATAGTCCAGTATCAAAGATTCATTCTTTTTGTTCCAAAAATATGTCTTTTATAAGTTTTAGAGGATCTCTTACATGTCCGTAAACCAATTCGAAAGGACTGAAGCCTGTAGACTCATTCAGTGAGTCTCTGGTGGCAAATGTGGGTGATATGCTGAAGATTTCAACTACTTAATCCCCAAATTGCGCATGACTTCTTGAAATATCTTGGACATGAAATTAGAACCTTGATCCGATTGAACTTCAAATGTTAACCCATATCTCGTAAAGAATTGGATTAACTTTTCTACTATTCTAGCAGTAATTGTCTTCAAAGGAATGGCCTCTGGAAATCGAGTAGCCATATCCATGATAGTAAGTATGTATTGATGTCCCGCTTTTGTTTTTGGCAAGGGTCCTACCCAGTCTACTAATACCCTGCTAAATGGTTCCTCAATCACTGGTATGGGAATTAGTGGTGCCGGTTTTATGGCAGATTGTGGTTTTCCCACCATCTGACATGTTATGGCATATCCTACAAAATTGTCTCACATCCTTTGTAAGACCTGGCCAGTAATATTGTTGGCTTATGCGTGATTTAGTCTTCCGAATTCCCCTATGTCCTGCAAAAGGAATGTCATGTGCTAACCGTAATAATCCCTGGTGATATTTAGATGGTACCACTATCTGTTCAACAACTGTCCAGTCTTCATCTGCAGGTCTATGAGGCAGTCTCCATTTCCTCCTCAAAACCCCGTTTGCCATATAATAGCCTTCCTGAACACCTTTCGCTTCAGCTTCTGTCAGAGCTGTCTGTGCCTTTTGGTATATCTCTGGATCAGCTTGATGTGCTGCAATGATAGACGATCTGTTAAGCATCTCATTTGGATTATCTAAATCCCCAAATAAGGTTTCAGATACTCTATTTGTGGTGCCACTTTTACCTCCGACAATGGATCCTGACTACACAAGCAGGAAATATTCTTGGAACCTGTTCATGTAATTGATCCATTTCCTTAAGTTCACTTGGTTCGTCTGTAATTATCGGAGAAACTGATACTTTTGATCTGGCCAAATCATTTCCTAGGAGTAGATCAATTCCCTCTACTGGCAAACTGTGGACAACTCCTACAGTTATTATCCCAGACATTAAGTCACTCTCTAGGTGTACTTTATATAAAAGTTACGGGTATGTACTCCCCACCAAGTCCATTAACTAAAGCTTTAGCATTCAAGACACTCTCTGGTGGCAACGTTATATCTTTCTCCTGCAAGAGTGTTTAGGTTGCTCCACTATCCCTGAGTACAATGATAGGAGGTTTTCCTGCCTCACTCACTTAGGAGATGGAGTTACTTGCTCCTTTGACAAAAATTCATTATAACCTTCGGGTATTTTATTCTTAACCTGTACACTCATTTTAGTATCTGGTTTTACAGCTGTTGTTAAAGCTGTAGCTTGGTTTGCTTTACACTCAGAGCCCTTTCCTCTGCACTAACTTTGCATACCCTCACAAGTCCTATGGGTTTACCTCCCAATTTCTAGCATTCTCAATGAAGATGAGCCATTTTATGGCAATGATAACACTTAGGCTTGCGAACCTCACTTCTATCCTCAGCACCTTCCTTTCTAACCTGAGGAGATGATCCTGGGGCATTCCCAGCTGTTCCTCCCTGTCCCCAGCTACTCGCCTTCCTTTCACTTTCCCACTTTCTGTACTTCTTGGGTTTGTGGGGGTGACGGACAAAAGGCTTTGGCTTATTCACAAGCTCAAGATCATCAGCAATTTCTGCTGCTCGCCTAGCTTTCAAAACCTTTAGGTTATCTACATGAGTTCTCACTATGAAGAAATTGAGTTTTTAAACTCTCCTAAGAGAATCAACTCTTGAAGGTTCTCAGATGTGGTTTCCATCTTTAATGCCCGTATCCAATGGTCAAAATTAATTTGCTTTACCCTCTCAAATTCTACATTTGTCTGCCCAGCCAATCTCCACAAGTTCTGAAACTTCTGACGATAAGCTTCAGGACTAACTCATACGCAGCGAGAATAGCCTTTTTTTCCATCTCATAATCTGTAGAAGCCTCTTCAGGAAGCATGGCATAAACTTAATTAGCTCTGCCTACCAACCTGCTTTGCATAAGCAGTGTCCAGCTTTCCTTCGGCCATTTCATCTGTTTGGCTATTTTTTCAAAATGTATAAAAATGCCTCTACATTCCTTTCCTCAAATTTAGGAAGAGCTTGAATAAATATAAACAGCTTTTCGCTGGGTCCTGAGCGGAATTCAGATTCTTCCGGATCCGAATTTTCCCTGGATTCAAGACTACCCTTTGTCTTAGTTCTATCTCTTTTAGCCTAAATTCCCTCTCTTTCACTTTTTCTCTCTGATATGCTCTCTCTTTCTCCTTTTCCTCTTTTTCAAGTTCATGTTTTCTTAATTCTTTTTCAGCCTCAGCCTCAAGTTTTCTTATTGCTATTGCTTTTTCTGTTTCCTGTTGAAGCTCCAGTTTCTAACTGAATTTCAAACTGAATCCTAGCCAATTCCAGTGCATTACCCTTTGACTTATTACCTTCTTGTCTCTCTCATCTTCTTCTAATTCCAGATGTTGGACTATTATGTCAATTATCTCTGCTTTTTTTGGCAGCTGATTTCAATTCTAACCCCAATTTTGCTGCCAATTCTTTTAGTTTATTCTTAGTAAAAGTTATCAAACCACTGAGGGAAACATTCTGCTTTCCCAAAAACTCTGCTGCAAATGCTGATGCCATTACAGTGGTATAGACTGTACATTACTACAGAAGAAACTTGGTTCCTTTTCATTTTTTTGTAATTGGCGTTCGACTTCGATCCCAACGATCGAGTTTCCAATCAATATGATCCTAGAACCGAGAGCAATTAATATGATGCCAAATGCAAGACCCCAATTTGTATGTTATCCCAGAGACGAGCAAATAATATGATTCCAAACACGAGCCACCTAATTAAGATATGATCTTGGACATCACGGGATGAGCCGCCCAATTAAAAATATGATTCTGATCCCGGACAAAGCGCCCAATTAAAAATATTTTCTGACCGCGGTGGGAGCAACGCACTGTTAATTCAGTCCCGTCGCTCCACAGGTCGCAGCATATTTCTTTAAGTTTTCCAAATCGGAAAAGCAGCCAAATTGAACACTCTAGTATCCCCCGAATGAAGCAAATCAAACCAGGTTTCTTTAGACAACAACAAATTAACTATTTATTTAAAAAAACTAAAATTTTAAACACTACTAAGATGAACCAATGTCTAAAGACCTTATAACTACTTATTTAAAAATCTAACTCCCGCATTCGCATACATATACTAAAATTAACAGTAATTCAGTTTTTAATTAGCTGACCACTGAGAAGAGAAAATAACTTGCAAAGACTTTTTTTTAATGTTCCTGACAAATGGAGTCTTCCAATGTAGAAACAGTCAAAGGGCGCTTGAAGTCTTCACAGTTGTCCTATGGAAAAAAAGGTCCTTCAAAGATAGGAATTCAGCAGTTCAGCTGTTGTAGCATTAAACTGCCCCTTCAGTGATGAACACGGCAAAATACCAATAATTTCATTAAGAAAGAAAAGCTTTCCGTATTTTTCTTAGGGAGTTAATTTGGCTTGAAGCTCTGTAGAATTTTGAGAGGAATAACACAGTTTCTTCAGTTCAAATTGCCTCAGAACTCTCTCTGCTTAAAACCGGTCTGTGCCAGCTAGTTTAAAGTCAAAACTGCAACATTGAATCATGTGACCTCTCCTGCTGCTGTTGCTAAGCAACCAGAATGCAACTGGCAGTCTTGAGTCTCTGGAACCTTCTTTCTTAAAGGTGCACTGGTCTTTTTACAGTCTTAAAGGCACATACAGTATTTCCAAGGAGAAAAAAAACAAGACCTTGACAGCAGGAAGAAGAAGAGGAGCCAAGAGACTGTAAGGGAAGCTAGATTAACCAACTGGCACCAAAGGAGTGATGGACCATTCCAGCACCACCCCATCCAGCAGGCTATATAATATATATAACACCCAGGCACACTTTCCAAAATCTTACCCAGGCACTCTTTCAGGAGGCTGCATTTCAGCCACAAAGCTTTGGAGGTTTCTGCAGCCAATCTGCAACCATGGGCCGCAGTACAGATGGTTCTTACAGCACAGAGAAAATGATTATTGCTGTCAACATTTATGCAATGAATTCATTCTGGACAGCCACAGAGAACCGTTTTTTAATTCTTTCTTGGGATGTGGGCATTGCTGGCAAGGCCAGCATTTGTTGCCCATTCCTAATTGCCTTTGAACTGAGTGGTTTGCCAGGCCATTTCAGAGGGCACTTACACGGCAATGTGGAAAATTGCCCAGGTATGTCCTGTACACAAAAAGCAGGACAAGTCCAACCCAGCCAATTATCGTCCCATCAGTGTGCTCTCAATTATCAGTAAATTGATGGAAGGTGTCATCAACAGTGCTATCAAGTGGCACTTGCTTAGCAATAACCTGCTCAGTGACACTGAGTTTGGGTTCTGCCAGGGCCACTCACTCCTGACCTCACTACAGCCTTGGTTCAAACATGGACAAAAGAGCTGAACTCAAGAGATGAGGTGAGAGTTACTGCCCTTGACATCAAGGCAGCATTTGACCGAGTATGGCATCAAGGAGCCCTAGCAAAACTGAAGTTAATAGGAATCGGGGAAAACTCTCTGCTGGTTGGAGTCATACCTAGCACAAGGAAGATGGTTGTGATTGTTGGAAGTCAATCATCTCAGCTCCAGGACATCACTGCAGGGTAGTTTGAGGCCCAACCATCTTCAGCTGCTTCATCAATGACCTTCCTTCAATCGGAAGGTCAGAAGTGGGGATATTCGCTGATGATTGTGCAATGTTCAGTACCATTCGTGACTCCTCATACTGAAGCAGTCCATGTAGAAATGTAGTAAGACCTGGACAATATCTAGGCTTGGGCTGATAGTGGCAAATAACATTCGTGCCACACCATCTCCCCTTGACATTCAATGGCATTACGATCGCTGAATCTCCCACTATCAACATACTTGGGGTTACCATTGACCAGGAACTGAACTGGAGTAGCCATATAAATACTGTGGCTACAAGAGCAGGTCAGAGGCTAGGAATCCTGCGGCGAGTAACGCGCCTCCTAACTCCCCAAAGCGTGTGCACCATCTACAAGGCACAAGTCAGGAGTGTGATGGGATATTCTCCACTTACCTGGTTGGGTGCAGCTCCAACAACACTCAAGAAGCTCGACACCATCCAGAACAAAGCAGCCCACTTGATTAGCACCCCATCTACAAACATTCACTCCCTCCACCACCGATGCACATTGGCAGCAATGTGTACCATCTACAAGATGCACTGCAGCAACGCACCAAGGCTCCTTAGACAGTACCTTCCAAACCCATGACCTCTACCAACTAGAAGGACAAGAGCAGCAAATGCATGGGAACACCACCACCTGCAAGTTCCTCTCCAAATCACACACCATATTGACTTGGAATTATATCGCCGTTCCTTCACTGTCGTTCGGTCAAAATCCTGGAACTTCCTTCCTAACAGCACAGTGGGTGTCCTTAACTCACAACGACTGCAGCAGTTCAAGAAGGCAGCTCACCTTCTCGAGGGCAATTAGGGATGGGCAATAAATGCTGACCTAGCCAGCGTAGCCCACATCACATGAATGAATTTTTAAAAAATTTTGGCAGGAAGAATAAGGAGACCAGTATTTCTTAGAAAATAAGTGTCTAAATGGAATTTTTTTAAAAACAGAGGGATCTGGGGATGTAGACACACAAATCACTATATAAGTAGCGAAACAGGTTGTTAAGACTAAAAAAGCAAACAAAGCACTGGGGTTTATTTCTAGAGGGATAAAATTGAAAAGCAGGGAAGTTATGTCAAACTTGGTTAGACCACACTTGGAGTACGGTGAATAGTTCTGGTCTCCTTGTTATAAAAAGGATATAGAAAGTGCAAAAAAGATTTACTAGAATGACGCCAGAACTGAGAGGTCATACCGATCAGGAAAGGTTGAATGGGGAAGCTGAGGGGTGAGCCAATAGACTTGATTATGAAAGGGTTTGATAGGAGAGACAGAGAGATGTTCTACTTGCAGGGGAGACCAGAACTAGGAGCCATAAATATAAGTTAAGCACCAATAAATCCAATAGGGAATAGTATGTGCTTGCAGTGTTAAAGTATAAAAATAACAGAAACACAGTGTCATAAAATTTGACTTATCTCCCATGAACACAGATTCAACCTCAATCTGAGATGGGTTGTGTGGAGGAACTGCCAAGTAAAGGCAGGCACATCCCCTATGGAGGAGAATTGCAGGGTGAACAAACAAGAAAAGTATAACAGAAGTAAGGGAAAAGTTTTTTCAAAAAATAATGTCGCAGAGGTTCAGTGGCTGAAGCAATTGAGTTTTTGCTAGTCATGGATATGAGCTTTGCCTCAAACTCTCTTATCTTAGGGCAAACACAATGGGGTAGTGCGGCTATGAGTATTGCTACAAAGATTTACGTTGATTCCCAGGGGCAGACTGTGCCACCACCTGCGCAGTGTTCCTCATTTTATCATTGCAGAAACTCGCACAGGCCACACAGGTGGTGGCCCACGGTGCTGTCTGCTGCTGGGAAATGGACGCAAGTCTGCGTAGCACCGCTTGTAAGTGGCACTACACGAATGAATTTCTCCCACTGTCAGTCTGCTACAGAGACCATGGGACAAAAGTTCTGTCTTGTCAATTTGACAACCAGCCACAGAATAACATTGATATCAATCTTGATGTCTAAATTGGTCTAATCTCGCAACAGGAGAATGATTTGTGATGGCCTCAGACTTGTTAAAGGATGAGTAAATAATAGAAAAAGAGATATGATATGAAGAGGCCCTTAAGTGACCACTTAAGGGCCTCAGTTGGCCATCCTCAACCTTCCCTGCTGCTGATAAAATTGCGTGACATTAGGAAGGCAACGAACATTCCACCCTTGCCTTCCTTCGCCATTTTACAGCCCACCACTGCCTCCCAGCCTGTCCCTAGAGTGCTAGTAAATTTCAGCCCATTAACTGTTTCTCTTTCAACAGATGCTACCAGACCTCCAGCATTTTTTGTTTTTATCCCAAATAATATGATTGGTTGATATTGACAACTTTCAATACCAGTGAAAAAAAGATATTTCTCTTGTAAAATACTGACAAGCTGACACAATGGTTGAAAGGCTGATGGTTGGCATGTTAATGGAAATGTAACAATGCTAAACTTGTAATTTTTTATTAACTTTCACTTTGTTGAATAAATAGGGATTCTTCTAATACAACAAACATTGAAGTAAAGTTGATGGGGAAGGCTGCCGCTCCTACGTTATGGAGAAAACTAGAGTACTCAACAAATTTTGTTTGTTTTTTTTCTAAAAAAAAGTTGCTCTTCTCAGCTGCCGGGTGGAATGCAAGGTTGGGTCTCCCTTCCAGTTTGATTATGAAGTAGAAAGCATTTCCTTGCATCCTGGAATAGCTCCATTGTAAACAGGACTGTGATCTTCGACATGGCTGAGAGCTGATCTGGAGCAGTGTGTCCCAAACAGTGTTAGGTTTCCAGGAGTCCTGTGGCTCCAGAGTGGTACTTGGGCTGTTTGAAATTGCAGCTCATGCCGTTTACAGAGGAGCTTCTCTAGGGTACTCACTTCCAGTGATGACATGGCACAACTAGTAGAGAGAGAACATGGGCTTTGTGTATTTCCTCAAAAGATAAGAAAATAAACATTTTTATAACTTTGAATGGAATGTTGAGACAACATAACTTTTTTCTCTGTAAAATGGAAGAGTACCTTGAATTCCTCTGGACCTGAGTTCCCCTTTAAGTAAATCATTAAGTAAAGCTTTATTAAATTTGTTAACGTTAGAGCGTTATTTTGGAATTGAGATCACAAATCTCTGAAAATTAATCTTTTAACGACTGTACTGATTCCACTACATAATTTTCTCAAGCTTGTTTGTTTTGACATTATCCAACCTCTTATTAATATGGTGAAAGGGCTAAGAATTGAACTCAACAACAAGCGCAAATTGTATAACAATCAGTCAATAAACTAGACTGGAATCACCAGATCACCAGTTCTCAGAAATGTATATTCCCACTTTTATGACATGGTTATTGTATGAAAGCTAGTATAGCAAAGGATTCCGCTAACTCACAGATTTGTATTAAAAGGTCCATTTGATTTGTAAATTAGTTCATTTATTTTCCTGATTGACATCATTCATCTTTCTTGCTGTTTGTGATGTTTGAGATACCCTCTATGTTCAGACTGTTTAAGACGATTGAAGGAGTTGATAAACCCATTCACAGGTGATGTCAGGAAGCACTTCTTCACATAAAGGGTTGTGGAAATCTGGAACGCTTGCACCCCCTCCACCACCCAAAAAATGATGTTGAGGCTAGGCCAATTGAAAATTTAAGAACTGAAATTGATAGTTTTTTGTTAGGCGAGGGTTATGAAACCAGGTTGGATCAATGGAGCTAAGATACAAATCAGCCTTGATCTATTTGAATGGTGGGGCAGGCTTGAATAGCTTAATGGCCTATTCTTGTTCCTATGCTCCTGGAATAAGAAATTGAATAACAATTATGTAGTGTGATACTTAACATAGTATATTACCTTCATGGGAATTTTGTGTTTCTTTCTTGAAGATAAATGGCACTGGAAAACTGGAGCACCCCTCAGGTGCAATATATGAAGGAGAGTTTAAAGACAACAAGTTCCATGGTACAGGAACCTACACATGGCCAAATAGGTTAAAATATATTGGAAGCTTCAATGAGAACAAGTGAGTGACTCTAAACACTAAAAAAGAATCTGTTTATTTAATTTGAAGAGAAGATATGCATAATTGGGTTTACACTGATGTACATCAAGTTGCCAACTCATTGTCACACTGCCACACCTTTCCACGCCAATTGGAAAGCAAACAGACACTTTGGCCAGAATTTTTAGTTGGGCGGAAGGCCCCGCCCACCAGCCGAAAAGGCCGCCACAGGGCCTGGGGAGTCAGGCCGGGATTTTCCGCTTCCCAGGCCCTTAATTGCTCAGGGGCGGAACTTTCTCCTACTTGAGGCAGGAGGTCCCGCCTAATTGGAGCTGCCAACCAAATCAGCAGGCTGGCAGCTCTTAGTCCCAGCAGCGCCACTGGGAGTAGTAGCCACTGCTGGGCCTACACCTAGCCATCGCAAGCGAGATGAAGGATGGGCCTGGAAGACGGGTAAGTTTTTAGGGCCTTGCTGGGACAATCGACCAGGCCCCAGCGATGCAAGGGGAGTCGGTTAGGGTGGCCGGGGGTGTGTTGTGCATTGGGGGCAGTTGGGGCTTTGGGGGAAGCCCTCTATGGGGCACAGGGTGCCAATCAGGAGGGCTTTTCCCCCCCCAGCCCTAGTCCGAAAGAAGGCCTCCAGGTTTTACCAGGCAGGGTTCTTGAGGCTTTTGCTATCCGGCTGCCAAGGGTAAGATATCTGCGGTGGTGAGAGGAGGCCCTTAAATGCCAGTTAATTGGCTACTTAAGGGCCTTGATTGGCCTGGGGCGAGCATGCCATTTCCTGCCGCTGCCCCACGTAAAATTGCAATGGGGGCAGAAGGGGGTTGGGAACAGCCAACCCCCCCCCGACTCCATTTTACCCCCTCCTCCACCTGCCACCAGCCCACTCATTTGAGGACTGTAAAATTCTGGCCTTTGTCACCCAATTACATAATTCTTAACTATCAGTCAAATAGCCTTTTGTTTCCAAACTTAAACATTTTTTATAACTGTAGCAAAAGCATTGAAAGAAAATGATTTATTTAATAATGCCCCTATAATTTTTCTCCTTGGTTGTCCTGGAGATTAATTTTCAATCCTTGGAGACTCCAGGACAATCCTGGAGGATTGGTAACCCTAATGTACCGACTCCATTACAAACAATGTAAGTAGTTGAATCACAGGCTGCTAGCAGAAAGCATGGAGCTAACAGTGAGCAACATGCTTACTCAGTACAGTTAAAGAGTGTCTAAATGGTTATTATTTATTGTTTGAAAATACTGCCTCCATGTTTTATCATACTATAGAGACTGGCCTATTAAGTGCAAGCACCTTTGCCTTAGTAATTTTTTTTAGATGTGGGCATCACAGATAAACCCCAGTTGCCAGTTTTGATATAGCTGAGTGGCTTGCTGGGCCACTTCAGGGGGCAATTAAGAATCAACCACTCTGGTGTTGGACTGGAGTCACATATTGGTCAGGTCGGGTATGGATGGCCAGTTTCTTTCCCTCGAGGACATTAATGAACTAGTTGGGTGTTTGTTTTTTAGTCACTTTTACTGATACCAGCTTTTTATTTGCAGATTTTTAAAAATTTAATTCCAATTCTCATACTGTCATGAAGGGATAAAAACTTGTGTTCTGTGGAATATTAGCCCAGGCCTCAGGATTACGAGTCCAGTAACATAACCACTATGCTAACATAAAAGCAAAATACTGCAGATGCTGGAAATCTGAAATAAAAACAAGAAATGCTAGAAATACTCAGCAGGTCTGACAGCATCTGTGGAGAGAGAACCCTTTCTGTACTAATGCTTTGTCTTTCACCACACCATTAACATACCGTTTGCCTTGTTCCATGACCATCTGGTAAGTTATTCTCTATGACCTTGTCCTATCAACACCTCTTTTGTTATCTCTTGCCCCACCCTCGCTTTACTTGCTTACAACCTTTTACATTTCTAATATTTGTCAGTTCTGATGAAGGGTCACTGACCTTAAAGGTTAACTCTGCTTCTCTCTCCACAGATGCTGCCAGACCTGCTGAGTATTTCCAGCATTTCTTGTTTTTATAACCACTATGCTACTGTACCCATAATCCCATATTTGCAAACAAGAAATTTCTATGATTTAGGGCCTTTTATTGGAGACAACAATGCAACAATAAATTAATTTTATCCACAAAATTATTCTTTACAGTATTTTCCCCACTTTCTGACCCATTTCCTGAAGTCATTGACCCTTTACTGGGATATGGCACAGGTTACCTCACACAACTGCAAGATTAGAAACTGAGTCTTGGGGTTCATGACTGATGTCAAGGGCCTATTTGGAATTTGGACCAGTAAGCGGCAGGTCAGGGTGACCTTGAAGGTCAATGCCAAAGGAGCCATCATCCATCCCCCCTCCAGTTTTGCTATCAGGGGAAGTTGAGGCTTCTTGGTCTATGCGAGTAGCCCAGAGTTTCACTGGTGGGAGGCGATCAAGGAGAACATCAAGAGGTTCTTTATCTTCAAAGGTGTTTAGAGGGCGAGAGAGAAAGACAGAGGGAAATGTCCCGACTCCAGAAAAGTATGCAAAATCTGCTCCGGCTGCAGTCGATAGGACTCGAGGTCTCTCTCCATTATGGGTAAGAACCTGGTCATCAGGTGTGAGGCACTCACGTTGTTGCTGTACCCCACACCTGCACTGTGGCAGTCACCCGAGCCACTTTCCGCTTCATCTCGGGATCCAAAATGGACCGGGTCCGGAGAGACACGATGTTCAAACCTCTGGATAAGGGTGGGACAAATGTATCCAACGCCGCACTCATCCTGATGACCACCATGGTGTGCGGCTGCCTCAAGCTGTGCGCAGAGCCCCAGTACGCAAACGCCAAGTGTCACTACGTGCTGAGGTTCTCTCTGTCCCCAGTGTTGCGAAGGATGGGTCTGGTCACATTGCCACGTAATGCTCCATCCAGTTGGACCATGCCGTACCACCTATCCTTCATGGGAAAGTTTCTGTGGGAAAACACCTTTGACCACCAATCCATCAGGCAGTGGTCTGCACTGGATGTCCTCAAGGCCCGACAGGAAAAGGAGATGGTGGATCCTGTTGGATGCTTCCCCGAGCAGACTGCCAAAGTCATTTGGCAGAATGTCTCATCACCAGAACTTTCAAACAAGCACCAAGACCTTGGCTGGTGGTGAGAAGAGCCCTCTCCGCCAGATCCTTCCTGCATGCCCGGAGTCTCGCCCCTCCGCTCGCAGCCCTGTGGCTGTGGTGGGGAAGGGACTGTTGCCCACCTTCTTCTGGAATGTGTCTTTGCAAAAGAGGTGTGGAAAGAGATGCAGTGGTTTTTGTCGAGGTTCATCCCAAGCAGCTCTGTAACACAGGAGTCTTTGCTCCACGGGCTGTTCCCAGGGATGCACACCAAGATAAACATCAACTGCTGCTGGAGGACCATCAATTCGGTCAAAGACGCTCTTTGGTCTGCCCGAAACTTGCTGGTCTTCCAGCACAAAGAGTTGTCCACGACCGAGTGTTGCAGACTGGCACATTCCAAGGTCCAGGACTACGTGCTGAAGGATGCACTAAATCTTGGGGCAGCCGTTGCAAAGACTCAGTGGGGAAAGATCACTGTGTAAGGTCCTCTCACCAAAATGAACTGAGGGGCTGGACCCATGGGAAACCCCTCAGGCTGTATTCACCAGATTGGGGTTTGCTGTGAAATGTACATGGCATGTAAAATGGAATGGAAGGGTTGTGAGGCAACTCACTCCTGTATTGAAGAAAACTGATTTCCTTTGCACTTTTTGGAATTTCAACCTGGTGCTGTTTTGAACTAAAAACAAGAAATGCTGGAAATACTCAGCAGGTCTGGCAGCAACTGTGGAGAGAGAAGCAGAGTTAATGTTTCAGGTCAGTGACCCTTCTTCAGAACTAGCAAATATTAGAAATGTAAAAGGTTGTAAGCAAGTAAAGCGGGGGTGGGGCAAGAGATAACAAAGGAGAAGGTGTAAATAGGACAAGGTCACAGAATAGCTGACCAGAAGGTCGTAGAGCAAAGGCAAACAATATGTTAATGGTGTGTTGAAAGACAAAGCATTAGTACAGATAGGGTGTTAACGGATTGAAGATTGAACAGCCGCAAGTACAAACATGAAAAAAACAGTGGGTAAGCAAACTGAACAAACTAAGATGAAATAAAATAAACACAGAAAAAATTTTAAAAAGGAAAAAGAAAAAAATAACTAAAAATAAAAGTAAAATGGGGGTCCCGTCATGCTCTGAAATGATTGAACTCAGTGTTCAGTCCGGCAGGCTGTAGTGTGCCTAATCAGTAAATGAGATGCTGTTCCTCGTGCTTGCGTTGATGTTCACTGGAACACTGCAGCAATCCCAGGACAGAGATGTGAGCAGGGGAGAGTGTTGAAATGGCAAGCAACCGGAAGCTCGGGGTCCTGCTTGCGGACTGAGCGGAGGTGTTCCGCAAAGCGGTCACCCAGTCTGTGTTTGGTCTCCCCAGTGTAGAGGAGACCACATTGTGAGCAGCGAATACAGTACAAGTAAATCGCTGCCTCACCTGAAAGGAGTGTTTGGGGATTGGGATAGTGAGGAGAGAGGAGGTAAATGGGCAGGTATTACACCTGTGATTGCAGGGGAAGGTGCCATGGGAAGGGGACGAGGTGGTGGGGGTAATGGAGGAGTGGACCAGGGAGTCACGGAGGGAACGATCCCTTCGGAATGCTGACAGGGGAAGGGAGGGGAAGATGCCTTTGGCAGTGGCATCACGCTGGAGGTGGCAGAAATGGCGGAGGATGATCCTTTGGATATGGAAGCTGATGGGGTGGAAAGTGAGGACAAGGGGAACCCTGTCGCAGTTCTGGGAGGGAGGGGAGAGGGTAGAGGTGCGGGAAATGGGCCGGACATGGTTAAGGGCCCTGTCAACCACAGTGGGGGGGGAATCCTCGGCTGAGGAAAAAGGAAGACATATCAGAAGCGCTGTCATGGAAGGTAGCATCATCAGAGCAGATGCATCGGAGACGGAGAAACTGGGAGAATGGAATGGAGTCCTAACAGGAGGCAGGGTGTGAAGAAGTGTAGTCGAGGTAGCTGTGGGAGTCAGTGGGCTTATAATGGATATTAGTAGACAGCCTATCACCAGAGATGGAGACAGAAAAGTCGAGGAAGGGAAGGGAAGTGTCGGAGATGGACCATGTAAAGGTGAGAGAAGGGTGGAAATTGGAAGCAAAGTTGATAAAGTTTTCCAGTTTGGGGCGGGAGCAGGGAACTGCACCGATACAGTCATCAATGTACCGGAAAAAGAGTTGGGGAAGGGGACCTGAGTAGGACTGGAACAAGGAATGTTCGACATATCCCACAAAAAGACAGGCATAACTAGGAACCATGCGGGTACCCATTGCAACACCTTTTACTTGAAGGAAGTGACTGTTTTGAACTGTTTGTAATGTTTTTTTTTTACAGATTTTTATGAATAAAGTATATTTTGGGGGGAAAAAAATTCTTCCAGGAAATGGAGATGATAGATCCTGTTGGTTGGTTCCTCGAGCAGACTGCCAAAGTCAATAGCAGAATGCCTTATCACCAGAACTTTCAAACCAGGACTAAGACGTAGCTTGGCTGGTGGTGAGAAGGGCCCTGCCCGTCAGATCCTTCCTGCATGCCTGGAGTCTCGCCCCTCTGCGTACTGCCCTCGAGGTGGCTGTAGTGAGGAAGAGACCGTTTTAAAAAATTCATTCATGGGATGTGGGCGTCGCTGGCCAGGCCAGCATTTATTGCCCATCCCTAATTGCCCTTGAGAAGGTGGTGGTGAGCTGCCTTCTTGAACTGCTGCAGTCCATTTGGGGTAGGTATACCCACAATGCTGTTAGGAAGGGAGATCCAGGATTTTGACCCAGCGACAGTGAAGGAGCTCTGATATAGTTCCAAGTCAGAGTGGTGTGTGACTTGGAGGGGAACTTGCAGGTGGTGGTGTCCCCATGCATTTGCTGCCCTTGTCCTTCTAGTTGGTAGAGGTCGCGGGTTTGGAAGGTGCTGTCGAAGGAGACTTGGTGCATTGCTGCAGTGCATCTTGTAGATGGTACACACTGCTGCCATTGTCCGTCGGTGGTGGAGGGAGTGAATGTTTGTAGATGGGGTGCCAATCAAGCGGGCTGCTTTGTTCTGGATGGTGTCGAGCTTCTTGAGTGTTGTTGTCCAGGCAAGTGGAGAGTATTCCATCACACTCCTGACTTGTGCCTTGTAGATGGTGGACAGGCTTTGGGGAGTCACGAGGTGAGTTACTCGCCTCAGGATTCCTAGCCTCTGTCCTGCTCTTGTTGCCACGGTATTTATATGGCTACTCCAGTTCTGTTTCTGGTCAATGGTAGCCTCTCGGATGTTGATAGTGGCGGATTCAGCGATGGTAATGCCATTGAATATCAAGGGGAGATGGTTAGATTCTCTCTTGTTGGAGATTGTCATTGACTGACACTTGTGTGACGCAAATGTTATTTGCCACTTATCAGCCCAAGCCTAGATATTGTCCAGGTCTTGCTGCATTTCTGCATAGACTGCTTCAGTATCTGAGGAGTCACGAATGGTGCTGAACATTGTGCAATCGTCAGCGAACATCCCCACTTCTGACCTTATGATTGAAGGAAGGTCATTGATGAAGCAGCTGAAGATGGTTGGGCCTATGACATTACGCTGAGGTACTCCTGCAGTGATGTCCTGGAGCTGAGATGATTGACCTCCAACAACCACAACCATCTTCCTTTGCGCTAGGTATCACTCCAGCCAGCAGAGGGTTTTCCCCCTGATTCCCATTGACCTCAGTTTTGCTAGTTGCCCACCTCCTTCTGGAATGTGTCTTTGCAAAGCAGGTTTGGAAAGTGGTGCAGTGGTTTTTGTCGAGGTTCATCCCAAGCAGCTCTGTAACACAGGAGTCTGTGCTCTACGGGCTGTTCCCAGGGATGCACACCGCGATAAACATTAAATGCTGCTGGAGGACCATCAATTCGGTGAAAGATGCTCTTTGGTCTGCCCGAAATTTGCTGCTCTTCCAGCGCAAAGAGTTGTCCACGACCGAGTGTTGCAGACTGGCACATTCCAAGGTCCAGAACTACATGCTGTGGGATGTACTAAAACTTGGGGCAGCCGCTGCAAAGGCTCAGTGGGGAAAGACCACTGTGTAAGGTCCTTCCACCATAGTGAACTGAGGGGCTGGATCCATGGGAAACCCTTCGGGCTGTATACACCAAATATGGGTTTGCTGTGAAATGTGCATGGCATGTAAAATGGAATGGAAAGTTTGTGAGGCAACTCACTCCTCTATTGAAGAAGACTGATTTCCTTTGCACTTTTTGGAATGTCAACTTGGTGCTGTTTTGAACTGTTTTGTAATGTATTTTTTACAGATTTTTATGAATCAAGTATATTTTTGTGGAAAAAAAATATTCTGTTCGTGGTCTGACATACTAAGGATCAGCAAATCCTTTTATGCTGGGCTGTACGACGTGAAGCCCACGGACAGCACGGCCTTCCAGTCCTTCCTGTCATCTGGGGCGGCACAGTGGCGCAGTGGTTAGCACTGCAGTCTCACAGCTCCAGGGACCTGGGTTCGATTCTGGGTACGGCCTGTGCGGAGTTTGCAAGTTCTCCCTGTGACCGCGTGGGTTTTCGCCGGGTGCTCCGGTTTCCTCCCACAGCCAAAGACTTGCAGGTGATAGGTAAATTGGCCATTATAAATTGCCCCTAGTGTAGGTAGGTGATAGGGAATATGGGATTACTGTAGGGTTTGTATAAGTGGGTGGTTGTTGGTCGGCACAGACTCAGTGGGCCGAAGGGCCTGTTTCAGTGCTGTATCTCTAAATAAAAAAAATAAATAAAAAAATAAAATCTGTCACGGAGGCCTTGGATGACAGCATGCGGGAGACACTGGACAAACCGCTAAGTCATCGCCAGTCAGGTCAAGTCTGCTCTGGAGTTGGTGATTCACCCTGACCAGACCTGTATTGTACTCGGCAGGAAGCTCTCTGATAGTCTTGCACTACTCAGGGATGCAATTGCCTTTGTACGGGACAGAAGGGTGGACACCTGCCTCATCAGCTTGGACCAGGAGAAGGCTTTTGACAGGATATCGCGCACCTACATGATGGACGTGCTCTCCAAAATGGGGTTTAGGGAAGGAATCCGCGATTGGATCAAACTGCTCTACACAAACATCAGTAGCGCAGTCTCAATCAATGGGTGGGAATCAGAAGGTTTCCCGATCCAATCTGGAGTCAGACAGGGCTGTCCTCTCTCCCCTGTCTTGTTTGTTTGCTGTATCGAACCTTTTGCTGAGTCCATTAGGAAGGATGCGGGCATAAGAGGGGTGACAATCCCAGGCAGTGGAGGCACTTGGGTCAAAGCCTCCCTGTACATGGATGACGTCTGCTCGGATCCGCTGTCTGTTTGCCGACTGGTGTGCATCTGCGACCAATTTGAACTGGCCTCGGGAGCCAAAGTAAACTGCGGCAAGAACAAGGCCATTTTCTTTGGGAACTGGGCCGACCAATCCATTGTCCCGTTCACCGTTAGGTCAGACTACCTGAAGGTGCTGGGGATATGATTCGGAAGGGCCGGTGTTTGTGCCAAAACCTGGAAGGAGCGAGTAGCCAGGGTACACCATAAACTGAGCATGTGGGACTAGCATTCCCAGCATGTTAAATGAAATGGAAGGTTTGTGAGGTAACTCACTCCTGTATTGAAGAAAACTGATTTCCTTTGCACTTTCTGGAATGTCAACTTGGTGCTGTTTTGAACTGTTTGTAATGTTTTTTTTAAACAGATTTTTATGAATAAAGTATATTTTTGGAAAAAAAGTCCCTGTATATGATTTTCCAGCAGGGATTGCTGGTTAGAACCCACAAAATGAGAATCCTGCTGCCTTTTCCCATCCCTAATGCTGAGGCAAATTGTAGAATGATCCCATCAATACACTCCATACAGGGCAGGGATTGAACAGAGAAGGTGTCTGGTTTATATGGACTAATGGCTGGAAAACAAAGAATAATGGTGAACAGTTGTTTTTCAGCCCGAAGGGAAGTATGTAATGATGTTCCCCTGCGGACTGATATTAGACAACTGTTCATTTTGATATATATTGTTGATCTGGAATTGGACATATAGAACCTAATGTAAAAGTTTATAGCTGACATGAACCTCAGTAGCGTAGTAAACAACGAGAAAGGTAATAGACTGCAGGAGGATATGGACAGACTGGTGAAATGAACAGACACATACTACTAGAAAAGATCGGATGTCCACCAAAGCGACTAAGTATCATCACCTCATTCCATGACACTATGAAAGGCACAATTCAGCATAGCGGCGCCTCATCAGACCCCTTTCCTATCCTGAGTGGCGTGAAACAGGGCTGTGTTCTCGCACCTACACTGTTTGGGATTTTCTTCTCCCTGCTGCTCTCACATGCGTTCAAGTTTTCAGAAGAAGGAATTTTCCTCCACGCAAGATCAGGTGGCAGGTTGTTCAACCTTGCCCGTCTAAGAGCGAAGACCAAAGTACGGAAAGTCCTCATCAGGGAACTTCTCTTTGCTGACGATGCTGCATTAACATCTCACACTGAAGAGTGTCTGCAGAATCTCATCGACAGGTTTGCGGCTGCCTGCAACGAATTTGGCCTAACCATCAGCCTCAAGAAAACGAACATAATGGGACAGGATGTCAGTAATGCTCCATCCATCAATATCGGCGACCACACTCTGGAAGTGGTTCAAGAGTTCACCTACCTAGGCTCAACTATCACCAGTAACCTGTCTCTCTCGATGCAGAAATCAACAAGCGCATGGGAAAGGCTTCCACTGCTATGTCCAGACTGGCCAAGAGAGTGTGGGAAAATGGCGCACTGACACGGAACACAAAAGTCCGAGTGTATCAAGCCTGTGTCCTCAGTACCTTGCTCTATGGCAGCGAGGCCTGGACAACGTATGTCAGCCAAGAGCGACGTCTCAATTCATTCCATCTTCACTGTCTCCGGAGAATCCTTGGCATCAGGTGGCAGGACCGTATCTCTATCGCAGAAGTCCTCAAGGCGACCAACATTCCCAGCATATACACCCTACTAAGCCAGCGACGCTTGAGATGGCTTGGCCATGTGAGCTGCATGGAAGATGGCAGGATCCCCAAGGACACATTGTACAGTGAGCTCGCCACTGGTATCAGACCCACTGGCCATCCATGTCTCCGCTTTAAAGACGTCTGCAAACGCGACATGAAGTCCTGTGACATTGATCACAAGTCGTGGGAGTCAGTTGCCAGCGATCGCCAGAGCTGGCGGGCAGCCATAAAGGCGGGGCTAAAGTGTGGCGAGTCGAAGAGACTTAGCAGTTGGCAGGAAAAAAGACAGAAGCGCAAGGGGAGAGCCAACTGCGAAACAGCCCTGACAATTAATTTTATCTGCAGCACCTTTGGAAGAGTCTGTCACTCTAGTATTGGCCTTTATAGCCACTCCAGGCGCTGCTCCACAAACCACTGACCACCTGCAGGCGCTTACCCATTGTCTCTCGAGACAAGGAGACCAAATAAGTGTAGTAAACAGCGAGAAAGGTAATTGACTGCAGGAGGATCTGGACAGACTGGTGAAATGAACAGACACATGGTTGGTGAAATTCAATGCAGAGAAGTGTCAATGGATACAATTTTGTAGCAAGAATGTGGAGAGACAATGTAAACTAAATGGAACAATTTCAAAGGGGGTGCAGGAACAGAGATCTGTATGCGTACACAAATCTTTGAAAATGGCAGGATAAGAAGAGAAGGCTATTCAAAAAGCATACAGGATCCTTGGCTTTAAAAAGTTCACAATGGTGATATAAATGGAAATAAGGAAATGGCGGACATGTTAAATAATAATTTTGCATCAGTATTTACAGTAGAGGAAGAGGGTAGCATGCCAGACAGTGCAAAAAACTAATATTGAATCAAGGATGGGATCTTACCAATATTAATGTAAGCAAATTAACAGTAATGAAGGAAATAATGGCACTAAAGGGTGATGAATGCCCAGGACTACATAGTTTGACTCAATCAACATCAAAAAAAAATTATCTGGTCATTATCACATAGCTGTCTGTGGGAGCTTGCTCTGTGCAAATCAGCTGTCGCCTTTCTTAAATTACAACAGTGACTATGATTGAAAAATACTTCACTGGCTGTAAAGCACTTTTAGGATGTCCTGAGGGCAGGAAAAATGCTCCATAAATGCGAGCATTTTTTTTTTCTTTATTTATGTAGACTTCTAGAAGGCATTCTATAAAGTCCCTCATAAGACACTGTTAGTTCAAGGTGAAGTTCATGGAATTAAATGCTATTTATTGATCTAGTTAGGAGATTGGCAGAGTATTAGTATACAGCCAAGCGTTAAAGAAACAATGGTCATTCCATCCTACTTCAGTAATATTTTTAATGCATAAATTGTATAAAAGAACATATACATGTCATTTCCATGGTATACTTTTTCATACGTTGTTCCTTTGCAGATTGGAAGGGGAAGGCAAGTTCATAGATGCAGACGACTATGAATGGATTGGCACATTTCATTACAGAGCTGCACCAGGGCTGAAGTTGAAAATGGATATATAATCGCTGTCTGGATGGGACTGATTCTGAAACATTGTCATGCAATCTCGTTTCTGAATGATGTTTTCTTTTAAACATCACTGAATGTTTCTATACAACTAAAAATATTACAGTAAAAATATAGTTTTCTATCAAAGAGTCCACATTATACACATGTTTAGCTTACACTAAAACATCCAATTGAATAATTCCAATATGTTTGTTTTATTTGTTCAATTCAAGTAATGTAACATTAACTAGAATATCCTGATTATTTGATCAGGATACAACAGGAGATAATGGAGTTCACAATATGATGCAGGTGCGGAGGTGCTGTGTTGGACCATTTAGCCTGGGGCAGTGCTGTGCTTTAAGAATAAAAATGGCCACTACGGCCACAAGCTGTAACGAGAGAATAGCTCACAGACATAATATTATAATGATGCCAACATACACCATACACAGCATAATACAGGGAGAGCACCAGTGTTATACCACAGAAACTCACCAAGGCTCCTTTGACAGAACCTCCCAAACCTATGACCTCTACCACCTAGAAGGACAAGGGCAGCAGACAGATAGAAACACACCACCTGCAAGTTTCCCTTCAAGCCATACACCATCTTGACTTGGAACTATATCGCCATTCCTCCACTGTCGCTGGGTTAAAAACCTGGAACTCGTTTCCTAACAGTCCTGTGGGTGTACCGACACCACATGGACTGCAGCAGTTCAAGAAAGCTGCTCACCACCACCTTCCCAAGGGCAATTCAGGATGGGCAACAAATGCTGGCCTTGCCAGCAATGCTGACATCCCATGAAGAAATTAAAAAAAATCAAGCAAGCACCTCCTATCCCAATCATTACTGTCTGTGTATTTATGGGGGCACAAGTGAATCCGCAGTTAATGCCCAGCACCTGCCTATGATTAAACACAATATACAATTAACAGATTCCCTCTTCCTTTAAATAAAAATTTGACTTTATGGGTAAGATTTTGTTTTGGGGTTCGGATCATTTCTGGGTTCTGACATCACATGGAGTGGGCGACACACACCAAGCAGACTTTTGTTGCATTGACCAATTAATGGCCAGAGAGCGTGCTCGTCATCCAATTAAGGATGGCATGCGGGCTCCTGATGCTAGAGCAACCTCCAGGTGTGAGAAAGTTGCAGCCTGCTGATGTAGAGAGAGGGCATCTCAAGATGGAGGCACCATCTCAGCACTTTTAAAATCTTTGAGAATAAAAATGGTCACAAGCTGCCCTGTGGAAGGGTTTCCTGCATTAACAGCGGGGGAGGGTGTCTTAAAGTGCTGCAAGCGCTCGGGCTCTCCTCCCCACTGGTCTGCCTCCTTTCACTGCCTGGGTTTCGCTTGCCAACAGGAAAATTCCAGTCAGCACAGGAGAGGGACCTTAAAAGGCCCCTTATTGGCCTCAATTGGCTATCCACCACATGTGGGCAGGTAGTCATCTCTTATCTGATCCTGCCTCCTTAGAAACGGCCCTGAGTCGGGACCGTGCTGGAAAACTGGCCGGCTGTCCAGTGGCAGGAAATTCCAGGCCTGTCCTCCTCCAGTCCCGCCTCTGGTGGGATTCCAAAATTCTACCCTTATGTACAACCAAAATTTCAAAACAAATTAAATCAAAAACCTCTATATTCTGAATAAGGATTTACATTGTGAGGACTCATAATACTTTGTACATGCATTTCTTTTTGTAATACAATCAGACAATTGATGACTTGCATCCACCCATTTAATTTTAGAGGATTACCTTATTCTCCAGTATTTATTTCAAGCCAGCAAAGTCAAGCCCTAACCTTTTCTTACTCACGCTTTTTGGGGAGTGTATATTATCCCACAATGAATGAATATCTACATAACATTCAATGGGTATACTGTCTTCAGTATGCCCATTGTACAGAATTTCACTTAATAATTTTGACAAATAGAATCCCATATCCACTCCCTGCACAAGAGCCAGTGTTTCAGCAGCCAAAGTACTTTTAACAACCCTTTTTATTTTCTTATCTTCTACACTAAGGGACAACATTTCCCATTTTCACCCATAAGAAATATTATGAAACTATCTCTGCTCAAATACGCATCAGGAAAATTAGCATGTGAAGCATCACTAAAATGACTCATTTCATGTCCTCTGTATCACCTAAGGATGGAAACTTAAGTTCACATTTCTTCAGATTAAAATTTTTATGTTTTATTTGCCCTTAAAACATTCCCGCCTTTAGGGTGTTTCACCACAATACTTAACTCCAAGATATCAAAACCAGCATCTAACTTGTGTGCCCAACCAATCCAACTGACCAATCAAACTCTTCTTTAGATATAACATCATCTTTCTGTGAGGACCTCGTATGATTAATTGGGTTGTGAGTAACACTCTAAATAGGATTGTTGATTTAAAATTATTCCAGACCTACTCTGCTTAATGTCTAAACTAATATATTTGAAAGCCCCACATGACTGACTCCTAATTTTTTCATTCTACTCTAATCTTAATAATAACACATTTCTCGAATTCCACAGTACCCCCCATAAGAAATCATCAATGTGCATCATGAAGATGCCTGAAAGTTTTCCTTTATGATACCAATGAAACATTGCAGGATCTGCGTTTAGTTGAACACAATAGATTTTCAGCAGAACAGATCTCACTGAAAAATAGCACAACCTGGAAGCATCATTCAGGCTACAGATGCATTTGTTTAGTTTCCATAGTTTCCCTCCTGCATCTGCCGCCTCTTTGAGCAGTTTCAGAAACACTTCTCTCTGAAAAGTATTGCCTTGCAGAAATACAGCGTTTATGTCGATTGATCTACCTGCCCATGAATATGTGGCCAAAAGAGCTAAACAAATTTTCAAGATTACTTTTCCAGCTATGGGAGAGTCCACTATAACATCTGTATCACCCAGTCGCTCTTCAAATCCCCTAGCAACTAACCTCGCTTTAACCTTAAAAGTCTCATCTGTAAGGATTTTTTCAGTACAAATTCACCTATGTGACAAAGCTGATTGCCTCTTATCTGATACCTCTGAATAAACTCCAAACTCTCTCCAATTATCTAATTCTCTTTGTTTTCCTCTCTATTAGTTTATCTGCAAATTTATCAGCACCTACCAAAACTTCACGAACATGAGGACTTCTGCTTCTGGTTCTGTTCCATGGTCTTTATTTCATTGTCTAATCTACTCAAGTTATGGCCTCTACTTGTACTTTTATGTCTGTCAGGACTACTACTGCCAGATCTCCCTTTTGCACTATCAGAGGCTCTTTTTCTGGTGCATGATAATTTTCTGACAAGATTCACTTCTGGTGAATTGTAATTAATTCTGATTAATCGTGAGGAATAAACTTAACAGTTTGATTGCCATGCTTGATAAGCACTGTCTTACCATCACGTACTATTATCTTACCAGGGCCCTTCCATTTCCTATGACCCTCTCTTTTGCCTCCAGGGTTGAGAAGTCAACATCAGCACCATTTCTGGGCACCGACCCTACCCCGGGGTTGTGGGTGGGGTGGCGGGGGGGGGTGGGGAGGTGGTACGTGATGGTGGTGGTAATCACAACCTGCAATTTTTACAGAGGTGGCTGCTCATTGGCTGGAGGGCATATTGGGTGGCAATTAGCGGCTGCAAGTGCAGGATGGAAGTGGGATTGCTGAAGCGTGGGCCCGATTTAAAAGCAACCATTACTGAGGCAATCATTTGAAAGAAGAAATGCTAGAACCAGGGAGACAGGAGGAGAGGCAGAAGCTTGGCACCCAGGGCTGCCCGTCACTTCTCGGATATTGACCTCAAGGTCCTCCTGCAGGCTGTGAGGAAGAGGAGGGAGCTCCTGTTTCCAGAAAATGGAAGGAATGGGTCACCCAGCCAAACAAAGCAGGCATGGCTGGAGGTGACTGAAACAGAGGAACTGGCTGAAATGCCGAAAAAGGTTCCATCACCACTCTGGCAAGGTGAGTACAATGGGAGACCTTGATGAAAGGCTTCTGAGTACTCAACCTCCAGCAGACACACTGGCTGAGGAGCCTGAGACTCCTGAACATGGGAGGAATGTGTGCTCAGGGTGCTCACCGACCCCTCAGCAAGGCTCAGAGCCCTAGCACTGGTGAGGCCTTGCCAGCACTGATACATGCAGCTTCTTATGTATATGAGCCGCTGGCATTGGTCAGATAGGCAAGCAGGACCTTATTTCCCTCTTTTTCCTTGCAGGAGAAAAGAGAACATGATTCCCAAGAGAGGATTCTCACTTGAGGAGGAGTGCCCCAGCTCGCCATTGTCACTGCCATGGAGGAGTGAGCCATGAAAAACGCCAGGGTGGCCACACTGAACCAAGTTGGGGAAGGAGAAATAGGAATACCTGGAGATGAGGGTGAAAAGATATTGCAATCTGTACATGAAGGGGATGGATTCCACACCTCCTCATCTGACAGCGTGGCAAAAAACTCAGCTGCATTAGGAAGCGCTGTCAAAAGCTAGTTCTCTTGATCCCTTTCTTGTGTCTCTCACAGGTTCTGTTGTAGAGGGGAACACACCTGAGTCTATCATGGCACTGGGACTATTGCAAAAGACCAAAACAGCAGAGCCAGCACTGTTACATCTTACAAGCACACGCTCCACCAGCGCAGATGCACTCAAATTGGTGGGTCCTCACGCGTGATTAGGAAAGGAGGCACTGGGTAAATATCACGGCACTAGTGTGCAGGAGGAGGTGACAGAGGCCGAGGCTGCTGTGGGCAGTCCCCCCTTAGAGGATAGAGGACAGACATAGCCATGCTCAGCTGGGCAAAGATGCAGGACCTTGGGAGTCACAAGAAAGGAGGCTCTATTTAGACCAGCAGCAGCAGATGTGTATCCCCATGTCAGCTCATGTGTGTCACCATAGCTCAGGGCTTTCAACACATAAGCTCCTCCATGAGAGAGTGTGGGGATTTTGCTGGCTGGGTTAGGGGTGGGGGTGGGGGTAGGTTCTCTTTGGTCTCTTTCTTTTCTGTCTTTACAGCCTCAACGGTACAGGGGATAAAGCTGATTGCAAATAGCTGGTAAGTTATTACACTAGCTACATTTCATTGCAAAGCTAAGTTATAGCAGGGCAGCTCGACCAAGTGGAATGTACTTCCTGTGGTATGTGGGAAGTCGTGGACATACCATGTGACCTTGACGAACATATCTGCAGGAAGTGTCTTCGGTAGCAGAAGCTTGAGCTTCGGGTTTCGGAGCTCGAGCGGCAGCTGGAGTCACTGTGGTGCATCCGCGAGGTGGAAGACTACGTGGATAGCACGTTTCAGGAGGTAGTCAACCCGGTGCTTAAGAGAGCACAGGCAGAGAGGAACTGGATAGCTGCCAGACGACAAGAAGGTCAGGGCAGGTAGTATAGGAGTCCCAGGAGGGCATCCCACTTTCTAACCGGTATTCAATTCTGAGTACGGATAGAAAGGAGGGTTCCTCTGTCGAGTTCAGTGAGAGTCATGACTGGAACATCACGGCTGGGAGGGAGGAAAAAGTACAAGAGAGCAATAGTGGTAGGGGATTTTATGGTTAGAATAACAGAGAGGCGTTTTTATGGTCGCAGATGTGATTCCAGGATGGTATGTTGCCTCCCTGGTGCAAGGGTCATGGATATCACTGAGCAGCTACAGAGCATTCTGGAGGGCGAGGGTGCACAGCTGGTGGTCGTGGTCCACATTGGTACCATCCATGTAACAAGAAAGACAGATAGGGTCCTGCAGGCTGTGTTTAGGGAGTTGGGAAAGAAATTAGCAAGCAGGACAACAAGGGTAATAATCTCCAGATTACTCTCAAGGCCACATGCTGGTGAGTTTAGTAATAGGAAAATACACGAGATGAATGCATGGCTGGAGAGATGGTGCAGGAGGGAGGGCTTCAGATTTCTGGGGCATTGGGACCACTTCTGGGATGAGTGGGACCTGTATAAGCCGGATAGTCTGCACCTGAACAGGACTGGGACAAATCTCCTTGCAGGAAGGTTTGCTAGTACAGTTGGGGATGGTTTAAACTAGATGGGCCGGGGGATGGGAACCTGAGTGTAGTCTTAGATAGGACAATTTCAGGGCAGGGAACAGCACGCAGAAAATTAGCAAAATTGGCGAGTGACTTTAAAAACAGAAGAAGCAAAGGTTAAAAAGTGTGCAGCACAGGAATTTGGCAGTGTTAAAGGGTATTTATTTAAATACAAGGAGTATAGTAAATAAAGCAGATGAGTTGAGATCACAGAGACACACGACAACACAATATCATTGCTATAACGGAAACTTGGCTGAAGGAGAGGCAAGAATGGCAGCTCAACATCCCTGCAAAGGGGGGGGAGGGGTGCAGCATTATTAGTCAAGGAATCAATAACAGCTTTGAGGAGGGATGATATGCTAAATTAATCATCAAACAAGGCCATGTAGGTGGAGCTCAGAAATAAAAAGAAGGCAGCCATATTACTGGGAGTGTACTATAGGCCCTCAAATAGTGAGAGGAACAAATATGCAAGCAAATTTCTGAGTGCAATAACTTTAGGGTGGTGATGCTTGGGGATTTCAACTACCCCAATATCGACTGGGATACAAAGTGTGAAGGGCAGAGGGGGGGACATAATTCCCAAACTGCATTCAAGGGAACCTTTTTAGCCGCACTTAACAAGCTTTTTTCCCCCATAAACATACTTAATTCATAAAAATCTGAGAAAAATACGTTACGAAACAGTTCAAAACAGATCCAAGTTGACATTCCAGAAAGAGCAAAGGAAATCAGTTTTCTTCAATACAGAAGTGAGTTGCCTCAGAACCCATCCATTCCATTTTTCATACAATGTACATTTCACAGCAAAACCATATTTTAGTGCATGCAGCCTGAGGGGTTTTCCATGGGTCCAGCCCCTCAGTTCACTACAGCAGGAGGACCTTACACAGTGGTCTTTCCCCATTGAGCCTTTGCGGAAGCTGCCCCAAGCTTTAGTGCGTCCCTCAGCACGTAGTCCTGGACCTTGGAATGAGCCAGTCTGCAACACTCGGTCATGGACAATGCTTTGCACTGGAAGAGCAGCAAGTTTCGGGCAGACCAACGAGCATCTTTCACCAAATTGATGGCCCTCCAGCAGCAGTTAATGTTTATCTAAGTGTGCATCCCTGGGAACAGCACTCCTGTGCTACAGAGCTGCTTGGGATGAACCTCGACAAAAACCACTGCATCTCTTTCCACACCTGCTTTGCAAAGACACATTCCAGAAGGAGATGGGCAACAGTCTCTTCCCCACCACAGCCACCTCGACAGCAGCGTGGGGAGGGGGTGAGACTCCAGGCATGCAGGAAGGATCTGACGGGGAGGGCTCTTCTCACCACCAGTCAAGCTATGGCTTGGTGCTTGTTTGAAAGTTCTGGTGATGAGGCATTCTGACAAATGACTTTGGCAGTCTGCTCAGGGAACCATCCGACAGGTTTCACCATCTCCTTTTCCCGTAGGGCCTTGAGGACATTCCATGCAGACTACTGCCTGATGGATTGGTGGTCAAAGGTGTTTTTCTGCACAAACTTTTCCATGAAGGATAGGTGGTATGGCACGGTCCAACTGGATGGAGCGTTCCACGGCAATGTGACCAGACACATCCTTCGCAACACTGTGGACAGAAAGAACCTCAGCATGTAGTGACACTTGGTGTTTGCATACTGGGGCTCTACGCACAGCCTAATGCAGCCTCACATAAAGGTGGTTATCAAGATGAGGGCGACGTTGGGTGCGTTTTTTCCACCCTTATCGAGAGGTTTGAACATCGTGTCGTTCCAGACCTGATACATTTTGGAACTCTAGATAAAGCGGAAAATAGCTCTGGTGACTGCCACGGCACAGGAGTGGGGTATGGGCCAGACTTGCACCAAATACAGCAACAATGTGAGCACCTCACACCTGATGACCAGGTTCTTACCCACAATGGAGAGTGAACGCTGCTCCCACATGCTCAATTTATGGTGTACCATGGCTGTTCGTTCTTTCCGCTTTTGGCGCACACCCCAGCCCTTCCGAACCATATCCCCAGCACCTTCTGATAGTCTGACCTGACGGTGAAGGGGACAAAGGATCGGTCAGCCCAGTTCCCAAAGTACATGGCCTCGCTCTTGTAAAGGGAGTGCCTCGGCTGCCTGAGATTGTCACTCCTCTTATACTTGCATCCTTCCTAATGAACTCAGCAAAAGGTTCAATACAGCTAACAAACAGGACAGGGGAGAGAGATCAGCCCTTTCTGACTCCAGATTTGATTGGGAAACTTTCTGATTCCCATCCATTGATTGAGACTGTGCTACTGGTGTTGTGTAGAGCAGTTTGATCCATTTGCGGATTGCCTTCCCAAACCCCATTTTGGAAAGTACATCCATCATGTGCGTGTGCGATATCCTGTCAAAAGCCTTCTCTTGGTCCAAGCTGATGAGGCAGCTTCCCGTACAGAGGCGATCGTATCCATGAGTAGTGCAAGACTATCAGAGGTCTACCTGCTGGGTACAGTACAGGTCTGGTCAGGGTGAATCACCAACTCCAGAGCAGACTGGACCCGACTGGCGATGACTTTGGACGTAATCATGTAGACGACATTAAGCAGTGAGATGGGCCGCCAATTTCTTATTTCCACCCTCTCTCCCTTCCGCTTGTACATAAGGGTGATGATGCCTTTCCTCATAGATTCTGACATGCTGCCGGCCAGAAGCATACTCTCGTACACTTCCAGCAGGTCAGGTCCAATTCAGTCCCACAGAGCTGAATACAACTCAACTGGTAAGCCGCCGCTTCCGGGTGTTTTACTTGTCTCAAAGGACCTGACGGCGTTTGTCAGCTCGTCCAGAGTTAGCGGTTTGTCCAGACTCGCCCGCATGACCTCCGTGATAGATGACAGGAAGGACTGGGACGCCGTGTTGTCCGTGGGCTTCACTTCATACAGCCCAACATAAAAGGATTTGCTGATCCTTAGTATGTTGGACTGCGAAGACGTTACCGAGTCATCCTCTTCCTTCAGGCTGCTGATCACAGAGCTCTCTCTGTGTACCTTTTGGAAGAAGTAACGCAAGCACGTCTCATCCTACTCAATGGAACGGACTCTGGACCGGAAGATGATCTTGGAGGCCTCCGTGGCAAAGAGCGAGGCCTGCTGGCTTCTCACCTCATGGAGATTCTCCTCGACCTCGACCCGCATCGACTGCAGCCAGAGCTGATTTCTGCATTCTTTTCCAGAGTCGGAACATTTTCTTCTGTCTCTCTCTCTGAACACCTTTGAGGATAAAGAACGTCTTGATATTCACCTTGGTTTATTTATTTTATTTATTTATTTAGAGCTACAGCACTGAAACAGGCCCTTCGGCCCACCGAGTCTGTGCTGACCAAGAACCACCCATTTATACTAATCCTACAGTAATCCCATATTCCCTACCACCTACTTACACTAGGGGCAATTTACAATGGCCAATTTACCTATCACCTGCAAGTCTTTGACTGTGGGAGGAAACCGGAGCACCCGGCGAAAACCCACGTGGTCACAGGGAGAACTTGCAAACTCCGCACAGGCAGTACCCAGAATCGAACCCAGGTCCCTGGAGCTGTGAGGCTGCGGTGCTAACCACTGCGCCACTGTTGCTTCCCACCAGTGCACCAGAGACTCAAAGAGGGGTTTCACGGTTCTCCAACCTTTGTAATCCCTTTTGTGTTCCTTGTTGTTCTCTGGGGTCAGCAGTGTAACATTGAGCTTCCATGTCCCCCTGCCAACCCGCTGGTCATCCCGTAAGTGACAGTCGGCCAGTAAGAGGCAGTGGTCGGAGAAGAATATCGGCCTGACATCAGTGGATCTGACCGTGAAAGCACGGGATACAAACAGGAAGTCAATCCTGGAACGGGCAGACCCCTCCAGACTTGACCAGGTGTATCTACGTTGTCCTCCGTCCGCAGGTTTGCTGAAGACGTTGTGCGGCTTGGCATCTTTTACTGTTCCATTCGGAATCTGGACGTAGTGTCTAGTTCACTGTCGTCTCTGCCGGATCGTCCAGCTGCGTTAATGATACAGTTGAAGTCACCGCCTAGAATGACCAACCTGGATGTCGCCAGCAGCAGTGGGAGCTGCTGGAGGACGGTCAGCCGCTCACTGCATCGAACCGGGGCGTATTCGTTGATCAACCGGAGCGGAGCATTGTTGTACATTCCATCTGCTATGAGGAGGCGACTGCCCACCACCTCCTTAACTTCAGAGATGGTGAAGTTGCCTCCCCGCCGCAGAATACCCAGGCCCAGAGGGATGGGAATCATTTCCCCCTGACCAGATTGATGGCCTGTGGGACCACCATCGCGACCATTGCCTTTAGGTGGTGAGGAGCAGAATTCCACACTCCTGCAGAAACAGCAGGTCGGCTTTGACCTTGGCGAGGTAGTCCAAGATTGAAATTCATCACGTAGTGGATTTAATGCTACGCACGTTAATTGAAGCAATCTTTATACCCATTTTAAAGTTGAATGTTGCTTACCACAACTGGTGTCCTTGCTAGTCCCAGTCCTTGGGTATGTTCCTGCATACCCATGATCATGGAAAAGGACAAAGATAAAACTGGAGCAAAGGTTCTAAATTGGGGGAAGATGCATTTTAAGAAACTGAGAGGTGACCTGGCGAAAGTGGACTGGATACAGCTACTTGAAGGAAAATCAGTGGCAAACCAGTGAGAGGCATTCAAGAGCAAGATACTACAGGCACAGTGTAGGCATGTCCCCACAAAGATAAATGGTGGTACTGCCAAATCTAAAGCTTCCTAGAAGCTCTATTATCTAGAAGCTTACAGGGTAAGTTAAAGCAAAAAAAGAAAGCTTATGATGATCACAAATATCTTAATACTTTAGAAAGCCTAGAGGAGTATAGAAAGTGCAGGGGTGAAGTTAGAAAGGAAATTAGAAAAGCAAAGAGAGGACATGAAAAATTCTTGGCAGGTAAAATCAAGGAAAACCCGAAGATATTTTATCAGTACATTAAGAGCAAGAGGATAATTAATGAAAGGGTACGGCCTATCAAAGATGTACAGGGGAACTTATGCGTGGATGCAGAAGATGTGGGCAGGGTTCTTAATGAGTTTTTTTGTCTCTGGCTTCACAAAGGAGATGGTTAATGCAGACATTGTAGTTAAAGGGGAGGAGTGTGAAATATTAGATAAGATAAGCATAAAGTGAGAGGAAGTGCTTGAAGGTCTGACACCCCTGAAAGTGGATAAATCACCAGGACCGGATGTTTTGCATCCCAGGCTGTTAAAGGAAGCGAGGGAGGAAACAGTGGATGCGCAGAGGATCATCTTCAAATCCTCACTAGATACAGGTGAGGTACTAGATGATTGGAAGTCTGGGAATGTTGTACCATTGTTTAGAAAGGGTGCGAGGGATAAGCCAGGTAATTATAGGCCAGTCAGTCTGACCGCGATGATGGGTAAATTGTTAGAATCTATTCTGAGGGACAGGATAAACTGTCACTTAGAAAGGCATGGATTAATCAGGGATAGTCAGCATGGATTTGTTCAGGGAAGGTCATGTCTTACTAACTTGGATTGAGTGTTTTGAGGAAGTAACAAGGAGGATCGATGACGGTAGTGCAGTGGATGTGGTTTACATGGATTTTAGCAAGGCATTTGACAAGGTCCTGCATGGCAGACTGGTCAGTAAAATGAAAGCCGATGGGATACAGGGGAATGTGGCAGGTTGGATCTAGAATTGGCTCAGTGACAGGAAACAAAGGGTAGTAGTCGACAGATGTTTTTGTGAATGGAAAGCTGTTTCCAGTGGTGTTTCACAGGGCTCAGTGTTAGGTCCCTTGCTGTTTGTGGTATATTAATGATTTGGACTTAAATGTGGGAGGCATGATTGGGAAATCTGCAGATGACACAAAAATTGGCCGTGTAGTTAACAGTGAGGAGGAGAGTCGTGGACTCCAAAATGATATCAATATTTTGGTTGAGTGGGCGGAAAAGTGAGAAATGGAATTCAATCCAGAGAAGTGTGAGGTGATGCATTTGGGGAGAGCAAATAAAACAATGGAATATAAAAATAAACAGGAGGATATTGAGAGGGGGAGAAGAAGTGAGAGACCTTGGTGTGCATGTCCACAGGTCCCTGAAGGTGGCTGGACAGGTAGATAGAGTGGTGAAGAAGGCATATGGATTGCTTTCCTTTATTGGCCAAGATATAGAGTACAAAAGCATGAATGTGATGCTGGAGTTATGTAGGAGTGCTGGCTAGGCCGCATCTGGAGTATTACGTGCAGTTCTGGTCACCACATTACAGAAAGGTCATAATTGCTCTGGAAAGAGTACAGAGGAGATTTACAAGAATGTTGCCAGGGCTTGAGGGTTGCAGCTATGAGGAAAGATTGGATTGGTTGGGGTTGTTTTCCCTGGAATTGAGAAGGCTGAGGGGTGACTTGATTGAGGTATACAAAATTATGAGGGGTCTAAATACAGTAGACAGAAAGGACCAGTGTCCCCTTGCGGGGAGGTTGGTTACCAGGGGACATAGATTTAAGGTGATTGGTAGAAGGATTAGAGGGGTCATGAGGAGAAACATTTTCATCCAGAGGGTGGTGGGTGTCTGGAATTCACAGCCAGAAACGGGTGGTGGAGGCTGAGACCCTCAATTCTTTTCAAAGGACATGCATCTAAGGTGCTGTAACCTGTGGGGCTATGAACCAGGTGCTGGAAGGTGGGATTAGTTTGGGTGGATAGTTTATTCGGCTGGCGCAGACGCGATGGGCTGAATGGTCTCCTTCTGTGCTGTAATTTGTTCTAGGTTCGATGTTCCACCCTCTCACAGACCTTCCCTTTTGTTCCCCCACCCCTTTTTTCTGCCCATGTATTTGCTTAAAACCTGTTCCATTTCTAACCTTTTCCAGTGCTGATGAAAGGTCAGATGCTGCCTGACCTCCTGAGTATTCCCAACATTTTCTGTTTCTATTTCTGATTTCAGCATTTTGCTTTTCCTCAGGAAGGCTGTATTGGCCTTGGAGCGATTGAGTGCAGAGTCATTAGAATGATACTGGAGCTAAAGTGTTAATTTATGAGGACAGATTGCATAGATTAGGCTTGTATTCCAGTGAATATAGAAAATTAAGCTGTGATCAAATTAAGATTTTTGGGTGATAAAAGGAGTTGATAGAATGGAGAGAAATTATTTTCTCTGGTGGGGAAGAACAGAACAAGGCTTAAAATAGATCTACCTTCTTCACACAAAGGGTAGCGCAAATCTGGAACACTTTCCTCTAAAAAGTTGTTGAGGCTAGGGTCAATTGAAAATTTAAAAACTGGGACTGATTGGTTTTTGTTAGGAAAGGGTATCAAGAGTTACAAAACTGAGGTGTGTAGATGGGGTTAAAATACAAATCAGCCAAGATCTAATTCAATGGTGGAACAGGCTCAAGGGCCTACTCCTGCTCCTGTGTTCCCATCTACACAATTTACTGTATCACCTAACTTGGTGTTGTTAGCAAACTTGGAAATACAGCTCTCTATACCTTTGTTGAAGTCATTTCTATATGTTGTGAAAATCTGAGGCTCCAGTGCATATTCCTGGGGGATGTCACTTGTCATATCAAGGCATTTTGCACACATTGAGAATATGAAGTCATAGAGAGAGAGAGAGAGAGAGAGAGATACAGCACCGAAACAGGCCCTTTGGCCCACCAAGTCCACACCAACCATCAACCACCCATTCATACTAACCCTACATTAATCCCATTTTTCCCTCTCACATCCCCACCTTCCCTCAATGCTCCTACCACCTACCTACACTAGGGGCAGTTTTTTTTTTACAATGGCCGATTTACCTATCAACCTGCAAGTCTTTGGCATGTGGGAGGAAACTGGAGCACCTGGAGGAAACCCACATGGTCACAGGAAGAACTTGCAAACTCCGCACAGGCAGTACCCAGAACTGAACCCAGGTCACTGGAGCTGTGATGCTGCGGAGCTAACCACTGCACCACTGTGCCGCTCACAAAGTGATTCAGTTTGGTCAGAAAGAAAGAGCAGAGGCAATATAAACTAAATGGAACTATTTTAAAGGAGGTTAAGAAAACAGAGAATCGCAGGAGTGTATATTCCGATGAAAGGTCACAGACCTGAAACGTTAACTCCATCCTCCTACAATAAAGTGTAACTTTTTCAAGGGTTTTTACAGTGACAGTAACAGCATAAGAGTAGAAGCTCTAATGAGTTCATACATTTGCAATTGATGCAGTGACAGTGCACCTTCTGGAGAAATGTAGAATTATACAGGGCCTTGGTGAGGCCACCCCTGGAATATTGTGTGTAGTTTTGGTCTCCTTATCTGAGGAAGGATATTCTTGCTATAGAGGGAGTGCAGCGAAGGTTTACCAGACTGATTCCTGGGATGGCGGGACTGACATATGAGGAGAGATTGAGTCGGTTAGGATTATATTCTCTGGAGTTCAGAAGAGTGAAGGGGGATCTCATAGAAACCTATAAAATTCTAACAGGACTTGACAGGGTAGATGCAGGAACGATGTTCCCGATGGTGGGGGAGTCTAGAACCAGGGGTCATAGTCTAAGGATACGGGGTAAACCATTCAGGACTGAGATGAGGAGAAATTTCTTCACCCAGAGAGTGGTGAGCCTGTGGAACTCGCTACCACAGAAAGCAGTTGAGGCCAAAACATTGTATGTTTTCAAGAAGGAGTTAGATATAGCTCTTGGGTTTAAAAGGATCAAAGGATATGGGGCGAAAGCGGGAACAGGTTACTGAGTTGGATGATCAGCCATGATCATAATGAATGGCGGAGCAGGCTCGAAGGGCCAAATGGCCTACTCCTGCTCCTATTTTCTATGACATCACCTTCTGGATTTCCATGTTATTCTGCCCATATGTGGACTCCAGAAAGGTCCTTGACCTGAAACGTTAATTCTGTTTCTCTCTCCAAAGATGCAGCCTGACCTACTGAGTACTTCAAGCACTTTCTGTTTTTATTTCAGATTCTGGACGGAAGGTGCAGGCAGATGGGCCCCGCCCACTAATCTACATAACCAGCATGGTGTGCAAAAGGTCAATAGTTATCCCGATTTCTGTGGGATGTTAACAGTTTCTGGTTAGTTTTCTATCTTAAAATATATTTGGACTAAATTGGTCTTTCTCCAGTATCGATGATAATTGGCGGCGTACCCGCTCAGTATGATGTTAAAGAGCTAAGAGTACGGTGGTACGAGAGTAGAAGGCGCTGTTTGTTAGTTTACTCTGGTTTCTCTTCAGATCGTATAAATCTTTCGCCTTTTACTAATTCTGGCACATTCCAAGGTCCAGGACTACGTGCTGAGGGACGCACTAAAGCTTGGGGCAGCCGCAGCAAAGGCTCAATGGGGAAAGACCACAGTGTAAGGTTCCCCCACCAAGCTGGACTGAGGGGCTGGATCCATGGGAAACCCCTCGAACTGTATCGTTAATATTCTGAATTGCTGTAAATGTAAAACTGTAATTGACATGACAATTGTGAAACGGAAGGGTTGGGAAGAAACTCATGACAGTATTGAAGGAAACTGATCTCCCTTGCAATGTTTGTATTTTTTGGTGCTGTTTGGAAACTGTTTGGCAATGTAATTTTTACAGATTTTTATGAATAAAGTATATTTTGGAAATAAAAAAAAAAAAAAAAATCTTTCGCCTTTTACTAAAGATTTTCGTGGAGAGGAGCACTCAGAGTTTTAAATAATTTTTTGCAGCCCTGCTTTTGTTGGGGTTTCTACTTCAATAAATAAAAGTTGTATTTGTTTGTGGTGTTGGGGGAAAGGTGAATTGCTGTTATACAGTATGATAAATGTCAACTACTGCTGGAGAGCTATCAATTTGGTGAAGGGTATGCTTTGGTCTTCTAGTGCAAAAGGTTGTTTGTGACTGAGTGTTGCAAACTGGCATATTTCAAGGTCTAGGATGTGTTGAGGGACACACTAAAGCTTGGGGCAGCCGCCGCAAAGGCTTAATGGGGAAAGACCACTGTGGAATTATCCTCCTGCCGTACTGAGCCGAGGGGCTGGAAGCTGTGTAAAACCCCTCAGGCTGTATGCACCAAAATATGGTTTTGCTGTGTAATGAAAATGTACATTGCACGTATGGAATGGAAGGGTTGTGAGGCAACTCACGTTCTGGATTGAAGAAAACTGATTTATTTTGCACTTTCTGGAATGTCAACTTGTTTTGAACTGTTTTGTAATGTATTTTTTTTAACAGATTTTTATGAATAAAATATATTTTGGGGGGAAAAAGTTTGTCACACCTGTGGCAAATCTGGACACCTGGCCGTCAACTGCAGAGCAACCTTCCACAGAAAATGCAAGCAGGGAGATCAGGAAAGCAAGTGCTAGGGCTGGCCACCTCTACAAGGCCTGCCCCAAGCACAGTGGGACCTTTGCACAGGCAATTAAAGAAGATGAAACTAACAGGGCAGCTCCAAAGGAGATGAACAGCCCAACCTCCACCAAAGCCCTCGGCAGACAAGATCGCAAGAAAGGGGACACGGTGAGCGACAAATGGGAAGAACACTTTAGTAAATAGCCAAACCCAGAACATCATCCCTCAGCTTATTCTAGCACAGACAGAATTGATGGAAGAGGAGGCAACAGTGGAACAAGGAGACTGGCAAATGGATAAAAGAAAAACGACAAACAAGAGAAGGAAAAAAACACCATTCAAAAGAGCAGCAAGAAGCGGCTGATGTCCCGAACAGACACCAATGAATGCGCCTTGTTGGATGAGGAACGGCAAGAAAACCACCACCAGCAGAAAAAGCAGCAAAGCGCGAAGGAGGGGAAAGGCCCCCAGCTCCCAAACAATGAAAGCGGCGAAGGGCCCAGCACACCAGCTCAAGGAAGCTGGGAACAATAATGTCCTCGACAAGGATCAGAGTGAGTCTCCAGTTCACTGCTGGGAGACGATCAAGGAGAACATCAAAAGATTCTTTATCTTCAAAGGTGTTCAGAGAGTGAGAGAGAGACAGAGGGAAATGTCCCGACTCCAGAAAAGATTGCAAAATCTGCTCCGGCTGCAGTCGATGGGAGTCGAGATCAAAGAGGATCTCCAAGAGGTGAAGAGCCAGCAGGCCTCGCTCTTTGTCACGGAGGCCTCCAAGATCATCTTCCGGTCCAGAGTCCGCTCCATTGAGCAGGATGAGATGTGCTTGCGTCCAAAAGGTACACAGAGAGAGCTCTGTGATCAGTAGCCTGAAGGAAGAGGATGGCTTGGTAACGTCTTCGCAGTCTGACATACTAAGGATCAGTAAATCCTTTTATGCTGGGCTGTACGACATGAAGCCCATGACAGCAGAGCCTCCCAGTCCTTCCTGTCATCTATCACGGAGGTCTTAGATGACAGCATGAGGGAGAGACTGGACAAACCGCTGACTCTGGATGAGCTGACAAATGCCGTCAGGTCCTTCGTGACAAGCAAAACTCCAGGAAGCAACGGCTTACCAGTTGAGTTGTATTCGGCTCTGTGGGATTGGGTCGGCCCTGACCTGCTAGAAGTATACGAGAGTATACTGCTTAATGTTGACTACAAGATTCTGTCCGAAGTTATCACCAGTCGAGTCAAGTCTGCTCTGGAGTTGGTGATTCACCCTGACCAGACCTGTACTGTACCCGGCAGGTAGATCTAAGATAGTCTTGCGCTGCTCAGGGATACGATCGCCTATGTACGGGACAAGAGGGTGGACACCTGCCTCATCAGCCT
Organism: Heterodontus francisci; assembly: GCF_036365525.1. Taxonomy (NCBI): domain Eukaryota; kingdom Metazoa; phylum Chordata; class Chondrichthyes; order Heterodontiformes; family Heterodontidae; genus Heterodontus; species Heterodontus francisci. Next base: position 24,891,163 of record NC_090383.1, read on the forward strand.
GGACCAGGAGAAGGCTTTTGACAGGATATCGCACACGTACATGATGGACGTGCTTTCTAAAATGGGGTTTGGGGAGGGAATCTGCAGTTGGATCAAACTGCTCTAAACAAACATCAGTAGCGCAGTCTCAATCAATGGGTGGGAATCAGAAAGTTTCCCGATCCAACCTGGAGTCAGACAGGGCTGTCCTCTCTCCCCGGTCTTGTTTATTCGTTGTATCGAACCTTTTGCTGAGTCCATTAGGAAGGATGTGGGCATAAGAGCAGTGAAAATCCCAGGCAGCGGAGGCACTCAGGTTAAAACTTCCCTGTACATGGACTATGTCGCCGTCTTCTGCTTGGATCCACTGTCCATTCGCAGTCTGATGAGCAGCTGCAACCAGTTCGAACTGGCCTCGGGAACCAAAGTCAACCATGGCAAGAGTGAGGCCATGTTCTTTGGAAACTGGGCCAACCGATCCTTTGTCCCCTTTACCGTCAGGTCAGACTACCTGAAGGTGCTGGGGATATGGTTCGGAAGGACTGGGGCGTGCACCAAAACCTGGAATGAGCGAGTAGCCAGTGTACACCATAAACTGAGCATGTGGGAGCAGCGTTCTCTTTCCATTGTGGGTAAAAACCTAGTCATCAGGTACGAGGCGCTCATGTTGTTGCTGTATGTGGCGCAAGTCTGGCCCATATCCCACTCCTGCACTGTGGCGGTCACCTGAGCCATTTTCCGCTTTATCTGAAGATCCCAAATGGACCAGGTCTGGAGGGACACAATGTTCAAACCTCTGGATAAAGGCGGGAAAAATGTACCCAATGTCGCCCTCATTCTGATGACCACCTTTGTGTGTGGCTGCATCAGGCTGTACAGAGAACCCCAGTATGCAAACACCAAGGGTCACTACGTGCTGAGGTTCGATCTGTCCCCGGTGTTGCGAAGGATGGGTCTGGTCACATTGCCGCGGAACACTCCATCCAGTTGGACTGTGCCATACCACCTATCCTTCATAGTAAAGTTTCTGCAAGAAAACACCTTTGACCACCAATCCATCAGGCAGTGGTCTGCATGGAATGTCCTTAAAGGAGATGGTGGATCCTGTCGGATGGTCCCCCGAGCAGACTGCTAAAGTCATTTGGCAGAATGCCTCATCATCAGAACTTTCAAACAAGCACCAAGACGTAGCTTGGCTGGTGGTGAGAAGGGCCCTCCCCGTCAGATCCTTCCTGCACGCCCGGAATCTCACTGCCTCCGCATGCTGCCCTCGAGGTGGCTGTGGTGGGGAAGAGACAATTGCCCACCTCCTTCTGGAATGTGCCTTTGCAAAGCAGGTGTGGAAAGAGATGCAGTGGTTTTTGTCAAGGTTCATCCCAAACAGCTCTGTAACACAGGACGCAACCAAGATAAAGATCAACTGCGGCTGGAGGACCATCAATTCGGTGAAAGACGCTCTTTGGTCTGCCCGAAACTTGCTGGTCTTCCAGTGCAAAGAGTTGTCCACGACCGAGTGTTGCAGACTGGCACATTCCAAGGTCCAGGACTACATGCTGAGGGACGCACTGAAGCTTGGGGCAGCTGCTGCAAAGGTTCAATGGGGAAAGACCACAGTGTAAGGTCCCCCCACCAAGGTGAACTGAGGGGCTGGTTCCATGGGAAATCCTCGGGCTGTATACACCAAATGTGGGTTTGCTGTAAAATGTACATGGCATGTAAAATGGAATGGAAGGGTTGTGAGGCAACTCACTCCTGTATTGAAGAAAACTGATTTCCTTTGCACTTTTTTGGGATGTCAACTTGGTGCTGTTTTGAACTATTTTGTAATGCATTTTTTCAGATTTTTATGAATAAAGTATATTTTTGAGAAAAAAAGTAGCACAGTTTCAATCAATGGGTGGGAATCAGAAAGCTTGCCGATGAAATCTGGAGTGAGACAGGGCTGTCCCCTCTCCTCTGTCTCGTTCATGTGCTGTATCGATCCTTGTGCTGAGTCCATCAGGAATGATGTGGGCATGAGGGGGGTGGTGACCCATGGCAGCAGAGACACCCAGGTCAAAGCCTTCCTGCACATCGCCAAAGTTGCCATCCTCTGCTCAGAATGATGAGCATCTGCAACCAGTTTGAACTGGCCTCATGAGCCAAAGTAAATTGCAGCAAGAGCACAAGGCCCTGTTCTTTGGGAACTTGACCAACCAATCCTTTATCCTGTTCATCATCAGGTCAGGTTACCTGAAGGTGCTGAAGATATGATTCAGAGGGGCCAGGGCGTGTGCCAAAAACTGCATGGAGTGTATAGCCCTGGTGAAACAGAAACTGGGCATGTGAGAGCAATGCTCCCTCTCCATTGAGGGTAAGAACCTGTTCATCAGGTGCGAGGCGCTCTCAGTGTTGCTGTATGTGGCGCAGGTCTGGCCCATGCCTTGCTCCTGTGTCGCGATGGTCACCCGAGCAATTTTCCTCTTTATCTGAAGATTGAAAATGGATCATGTCCGCAGGGGCACAGTGTACAAATCTCCAGATAAAGGGAGGAAAAATGTACCAACATCGCTCTCATCCTGATCACCACCTTTGTGTGTGGCTGCATTAAGCTGTGCATAGACCCTCGGTATGCAAACACCAAGTGTCATTATGTGCTGAGGTTCTACCTGTCCCCAGAGTTGCGAAGGTTGGGTCTGGCCACGTTGCTGCGGAATGCTCCATTCAGTTCGGCCCGTGCTGTACCACCTGTACCTTGTGGAAAAGTTTGTTCAGAAAAACACCTTTGACCACAGGTCCATCATGCAGTTGTCCACTTGTAACGTCCTTAAGGCAGTACGGGAAAAGGAGATGGTGGATCCTGTCAGGTAGTTCCTGAGCAGACTGTCAAACTCATTTCTCAGAATGCCTCATCGCCAGAACTTTTAAACAAGCTCATAGTTTGGCTGATGGTGGGAAGGTCCCTTCCCATCAGAACCTTCATGCACACCTGGAGTCTCTGCGCCACTGCATGCTGTCCTTGATGCGGCTGCAGTGAGGAAGAGACCATCACCCACTTCCTTCTGGTATGCACATTCACAATGCAGCTCTGGGAAGAGATGCAATGGTTTTTTGTTGAGTTTTATCCCGAGCAGTTCCATAACACAGGACTCTATGCTGTACAGGCTGTTCCCAGGGAAGCACACCAAGATAAACATCAACTGCTGCTGAAGAACCATCAACTCAGTGTAAGACATACTTTGATCTGCCCAAAACTTGCTGGTCTTCCAGTGTAAAGAGCTGTCCATGACCAGGTTTGCAGACTGGCACATTCCAAGGTCCAGGATTACGTGATGAGGGATGTATTAAACTTTGGGTAGCCGCTTCAAAGAGTCAGTGGGAAAAGGCCACAGTCCAAGGTTTTCCCGCCATAGTACACCAAGGTGTCGGAACCCGTGTAAAACCCATCAGACTGCATGTACCAGAGAATGTTTGACATGGAATGTAAATGTATATTTTAAATATAACCTCTAATTGTAAGCACCTCAGAGTGCCGCTTTCTGTATTGAATAAATTGAACTGTATTGCACTTTATGTAATGTCAAATTTGAAGTGTTATGTCATGTACGTATACAAACTTTATGAATCCAGTATATTTTTTGAAACAAAAGCTATGGGCACCACAGAATCAAATTTTGTGGCCTAGATGTTTAGCCAATGCCTGTCTGTTGAAGAAGTGGAAGGGAGTTCTCCCCAATGTCCTGGTCACTATTCATCCCTTAACAAACATCACTAGAACAAATTATCTGGTCATTATCACATTGCTGTTTGTGGAACCTTGCTATGGTCAAATTGACTGTGTGTTTCCTATGTTTTGCCAGGAATGGTGGTACCAGAAACCCTCACTTCTTTTAAAAGGTACCTGGACATGTACCTGAAGTGCTGTAACCTGCAAAGCTATGGACCAGGTGCTGGAAGGTGGAATTAGATTGGGCAGCTAGTTTTTTCAGTCAGCACGGACATGACGGGCTGAATGGCCTCCTTCTGTGCTGTAATTTTTCTCTGGTTCTATGGTTCTAACAGTAACTACAATTCAGAAGTTTTTAATTGACTGTAAGTCACTTTCAGACTTCTTGAGATCATGAAAGGTACTGTATAAATGCAGTGTATCAGTCAGTTTAACACAAGCATGCCACAGGAGATCTGCTAGTTGCATTTTAAAGACTTACAAAACCTTTCGGACCAGCAGCATTTACGAAGTGTTATGATACAAAAGGCTCTCTGTTAACAGTAGCCATTCTGGTTTCTGGACTCAGCACACTGACTCATGAATGATGATACCATAAGATACTAACTTCCTTATTTAAGTTCATGACCAATTTCTGACATGATCAACATCCAGTAAACATCCAGCCATTACTCAACACAGAGCCTTTTGTTAATAGAGCATTCAAAGACGATTCGTTTTTGCAACATATTGCAGGATTCAATGAGGATAAAAAAAAGCTGAATTGCCCGTAAGTCTTTATATTTTCAAACTTTTCTTCTCAATGTTTGATGCGCAGACACATTTGTCAAAAGAATTCGGAACCGTTGATTAGTTAAGATGTTTTTCTTTTTTTTCAGCACATATTCTTGCTATTTCTTTGGATGAAATGGTGTAATCATCCCTTCGCTGCAATTCACAAGACTGGTTGTTAACAGCAGTCTTTTTTGATCTGGGAGTTTTGTCTCGTAGTTAGTCTCGTAGGTCTTAATGATCTGAGGCTGTCACATAAATTTTTAAAGGCGATTGTAAAATTATTTTGGAATTGAGTAATTGGAAACAATGGGCAACATTTAGAAAATACAGAAAGGCTGCCTTTCATTACTAATACATAACTACAAACAGGAAGAATCTCTCTCCAACCAAAAAATAAATAAACAGCATTTTCAGTTTTGGTAATTTATAGTTGAAATTAACATCTGCATTAAGTACAATCTCTAATTAAACTCTGGCTGATGGATTTAATTCTTCAGGCATATAGCATTCATAGAATAAATGTTTTCATTTTTGAAGAAAGCTAGTTAAAAATATCTGTATTCCTGAGAGCCATGGGGCAGCACAGTGGCGCAGTCGTTAGCAACCGCAGCCTCACAGCTCCAGCGACCCAGGTTCAATTCTAGGTATTGCCTGTGCGGAGTTTGCAAGTTCTCCCTGTGAGCGTGTGGGTTTCCGCCAGGTGCTCCGGTTTCCTCCCACAGCCAAAGACTTGCAGGTTGATAGGTAAATTGGCCATTGTAAATTGCCCCTAGTGTAGGTAGGTGGTAGGAGAATGGGGAGGATATGGTAGGGAATATGGGATTAATGTAGGATTAGTATAAATGGGTGGTTGTTGGTCGGCACAGACTCGGTGGGCCGAAGGGCCTGTTTCAGTGCTGCATCTCTGATAAATAATAAATAAAATAATAAATAGCTCAGTGGGCAGCACTCTCACCTCTGAATCAGAAGGTCGTGGGTACATTCCAGAGATCTGAGCTCAAAATTTAGGTTGACATTCCAGTGTATTATTAAGGGAGTGCTGCACAGTCGGAGGTGCCATCTTTTGGATGAGACTTTAATCCAAGGCCCTGTCTGTCCTCTCAGGTGGACGTTAAAGATCTCATGGTAACATTTCAAAGAACAGGGAGTTCTCCCTGGTGTCCTGGCCAATATTTATCCTGAAGGACCCATTTCTGCCCTGTCCCATTTGCCCCCACTCTTCCCTGGGGAGACACAGTTGCTTCCTTTACAATCTGTCCTCGCTCCTCCTGGGGCTGGTGATTCATCCAGTGATTTCTCTTCTGCCTTAGTAATGCGTAGTAAGACCCGAGTTGATGTATCTGAGCTGGTGCTTGAGTAGTAAAGGTGCCATGATGGAACAGAGAAAGGATCCCTCTAGAAGTGCCATACTGCTCATCAGATTCTTATTTCAGCATAATGTCCGCAGGTAGCAAAAACTTACAGATGCGCAAGTTCTCCCTTCCATTACCAATCTGGGTCTGAAAGCTTCTCCATCTCCCACAGGCTTTCTAATGAGGGACCTGATGCAGGCTATTCTCTCACCCGCGGAAGTTCTTTTCCTTTTTGTTATATGTTTTCTTTGAAAAGGAGAAATATGCAAAGATACAGACATGTTACAGATGGATTCATAATATATTTTCATTCAGGTGCCTGCAGGCATCCTCTCTGAAGATGCTATCAGGTGCAGGCATTGCAGCAGTTACTTCAATTCTCACTGAAATATTGCAAGAAATGTGATATAGTCATTGTGATGGTAGGTGAGGAGGTGTACCCATAAGAGGGTGGGGTATCCCTGTGTCTACTATGGATTTCATTCATCTAGGCCCTGTATGGTTCTGGATGGTGTAAAGGTCATTATACTGTCAGCTGTTAACATTTCCAATGGGATTTCATGCCTTCACATATCTTGGCTGGTCTGCTGAAGTCATAAAAAAATTTGGTACTGAATTGTTGTTTACGACCACCAGTGCAACCTCCCTCCGTGCTGCAAATACATCCTTTCCTGGGGCATAACTCCCCGGATCCAAACGGCCTTTGTCTTCTGGCCCTTATCACTGTCAGCATCATCTCCACCATAGCTTCTGAGAATCTTTGGGCCTTGGTCATTGCAGGCTCCCCAGAAGGCGCTCCTCCTGCCATCATTATTCAATGTTCAAATGTAGCTCCAACTCTCTCCATTTCTCTCCATCTTCTGACTAATATGCTGTAGAGCATGGCTACCTGACCCAAACCCGACCAGACCCGATGATGCATCAGGATCAGGTCGGGTCGGGTCTCTCTTCCGGGTCCAGCATTCGGCCTCGGGTCGGGTCGGGCTGGGTCGGATACAATGCTGCCTTATGCTCCGGGAGGGAAAAGCTTCAGAATTTGAACAGCCAGGACGTTAAGGCGGGAAATGTGCATCCGGACTCTGCACTAGTCTGCAGTGAACGATTCCAACCGAGGTATGGCACAACCTCTTTGATATAATCAACTTCATTCCAGTAGTCGGGTTGGGTCGGCTCGGGTGAAGGAAAAAAATCAAAGGACTCAGGCTGGGTCAGGCCCCGGCTGGATGTGGTTCTGCTGGGCCTGGGTCAGGTTTCATATGCATTCCCGAGCAGGCCTTTAATATGCTGTGCTTATGGCCATTTCAGCTGCGGCAGCCTTTTAACTGCTGCAATCTGCCCAATTCCTCACCAAACCCCCCACCGCTCCCGACCCACCAGCCTGATGGAGACCCAATCAGGAGTGGGATCGTCATTGATATCGTGTCTTGCATATTCAGTGAGGCCACCCCCTAACCTCTCCCCAAGAAAAATATGAACACGTGCTGCTGTGATCATTTGGGGGGTGGAAGTCTCACACCACCATTTTACTAACCACCTTGGGAAAACTTGCCCCAGTCTCCCTCCCATTCTTTCTGAGGCTGTGTAGTGTCTTGCACTTAACCATATTGAATTTTATCCAGCGTAGATTTGGTCCCCACACCCGGCTGCAAAATCAATTAGTTGTTATTGCATTTCTGATTACAAGGGGTTGATTTTTACTGCCCTCGCCTGGCATTAACAAGGCAGTAATTACCTCAAAAATGGGGTTGGTAGCATAACTACCCCATTAACACCAGCAGTGCAGTCAGCTACATTTTGAAAATGGGTGAACCGTTGGGTATTCAAAACACCCTCCTGTTTCAGGCAATAGGCCCCACTTTACCGTGGAAATCAGGTTCCTATTACATAAACAGGATCCTGTTTGCCATTTTAGGTCAGAACTGGGTTACAGCCTGTACAGTGCTCACTACACTGCACACGGTCGACAAAAGAGAAGAGACCCTCCTGCAGAAATAAGCGTTCGATTATCTTTGTGGGTCCCCGAGGAGCAGGAGTGAAGCTCTTGCCACCTCAGGAACCTCACCCTCTGCGATCATGACCCACTCCCCTGCCCCTCCATCACTGCAACTTACCTTGTTGACAGGAGTTCCAGCCCGATTTTCAGTGTTCAATTTAGCATGCTGCGTTGGGATGCCTGTTTGGCGCTCTGCAGCTCACCAACGAATTTAATTGAGGCCGGAGCCTCGAAATGACAGGGGACTCTGCTGATCAATCATCTGCAAGTCAAAATCTACTGCTTAGTTGTTTAAATAGATTCGAAAAAGGAATTTAATTCAGAACATCTCTCCAACACAATATCACTCCCACTAACTGGTGCCTGTTGCTTTCAATCTAATTTCTGATTTATCTGAACATTCTATCTAGGATACCCACAGCCTTAAACTTGTGCAGCAGCATATCCTGAGAGACTTTATCCCAAACATTCTATAAATTTAGGTACCTTCCATCATTTCACATTGCAATTTCAACTTGGAGATGTTGATCAGGTGCCTTCTAAATCTGTGCTCGTTATTGTATTTCCAGTACAGTCCCCACTGCTTTAGCGGGCCTGTGGTTTTAATACAATTAACCCACTATATGCAGTGCCTGGTAAACCAAAAAGTTAGTAACAAACATGAAATCTAACTTAAGAACTGCCTCGCCTAATTGTTAGCAACTAAATTCTGAATCTCATCCCAAAGGTAATCAACCATTAAACTGGTGTGAACATCTGTGTTATGGACAGGTGGTAAGGGGTTACCTTTTAAGGTCAAAATTCATCATTATTAGCATTTCTATTATTTGAACATGGTCTTTTCCCCTGGTGTGACCATACAATGATCAGGTTGTGGAATCCATGGTTAGCTATTGATGTCTGCATGAGAAGCATTCTGTTAAGATGTGGCTACCTCACACCTTCTTTGTCTCAGAAGAAAACCATTCAAAGAACAAAGAACTGTACAACACGGGAACAGGCCATTCGGCCCTCCAAGCCTGTGCCGATCTTGATGCCTGCCTAAACTAAAACCTTCTGCACTTCCGGGGACCGTATCCCTCTATTCCCATCCTATTCATGTATTTGTCAAGATGCCTCTTAAACGTCGCTATCATACCTGCTTCCACCACCTCCCCCGGCAGCATGTTCCAGGCACTCACCACCCTCTGTGTAAAGAACTTGCCTCGCACATCCCCTCTAAACTTTGCCCCTCTCACCTTAAACCTATGCCCCCTAGTAACTGACTCTTCCACCCTGGGAAAAAGCTTCTGACTATCCCCTCTGTGCATGCCGCTCGTAACTTTGTAAACCTCTATCATGTTGCCCCTCCACCTCCGTCGTTCCAGTGAAAACAATCCAAGTTTATCCAACCTCTCCTCATAGATAATGCCCTCCAGACCAGGCAACATCCTGGTAAACCTCTTCTGTGCCCTCTCCAAAGCCTCTACGTCCTTCTGGTAGTGTGGCGACCAGAATTGCACGCAATATTCTAAGTGTGGCCTAACTAAAGTTCTGTACAGCTGCAACATGACTTACCAATTTTTATACTCTATGCCCCGACCGATGAAGGCAAGCATGCCGTATGCCTTCTTGACTACCTTATCCACCTGCGTTGCCACTTTCAGTGACCTGTGGACCTGTACGCCCAGATCACTCTGCCTGTCAATACTCCTAAGGGTTCTGCCATTTACTGTATGCCTCCCACCTGCATTCAATTCAGGAATGTCTCTTGATGGCTCCAGGATGGGTATAGTCAACACCTCTTAGTCTGGAATGCATCCTTTTCTCCTTTTGAAACAGTTCAAATACACAGGCCAGGTCATCGGACATCAAAGAGTCCACATTGAATATAGTTTGTATCTTAAAAGTAGGAATATGATATGTCTTAAATGGGCATGACACGCCCCGCTGCACAAAAAAAGGAAATCTTGATTTTTTCCCCCATTTTTTTCATGGTAAAGTAAGAAAAACATGAAAACACATTCTACACTCATTCTGACATCCACACCTCAATCTTACAACTGCTACAGCTGGTGTTGTTTGCAACAGACATTTCCTGTTCAGGTTTGAATTTCTCATCACCCCTTTTTTGGATGAGGCTGAATTATAATTGAATCTCTTTTTGGATGTTAAAGTTTTGCCCCAGGAAGGCTTCAGTTTAGAAAACCTGGTGCCTTCGAGCTATTCCCCACTTTTAAATCCCAGTTATGTGGTGCCAAACAAGGTTGGATTTCTCTCGCATCTGTTTGCAGTACTTTGGGAATTTTAATACCAACAGACGTGTGGTTTTTGGTGAGTTTTGGGATAAGTGGGAAATCAAGTTTGACTCTTGAGTCCTTGAAGGGATTGAATTTCATAGGCTGCTGTCGAGACATCTTTTCTGTTCGAAGGTTTGTAATATGCAAATTTCCGTTACTGCATTGTCCCTGACTGTTGTCAAATTTTACTGCCTGTACAGGACTTAACTGCTTAACTGCTGCATCCACAACATTTATTGAATTGACCAAAATAACTATCACACTTAATAGGTTGTAAGTGATTTTTAAGTTTTATTTCCAAAATATACTTTATTCATAAAAATCTGTAAAAAATACATTGCCAAACAGTACCAAAAAATACAAACATTGCAAGGGAGATCAGTTTCCTTCATTACAATCATGAGTTGCTTCACAACCCTTCCATTTTACATTTGTCATGCCAATGACATTTTTACATTTACAGCAAATGAAAATTTTCCCGATACAGTTCGAGGGGTTTCCCATGGATCCAGCCCCTCAGTCCAGCTTGGTGGGGGGACCTTACACTGTGGTCTTTCCCCATTGAGCCTTTGCTGCGGCTGCCCCAAGCTTTAGTGCGTCCCTCAGCACGTAGTCCTGGACCTTGGAATGTGCCAGTCTGCAACATTCAGTCGTGGACAACTCTTTGCGCTGGAAGACCAGCAAGTTTCGGGCAGACTAAAGGGCGTCTTTCACCGAATAGATAGTCCTCCAGCAGCAGTTGATGTTTGTCTCGGTGTGCGTCCCTGGGAACAGCCCGTAGAGCACAGACTCCTGTGTTACAGAGCTGCTTGGGATGAACCTCGACAAAAACCACTGCATCTCTTTCCACACCTGCTTTGCAAAGACACATTCCAGGAGGAGGTGGGCAACCGTCTCTTCCCCACCACAGCCACTGCGGGGGCATTGCGCGGAGGGGGCGAGACTTCGGGCGTGCAGGAAGGATCTGACGGGGAGGGCCCTTCTCACCACCAGCCAAGCTACATCTTGGTGCTTGTTTGAAAGTTCTGGTGATGAGGCATTCCGCCAAATGACTTTGGCGGTCTGCTCGGGGAACCAGTTTGTAAGTGATGCCATTGTAATTGACTCATATGGTAATGGATATGTGCCATTAGCCCAATATAGGTGGCTACCCATGATAAGCACAGACTCTAAGTGATGGAGGCTGTAATGGATTGCTTTTATCTTTTGATTACAGATTTTATGATTTTAACAAAGCCTAAATTAAAAGAACAAACTACTCAGTCCCAGCTTTGAAACCTTTCCTTAGATTATAGAGAAATGAATTGACCATCTACACTCCAAACATGTGACTAAATAAGCTGCTTCCATTTTATCTATAGGGGTCGTCAAAACACAGCACATATAAAGACATCTTTCGTCTCACACAGAATGGTGATTAATCAGAACATCTTGATGCTTACAAACAGTATTTGTTAACTAAGCTGCGTGATCAGTAAGTGTTTTGGAGCCATCAAAAGGAAACCGGAGACTGAGAATTTAAGAAATTAATAATGGAGAGGAAAAATGAAGGTATGGCGATATTGAAATATTTATTGCTGGTAAACACAAATTAATATTTTCTAAGTAATTGTGCTGTGAATGATTTGATCAGACAAAAGTGCTAATATAAAAGTACAGATTTGCGCATTTTAATCATTATATTTTAATGTGGCTCATGCATGTAATTATTGTGTTTTAAATTCAAATGAATTGGCTTTCACTAGATAATTCAATACCCAATGACCTAATTGAAAGTTAGCCCTTGTTGGAGAACAAAATAATATTGCTGAAAATAGAGTCATGTTGTCGAAGCTTTTCGTCTTGCACTCAATCAGGACAATCCGCAAGAATAACCAATGTAAGGCAAAACAACAACTTATACTACATGAGAAGAGAGTGCTGATTGGTTGGCAAGTGAACTCCGATAGGTAGAGATGTTGCCATGGAGAATGCACCAGTTTATGGTGACTGATAGTTAACCGCCAGACTCAGTTAACTGCCAGACTTTGAAATTTAAACCAGGCAGCTTGACTCTGATTGGTCAAGGCACCAAGTTGACATTCCAGAAAGTGCAAAAGAAATCAGTTTTCAATACAGAATGTGAGTTGCCTCACAACCCTTCCTTGCCATTTTACATGCAATGTACATTTGCATTACACAGCAAAACCATATTTTGGTGTATACAGACTGAGGGGTTTTACACAGGTTCCAGCCCCTCGGTTCACTGTGGTGCGAGGACCTTACACAGTGGCCTTTCCCTATTGAGCCTTTGCAACGGCTGCTCCAAGCTTTACTGCATCCTTCAACACGTTGTCCTGGACCTTGGAATGTGCCAATCTGCAACACTTGGTCGTGGACAACTCTTTGCGCTGGAAGACCAACAAGTTTCGGACAGACCAAAGAGCATCTTTCACCGAGTTGATGGTCCTCCAGCAGCAGTTGATGTTTATCTCAGTGTGCGTCCCTGGGAACATCCCGTAGAGCACAGACTCCAGTGTTACAGAGCTGCTTGGGATGAACCTCAACAAAAACCACTGCATCTCTTTCCACACCTGCTTTGCAAAAGCACATTCCAGAAGGAGGAGGGCAACAGTCTCTTCCCCACCACAGCCACCCCGAGGGCAGCATGCGGAGGCAGTAAGATTCCGGGCAGGAAGGATCTGACGAGGAGGGCCCTTCTCATCACCAGCCAAGCTACGTCTTGGTGCTTGTTTGAAAGTTCTGATGATGAGGCATTCCGCCAAATGACTTTGGCAGTCTGCTCGGGGAACCATCCGACAGGATCCACCATCTCCTTTTCCCGTAGGGCCTTGAGGACATTCCGTGCAGAACACTGCCTGATGGATTGGTGGTTAAAGGAGTTTTTCTGCACAAGCTTTTACACGAAGGATAGGTGGTACGGCACGGTCCAACTGGATGGAGGGTTCCACGGCAATGTGACCAGACACATCCTTCGCAACACCGGGGACAGATAGAACCTCAGCACGTAGTGACACTTGGTGTTTGTGTACTGGAGCTCTACACAGCTTGATGCAGCCACACAAAAAGGTGGCCATCAGGATGAGGGCGACATCGGGTCCATTTGTTCCGCCATTCCCTCTGGACACGGTCCATTTTGGATCTCCAGATAAAGCGAAAAATGGCTCGGATGACCGCCACAGCGCAAGAGTGGGGCATGGACCAGACCTGCGCCACATACAGCAACAGCGTGAGCGCCTCGCACCTGATGACCAGGTTCTTACTCACAATGGAGAGAGATCGCTGCTCCCACATGCTCAGTTTCTGTTTTACCATAGCTACTCACTCCTCCCAGGTTTTGGCACATGCCCCGGCCCCTCCGAACCATATCCCCAGCACCTTCAGGTAGTCTGACCTGACGGAGAAGGGGACTAGGGATCGGTCGGCCCAGTTCCCAAAGAATTTGGTCTCGCTCTTGCCATGATTTGCTTTGGTTCCCAAGGCCAGTTCGAACTGGCCACAGATGCTCATCGGCCTGCAAACGAACAGCAGATCTGAGCAGAAGACAGTGACGTCGGCCATGTACAGGGAGGCTTTGACCTGAGTGCTTCCGCTGCCTGGGATTGTCACCCGTCTTATGCCTGCATCATTCCTAATGGACTCAGCAAAGGGTTTGATACAGCAAACAAACAAGACAAGGGAGAGAGGACAGCCCTGTCTGACTCCAGATTGGATCGGGAAACTTTCTGATTCCCACCCATTGATTGAGACTGCGCTACTGATGTTTGTGTAGAGCAGTTGGATCCAATTGCGGATTTCCTCCCCAAACCCCATTTTGGAAAGCACGTCCATCATGTAGGTGTGTGATATCCTGTCAAAAGCCTTCTCCTGGTCCAAGCTGATGAGGCAGGTGTCCACCCTCCTGTCCCGTACATAGGCGATCGTATCCCTGAGTGCACAAAGCTGTCAGAGATCTTCCTGCCGAGTACAGTACAGGTCTAGTCAGGGTGAATCACCAATTCCAGAGCAGACTTGACATGACTGGCAATGACTTTGGACCGAATCTTGTAGTCAACATTAAGCAGTGAGATGGGTCACCAATTTCTGATTTCCGCCCTCTTCCACCTTCTGCTTGTAGATGAGGGTGATGATGCTTTTCCTCATGGATTCTGACATGCTGCTGGCCAGAAGCATGCTCTCGTATACTTCCAGCAGGTCTGGGCCGATCCAGTCCCACAGAGTTGAATACAACTCAACCGGTAAGCCGTCGCTTCTGGGAGTTTTACTCGTCTCGAAGAACCTGACGGCCTTTGTCAGTTCGTCCAGAGTTAGCGGGTTGTCCAGACTCTCCCGTGTGCTGTCATCTAAGACTTCCGTGATAGATGACAGGAAGGACTGGGAGGCCGTGCTGTCTGTGGGCTTCACGTCATACAGCCCAGCATAAAAGGATTTGCTGATCCTTAGTATGTCGGACTGTGAAGATGTTACCGAGCCATCCTCTTCCTTCAGGCTGCCGATCACAGAGCTCTCTCTGTGTACCTTTTGGAAGAAGTAACGTGAGCACACCTCATCCTGCTCAATGGAGCGGACTCTGGACTGGAAGATGATCTTGGAGGCTTCCGTGGCAAAGAGCGAGGCCTGCTGGCTCTTCACCGCTTGGAGATCCTCCTTGACCTCGACCCCCATCGACTGCAGTCGGAGCAGATTCTGCATTCTTTTCTGGATTCGGGACATTTCCCTCTGTCTCTCTCTCACCCTCAGAACACCTTTGAGGATAAAGGTTCGTCTTGATCGTTTCCCACCAGTGAACCGGAGACTCAAAGAGGGTTTTAACAATTCTCCAACCTTTGTAATCCCTTTGGAATTCCTCAGTGTTCTCTGGGGTTAGCAGTGTTGCATTCAACTTCTGTGTTCCTCTGCCAACCCGCTGGTCATCCCGTAGGTGACAGTCGACCAGTTGGAGGCAGTGGTCAGAGAAGAACACTGGCTTGACATTGGTGGATCTGACTGTGAAAGCACGGGATATAAACAGGAAGTCAATATTGGAACGGGCAGACCCGTCTGATCTTGACCAGGTGTATCTACACTGCGTTCCGTCTGCAGGTTTGCTGAAGACATCATGCGGCTTGGCATCTTTTACTGTTGCCATTAGGAATCTGGACGTAGTGTCCAGTTTGCTGTCGTCACTGCCGGATCGTCCAGCTGCGTTAATGATGCAGTTTCAGTCACTGCCTAGAATGACCAGCCAGGATATCGCCAGCAGCAATGGGAGCTGCTGGAGGATGGTCAGCCGCTAGCTGTATTGGACCAGGGCATACACGATGATTAACCGGAGCAGAACATTGTTGTACATTACATCTGCTATGAGGAGGGGACAGCCCACCTCCTCCTTAACTTCGGAGATGGAGAAGTTACCTCCCCGCAGCAAAATACCCAGGTCGGAGGAATGGGAATCATTTCCCCCTGACCAGATTTTGATTGCCCGTGGGACCACCATTGCAACCATTGCCTGTAGGTGCCAGGTCTTGATTTTTTTTTTCCAAAAATATACTTCATTCATAAAAATGTGTAAAAAATATACATTACAAAACAGTTCAAAACATTAGCAAGTTGACATTCCAGAAAGAGCAAATGATATCAGTTTTCTTGAATACAGGAGTGAGTTGCCTCACAACCCTTCCATTCCATTTTACATACAATGTACATTTTACAGCAAAACCATATTTGGTGTATACAGCCCGAGGGGTTTCCCATGGGTCCAGCGCCTCAGTTCCCTATGGCGGGATGACCTTACACAGTGGTCTTTCCCCATTGAGCCTTTGCAGCGGCTGCCCCAAGCTTTAGTGCGTCCCTCAGCACGTAGTCCTGGATCTTGAAATGTGCCAGTCTGCAACATTCGGTCGTGGACAACTCTTTTCACTGGAAGACCAGCAAGTTTTGGGCAGACTAAAGAGCGTCGTTCACTGAATTGATGGTACTCCAGCAACAGTTGCTGTGCACAATGTGCTGAGTTTCTATCTGTTCCCAGTGTTGCGAAGGATGGATCTGGTCACTTTGTGGGAAAGTTTCTGCAGAAAAACACCTTTGACCACCATCCATCAGGCAGTGGTCTGCATGGAATGTCCTCCAGGCCCTATGGGAAACGGAGATGATGGATCCTGTCGGATGGTTCCTCGAGCAGACTGTCAAAGTCATTTGGCAGAATGCCTCATCACCAGAACTTTCACACAAGCACCAAGATGTAGCTTGGCTGGTGGTGAGAAGGGCCCTCACAGTCAGATCCTTCCTGTTCGCTCAGAGTATCACCACCTCTGCACGGTGCCCCCGAGGTGGCTGCGGTGGGGAAGAGACGGTTGCCCACCTCCTTCTGGAATGTGTCTTTCCAAAGCACGTATGGAAAGAGATGCAATGGTTTTTGTTAAGGTTCCTCCCGAGCAGCTCTGTAACAGGAGTCTGTGCTCTATGGACTGCTCCCAGGGATGCACACTGAGATAAACATCAACTAACATGAGAGGTATATGATTAAACTATGAATTCAACATCCTGGGACTGCTGCACAAATGTAGCTCTCACTTCCCTTTATAAGGAAGCCAGCTTCTTTGAAAGCACCTTGGTTCTTTGTCAAGAGGCCAGTAATTAACATTTCTTTGGGAGCCTCATTGCTGTCTTGTGAGATGGTTACTCGGTATGGGCCAAATCAATGCCTTTCTTGACTTAGGCATTAAACTTCGAGACAACTGCCCATGGGGCCTCTTGATGTGTTGCCAATATTGATAACGATTGTTATCTGGTTGCTCATTCAGCACACTTGACAAAGCATTTCCAAAGCCTGAGGCCCTTGGCCAAACAATCATGCCAACAATGCAGCTAATATATGAATGAAATAAAAGCAGAAAATGCTGGAAATACTCAACAGGTGAGGCAGCATTGGTGGAGAGAGAAAAGAGTTAATGTTTCAGGTCAATGACCTTTCATCCAAATTGATGTGAGTTCTGATGAAAGGGTCATTGACCTGAAACATTGGGCAGGATTTTACCAGCCCTCTGGAGAAGGCTGGGAGGTGCAGGAGGTCATAAAATGGTGGCCGAATGGAGGGGAGCCCGACATCTTGCTGCCGCCACATGATAGTGGCGCAACGTTCACCAACCAGAGATAGGTGACCAACTAAGCCAATTAATAGACCGATTAGCCTTTTGTTGGGATGGGCTGCTGCCACTTAGGGAAACTGGCAGATAAACCATGGCAGCTTCCCAGCAGGTTCCTGGGAGGGACGAGGGACCTTCCTTTATGGCCGCTTCATGGCCCACGAAGGGGTTCTACCACTGACCCTGGAGGCTTCACCCCTCCAATCGCTGGGGCCTGCCTGCCTGGCCCCAGCACAGTGAAAAGAAAACTTACCTGCCCTTTGAGGGCGCCAAGATGAAGGCACCCTCTTCTTCCAGCAGCCTCAGCAGCAGCCGCCTCTATCGGTGGCACTGCCAACCTTCTGATTGGCCCAGCAGCTCTGAGAGGTGGGCCGAGGCCCTCAATTGGACGGCAGGTACAGAGGCGGCCTCGTAATTAGCAGCAGTAAAATGCTGCCCAAGGTCGCGCCATCCTTCCATTGGGGTCCACTTTCGGTCCAGGCGATGGGACAACCAGCCTTTTGATAAAATTCCAGCTGTTAACTCTGTTTCTCTCTCCACAGATATTGCCTGACCTGCTGAGTATTTCCAGAATTTTCTGTTTTTATTTCAGATTTCCAGCATCTGCTGGATTTTGCTTTTGTAATATATTAATCTCTCTTCTCAGGGGGTCAAGCAGGCATTTCACTACCAATAGCCCTAGCTGGTGGTATTTTTGCACCCCAAAACAGGGTATTTTTGCTGTACTCTTAGGCCCCAAGATGGAATTAAACTTCACAACACATCAACTAAAATCCATATATAAAAACACAACATTTCTATAGGATGATACAGCACAGAAGGAAGCCATTCAGTCCATCGTACCTGTACCGGCTCTTTGAAGGAGCTATCTAATTAGTCCCACTCTGGTGCCCTTTCCCCACAGCCCTGCAAAGTTCTCCAGTTCAATATTTATCTAATTTCCTTTTGAGAGCCATTATTAAATTTGCTTCCACCACCCTTTCAGCAGTGCATTCCAGATCATAACAACATGCCGTGTAAAACATTCTCCTCATCTCCCCTCTGGTTCTTTTGCCAATTACCTTAAAGATGTGTCCTCTGATTATGGACCTTTTTATAATATGAGGCAGGACAAAATTTCGCCATCATCACAGACTGAATCTCATTTCATTTTTCTCAGCAGAGACCGAAGCCATTGCAGGGACAGATTTAGCTTTACAGATCTCACAGGTAAATGTTCTTACATCGTTCTTTTCATATTCTTATTTTATGAGCATAAGTTGAATTGTTAAACGTTGTACGTGACTCACAATGTAAATCTTTATTAAGTAACTTTTATCGGGTTTCTGAAACATGGACAATTTCCTCCATGTGCCATGCCAGTTTGGAACCAGGGCAAGAAGCGGCACTGAAAAAGAGGTCGGGAGGGGTCCTGTGTAGGACTGGAACAAAGAATGAAGCACGTATCCCATGAAAAGGTAGTTATAGCTCGGACCCCTTGGGGTTCCCATGGCAACACCTTTTATTTGGAGGAAGTGAGTGGAGTCAAAGGAGATGTTGTTTAAGGTAAGAACAAGTTTTGCCAGGCAGAGGAGGGTGGTGGTTCTCTCAAGACCAACCCTGACATTGTCACTAAACCTGTTGACAAGGCAGCCCTATTGTTTGGTGAACGGATCTCTACCTTGTAGAGAGTAAATGCCAATTCTCTGACACCTCCTCCTATCTCCCCGGACCATGACTCCACTACCAACCATCAAGCCATTGTTCCACAGATCATCATTAACCTCATGTCCACTGGAGATCTTCCCCCAGCACCACACCCCCCCACTCCCATGCCTTCCAACCATATAGTCCCCCAACCTTTCACAGTGCACTTCCACCTCCTTCTCAAGATCCAAAAGCAGGATTCTCCTGGTAGACCCATTGTTAAAGCCTGTTCCTGCCCCATGGAACTTACTTCTTCCTATTTCAACACCATTTTCTCTCCCCTTGTCCAGTCTCTTTCCACCCTCATCCATGACTCTTCTACACCCTCTGCCACTTTAACAGTTTCCAGGGTCCTGATCCTAACAATGGATATCTAGTCCTTCTACACCTCCATCTACCACCAGGACAGTCTGTGGGCTCTCCACCTCTTCACTGAACAGAGGCCCAACCACTCCCCATCCGCTACCACCCTTCTCCACCTGGCTGAAAAACTTCTCCTTTGACTCCATTCATTTCTTCCAAATAAAGGGTCTTGCTAAGGGAATCCATAAGGGTCTTAGCTCTGCTTGACTTTTCATGGGATATGTGAAACATTTTGTTCCAGTTCCACACAGGATCCCTCCCCTACATCTTTTTCCAGTACATTGGTGATTGTATCGGTACCACTTCCTGGTCTTGCCCCGAACTGGAAAATTTCATCAACTTTTCGCACCTCACATCATCCTTCTCTGACTTATCCCTTCCTCAACTTCTCTGTCGCCATTTTTGGGGATAGACTGTCAACCAATATCTACTACAAGCTCATTGACTCCCACAGCTACCTTGACTACATTTCCTTCCACCCGGCTTCCTGTGAGGATTCTATTCCATTCTGCCAGTTTCTCCGGCCTGAATTTTGTTGAGGTCCCGATGTTGGGATCCATGGTGGGGGGCGGGGGTGGTGGGAAGATCGTACCGGCAGCTGCCTGCCACGGAGCCCGATCTTCCCTGCAGCGGCGAGGCTCCGTGGCGGCCCTCCGCCCCCTGCCACTGGGCAATGGGACCCAACTTTGAATATGTAAATGAATACATTTAAATAAAATTGACAGAGATCTTACCGGCTGCCCGAGATCTTCCGTGCGATGGCCGGCACTCACGTGCCTTCACTTTCTGGTCCAGGGAAGGTTGGTGCTATCGAGATGAGGAAGGCGGGTACTTAGGATTTTTAGTGTAGTAGGGTGGTGGAGGGGTCCAATCAGCATGTGTAGTGTGGGGGGGAGGGGTAAGGGGTGATCTCTGCACTTTGAGCGGTTGTGGTGGCGGGAAGGTCAATTATTCCATGTAAGTGTTTTGGGGTGGGAGAGGGCTGCTTCTACATGGAAGGGTGGGGTGAAAGGGATGATTTTATTTGCAGTTCACTGGGGGAGTACAGGTTTAAATATTTAAATTTAGCAGCAGGTCTGGCTGCCCTTTAAAAATGATGCCAGATCCTGCTCAGAGGCAGTTGACATTGTTGCCAGCGTCGCAGAGCCTGTCCCCACCATGCTAGATCGCGGTGGTATGGCAGCACTTTTTCGCCCACCGCTGCACCCAGTGGCAGGAACATTAAATCCAGCCCTCTGTCTCAGTCACATCTTTTCTAACAGTGCCAACTTCCACAACAGTGCTTCCAATATGCCTTCCTTTTTCTTCACCCAATGATATCCCTCCACCTTGGTTGATAGGGCCCTCAGCCATGTCCATCTCATTTCCCGCACTTCTAGTCTCACCTCTTCCCCTTTCCCAAAATGACAAGAGGGTTCCCCTTGTCCTCACCGTCCACCCCACTAGCCTTCAGCATCCAGCATGATGCCACCACCAAAAACATTTGCTCCTCCCCTCTCAGCATTCCGAAGTGACTATTCCACTCACGACACTCTGATCCACTCCTCAATCACCCCCAACATACCTTCCCCTTCCCACAGCACCCACCTGTGCAAGTGCAGGAAGTGGAATACCTGCCCTTTCACCTCCTCCCTTCACACCATCTAAGGCCTATACACTCATTCCATGCGAAACAACAATTTACTTGTACTTTCTTTCAATTTACTATACTGTATTTGTTGCTCATGATGCAGTCTCCTCTGCACTGGGGAAGTCAAACACAAATTGGGTGATCGCTTTGCTGAACACTTTCAGTTAAGTCCACAAGTGTGATCCCGAGCTTCTGGTCACATGCCATTTTAATTCTCCGTTCCCACTCTGACCTCGACCTCCTATACTGTTCTAATGAGGCTCAATAGAAGCGAGAGGACAACACCTCATCTTTCGATTAGGCACTATACAGCCTTCCAGACTCAATATTGAGTTCAACAAGCTCAGATCATAACAACTGGTGTCATTTTTTCGGAGAGCAGGTGCTGATAATGATTCCGCTGGGCCTATTTGCATCTCTTCTAGACTCCTCATTTGTTTCTGTACTTGTCCCATTGTCACTTCCTCTTGCTTGCACCATTATCCCTTTTGTCATTTAAACACTCCTGCCTTCCACCCTGTCACAGATCTTCTCTTTTGTTCCTTCACCTCCCTGCCTCTGTGGTTGCTTGAAATTTACTACATCTCAAACTTTACCAGTTCTAACAAAAGGTCAACGAGGTGAATCATCAACTGTTTCTCTCTCTACAGACCTGCTACCTGACCTGCTGAGCATTTCCGATACTTTCTGTTTTTATTCCATGGCGTCATGGTTAGCTCAACATGTGGTAGTTTCATATTCCAGATTTTAACCTTCACATTATTTATCCCAAGAGTGTTGAAAATTGGTTATCGTCCTTTGAGTACTTATTTCCACAGAGACAAAGCAAGATATTGAGAGAGTGTGTTTGTGTCCTCCAAATACACATTATACCCTGAACAGGCAGACATGGTATCACATAAAATGCTTGTTATTCATGGCAGTGTCAATTTTCTCAGCTTAATTGTGCCATGCTTAGGATGGGAAGGAGCTGTAACGCTGGGATGGGCTCCACCTGAACTGGTGTGGGATAAGTATCCAAGTGGAAAGGATAAATAGGGCTGTGGATATAACTTTAAACTACTAAGATGGGGGAGGGATCTGGCAAAAACAACATAAATCTGAAGATAAAAGAAATATATGAGAGTACAGGTCAGGCCAAGGCAAGGAATAAGAATAACATAAATGGTCAGGGAACAAATGCAGTTATAAAACAGAGGTATAAAGGGACTTTTAAAAGTAAAATAAAAGGAACAACTATTAAAGATGAATCAAATCTGTATGGCAATGTACACAGCATCCAAAATAAAACAGGGAACCCGGAGGCAATAATCCATAGTGAGGAACCAGATGTAGTAGGAATAACTGAAATATAGTGACATAAAGAACAGGACTGACAACTAGATATTACAATTATAACTTAATCAGAAAGGAAGAGGGTAGAGTAGCTGTACTAATTAGAGGTTAGATAAGGCAAGAGAGAAAAGGACCTAACTAACAGAAGGATAGAAACAGAATCAATATGGAATAAAAGATAAGTGCCAGGATTTCACGGGACTTGGCGGGAAAGGGAAGGCAGAACTGGAAGTGGGTGGCGAAGGTCGTCCCACTCCAACTCTCATTCCCATTGGAATCTTGCTGGCCAATTAACAGCTGGCAGGCAGGGTGGTCAGCCACTTAGTGGCCAGAGGCAGGCCTTGAGGCGGCAACTGCATCGTCAGCTGACACAGAAAGAAGAACTGCTGGAATGTTTAAAGGTCTGTATCAAACTGTGGCCAGTGGGAAGCCTGCGACCAGCGACCACCCTCTTCAGCCAGCAACCAAACCCCTTCAGCCTCCAGCCAAGGACACCCATCAGCCTGCATGATGCCCATGCCACCTGGACCCTGCCACGATAATGCGGGCACCCTTCCAGTGGGTGCTGAAATGCTACCCAGAGCATGCCCCCCCTGCCCCAGGCCTCCTGCTCCAGTTAGCCCCAGCAGGAGGAATAACTCAAGTGGGCCTTGACCCCAAATAAATGGTTGCCTTACTCCTTCCTTGCAAGAAAGTGAAACGCCTCACTGCACTACTGCCAAGTGCATAACACCAATAGCTGTTGCTCCATTGCCACCTTTTAAAAGCTGCTGAGACTCTGACTCCCTGTAACACCCATTTCTAAAGCAGATCTTCTTTTCAGGCAGCACTGAGAATCAATCTGGCAGGTTTTCCCAGTTTCTCAGGAGAGATGCAGCACCAGGGATTTTAGCTCTCCCACACTGGATCTTTGCAGGGTTTGTTCAAAGAGGTAGAGAAAGAGGTGAGCTGGGTGGCTTCTTTTTCCTTGGCAGACAAAACACCAACTGTCTTCAAAACAGTTCACACCCCAGCTGACTTGGAAAACAATATACAAACACCAAAACAGAAAGTCAACCTCCTGACTTCAATAAATCTTGACATGTGGCTTCTCTGTAAACATCTTCCCCAGGTCACCAAGGTTTCTGTTGTTTACTGAGCTAAAAGCACATGATTTCCAGTGCAGGTTGTTTTGAAACAACATCTCAGTGTCCTTTCAGTGAACTGTCAACAACAAAGCAAAGTCCAACATTTATGAAATCTTCAGCCTTCCAATGAATCCATCTCCACAATTTAGATTAGATTAGATTAGAGATACAGCACTGAAACAGGCCCTTCGGCCCACCGAGTCCGTGCCGACCATCAACCACCCATTTATACTAATCCTACACTAATCCCATATTCCTACCAAACATCCCCACCTGTCCCTATATTTCCCTACCACCTACATACACTAGTGACAATTTATAACGGCCAATTTACCTACCAACCTGCAAGTCTTTTGGCTTGTGGGAGGAAACCGGAGCACCCGGAGAAAACCCACGCAGACACAGGGAGAACTTGCAAACTCCACACAGGCAGTACCCAGAATCGAACCCGGGTCCCTGGAGCTGTGAGGCTGCAGTGCTAACCACTGCGCCACTGTGCCGCCCTTTAAATAAAAGTCCTCAGAAAAAAACCCAAAAAATATATAAGCATCTTCATACAGCATATTAAAAGAAGTTAGGGAAGAGGCAGCAAAGATGCCATTATATGTAAAAATTCATTAGAAAAGGGAACAATGCCAGAGGACCTGTGGGCATCTAATATTTTAAAATATTTTTTTAAAAAGGAGATAGAACAAGTCCAGGCAACTATAGACCAATTAGCTTAACATCGGTGATAGGAAAGATAATGGACAACTTATTCAAAGCGGTAATGGAAAATCATCTAGAATTTGAAAATATAATTTTAAAAAACATAGATTTCAAAAGAAAAGGTCATGCTTGACCAATCTTATTGAATTCCTTGAAGAAGTAACAGAATGTGTAGAAAAGGGTAATGTAGTAAATATAATTTATTGGGTTTTCAAAAGGCCTTTGATAAGGTACTACATAGTATATTCAAGACTAAGGTAAAAACATGTGGAATCAGGAAACAAGTAGCAGAATGGGTAGCAAACTGGCCATAAACAGAAAACAGAAAGCAGGAGTTAAAGGTATTTACTTAGATTGGCAAAATATAGGAGGTGGTGTTCCACAGGATTGGTGTTGACACCACTTACATTCGAGAATCGGAAGCACAATTACAAAATTTGTGGACGACACCAAATTGGGGGGTATAGTTAATACAGAGGAGGACTGCAACAAAATATAGGAAGACATTAATAAACTTGCAGAATGTAATTGACTAATGAACTTAAATGTAGGTAAGTGTGAGGTGATACAACTTGGTAGGAAGAATAACAAGATCACATACTTCTTGAAAAATAAGTGTCTGAAGAGGGTAGAGCAACAGAGGGATCTGGGGCACAGATACACAAATCACTAAAAGTAGCCAAGCAGGTAAATAAGGCCAGAAGTCACACACCTCCTACTAAAAAGAAAAATGGCTTAGATTTATATAACACCTTTTGCAACCTCAGGATGTCCAAAGCACTTTACAGGCAATGAAATACTTTTGAAGTGTAGTCACTGTTGTAATGAAGGAAATACGGCAGCCATATTGCTCACCGCAAGGTCCCACAAACAGCAATGTGATAATGACCAGCTAAACTGTTTTTAATGGTGCTGGCTGAAGGATAAATATTGGCCAGGCATAGCAGAGAGAACTCCTGTACTATTTTTCAAAATAGGGCCTTGGGATCTTTTGTCCACCCAAAAGAGCAGACAAGTCTTGTTTAACATCTCAACCAAAAGAAGGCAACTCCAATAGTGCAGTACTCAGAGTACTGCAAAATCAGCCTAGATTTGTGCTCCTGTCTCTGGAGTGAGACTTGCAGCAGAATCTTATGATTCTGATTCTGAATCATAGATGAGAATGTTACCACTGAGCCATGTCTGGCACAAATAGTGGCTGAAGGCATGGGGCTGGTTGCAAGCCAGCAGCTCAATTTCTCTCAATGTGCTACATTACTCAGGAATTCTCAAGGAGAGGGATAGGCAGAAGTGAAGTCAATCTGCATTAAAGCTGAATGGATTTTTTAAAAATATGAATTTAACTATCTGAATTGACCTTCAAGATCAGACATAACTAAGTGTTTTGTTTTAATGGGAAAAAAAAACATTTTTTGAAAGATGTGGAGTACTGTGCAATGTGGAGTTCCTGACAGAGGCAACATTTTTAAGCAGAATTGTTTTATCAACACTCTTCCAGAATGCAAAGGGATGAAAATCAGTTCAATCTCATCCCAGCTGTCAGCCTTGGCTTGTTTGATATCACTCTCACCTCTCAGTTCCCTGGACAACATTTATCCCTCAACCAACAACACTAAAACAGATTATCTGGTCATTGTTGATAATGGGACCTTCCTGTGTGCAAGTTGGCTGTTGTGTTTCCTACGTTACAACAGTGATCACACTTCAAAGGTACTTCATTGGCTGTAAAGCACTTTGGGACATTCTGAGGTCAAGAAAGGCACTATATAAATGCAAATTCTTTCTTTCAGTTAGATAGGATCCAGTTCACATGATTTGGTAAAATATAGACAAAGGAAGCATGTATATTATTCCATGGTGCAGGAGTACCAGAATCATCTTATGATTAATTGAATGCAATGAATTTTCTAACCTGTCTCATACTGGCATAGAGAAATCCAAGGGGTATCTGTATGCTTTAAATCAATTGAGATTCTCTATTGCAACAGCAACAACTTCCATTTATATAGTGCCTTTAAAGTAGTAAAATGGCCCAAGGTGCTTCACATTATCAAAAGAATTTTGACATGGAACCACATAAGGAGATGTTAGGGCAGATGACCAAACGATTGGTCACATAATGAAGGAACATCTTAAAAGAGGTACAGAGATGGAGAGGTGTAGGGAGGGAAGTTCCAGAGCTTAGGGCCTAGGTAGCTGAAGGCACAGCCGCCAATGTGCAGGGATTAAAATCAAGGATGCACAAGATGTCTAAATTGGTGGAGTGCGGATATCTCAGAGGGTTGCAAGGCAGAAGGAGGTTACAGAGATATGGAGGGGTGAGGCCATGGAGGGATATGAAAATAAAGATGAGAATTTTAAAATCGAAGCATTGCTCAACTGGGAGCCAATGTTGGTCAGCAAGCACTGGACTGATGGGTGAATGGGACAAGGTGCAAGTTAGAATGGGGCAGTAGAGTTTTGGATGAGCTTAAGTAGGGTGGAAGATGGGAGGTCAGCCAAGAATGAGTTGTGCGCAGTATCAAACATGCTGGAAGATTCATTATGGTAATTAATAGATAATTAGCAAATAAATAATTATGTAAAGTGCATCCTTGGTGATTAAACTACAGCCCTTTCACACTTTCCACTCTCTGTTTTGGATTTGAGTGTCAAACAAGCTAGAAACTACAAAAAGAAAAAAAACTTGCATTTATATAGTGTCTTTCTTGACCTACAGCCAATGAGGTACTTTTGAAATGTTGTTACTATTGCAATGTAGGAAATATTGCAGCCAGTTTACACACAGCAAGGTGCCATAACTGGCAATGTGATGACAACCAGATAATTTGTTTATTGTGATATTGACTGAGGGATATATATAGATCAAGACAATAATATAAAAGTAAAATACTGCAGATGCTGGAAATCTGAAATAAAAACAAAAAATGCTGGAAATACTCAGCAGATCTGGCAGCATCTGTGGAGAGAGAAGCAGAGTTAACATTTCAGATCAGTGACCTTTCATCAGAACTGGCAAAGGTTAGAAATGTAATAGGTTTTAAGCAAATAAAGCAGGGGTGGGGCAAAAGATAACAAAAGGGAAGGTGTTGATAGGACAGAGGGTCACAGAGAATAACTGACCAGGAGGTCATGGAGCAAAGGCAAAGGGTGTGTTAATGGTGTGCTGAAAGACAAGCATTAGTGCAGAGAGGGTGTTAAATGACCGAATAATGAACAGTCCTGGCCAAAAGCACAAACATGAAAAAAAAAGTGGGCAGGCACACGGTTAAAGAAAAAAAATGAATGATGAAACAAACTAAAATAAATTAAAAAGAAAAAAGAAAAAGAGAAAGAAGAAAGGGGGGCCAGTCATGTTTGAAATTATTGAACTCAATGTTTAGTCCAGCAGGCTGCAGTGTGCCTAATCAGTAAATGAGATGCTGTTCCTCGAGCTTGCGTTGATGTTCACTGAAGCACTGCAGCAAACCCAGGACGGAGATGTGGGCATGAGAGCAGGGGGTTGTGTTGAAATGGCAAGCGACAGGAAGCTTGGGGTCATGTTTTCAGACTGAGCGGAGGTGTTCTGCAAAGCAGTCACCCAATCTGCATTGGATCTCCCCAATGTAGAGGAGACCACATTGTGAGCAGCGAATACAGTACACTAAATTGAAAGAATTACAAGTAAATCGCTGCTTCATCTGAAAGGAGCATTTGGAGCGTTGGATAGTGAGGAGAAAGGAGGTAAAAAGGCAGGTATTACACCTCCTGCGATGCATGGGAAGGTGCCGTGGGAAGGGGATGAGGTGTCGGGGGTAATGGAGGAGTGGACCAGGGTGTCGCGAAGGGAATGATCTCTTCGGAATGCTGACGGGAGGGGAGGGGAAGATGCGTTTGGTAGTGGCATCACGCTGGACATGGCAGAAATGGTGGAGAATGATCCTTTAGATGTGGAGGCTGGTGGGGTGGAAAGTGAGGACACTGGGTAGAACTCTCCTGCTCTTTGTCACATTTGTGTCATGGGATCTTTTATGTCCAATGCAGACTATCTCGGTTTAATGTCTCATTCGAAATAGAGCACCTCCAGCAGTGCAGCACTACCTCAGTACTGCACTGATGTGTCAGCTTAGATTATGTGCTTAAGTCTCTGGAGTTATTGGTGGAATTGCATAATGTGTTTTCTGTGCTTATCTTATTCAGTGTTGTTTAGTTGCAGGCTTTGGTAGTTGAGTTGAAAGCTGAATTCATGGGAGCCATGCAAGCACTGGCCAGAATTGAGGGTGCCAAACACTTGCTGAAAGAAAGCATTCAGACTTTTGAACTAGAATGGCAAGAAAAGCTGAAGCAGTTTAAAGACACAGTCAGCACATTTCAGGTGGGTAAATTTTTCTACCATGTCAAAAGAAATTCTGCCCAATTTTTCCTGAAGAAGATTCTGCAGCTACAGCATTACTGCTGGCCATAGTGATAGAATTGCTCATCAATTCTAAATTAATATGTTGGTGCTTATCCTCCACACAAGCAATAACCCCAATTCCATCTGCCCATTGTTTGCTTTTCTTCAACCAACTATCTAATCTATTCTTAAACAGCTTGGTCTCTGTTTCAATTGTCAACTCTGGCATTCAACAGCCTCAACACTCTGTGTAAGAATATTTCTCCTGCCCTCTGTTCAAAATCTCATATGTTTAATTTTGTGTCCTATATTCTTTCCATCACCAAGACCCCTGACTTCCACCCCTGCAACATCAATGCATCTCCATCCCTGCTGCAGCTCATCTACTGCTGAAACTCCTTTCTATGCCTTTGTTACCTGTAGTCTCGATTATTCCAGTGTTATCCTGGTTGGCCACCCCACCTTGTACCCTCTGTAAGTTTGAACTCATCCTACATCTGCTGCCCATATCCTTATGCATCATCTTGTTCACCCTTCATCCATGTGCTCACTGACCTACATTGGCTCCTGGTTTGAAAATGCCTTGATTTGAAAATTTTCATCCTGGTTTTCAAATCCCTCCATCGCCTTACCCTTC
This sequence comes from Heterodontus francisci, assembly GCF_036365525.1. NCBI lineage: Eukaryota > Metazoa > Chordata > Chondrichthyes > Heterodontiformes > Heterodontidae > Heterodontus > Heterodontus francisci. Next base: position 24,920,231 of record NC_090383.1, read on the forward strand.
CCAATCCCTATAACCTCCTTTAGTCCTGAAAGCCTCCGAGATCTCTGCGTTCCTCCAATTCTGGCCTCTAATTGCCCTGAGAAGGTGATGAGCCGCCTCCTTGAATTGAGCAATTCAACAAGGCAGCTTTCTCAAGGGCAATTAGTGATGGGCAATAAATGCTGGTCTAGTCAGAGTAGCCCATATCTCGTGAAAGAATAAAAAAAGTCCCTGACTTTCGTTGTTCCACTATTGGCAGCCATGCCTGCAGCTGCCTAGGCCCTAAACTCCGGAATTCTCACCCCAAACCTTTCCTCCTTTAAGATGCTCCTTAAAACCTCTTTCACCAACCTTTTGGCCACCTGCACTGATATCTTGTGTGACTTGGTATTAAATTTTATTTGCAAATCTCCCATGTGAAGTGCCCTGGGATATTTTATTACATTAAAGGCACTATATAAATGCAGGTTGTTGTTGTATCTAAGTACTCCTCAATCATTCTGTCTTATCTCTTTATAATTTTAAATATCTATTGAATCACCCCACAATCCCCTTTGTTTTAACTAGTGAAAAGGTAAATTTTCCCACCTCATCCTTCTTGACCTGTCTGCAGCTTCAACACTGTTGACCACGAAATTCTGCTCCAATGTCTCTCCGCCATCATCTAGCTGCATGGGATTGCACTCACCTGGCTCCATTCTTAACTATCCAGTTGCAGCCAGAGAATTACCTGCAATGGCTTATTTTCCTGCTCCCGTACCTTTACCTTTGGTGTCCCCAAAGGATCTATCCTTGGCCCCTTCCAATTCTTAATTACCAGCTGCCCCCTCAGCTATATCATCCACAACACAGCATCAATTTCCACATGTACGCTGATGATACCCAGCTCTAACTCACCTTCACTTCTCTTGAGCCCTCCATTGTCTCTAAACTGTCAAACTGGTGGTCCAATATCAAGTCCTGGATGAGCAGAAATTTCCTTCAACTAAATATTGGGAAGACCGAAGCCATTGTCTTCAGGTCCCATCGCAAACTTTGTTTCCTAGCCACCGACTCCATCACTCTCCCTGTATGAGGCTGAGCCAGTCTATTTGCAACCTTGGTATTATATTTGATCCCGAGATGAGTTTCCTACCACATATCGCATTAAGGCTGTCTATTTCCACCTCTGTAACATCACCCGACTCCACCCTGTCTTAACTTATCTAAAGCTGAAATCCTCATCCATGCGTTTATTAATTCCAGACTAGACTATTCCCAGCTGGCCTCCCTAGTTCTACCCTCCACAAACTTGAGGTCATCCTAAACTCTGCTGCCATGTCCCACTCACCCATTTCCCCTGTGCTCACTGATTTACATTAAGGAACTCCTCAATTTTAAAATTCTCATCCTTATTTTCAAATCCCTTTATGGCCTTGCCCCTCCCTGTCTGTGATCTCCAGACTTAAAGCCCACTCCCCCACACCCGAGATCTCTGTGTTCCACCAATTCTGGCCTCTTGAGCATTCTTGATTTTAATCGCTCCACCATTGGTGGCTGTGTCTTCAGCTGCTAAGGCCCCAAGCTCTGGAATTCCTTCCCTAAATGTCTCCACCTCTCCTTCCTCCTTTAAAATGCTCATTAAAACCTAACTCTTTGACCAAGGTTTTGGTCATCTATCTTAATATCTCCTTATGTGGCTCTGTGTCAAATTTTATTTGATAATGCTTGTAAATTGCCTTGCGATATTTTATTACATTAAAGGTGCTATATAAATGCAAGTTGTTGTTGATGAAAGTCCCCACTGAGTCAGTTTCCACCATAATTTCAGTGCATTCCAGATCATAATTTACTGCTAAAAAAAAATCCTTCTTAACCCAACTGATGCCTGGCTTTTTCTAATGATCCCTTTGTCTTGATATTTAGTAATTACAGTTTTAATTAAAAGATTCCAAACTTTCCCCTACCACAGATTCGTGATCTGGAATCAGTCTTCTAGGCTTCCCAGCACAATGTGAAAAACATTGTTCATTGTTAAGCTCTGTAAGCCTTCTCCTCCTCAGAGTTTTTTGCATGGTAAAAGCACTATGTTCTGCAGTAGAAAGTTACCTAGACTTACAGTTCCATATGATTCATCATGATCCTGATCAAGTGCCTTTTTAGTTATTCAGAAATGCCTAGAGGGAATCAGTCAGTCTCAAGCCAACCAATGCTGTCATCAAAACTCTCAGTGCTATGGTAATGGACATTATAATCTAGTCCTTGATCGTGAATATATTTTGTTTAAATCTGTAAGTAAAATACAATAACAACTTGCACATTTAACATAGTAAAACTTCCTAAGGCACTTCACAGGTATCAGGTAAAATTTGACACTAAGCTATATAAAGAGATATTAGGACAGGTGACTAAATGTTTGGTCAAAGAGGTAGGATTTAAAGAGCGTCTTAAAGAAAGAGAGAGAGGTAGAGGAGCAAATAGGTTTACAGAGGGAATTTTAAAACTTAGGGTCTATTTGGTTGAAGGCGTGGCTGCCAATGGTGGGGTGAAGGTGGTCAGGGATGCACAAGATGCCAGAGTTGGAAGAATGCTGAGTTCGCGGAGGGGGATTTGAATACTAGGATGCGAATTTTAACTTTGAGGCAGGAGCTGATACCAATAAATAAAGGTTACCTGCTCATTTTGTAATAATGTTTTCACTCTGTAGATCCCTTTCACATTACTTGACTCCTTTGTGACCTATCACATCACAAAAGAATCCCCTGTTTCAAATTAAAATAAAGGAAACTCACTTACAAACTCACAATTCAGCCAGGCATCCAGTAACTTTCTGATCTCTACACATAATTATGAACTCAGTTGTTATGCATTACGTAATCAGGATGTAGAAACAATCAAACATTTATTTTTCCACTGTTCATTTGGGAAAAGTTTTTGAAATAATCATTATGCAGGCAGAATTACAAGATTTGTTGATATAGGAACATAGGAAGGAAAATAGTAGGCTATTCAGCCCCTCGGGTCTATTCCACCATTCAATTAGATCATGGTATATTCCTGTTCCTTTGTTGTCTTGTAATGCCAAGGATCTAGACAGCTGAAGGCGCTGCTAGCAATGGTGGAGTGATTGAAATCAGGGATGCGCAGGAGGTCAGAATTGGAGGAGTGCAGCTATGACTGAGTATTGTAGGGCTGAAGGAGATTACAGAGATAGGGAAGGACAAGACCATGGCCAGATTTTAAAGCAAGAATGGGAATTTTTAAATTGAGGTGTTGCCAGACCGTGAGCAAGCATAAGGGTGATGGCTGAAAGGGTCTTGGTGCGAATTAGGGAATGGGCAGCAGAGTTTTGGATGAGTTTATGTTTATGGAGGGTAGAAGATGGGAGGCCAGCCAGGAGATCATAAGAATAGTCACAGAATCACAGAATTGTTATAGTGCAGAAGGAGGCCATTCAGCCCATCATGTCCGCACCAGCTCTCTGAAAGAGCAACTCCCTCAGTTCCATTCCCTTGCCTTCTCCCCGTAACCCTGCACATTCTTCCTTTTCAAATAACTGTCTAATTCCTTTTGGTCGAAAGGTAACAAAGGTATGGATAAGGGTATCCGCAGCAGATGAGCTGAGGCAGGGTGGAGTTGGGCAATGTTACAGATGTGCAAGTAAACGGTTTTGATGGAGCAGATATGTGGTCAGAAGCTCAACTTGGGGTCAAATAGGATGCCAAGCTTGCAAATGTCTGGCTCAGACCTAGACAATGACCAGTGGGAGGGATGAAGCTAGTGGTTAGGGAACAGAGTTTGATTCAAGGAATTAAGTCAATAGCTTTGGTCTTCCCAATATTTAGCTGGATGAAATTTTTTCTCATCCAAGCCTGGATGTTAGTCAAGCAGCTTGATAAATCAGAGAAAGTTACTCACATTTATATCTCATTGCTTTATTTTTACATATATACAGACTAATTTTTAATTTGTTTATTGATTCAATCCTTTTTGAAAGTCACTGCCAAAGACTTTCCAGCTTTGTTTGTTGACCAGCAATGCAAAGACTTAATCTGCATTGTAAAACTATCATAGTATAGTGAATGGAATCACTGTCTTTTGCACATATTGAAAATAAGGCTATAGTTATCCACATTTACTTCCTTCCTAAAACAGTATTGATTCTTCAAACATTCCTACAACTTTACAGAATGCTTATTTCTGTATTTTTTGAATATATATTTTTCTCCTTCTTAGTTCTCTGTTTATGCCAGACTATTCCCAGACAGAGAATGAGTAAACCACCTACTCCCATGTCTCTGATAACACTATTTTTAAAGAGCATGATGTCATGCAGGCCCCCACCTGCCAAGAATGAGGCATATTAATTTTGCCACATGGACATTAAATTTCAAATTGCTGCTGGGAAGAAGAGAAGGCCTGTTTTTAGAACATTACAGCGCAGTACAGGCCCTTCGGCCCTCGATGTTGCGCCGACCTGTGAAACCATCTGACCTACACTATTCCATTTTCATCCATATGTCTATCCAATGACCACTTAAATGCCCTTAAAGTTGGCGAGTCTACTACTGTTGCAGGCAGGGCGTTCCACGCCCCTACTACTCTCTGAGTAAAGAAACTACCTCTGACATCTGTCCTATATCTATCACCCCTCAACTTAAAGCTATGTCCCCTCGTGTTTGCCATCACCATCCGAGGAAAAAGACTCTCACTATCCACCCTATCTAACCCTCTGATTATCTTATATGTCTCTATTAAGTCACCTCTCCTCCTCCTTCTCTCCAACGAAAACAACCTCAAGTCCCTCAGCCTTTCCTCGTAAGACCTTCCCTCCATACCAGGCAACATCCTAGTAAATCTCCTCTGCACCCTTTCCATAGCTTCCACATCCTTCCTATAATGCGGTGACCAGAACTGCACGCAATACTCCAGGTGCGGTCTCACCAGAGTTTTGTAGAGCTGCAGCATGACCTCGTGGCTCCGAAACTCGATCCCCCTACTAATAAAAGCTAACACACCATATGCCTTCTTAACAGCCCTATTAACCTGGGTAGCAACCTTCAGGGATTTATGCACCTGGACACCAAGATCTCTCTGTTCATCTACACTACCAAGAATCTTCCCATTAGCCCAGTACTCTGCATTCCTGTTACTCCTTCCAAAGTGAATCACCTCGCACTTTTCCGCATTAAACTCCATTTGCCATCTCTCAGCCCAGCTCTGCAGCCTACCTATGTCCCTCTGTACCCTACAACATCCTTCGGCACTATCCACAACTCCACCGACCTTAGTGTCATCCGCAAATTTACTAACCCACCCTTCTACACCCTCTTCCAGGTCATTTATAAAAATGACAAACAGCAGTGGCCCCAAAACAGATCCTTGCGGTACACCACTAGTAACTAAACTCCAGGATGAACATTTGCCATCAACCACCACCCTCTGTCTTCTTTCAGCTAGCCAATTTCTGATCCAAAGCTCTAAATCACCTTCAACGCCATACTTCCGTATTTTCTGCAATAGCCTACCATGGGGTATCAAACGCCTTACTGAAATCCATATACACCACATCCACTGCTTTACCCTCATCCACCTGTTTGGTCACCCTCTCGGAAAACTCAATAATGTTTGTGAGGCACGACCTACCCGTCACAAAACCGTGCTGACTATCGCTAATGAACTTATTCTTTTCAAGATGATTATAAATCCTGTCTCTTATAACCTTTTCCAACATTTTACCCACAACCGAAGTAAGGCTCACAGGTCTATAATTACCAGGGCTGTCTCTACTCCCCTTCTTGAACAAGGGGACAACATTTGCTATCCTCCAGTCTTCCGGCACTATTCCTGTCGACAATGACGACATAAAGATCAAGGACAAAGGCTCTGCAATCTCCTCCCTAGCTTCCCAGAGAATCCTAGGATAAATCCCATCTGGCCCAGGGGACTTATCTATTTTCATACTTTCCAAAATTGATAACACCTCCTCCTTGTGAACCTCAATCCCATCTAGCCTAGTAGCCTGAATCTCAGGTTGCCAGGCCCCTGATTGGAAAGACATTTTTTCATATTACCAGACAGTGCTTGCAGACAAAGGAGCTATTCCCTGCTCCAATTCAATCCACAAACAGACTAACTGACTGTTGCAGAGTTTTGAACTGAGAGCCGGGAGAAAGCTGTTTGCTCCTGGATTGAAAAGACCTCTCCTGGCTGGCTTGTCTGCTCCCATCTCTTTCTCATGGAACTCCAAACACTGACTGAAGACACATGAAACCCAAAAGAGAAAAGTCTCCTACAGTGAACAAGGTTTAAGAATAATACTGGGCCCCAACGAAAAGCAAGTTCTACCTATAAAAGGACTACATGGTGAGCTCGAAGAACCGTTACAACAACTCTTCAGATAGTTCCTCAAACCTTTCCACTTTAATTTTTCTTCTGCTCTTTTCTGTCTCTATTTGTATTTGTGTATCACGTATGCATGCTAGCATGGGCGTGTCGTGTATCGGTAGGCGTCAAACGAATTAGATTTAAGTTTAATCAAATTTCACCTTTCTTCTTTAAACCTAAGAAAGCCTGTTTATGCTCATTTCTTTGCCTTATAATTGGAAAGCGGTGAACAAGGATTCACCAAAGGGGAGATAAAAACACGGTTTCAAAACAGGTTTTCTTGTGGTTGTGTGTGCTTGAATGCTAACCTGTCTGCAACTGAAGCTAGTAGCTCTCCAAGCCAAGGTGAAGTAACTTGGGATAGGTTAAAAGCACTGTCTATGGAGGAGTTGAGAAAAATGGCTGAGCAGTGTGGGATCACTGTACGTAGCAAGGCTAGGAAGTCTGAACTCCTAAGACCAGTGGCCAACCATTTTTCCCTTGAATCTGAAGAAGCAGAACAGGGTTAGAAGCAGACCCAGTTAGGGTACTGTTAGCACAGATACAATTGGAACAAAGGAAGCTTGAATTAGCAGACATGGAAAGGGAAAGAGAGAGACAGGCGAGAGGGAAAGAGAGCACCTTCCAGAAGGAACATGAAGAAAATGAAAGGCGGGAGAGGGAGAGAGAAAGAATATTCCAGAAGGAATGTGAAGAAAGAGAGTTGAAGCGGCTTGAGTTAACTAGAGGGCGACAGAGTAACCCCAGTGAAAGCATGGCCAATATGGAAGAGCATAGTTCAGGGCTGGGTAAAAAATTGCTAAAACTTGCTCAATTAATTCCAAAATTCAATGAGGAAGATGTGGAAGAATTTTTTGTGTCTTTTGAGAAACTGGGCAAGGCAGCTAAAATGACTTGGTCCCTTTTAGTACAAAGCAAACTAACTGGAAAAGCCCATGGGTTTATTCCCTGTTGCCAGATGAGAGTTCATCAAATTATGAACTGACAAAAAATGCTATCCTTGGGGTATATGAATTAGTACCCATAGCCTATCGCCAAAAGTTTAGAACCCTCAAGAAGCAAGCTAATCAAACTTATCTGGGGTTTGGAAGAAGTAAGCAGCTGACTTTTGACCAGTGGCTGAGAGCTCTTAAAGTAAAGCTCAGTTATGAGAATCTCTGAGAAGTAATTTAGGGGAATTTAAACACTCTCTCCCACTCTCCATAAAGACCCATGTGGAGGAGCAGCGGGTTCAGAGAGCCTGGCAAACGGTAGTTCTAGCTGATGAGTTTGCTTTAATTTATAAGTCAGTTTCCCTGGGGAGAACCTTTCCTATTCACCACCACAAATCCGAAAGGGACAAAGGGTGGGAAGGCAATAGAAGCCCAGGCAGTCCTGGGGGAGAAAGGAAGGTGGGAGACACAGGGGGCCCTCCTCCAGCCAAAAAGGAAGGTGCCATGAGCAAGAGTGAGACCTGGAGACCTGTGTGCTTCCATTGTAATAAAGCAGGACGTTTAAAGGTTGACTGCTGGAAACTAAAGGGAAAACTGGTAGGGTTAATCAGGGCATACCCGCTCAGTGAAGACAGGAACCTGATGGAAAGCACAGCAGAACAAGCTGTTGCTGTAACTGCAGTAAGAGTGAGACCCAGGAAGCTTACAGCTGTAAGTACAGGAAAATTTAATAGGATTCCTGAAGGTTATCAGGGTTTTGTGTCTGAAGGGAAAGTAACCCCACACCCCTTGGATGGGGCCAGCAAGCCCATAGTAATTCTCAGGGACAAAGGGGCCACTAGATCCCTTTTACTGGGAAAAGGCCTGACCTTTCTCCCAGGGAGTGCGGTGAACACCAAAATGGTGGTGAATGGTATTTGAGGGCAGCGTATGCCTGTACCTCTACACGGTGCACCTGGAATGTGACCTAGTTTCGGGACCAGTGACCATAGGGATTGTTCCTAGGTTGCCTGTGGACGGGGTTGACCTGCTCCTAGGTAATGATCTGGCGGGGGTGAAGGTGGTAGCACCCCCCCAGTAGTGAAAGAAAGACCGCAGGAGGTCAGAGAGACAGGGTAGTGGCGGGAGTCAGACCCCTGCAGTTTCCCTGAATGTGTAGTGGATCAGGCCATGATCAAATCAGCTCTCCCAGAGAAGACTGCTTTGGCACTGCAGACACATGACCATGAGGTCTGCCTGTCTGAGACTTTCTTTGGAAAGTTAGAAGACCCAGGGAATGAATTAAATGGATTTTCCCTAGCTGAGGCTCAGCGAGCCGACCCAGTATTGCAAGAGTTAGCATAGGCTGCCCAGTCTGAAAGCAAAGCAGAGGGAGTCCCTGATTGCAACTACTTAAAGAATGAGGTACTGATGAGGAAATGGAGTTCTCCTCGCATACCTCAGAGGAAGAAGTGGACAGTACTTCACCAGTTCGTCGTGCCGATAGAGGTATCGGAGAGAAATATTAAGAAGGGCCCATGAGACTACAGTTGCTGTACATGCTGGCGGAGAAAAGACCATAGCCCGCATAAGACAGCAGTTTGACTGGCCAAATCTCCACAAAGATGTGGTGGAGTAATGCAAGAGTTACCACATGTACCAGGTTGAAGGGAAACCCCAACTTACAATGAAACCTGCACCCCTAATTCCTGTACCGGTGTTAGCAAGACCCTCCAGCAGAGGGCTGGTGAACTGTAAGGGACCCCTGCCGAGAACAAAAGGGGACAGGCAGACAGAAGGCTGGCAAATGTTTAGAAAGGGAAGGGGAAAAAGTGACCAAGAGGGCAAGTTAAAGGAAGTCTGGGAGAAATCCCAAATGAAAACCCCTACTCTCCGGTCAGCCAACCCCAAAAAAGTTGAAAGGTTATAACCAAATCCTCCTATGTAAATGCAGACACTTGAAGCACCCCACCAGAGTTGCTAATAGCATTTACAGGAACCTGCAGAGACAAAGAAAGACCTCTAGGGGGCAGAGAAACCATGAGGGAGATGCCTCATCTAGTTGAAGTGCTGCAGGGGAGTGCAGTAGATGCACAAATACCTGCAGGCAGGAGTGTCCCAGAGAACAAAGTGAAGATTAACAAAGAATCTCCCTCACAGTCAGAGAAAAAGGGAACTAACCATCCCCTGAAATCAAAAGCCTTTGCATGCCTCAGCAAAGCATTGAAGGAGAGTTCAGGATAGACCCACCCACTACTGACTCTCTTGGAAAAAATTCCTATCTGGGCTAATTATATCGAACTCTCCGCAACCCCCCCCTCACCCCCTCGTCAGACCTCAACAGGAACAAAGACCCTAGGCAGTCATGGAAATGGGAAAACTGAAGAAAAACTTCCCCCAGAAAATGAACCACCTATTTACTGGGACACCAAGAAAAGACAGGCAATTTTAATAAGTTTTAGGATTTATGAATGAATGGAAGTGAATGAGAAAAATGCATAGTTTGCTGTATCTTATATTTTGTCTCAATCCTTTTAATGAAATGCGCCTTTTTGCAAATCACATTTCATTCCCTAGGATGTGGAGGTGTCATGCAGGCCCCCACCTGCCAAGAATGAGGCATATTAATTTTGCCACATGGACATTAAATTTCAAATTGTTGCTGGGAAGAAGAGAAGGCCTGTTACAAGGGGTTGCCAGGGCCCTGGTTGGAAAGACATTTTTGCATATTAACAGACAGTGCTTGTAGACAAAGGAGCTATTCCCTGCTCCAATTCAATCCACAAACAGACGTGGTCAGACCAATTAGTCACATGACTAACTGGCTGTTGCAGAGTTTTGAACTGAGAGCCGGGAGAAAGCTGTTTGACCGTGGATTGAAAATACCTCTCCTGGCTGGCTCACCACAGCCCCTCCTGTCTGCTCCCATCTCTTTCTCACGGAACTGCAAACACTGACTGAAGACTTATGAACCGCAAGAGAGAAAAATCACCTACAGTGAACAAGGTTTAAGAATAATACTGGGCCCCAACAAAAAGCAAGATATACCTACAAAAGGACTCTACGATGAGCTCGAAGAACCATAACAACAACTCTTCGGATATTTCCTCAAACTTTTCCACTTTAATTTTTCTTCTGCTCTTTTCTGTCTCTGTTTGCACATGTGTATCACGTATTCATGCTAGCATGGGCGTGTCTTGTATCCGTAGGTGTCAACCAAATTAGAGTTCAAGTTTAATAAAACTTCACTTTTCTTCTTTAAACCTAAGAGAGCCTGTTTGTGCTCGTTTCCTTGCCTTATAATTGGAAAGCGGTGAACAAGGATTCACCAAAGGGAAGCTAAAAACATGGTGTGTTTAAAATTAAACCCTGTTACAGTAAGACCAGATGAAGGCTGAGAGGGAACCCTAGACCTCTTTCTCACCTGGTCCCAACAATGAAATGACACAAACCTCTGACAATTCTGTAGATAAGCCGCTAGCTGTGTAGCTTTAACCAGCTATTAAACTTCTTTTGTTTCTCAAATCCTCTGCAATTTAACCTAGTCTCCACTATTGGCATTCTAACCAACAAACAAACTTGCATTTATATAGCGTCTTTCACAACCTCAGGAGTCTTAAAGACTATGAAGTACTTCTGAATTGTAGACACTGTTATAAGGTGGACATTTTTATAAATGACCTGGAAGAGGGTGTAGAAGGGTGGGTTAGTAAATTTGCAGATGACACTAAGGTCGGTGGAGTTGTGGATAGTGCCGAAGGATGTTGTCGGGTACAGAGAGACATAGATAGGCTGCAGAGCTGGGCTGAGAGATGGCAAATGGAGTTTAATGCGGAAAAGTGTGAGGTGATTCACTTTGGAAGGAGTAACAGGAATGCAGAGTACTGGGCTAATGGGAGGATTCTTGGTACTGTAGATGAACAGAGAGATCTTGGTGTCCAGGTGCATAAATCCCTGAAGGTTGCTAACCAGGTTAATAGGGCTGTTAAGAAGGCATATGGTGTGTTAGCTTTTATTAGTAGGGGGGTCGAGTTTCGGAGCCACGAGGTCATGCTGCAGCTGTACAAAACTCTGGTGAGACCGCACCTGGAGTATTGCGTGCAGTTCTGGTCACCGCATTATAGGAAGGATGTGGAAGCTATGGAAAGGGTGCAGAGGAGATTTACTAGGATGTTGCCTGGTATGGAGGGAAGGTCTTACGAGGAAAGGCTGAGGGACTTGAGGTTGTTTTCGTTGGAGAGAAGGAGGAGGAGAGGTGACTTAATAGAGACATATAAGATAATCAGAGGGTTAGATAGGGTGGATAGTGAGCGTCTTTTTCCTCGGATGGTGATGGCAAACACGAGGGGACATAGCTTCATGTTGAGGGGTGATAGATATCGGACAGATGTGAGAGGTAGTTTCTTTACTCAGAGAGTAGTAAGGGCGTGGAACGCCCTGCCTGCAGCAGTAGTAGATTCGCCAACTTTAAGGGCATTTAAGTGGACATTGGATAGACACATGGATGAAAATGGAATAGTGTAGGTCAGATGGTTTCACAGGTCGGCGCAACATCGAGGGCCGAAGGGCCTGTACTGCGCTGTAATATTCTAAAAAAACATGTGCAACAGCTAATTTGTGCAAAGCAAACTGCATTGAGATAAATGACCAGATAATCTGTTTAGTGGTGTTGGTTGATGGTTAAATGTTGGCCAGGACACCAGGGAGAACTCCCCTGCTCTTTTTCCAAAATAGTGCCATGGGATCTCTTACATCCATCTGAGAGGGCAAACGGGGCTTTGGTTTCATGCATCATTGGAAGCTAGCATCTCTAACAGTGCAGCACTCACTCAGTAGTGCACTGGAGTGCCAGGCTGGATTATGTGCTTAAGTCTCTAGTGTAAGATTTTTGACTCTGAGGTGTCTTTTCTGTAACAAGAAGTCAAATGACATTTTTAAAATTCATTTTGCAGGAAGAACTTCAAGGAACAACCACTCAAATCAAAGAACTGTGTGAAAGACAGAAAGAAATGAGAGAGTATATTGAAATGCTCCAGCAAGACAAGCAACACAGTCAGAAAAATATAGGATGCACATCAGCGCAAAATGGGTATCACATCGTATAGGGAGTGTGGCCTTAAGTTTGTGAATCTAATCACATTTTTGGAAAAGAGAGTTTTGAGAAATAGAAAATGTTAATTAATTACTTTTGAACAAGGTACAAATTTATGTTGTGATTCAGGCAACTTTAGAAAGGGGCCAGGTTGAGGTTGAGGCTTTGAAACTCAACCAGAAGGTTGCAAGCTCAAACCATAGGTTGTTTTGTCACTCAATCAAGCTTCTGTCAGTGGGATAGACATCATTAGTTCGTAATTGGGGTGCTTTAAGAAACTGAGGCATTTCAGTTAAAGTGAAAAGAATGGGTTTACAAAGTGCTGCATAAAATCTAACAGGACTGTTTTAGTAATCCCAAGTCTCCCATAGGTATGGACAGCAATTTTAATGTTACTCAGTACCAATGGTCACACCACATGCCATCAATGCTTATACACCTTTCCCTTTCCACAAGACCCTCTTCAATTCCAGATTGAGATTACATTCACCTTAATCACTTCAGGCACACCGTTTCAAGCTTTCCTTCTATCCCTCACACTGCTATCATACTTACATCCACACTAACTTCCAATTTTCTCCCCACCCCCACCCCTTCCAGTTCAACATGCCTTTCAAAGTCCCTGAGCTACATATACCAAAACTTTAAAACTCTGAAAGTAGAACCTGCACATCTTGTGGAGATCAGGTGCCCTGGACTATGGGACATCAAGGGAAAGTCTAATAAGCAACAGTAGATGCCATTAGGTGCCCTGCTACAGAAAAATTTGGATTATCTTTTCCCCACACAGCACTCATAATGTTTTCAGGAAGAAAAGATAATCTACCATTTTTTCCTCAGTAACTAAAATTTTGAACATCTGAAATAAGAATTTAAACCAAATAATCAGTAAATATATATTTCATAAGAATATAAGTACATTTATCCATTGTATTTTTAAGACCTTCATTGAAAACCATTAGTCCATTAGCCCCCCTGAGACTTGATACTTGTTCCCAAAGCTGTAACTGTTTCCCAAATATGGATTGTGCAGTCCTAGAGGTGCAAGATGACCCAGTGCTAAAAGATCCCACAATCTGCATCATGGTGCCTCCAACAACCTGAGAACTCCATCTGCGCTACTAAAGTCTAGGTCAATACTTCCCTCCATGCTACTAAACACAGTGGGTGGAATTTTACGCTCCCACCCACGGAGGGTTTGGAGGTGGAAAGAGCATAAAATCACGTGGGTTGTTTGGGGGTGGGGGGGGGGGGTGGGGGGTGGGTGCTGCTTCCTGCCATGATCCCGCCTCCACTGAAATTTAGTCTAGGCGGGAAAGGCCTGTGAATGGCCTTCCTGCTCCTCCGCCAATTGAGGCCCTTAACTAGGTAATTAACTCCCAATTAAGTGCCTCTTCCCATCGCAGCCGCAATTACCCCTGCGGCGGATGGCCCTCTCATCACATGGGAAGCATGGCATGAGAAACCGTGTGAGCTGCTTCCCGGCTCCAGTGGGGTGGAGTGGTGGGGGCTGCAGGGGTCCCTTGTTCAAAGGCATGATGCCTGACTGAGGGACCCAGCATCAGTAGTGGGGGGGGTGGTGGTTGGAGGGTTTCCCACTAAGGGCCACCACCCTGCTCTTGCTGCTGACCCCCCTCCCTTGTGACCCCTCCCGCTCTAACCTACCTAAGGCCTGGCACCTGCAACAATCCTCGGCCTCTAGGACGGTCATCTCCAGCAGCAGCCACCGCCTGCGTGATGGCGCTATAGCTGCTGGCCTCTGATTGGATGGCAGGTCTTAAATCCTGTGGAAGACCTGCCACGGTCCACACTGCCTGATTGGCACTAAATTCGGTGAGCCTTCTGGAAAAGAGATGACGCGGGGATCTCGGCGTCAGTTTTCCTCGACATTGAGCCCCTGCCATAAAATTCCCCCCAGTGACTTCCCTCTTCCCCAGTGCTACCAAGCACCATGAACCTACCAGAAATGTGGTACACATTGCCTACCACCTTACTTTGCACCCTAGGCTTTAAATAAAAGACAGGATAAAATTATTACATAGAAAATTGATAGCTGCACCTGTGCCCAAGTTGTGCACTGGGTGTGCATTTTTTTTCATTTCTATAGGATAGGTGACACACCTAACTATTTTCAATTTTTTTTACTTCATACTATAATGATGTAGAATGTTTGTAAACAAGTAATCTTGAGGAATTGATGTTCATAATTTTCTTTCAGCAGTAAAACGTGGAATTGGGAAGGTCAAAAAACAGGAGAGAAATATCCGGTAGACCAAGCTTTATACAGTAAAATGTATGCAAGTCATGAACCCAGACTGAATAAACGCTACTCTGCAAGCCTTCCCCATAGCACATTCCAGAAAGGTAGGGATGACTTCATTATCTTCATGAGTAAAGTTGGATTTGTTTAATACTTTTTCATTTTTCTTTGCTATTTTCCTCCACGTCAGAGAATCATAGAATCTTACAGCATAGGAGGCCATTTGGCCCATCATGCCTGAGTTAACTCTTTGAAGGAGCTATCTAATTAGTCCAGTTCCTGCTTTTCCCCCATATCCTGCCAATTTGAGTACTTACTCATTTATCCCTATTCTCTGCCTCCTACTTTCTAACAAATACCCTGCCCAAGCCAATAGGTTGCCTCCAATTCCATGCACTCTCATTTTTGTTAACAGTCTCCTTAATGTAAGCAACTGGAAACCTGCTATAAGGCAAACCAAAAGCAATGGAATTATGCAACGATTCTAGGAATGGGTGCTTAGGATACAGGTTTTTTGTATTCATTCATGGGATGCGTGCAGTGCTGGCAAGGTCAGCATACATTGCCCGTTCCTAATTACCCTTAAGAGTTAGGAATGAGCCACCTTCTTGAACAGCTGCAGTCCATGTGGTGTAGGTACAGCCACAGTGCTGTTAGGAAGGGAGTTCCAGGATTTTGACTCAGCAGCAATGAAGGAACAGCAATACATTTTAAAGTCAGGTGTTGCATGACTTAGAGGGGAACTTGCAGGTGGTGGTGTTTGATAATATTCGCAGAATACAGAGCCAGCCTCAATACCTGTCTTCCTGAGGTCATGGCTAACCATGAAATACTAGAGGGTCTGACATCCTTGAAAGTGGGTAAAACACCAGGGCCGGATGGATTGCATCCCAGGTTGTTAAAGGAAGCCAGGGAGGAAATAACGGATGCGCTGAGGATCGTCTTCAAATCCTCACTAGATACAGGAGAGCTGCCAGACGAATGTTGTACCATTGTTTAAAAAGGGTACGAGGGATAGGCCAAATAATTATAGGCCGGTCAGTCTGACCTCAGTGGTGGGAAAATTGTTGGAATCAATTCTGAGGGACAGGATAAACTTCCACTTGGAAAGGCACAGATTAATCACGGATAGTCAGCATGGATTTGTTAATGGAAGGTCATGTCTTACTAACTTAATTGAGTTTCTTGATGAAGTAACAAGAAGGATTGATAAGGGTAGTGCAGTGGATGTGGTCTGCATGGATTTTAGAAAGGCTTTTGACAAGGTCCCTCATGGTAGACTGGTCAGTAAAATGAAAGCCCATGGGACACTGGGGAATGTGGCAGGTTGGATCCAGAATTGGCTCAGGGACAGGAAACAAAGGGTAGTAGTCGACGGATGTTTTTGTGAATGGAAAGCTGTTTCCAGCAGCGTTCTACAGGGCTCAGTGTTGGGTCCTTTGCTGTTTGTGGTATGTATTAATGACTTGGACTTAAATGTGGGAGGCATGATTGGGAAATTTGCTGATGACACAAACATTGGCCGTGTAGTTGATAGTGAAGAGGATAGCCGCAGACTCCAGAAAGATATCAATGGTTTGGTTGAGTAGGCGAAAAAGTGGCAAATGGAATTCAATCCAGAAAAGTGTGAGGTAAAGCATTTGGGGAGGGCAAATAAAGTGAGGGAATACGCAATAAATGGGAGGATATTGAGAAGAGTAGAAGAAGTGAGAGACCTTGGAGTGCATGTCCACAGGTCCCTGAAGGTGGCAGGACAGGTAGATAGAGTGGTGAAGAAGGCATATGGATTGTTTTCCTTTATTGGCCTAGGTATAGAATTCAAAAGCAGGGATGTAATGCTGGAACTGTATAAAACACTGGTTAGGCCACAGTTGGAGTATTGCACAGAGTTCTGGTCACCACATTACGGAAAGGACATAATTGCTCTGGAAAGAGTATAGAAGAGATTTACAAGAATACTGCCAGGGCTCGAAAGTTGCAGCTATGAGGAAAAATTGGATAGGCTAAGGTTGTTTTCCTTAGAACAGAGGAGACTGAGGGGTGACTTATTCGAGGTGTAAAAAATTATGAGGGGTCTAGATAGAGTAGACAGGAAGGACCTGTTTCCCCTAATGGACAGGTCAATTACCAGGGGGCACAGATTTAAGGTGATTGGTAGAAGGATTAGAGGGGTCATGAGGAAAAGTTTTTCACCCAGAAGGTGTCTGGAATTTACTGCCAGGAACGGTGGTGGAGGCAGAAACCCTCAATTCTTTTAAACGGTACCTGGGCATGTACCTGAAGCGCTGTAACCGGCAAGGCTTTGGACCAGGCGCTGGAAGGTGGGATTAGATTGGGCGGCTAGTTTTTTTCCGGCTGGCATGGACACAACGGGCTGAATGGCCTCCTTCTGTGCCGTGGTTTTTCTATGATTCTATGGTTCTAATCCATTCTGATAGTTTAATGGATCTGTTTGTATTCTAGCTGTGCAGAAAACAGACATAGAAGGAGGACAAAACTCACCCGGCAATGCTCATCCAAGACATGAGTTAATGTCACCACTGCTGAGAAATGATCAAGAGTTTCAGCAACATGTTGACACAGAACCAATGGTGGAGTATTCAGACAGTTTCAAAGAACTGAACCAAAATAGATATGCTTCCCAAGAAAATGCATTGGAAACCAACCATGCCACAAGTCAGCTGGACAGCAAAAATGTTCAACATTTGAAAGGTAACATGATACTGTTTGAAATAATCAATCTGTTTTTTATAAACTTTGTATTGTAAGTGAACACACGATAGTCCGTGTTCATATGTACGCTCTTGATTTGCTCAAAGTTTTAGAAAAAAATTCTTTAGCTAGGTTCCTCCCTTCACCTCCTGAACATTTAGATTCTACATTAGGGTATGGTTCCATCACCACTATTATGGTGGCCATTATTCAGAGGTGAACCTTTAAAGTGACAACAAACTGGGAGGGCATTATAGCTGAGACCAATCTCGTCCTCAGCTAAAGTCCACACATCCATACTTCCAACAAGCAGGGGTTGGTAGATCACAATCAGGAACACAATCCTAGCCAATTTTTCTTGCCTAGCCCAGTGGCACTGAGGCCAAATGTAGTGTTCTCTGAAAAGTGGCTCTGAGGCAGTCAGCTACCTAGGAACCTCCTCACTGTGCACATCTATCCTTGACTATCTTCTGCCATCCGTTGCTCTTTCTCCCACTAAATCCTCTCTTCTACTGTTTAAGTTCCCTGATTCTAATAGTGGGCGCATTTCAACCCAATCTTCAGCTTAACTATTAGCTTAAACTGCCTCTGTCTGTAGTTCAAACCCCATCCCCCAGCCTTACCTGGTGAGCTCTAGTAAAGATCTGGAAAAATTTGATCTACATCTTCTCTCAAAATTGGCTTCAAATTCCTGAACATCTCTCAGCAAGAAGACACTTTTGCTCTGCACTACACTGGCTATATCATAAGGCCAAGTTTCTATCTCTGATCTGCTGCTTTTTTGCTCTTTGATCAATTTACAGCCCTTTCCCCACACTGCTGTGACTGAGACACTTCAACCTCCTGCTGAACCTGTGATTGGCCACTGGTTATACTGGTTTTTAAGTTTCAGTCTGTTCCTAGCTAGAAACCCACTCGCCCGGGCTGAAAAACAAACCTTTGCTGCTTCTGGATTATGATGTTCTCCAACCTCACCATCATCTTTCTGATTATCTAACTGACTCTTTACACCTCTGCATCTTCATTTCCACGAAAATACCTCCATGAGTGCGTTCTCTGACTCGACTCTCAAACTTACTTACTACACTTGTTTCTGAACTCAAACAATCGATACTCCATGCTGACTCCATCCTCCCTATGTCATCGTTATCCCGCCACAGGACTTCCAACTTTAACTGTGGACCTTTTCTTCTTATCTCCTGTAAATTTCCTGTTTCCCGTTTAATATCAGATCTTTATGTATCCTAATTTTTATGTAACTTGAGCTTTCCCTGAGTCCATTCGTGTGCTCATTTTGGCTGCCAATTTGGATCTGAACCCATCACTCTGTTTCCACTTTTGCTCTTTTTTAAAAAAAACTTTGTTTCTCTTTACCCCTCCTAGATCCTATTCTTCTATCTTTAACTCTCCTTTCACTTCTCCCCTTTCAGGTACTCTGTCCTCCCAATTTCCAACTCCAAACCTTCAGTACTCCTCAACCATCCTTTTCTCTTGGTGCTGTCTGAAGCTTGACTCCCTCTTAAATAAGCATACAGCTTGCCTCTGCTGCATCCCTCCCTTCCACTAGCCCACCGAGTCAAACTTCTTCTCTAACTTCCCCTTGTCCTAGCCCTGACCTCGCATCTCATTCTAGTTTCTCTCTTATCTCTCCTCATTACAACTAGCAACTCCAATTACTCGATCCTATCATCTCAACAAGCTTTCCATCCAGTATCTCCACTGCCAATCTCCTTCCTGTCCAACTCACCCCTCCCAATCCTGACCCTGTGGACTCTGCAAAGGATCAGCTCTCACCACCCCTCTACTCTTCTCCCTCCAGAATATCAGTTCATTTGTGAATAAGGCCCTTCCCTTCCGTAAAATTATTGTGGATGATTGCATGGACATCAAGGCCTCAACAGAAACAGGCCTGAGGTATGATGACACCTTTCCCCTTAATGAAGCTTCCCCACATGCTACATCTTCCACCACTTACCTGTCAAGACAATGGTGGCGGACTGGCTCTTATCATCAGATTACACATTGGCCTGACCCTTTACTCCTCTGGCACTTTCTTCTCCTTTGAGCATCTCACCTTGTTCCACACCTATTACCTCTCATTCAAAATCCTCTACTGCACTCCTAAGTATGACAAAAAGTTTCTCACTGTGATATCGTCACTGCTTTCCTTCTTCAGCCTCTGCACCAAACAACTTCTCATCTTCAGTGATTTTAAACCTCCATCTCAACTCATCATGTTCTCGCTCCTGAGTTCACTGCCCTCTTATCCTCCCCTAAATCTCTCCGTCCATGTAAACTTCCCAACCCATATTCACAGCCACCCCCTTGGCCTTGCCATCTCATGTGGTCTTGCTAGTCCCATCATATCAATCACAGATAAGGCCATCTCTGAGCACTTCCTTCTATTACTGTCCACCCACATTCCCCTTCCACGTTCCAATTCTATCTTCTTCTGTATCCTTCCCTTGAGGAAAAGTTCATAAAGTGTATTCAGGACAGTTTCTTAGAACAATACATTGTGGAATCAACCAGGGAGCAAGCTATTTTGGTTCTGGTAATGTTTAATGTGACAGGATTAATGATCTCATAGTAAAAGATGCTCTAGGGAAGAGTGATCATAACATGTGAACTTCATATTCAGTTTGAGGGTGAGAAACTTGGATCGGAAACTAATGTCTTAAATCTAAATAAAGCAATTACAATGATATGAAGACAAAGTTGGCAAAAGTGGATTGGGAAAATAGATTAAAAGGTAAGCCAGTAAGATCAGCAGTGGCAGACATTTAAGGAGATATTTCATAGTTCTCAACAAAGATATATTCTATTGAGAAATAAAGACTCTAGGAGAAGGATGGACCATCTGTAGCTAACTAAAGAAGTTAAGGATATGTTTGTTTATTTGTATCAATTTGAAAGAAAAGGCACACAATATAATGAAGATTAATGGTAAGCCAGAAGCCTGGGAAAATTTTGGAAACCAGAAATGGATGACTAAAAAAAGAGAAAATAGATTGAGAGTAAACCAGCAAGAAATATAAAAACAGATAGCTTCTACCAGTATATAAAAACGAAGAGAGTAGCTACAGTAAACATTGCTCCCTCAGAGGATGAAACTGGGGAATTAATAATGGGAAACAAAGGAAGGACAGATACTTTGAACAAATATTTTGTATCTGTCTTCATGGAAGAAGACACCAAAAGTATCCCAATAATAGAAAATCTGGGGGCAAAAGGGAGGGAGTAACTTAGAACAATCATGATCACTAGAGGTAAAGGTACTAGGCAAACTAATGGGACTAAAGACTGATAAGTCCCCTGAACCTGATGGCCTGCATCCTCGGCTCTTTAAAGAAGTGGCTATCGAGATAGCGGATGCATTGGTTGTAATCTTCCAAAATCTCCTAGATTCTGGTAAGGTCCCAGTGGATTTGAAAACTGGAAATGTAGTGCCCCTGTATAAGAAAGGAGGGAACCAGAAAGCAGGGAGCTATAGGCCAGTTAGCCCAACATCCATCATTAGGAAAATGCTGGAATCCATCATTAAAGAAGTAGAAGCTGAACATATAAAAAATCATAACAGAATCAAGCAGAGTCCACATGGTTTTATGAAAGAGAAGTCTTGTTTGACAAATTTATTAGAGTTCATTGAGAATGTAATGAGCAGGGTGGATAAAGGGGAACTAGAAGATTTCCAAAAGGTATTCGATAAGGTGCCACATAAAAGCATGGGTAGAGGATTGGCAAACTAACTGAATACAGAGAGTTGGGATGAAAGGTTCACAGAATTGTTAGGCCATTCGGCCCATCGTGTCTGCACCAGCTCTCCAGAAGAGCAATTCCCGTTCCCTGCCTTCTCTGTGTAACCCTGCACATTCTTCCTTCTTATATAACAGTCTAATTCCCTTTTGAATGCGTCAATGCCTCTACCACATTCTGAGACAGTAAAGGTTGGCAAACTGTAACAAGTGGGTTTCCACAGGGATCGGTGCTGGGGCCTCAACTATTTACAATCTATATTAATGACTTCGATGAAGGGACCAAGTGTGTTGTAGTCAAATTTTCTGACAATACAAAGATAGGTGGGAAAGCTAGTTGTGAGGAGGCTAAAGAGTCTGCAAAGGGATATAGATAGGTTAAGTGAGTGGGCAAAAATTTGTCAGATGGAGTATAATTTGGGAAAACATGAGGTTATCCACTTTGGAAGGAAGACTAGAAAAGCAAAATATTATTTAAATGGAGCTAGACTACAAAATGCTGCAGTACCGAGGGACTTGGATGTCATTGTACATGAAACACAAAAAGTTAATATACAGGTACAGCAAGTAATTAGGATGGCAAATGGAATGTTGGTTATTGCAAGGGGCATTGAGTTTAAATGTAGGTAAGTCGCTACAACTGTACAGGGCGTGGTGAGACCACACCTAGAGTACTGTGTACAGTTTCTGTATCTTTATTAAGGAGAACATAAGAACTACAGGAGTAGACCATTCGGCCCATCAAGCCAGCTCTGCCATTCAATATGATCATAGTTAATCTTCTACCGCAAATCTTTCCTGCCCGTTCCCCATATCCCTAGATTCCCTGAAAGATCAAAAATCTATTGATCCCTGAATTGAATATACTCAATGATGGAGTATCCACAACCCTCTGGTGTAGACAATTCCAAAGATTCACAACCTTCTGAGTAAAGAAATTTCTCCCCATCTCATTCCTAAATGATTGACCCGTTATCCTGAGATTGTGCCCGTGTTCTAGATTCTCCAGCCAGGGGAAGCAACCTCTCAGTGACTACCCAATCAAGCCCCTTCAGAATCTTGTATACTTCAATGAGATCACCTCTCATTCTTCTAAACTCCAGTGAGTATGGGACCAATTTATTCAGCCTCTCATCTTAGGACAACCCTCTCATCCCAGGGACCAATCTAGTGAACCTTTGTTGTACCGCCTCCAAGGCAAGTATATCCTTCCTCAAATATGGAGACCAAAGCTGCGCACAGTACTCCAGGTGTGGTCTTACCAAAGCCCCGTACAATTGTAACAAGGCTTCTTTATTCTTGTACTCCAATCCCCCTGCAAGAAAGGCCAACACGGCATTTGCCTTCCTAATTGCTTGCCTTCCCTGCTTGTTAACTTTGTGTTCCTTGCATAAGTACATCCAAGTCTCTCTGAATATTTTTTTTCTCAAAAATATACTTTATTCATAAAAATCTGTAAACAATGCAATACAAAACAGTTCAAAACAGCACCAAGTTGACATTCCAGAAAGTGCAGGGGAAATCAGTTTTCTTCAATACAGGAGTGAGTTGCCTCACAACTCTTCCATTCCATTTTACATGCCATGTACATTTTACAGCAAACCATTATTTGGCATATACAGCCCGAGGTGTTTTCCATGGGTCCAGCCCCTCTGTTCACTATGGTGGAAGGACCTTACACAGTGGTCTTTCCCCATTGAGCCTTTGCAGCGGCTGCCCAAGCTTTAGTGCGTCCCTCAGCACATAGTCCTGGACCTTGGAATGTGCCAGTCTGCAACACTCGGTCGTGGACAACTCTTTGCGCTGGAAGACCAGCAGGTTTCGGGCAGACCAAAGAGTGTCTTTCACCAAATTGATGTTCCTCTAGCAGCAGTTGATGTATATCTCGGTGTGCATCCCTGGGAACAGCCCGTGGAGCACAGACCCCTGTGTTACAAAGCTGCTTGAAATGAACCTCAACAAAAACCACTGCATCTCTTTCCACACCTGCTTTTCAAAGGCACTTTCCAGAAGGAGGTGGGCAACAGTCTAACAGTCTCTTCCCTACCACAGCCATCTCGAGGTCAGCGTGTGGAGGGGGTGAGGTTCTGGGAATGCAGAAGAAGGATCTGACGGGGAGGGCTCTTCTCACCACCAGCCAAGCTACGTCTTAGTGCTTGAGTGAAAGTTCTGCTGATGAGGCATTCCGCCAAATGACTTTGGCAGTCTGCTCAGGGAACCATCTGACAGGATCCACCATCTCCTTTTCCCGTAGGGCCTTGAGGACATTCCATGCAGACCACTGCCTGACAGATTGATGGTCAAAGGTGTTTTTCCGCACAAACGTTTCCACGAAGGATAGGTGATATGGCACGGTCCAACTGGATGGAGCGTTCCGCAGCAATGTGATCAGACCCATCCTTTGCAACACCGGGGACAGATAGAACCTCAGCACGTAGTGACATTTGGTATTTGCGTACTGCCCCAGCCCTTCTGAACCATATCCCCAGCACCTTCAGGTAGTCTGACCTGACGGTGAAGGGGACTAAGGATCGGTTGGCCCAGTTCCCAAAGAACATGGCCTGGCCTCGCTCTTGCTGTGATTTACTTTGTCTCCCAAGGCCAGTTTGAACTAGTCGCAGATGCTCATCAGACTGCAAACTGACAGTGGATCCGAGCAGAAGACGGTGATGTCGTCCATGTACAGGAAGGCTTTGACCTGAGTGCCTCCGCTGCCTGGGATTGTCACCGCTCTTATGCCCACATCCTTCCTAATGGACTCAGCAAAAGGTTCGATACAGCAAACAAACAAGACTGGGGAAAGAGGACAGCCCTGTCTGACTCCAGATTTGATCGGCAAGCCTTCTGATTCCCACCCATTGATTGAGACTGCGCTACTGATGTTTGTGTAGAACAGTTTGATCCAATTGTGGATTCCCTCCCCAATCCCCATTTTGGAGAGCACGTCCATCATGTAGGTGTGCGATATCCTGTCAAAGGCCTTCTCCTGGTCCAAACTGATGAGGCAGGTGTCCACCCCACTGTCCCATACATAGGCGATCGTATCTCTGAGTAGCGCGAGACTATCAGAGATCTTCCTGCCAGGTACAGTGCAGGTCTGGTCAGGGTGAATCACCAACTCCAGAGCAGACTTGGCCTGACTGGCGATGACTTTGGACAGCAACTTGTTTTATACATTAAGCAGTGACATGGGCCGTCAATTGCTGATTTCAGCCCTCTCCACCTTCCATTTGTAGATGAGGGTAATGATGCCTTTCCTCTTGGATTCTGACATGCTGCTGGCCAGAAGCATCTCTCGACCACTTCCAGCAGGTCCGGACCGATCCAGTCCCACAGAGCTGAATACAACTCAACCGGTAAGCCATCGCTTCCCGGAGTTTTACTCATCTCGAAGGACCTGACGGCCTTTGTCAGCTCATCCAGAGTTAGCAGTTTGTCCAGACTGTCCCACATGCTGTCATCTAAGACCTCTGTGATAGATGACAGGAAGGACTGGGAGGCCGTGCTGTCCATGGGCTTCATGTCATACAACCCAGAATAAAAGGATTTGCTCATCCTTAGTATATCAGACTGCGAAGACGTTACCGAGCCATCCTCTTCCTTCAGGCTGCTGATCACAGAGCTCTCTCTGTGTACCTTTTGGAAGAAGAAACGCAAGCACATCTCACCTGCTCAATGGAGTGGACTCTGAATGATCTTGGAGGCCTCCGTGGCAAAGAGCGAGGCCTGCCGGCTCTTCACCTCTTGGAGATCCTCCTTGACCTCGACTCCCGTCGACTGCAGCCGGAGCAGATTTTGCATTCTTTTCTGGAGTCGGGACATTTATCTCTGTCTCTCTCTCGCCCTCTGAACACCTTTGAGGATGAAGAACCTCTTGATATACGCCTTGATCACTTGCCATCAGTGTACCGGAGACTCAAAGAGGGTTTTCACGGTTCTCCAACCTTTGTAATCCCTTTTGAGTTCCTCAATCTTCTCTGCGGTTAGCAGTGTTATGTTCAGCTTCCGTGTCCCCCTGCCAACCCGCTGGTTGTCCTGTAAGTGACAGTCGGCCAGTAAGAGGCTTGATGTCGGTGGATCTGACCATGAATGCACGGGACACAAACAGGAAGTCAAAGTCAATCCTGGAACGGGCAGACCCATCCGGTCTTAACCGGGCGCTCCGTCTGCAGTGTTGCTGAAAATGTCGTGCAGCTTAGCATCTTTTACTGTTTCCATTAGGAATCTGGATGGAGCATCCAGTTTGCTGTCATCTATGCCTGATCGTCCAGCTGCATCGATGATGCAGTTGAAGTCACAGCCAAGAATGACCGGCCTGGACATCGCCAACAGCAGTGGGAGCTTTTGGAAGACGGTTAGCCGCTCGCTGCATTGAACCGGGGCGTACACGTTGATTAACTGGAGCGGAGCATTGTTGTACATTACATCCGCTACGAGGAGGCGACCGTCCACCTCCTCCTTAACTTCGGAGATGGTGAAGTTGCCTCCCACAGCAGAGTACCCAGGCCGGAGAATCCGGAATCATTACTCCTTGACCAGATCGATGGCCCGTGGGATCACCATCGCGGCCATTGCTTGTAAGTGCTGAGGTGTGGGATTCCACTCTCCTGCAGAAACAACAGGTCAGCTTTGACCTTGGAGAGGTGGTCCAAGGTCAAAACACATCACGTCGTGGATTTAATGCAACGCACGTTAATTGAAGCAATCTTTATACCCATTTTAAAGTTGGGTGTTGCTTACCACACCAGGTGTCCTTGCTAGTCCCAGTCCTTGTGTATGTTCCTGCATACCCATAGCTGTTTCACATTTGTTGGGCTCAGAAACCCCTCCTGGTTACTCATGGGGCTTTTATTCTGCTGGGGTGACATCGGGATTTTTGTCCACAGTATCGTTTGGGCTGTCCTCTGCTGGTGGTGTCTTTCCTTTCTGTTCCTCCTCGAAGACATCACTGCTCCCGGCTTCCCGGAGCTGGAGTGAGCCAGACACTTCACTGCTCTTGGTCTCCCGGAGCTAGGGTGCGCTGGGCATCTCTCTGAGTTCGGCACTTTGGGGTTGGAGCGTGCTGGGCCCGTCACAGCTTCCAGTGCCCTGGAGCTGGGGGGCTTGCTCTCTGAAGTCTCTCTGAACACCAACATTTAAAAGTTTCATATCTTTTTAAAAATGTTCTGCTTTTCTATTCTTTTTACTAAAGTGAATAACCTCACACTTCCCAAATTATACTGCAGCTGCCACCTTGTTTCCCACTCACTTAACCAGTCTATATCTCTTTGCAGCCTTTTTGTATCCTCCTTATAGCTTGCATTCCCACATAACTTTGTATTGGCAGCAAACGGAGATACGTTACTCTCAGTCTCTGTCTAAGTCATTAACAGAGATTGCAAATAGCTGAGGGCCCACTAGTTGCAGCCTGCCAACATGAAAATGCCTTTCTTATCCCTACTCTCTGCTTCGTGTCCGTTAATCAATCTTTTTTTATTCTTTCACGGGATATGGGCGTCGTTGGCTAGGCCAGCATTTATTACCCATCCCCAATTGCCGTTGAGAAGGTGGTGGCCTTCTTGAACTGCTGCAGTCCATGAGGTGCAGATGTATCCACAGTACTATTAGGAAGGGAGTTCCAGGATTTTGACCCAGCGACAGCTGAAGGAATGGCGATATAGTTCCAAGTCTGGATGGTGAGAGACTTGGAGGGAACTTGCAGGTGGTGGTGTTCCTATGAATCTGCTGCCCTTGTCCTTCTAGGCGGTAGAAGGTGCTGTGAAGGAGCCTTGGTGCATTGCTGCAGTGCATCTTGTAGATGGTACACACAGCTGCCACAGTGCATGGGTGGTGGAGGGAGTGAATGTTTAAGATGGTGGATGGGGTGCCGATCAAGCTGGCTGATTTGTCCTGGATGGAGCTTCTTGAGTGCCATTGGAGCTGCACTCATCCGGGCAAATGGAGAGTATTCCATCACACTCCTGACTTGTGCCTTGTAAATGGCGGATAGACTTTGGGGAGCCATAAGGTAAGTTATTTGCCACAGAATTCCCAGACTCTGACCTGCTCTTGTAGCCACAGTATTTATGTGGCTGGTCCAATTCAGTTTCTGGTCAATGGTAATCCCCAGGATGTTGATAGTGGGGGATTCAGTGATGGTAATGACATTGAACGTCAAGGGGAGATGGTTGGATTTTCTTTTGTTGGAGATGGTCATTGCCTGGCACTTATGTGGCACGAATGTAACTTGCCACTTATCAGACCAAGCCTGAATGTTGTCCAGGTCTTGCTGCATATGGACACGGACTGCTTCAGCATCTAGATAGTCACTAATGGTGCTGAACATTGGGCAATCATCAGCGAACATCCCCACCTCTGGCCTTACGATGGAGGGAAGGTCATTGATGAAGCAGCTGAAGATGGTTGGGCCTAGGACACTACGCTGAGAAATTCCTGCATCGATGTCCTGGGACTGAGATGATTGACCTCCAATAACCACAACCATCTTCCTTTGTGCTATGTATGACTCCAACCAGTGGAGAGTTTTCCACCAATTCCCACTGACTCTAGTTTTGCTAGGGCTTCTTGATGTCACACTCAGTCAAATGCTGCCTTGTTGTCATGGGCAATCACTTTCACCTCACCTCTTGAGTTCGGCTCTTTTGTCCATGTTTGGACCAAGGCTGTAATGAGGTCAGGAGCTGAGTGACCCTGGCGGAACCCAAACTAAGCGTCACTGAGCAGGTTATTGCTGAACAAGTGATGCTTGATAGCACTGTCGACGATACCTTCCATCACTTTACTGATGATTGAGAGTAGACTGATGGGGTGGTAATTGGCTGGGTTGGATTTGTCCTGTGCTTTGTGTACAGGACGTACCTGGGCAATTTTCCACATTGCCAGGTAGATGCCAGTGTTGTAATTGTACTGGAACAGCTTGGCTAGGGGCACGGCCCGCTGTGGAGCACAGGTCTTCAATACTATTGCCGGAATGTTGTCAGCCCCATAGCTTTGCAGTATCCAGTGCCTTCAGCCATTTCTTGATATCACATGGAGTGAATTGAATTGTCCGAAGACTGGCATCTGTGATGCTGAGGACCTCAGGAGGAGGTCATCCATGCTAATATATTATGCCCAACTTCATGAGCTCTTATTTTGCATATTAACCTTTTGTGTGGCACCTTATTGAATGTGTTTGGGAAATCCAAGTATACTACAGCTAATGGTTCCCCTTCATCTACCCTACTCGTTACATCCTCAAAAAACTTTAATACATTTGTCAAACACAATTTCCCTTTTCTAAAACTATGTTGACTTTGATCACAGTATGATTTTCTAACTGCATTGCTAATAATAGATTCTAGCATTTTCCTGATGACTGATGTCAGGCTAACTGGCCTGTAGTTGCCTGTTTTCTCTCTCCCTCCTTTCTTGAATAGCGGAGTTACATTTGTGGACTTCCAATCTGCTGGAACTGTTCTAGAATCTAGGGAATTTTGGAAAATCATAACCAGTGCATCCACTATCTCTGCAGCTACCTCTTTTAGAACTCTTGGATGTAGTCCATCAGGTCATGGAGATCTGTTGGCTTTTAGTCCATTAAGTTTCTCCAATACTTTTTCTCTACTGCTGGTAATGACCTTAAATTCCTCTTTCTTATTAGCTCCTTCGTTACCCTCTATTTCGGGTATGTAACTTGTGTCTTCCTCACATTTCTGCATTTGCCTTGATAATTTTGCATGAATCTGCCTCCAAGGGATCAACGCTTATTTTAGCTACTTTCCTCCTTTTTATACTTATAAAAGCTCTTACAATCTATATATTCCTGGCTAGTTCACACTCATTCTATTTTTCCCTTATCAAATTTTTGGTTGCCTTTCGCAAGCTTCTAAAACACTCCCAATCCTCAACCTAACGACTATTCTTTGCAAAATTATAAGCCTCTTCTTTTAATCTGATACTATCCTTAACTCCCATCATAAGCCATAGATGGATCTTTCTTACTGAGTTTTTGTTTTTTAATAGAATGTATTTTTGTTAAACATTTTGAATTGTTTCTTTAAATGTTTCCCACTGTTTGTTTAACGCATACTTTTTAGTCTATTTACCGATTCAACCTTAGCCAGCTGTCCTCTCATAACTTTGTAATTGACTTTGTTTAAGATTTTTGTTTGGGACTGGGGTATGTCACTTTTAAACTTAATATGGAATGCAATTGTATTATGATCACTTTTTCCCAGAGGATCTTTTACTATGAGATTACTAATTAAACCTGCCTCATTGCACAATACTAGATCTTAGATTACTTTATCCTTAGTTGGTTCCACCACATATATTCCAGGAAACTGTTGTGAAAGCATTCTAAAACGCATCCTCCAGATGACATTTGCCAATTTGATTTGTCCAGTCTATATGATGATTAAAGTCCCCTCGCGATTATTACATTGCCTTTGTAATAAGCTCCAATTATTTCTTGCTTAGTGCTCTGTCCAACAGTATAACCATTGTTAGGGGCTTATAAACTTCTCCCAGCATTTTCTGACCATTTTTATTCCTACTCTCCTCCCATACTGATTCTATTTCATGATATTCTGAGCCATTTCTCATCATTCCTTTCCCACTACTGTCCTTATGTCATCCATTAATATCAGGGCTAGGCCTCCTCCTTTTCCATTCTGCCCATCTTTTCAAAATGTTGTATATCCTGGAATATTTATTTCACAACCTTGGTCACCTTGTAACCATGTCTCTGTAATGGCAACTAGATCTAAGCAAATCCTCGCTGTTGTGCCACTAGTTCATCTACCTTATAATGAATATTTTGTACATTCAGATAAAGAGCTTTTTTTTTACTATTATTCTTTGCATGGACATTATTCACTGATGCACTATTACCATTAAACTCTCTGTCCCTTCTTGTCCCACTCTGCTTACCATTATCCAAATCGATGCAGTGCTCTATTGCCTTGACTTTTCTCTTCAGATTTCTAAATCTCCCTTCACTTGACTCCCTCCCCACCTCTTTTAGTTTAAAGCCGTACCCACAGCTCTAGTTATACAATTCACTATAACACTGACCCCCAGCCTGGTTTAAGTGGAGCCCATCCATTTTTCCCCTGTATTGGTGCCAGCACCTCATGAACAAAACCCCTTTTTTCCACATCACTCTTAGAGCCAAGCATTTAATTCTCTAATCTGCTTGACCCAATGCCATTGGCACGTGGCTCAGGTAACAATCCAGAGGTTATTACTTTTGAGGTTCTGCGTTTTAATTTGGACCCTAACTCCTCAAACTGTCTCAGCAGAACATCATTCCTCGTTCTACCTATGTCGTTGGTTCCTACATGGACCACGACAACTGGATCCTCCCCCTCCCACTCCAAGTTCATCTGCAGCCATGAGGAAATGTCTCTAATCCTGACACTGGGCAGGCAACATATTCTTCAGAACTCCTGGCTGCAGCTGCAGAGAACAGTATCTATCCCCCTGACTGTCTCCTATCACTACCACATTCCTTTTCACTCCCCCGACTTGAATGGCTTCCTACACAATGGTGCTATGACCAGTTTGCACATCCATCCTGCAGTCCTTTTTTCTCATCTACACAGATAGCAAGTACCTCATACCTATTGGTCAAAGTCAAGGGCTGAGGCTCCTCCATCACTACATCCTGGATCATCTAGAGGAGGGATATACTTGCATTGGAAGCAGTTCAGAGAAGGTTCACTAGGTTGATCCCTGGGATGAAGGGATTGTCTTGCGAGGAAAGGTTGAGCAGTTTGGACCTATACTCATTAGAGTTTAGAAGAATGAGAGGTGATCTTATTGAAACATATAAGATTCTGAGTGGACAGGATAGATGCTGAGAGGATGTTTCCCTTCGTGGGGGAATCTAGAACTAGGAAGCATAGTTTCAGAATAAGGGCGTTTCCCATTTAAGGCAGAGATGAGGAGGAATTTCTTCTCTCAGAGGGTTGTGAATCTTTGGGATTCTGTACCCCAGCGAGCTGTGGAGGCTGAGTCATTGAATATATTCATCCCTCAGAGTCAAGTTTTGTGGAAACAGGCGGCAAAGTGGTTTTGAGACCAAGATCAGATCAAGCATGATCTTAATGAATGGCAGAGCAGGCCCTAGGGGCTGTATGGGCCTACACCTGCTCCTATTTCTTTTGTTGCTTAGATTTGCCATCATCACCCTTTTCCTTAAAAAAACAACCCTTGACACCACTGTCCTTACAAACTACCACCTTATCTCCAACCTCCCTTTCCTCTCCAAAGTCCTTGAACATGTTCTCACCTCCTAAATCTATTCCCATCTTTCCCAGAACTCCATGTCTGAATCCCACTAATCAGGAGTCTGCTCCGCTGCAGTACTGAAACACCTCTTATCAAAGTCACAAATGACATCATATGTGACTCTCACAAAGGTAAACTATCCCTCCTCATCCCTTCGACCTGTCGGCAGCCTTTGACACGATTGACCACACCCTGTTTCTCCGAGGCCTCTCCACAGTCATTCAGCTGGTTGGAACTGCTTTCACCTGGTTCCATAGAACCATAGAAAAATTACAGCAGAGAAGGAGGCCATTCAGCCCGTCGTGTCTGTGCCAGCTGAAAATGTAGCTGCCCAATCTAATTCCACCTTCCAGCACCTGTCCATAACCTTGCAGGTTACAGCACTTCAGGTGCATGTCCAGATATGTTTTAAAAGAATTGAGGGTTTCTACCTCCACCACCATTCCTGGCAGTGAATTCCAGACACCCACCACTCTCTGGGTGAAAAGGTTTTTCCTCATGTCCCCTCTAATCCTTCGATCAATCACCTTAAATCTGTGCCCCCTGTTAATTGACCTCTCTGCTAGAGGAAACAGGTCCCTCCCGTCTACTCTATCTAGGCCCCTCATAATTTTGACCTCTATTAAGTCACCCCTTAGCCTCCTCTGTTCTAAGGAAAATTAACCCTAGCATATCCAATCTTTCCTCATAGCTGCAACTTTCATGTCCTGGCAACATTCTTGTAAATCTCCTCTGTACTCTCTCCAGAGCAACTATGTCCTTCCTGTAATGTGGTGACCAGAACTGTACACAATACTCCAACTGTGGCCGACCCAGCATTTTATACAGTTCCAGCATTACATCACTGCTTTTGTATTCTTTACCTCGGTCAATAAAGGAAAACATTCCATATGCCTTCTTCACCACTTTATCTACCTGTCCTGCCACCTTTAGGGACCTGTGGACATGCACTTCAAGGTCTCTCACTTATTATTATTATCCATTCTTATCTATCTGATGTAGCCAGAGTATCACTTGCAATGGCTTCTGTTCCCACCCCCGCACTGTTACCTTTGTTGTCCCACAAGGATCTATACTTGTCCACCTCCAATTTCTAATCTACATGCTGCCCTTGGCAACATCATCCAGCACAGCATTCGTTTTCACATGTCTGCTGACAACAGCCAGCTCCACCTCAATACCTCTCTCAATTCCTCCACTGTTACCAAATTATCAGACTGATTGTCCAACATCTAGAACTGGATGAGCAGAAATCTCCTCCAATTAAATATTTGGAAGACTGAAGCCATTGTTTTTGTCTCTGCTCCAAATTCAGTTCTTGAGTGACTGACTTCATTCCTCGGCCTGGCAACTGTCTGAAACTAAACCAGACTGTTTGCAACCTTGGTGTCATATTTGACCCAGGGATGAGTTTTCGACCACATATCCGCGCCATCATTAATTCTACCTATTCCCACTTCCATAACATTGTTTGACTTTGCCCCTGCCTCAGCTCATCTGTTGCTGAAAACCCCCATTCATGACTTTGGTACCTCTACACTTGACTATTCCAATCCACTCCTGCTTGGTCTTACACATTCTATCTCCGTAAACTCCCAAAACTCTGCTGCCTGTGTGGTTACTCACACCAAGTCCTGTTCACCTATCAACCCTCTGCTGACTGACCTACATTGGCTCCTGGTCAAGCATCATCTTGATTTAAAAATTTCATCCTTGTTTTCAAATCCCTGTATGGCCTCACTCCTCCCTGTCTCTGTAATCTCCAGCCCCACAACCCTCAGATATCTGTACTCATCTAATTCTGGCCTCTTCAGCATCTCTGATTTTAATTGCTCCACCATTGGTGGCCATGTCTTCAGTTGCCTAGCCCTAAGCTCTGGAATTCCCTCCCTACACCTCTCTGCATCTCTACCTCACTTTCATCCTTTAAGATACTCCTTAAAACTTATCTCTTTGTCCAAGCTTTTAGTTATCTGACCTAATATCTTATGTGGCTCAGTGTCATATTTTGCTTTATAACACTCCTGGATGTGCCTTGGGATATTGTTGCGGTTGTACAACAAGCTAATATAAGCTAATTCAGCATAAACCAGGAGTTCAATTTTGCACCTTCCCAATATGAATGGCTACTTACTGGATAAGCTCACAGAGCAATTGGAGATCATTCATTAAAAAAATCAAAAATTGCAGAAGAACCAGAGGGGAGAGGAGAAATGGTTTCACACAGTGAGTTGTCATGATCTTGAATGCACTGCCTGAAAAGTGTTGGTAACAAATTCTATAGTGAGCTTTAAAAGGGAATTGGATATATACTCCAAAAGGAAAAGATTTGCTGGGCTATGGGGAAAGAACAGGGGTATAGGATTACTTGGATAGCTCTTTCAAACAGCTGGCATAGGTACAATGGAACCAATGGCCTCCTCCTGTGCTTTATGATTCTATGATTTTTTTGTAACACAGCATAAGTTACCTGCACTATGGTTAACATTATAAATGTTTTGAGAACATTATTTGAAAGTCATGTACAAACTGAGAAATAACTACAAACAAGATACCCAGTCATATTTTCCAAATTGTCATACTCTGCCTTTACACTTTCCAGTCAAAAGGCAGCAAGCTACTATGGAACTGCTAAAGTCAGAAAGAATGTATGCATTCCATCTTTCATTAATTCTGAAGACCAATATTACTGTGTGTGGAAAGAATGTGGTACTGAAGTGCAAAGACTTGAGGTACAGTTTGCAATACCTTTAAAAATGATAACTGAAGACGTGTTTTAAGCTTCTTGTGGATTTAGTAAAAGTTTTTCAGTTTTATTTTAATCTTCAATAAATGCTCATTGTTATAGTGTGCAGAAGAAACAGTGCCAAAAAAATTTTGAAAATGGAAAACCAAGAAAACCTGTCAGATAAAATCAGAGAGGAATTTATACGATCTATATCTCAGTTGGTATTGAACGCTTTCAATCAGTCTTAAATAAAACATGGGATTAATATATTGTCATGTCTCCTCTGGGACCTGCAAGGTTCATAGGTTTTATTTATTTATTTTGGAGATACAGCACTGAAACAGGCCCTTCAGCCCACCAAGTCTGTGCTGACCAACAACCACCCATTTATACTAACCCTGCAGTAATCTCATATTCCCTACCACCTACCTACACTAGGGGCAATTTACAATGGCCAATTTACCTATCAACCTGCAAGTCTTTGGCTGTGGGAGGAAACCAGAGCACCTGGCGAAAACCCATGCAGTCACAGGGAGAACTTGCAAACTGGGCACAGGCAGTACCCAGAATTGAACCCCGGGTTGCTGGAGCTATGAGGCTGCGATGCTAACCACTGTGCCGCCCAGTCCTGATCATTCTTTTACTGAAACACACCTTGCTGTTCCTCAACAGCAGCTTTCACATATAAATACTTTCTAAGCATTCTCCTATATACTGTATTGAGTCTAGCAGATCACTGATAAAATATGGGCCGGAATTTTACCCCCTAACCTCCAGGAGTGGGCTAGGTGGCAGTGGGGGCAAAAAATCCAGTGGGATGGTGGGGGATGCCGTGCCCGCCTCCTGCTGCTATTTTACCAGCGACGGGGGAGGTGGCAGGTGGCCTGCCCATCCTTAGGCCAACTGAGGCTCTTAATTGCCACTTAAGGGCCTCTTCCTGCCACTGCTGGTATTTTACTAGTGGCGGATGGGCATTCCTGCACCTGAGGAGGCCACCTAGTAATATACCTAATAATACATGGCAGCCGCCTTGCGGGCTGGGGGTTAGTCCCTCCTGATCAGGCACTGCATTACCCAAGGAAGGCATCCCAGCAGCATGGGCCACCCCCCCACTGAAATAACCCACCCTGTCCTACCCTCTGACCACCCTCCCCCTCGCCAAGATCCAGTTGATTGTCTCCGATGAGACCTGACCCCCACTTACCCTCTTGAAGGCTGACGTCCATGATCGTCTTCTTGCTGGGTGCTCCCAGTGGTGTTGCTGGGACTGAAGGGCTGCTGGTCGTCTGATTGGCCAGCAGCTCTTGGCAGCGGGACTTCCTGCCTCAGAGGGGTGGAAGCCATGACTGCAGGCAGTTAAGTGCCTGAGCCATGCCAAATAGCAGCGTGGCTTCCAGGGCCAACAGAGGCAGGCTCACCCAGAATTCTAGCTGTTGGGTGGGGCCACCGCCTCATCATTAAATTCCAGCTATGTAAACACCGCAATTGTGTAATTGTCTGTGTGACACTGTCTCATCTCTTCCTCTCCATACAATGAGTAATTCTCATTATACCCACAATGCAGCTGCTGTCTTACAATTTTTTTGGTTAATTTACATCTTCCTCATTGGTTGAGTGTGTAAATGTTTTCATTTACTTGGTTTCTAATTGGTTATTTTCTACTTCCATTATTTCACCAATATAAACACCTAATCCATTGTCGAAAAGAAATTCCTCAACGTACAGCTGCTGTGACAGTCCCTCACATAACCAAATATGCTCCTACAAATTAAGTTTATAATAGTAAGCACATGAATTGAACAGAAAAATCACAAAAGTACCAATTCCATCTTTCATTCATTCCAACAATTTCCTCCCTTTATCATGCATGACTTAGTTTTTTTAAATTCTGTTATGGGATGTGGGTGTCACTGGCAAGGCCAGCATTTGTTGCCCATCCCTAATTGCCCTTGACAGTTGAGTGGCTTGCCAGGCCATTTCAGAGGGCAGTTAAGAGTGAACCACATTGCTGTGGGTCTGGAGTCACATGTAGGCCAGACCAGTTAAGGACGGCAGATTTCCTTCCCTAAAGGACATTAGTGAACCAGATGGGTTTTTATGGCAATCGATGATAGTTTCATGGAACCATTACTGAGACTAGCTTTTGATTCCAGATTTTTATTAATTAATTGAATTTAAATTCCACCAGCTGCCGTGGTGGAATCCTGCTTGCTTTGTAAACCTCCCCAGACGGTTCATGGCTCAGCCCTCCCAGCCAAGACCTTACGTTGTGAAGTGAACAACTCCCAGAAGCCACTGTAAGATCTCCACATGCCCCAGATTTTCCTGCCACCATTGTCCCACCCACCCTGCTGCAACCCGAGCCCCACACTGTACTGGCTCCTTCCAGTCTCATCCCCACTTTGCCTGCCACCCACTCCAAACTTTGATGAACCCAAAGCTCATTGATTTTTTTTATTTTCAGAAAGTACAATCAAATATATGCAATATACTCTGACTAAAACCATGTGCAAAACCAAGCAGCAAAAGGAATTTTATTATAATTATTAGATTACTAATATTGATAGACATAGCACTTTCTACATCAGGAAAGTATTGGAAGCAATTTCTTTATGATCGGACTATTGTTAAGTAGGCTGTTACAGTACCTGATTCTGTAATTTATCTGGATTATGTGACGAAAGATAATGAGAAACATTTCAACTCCTGATAGCAAAGTTAGCCTATGATTTCTGTTTTTACAGCAAATCTTTACATGGGGGTTCCCTTGCTTGGTTTCACGCTTGTCAATTTAATTGCATCCAGAGTATCTCCAACAATTATCTCTCTTTCTGTCCCTGTGCTGTCACTATGGGAGTTGTGCAGGAACCTTTCCTTGCCCCTCCTCTTCCTCATCTATATGCAGCTTATCATCTGCAGAACATGGGGTTGACTTCCACATGTATGCTGACAAAACCCAGCTCTACCTCGACAACACCCTCCCAACCCCTCTCCACTGCTGCTTTGACATCTGGGTCTTGGATGAGCCGTAACTTGTGCGAGGTTGGGGATACTGAAGCTACTTTGATACCATCAGCATTGCTCTGCCTGGCCACTGTTTCCAGTCGAACCAGATTATTAATCTCCTTGGTATCCTGTTCTATCCCAAGCTAAGCTTTTGACTTCATTTCCTCTCTATCACAAAGATTTCCACCTCCACAAGATTGCTTACCTTTATCCCTACCTCAGCCCATCTGGCACTGAAACCTTTATTCATGCCACTGTCACTGCCAGACTCAATGGCCCCATTATTTAATGGGGTGGGGGAGGGGGGGGGGAGCAGGTGGCCATGGAGGGAGCAGGGAAGGGGATCAGTTCCAGACGGGAAACCCCAGGTATGGCATGTCCTGCTAAAATTAACAGCAGGAATCCTTTTTAATTTTTTCACCAGGTGTCCTGCCCAACAACCAGCCTGATTGACCAACCAACCTGTTGAGCAGGAAAGCCTGTGGTACAAGGCTGCAGCTGTGGAGTACAGAAGAGGGAATAAGAGATTGTGGAGATGGGGGATCGTGGTTGGGGGTGAAATCATGATCAGTGGGAGGTCCTGGTCCGGGAGAGAGATTACGGTTCGGAGGAGAGGTTATGGTCAGTGTGGGGAGAGTGTGGATGTGGGGTGCAGTGGTGTTGGTGGGGGGTGGGGGGTGCGGCTGCAGGGAAGATTGGTAGCGGGGTGGGAAGAGCAGAGATTGTTAAGGTGTGGGGATGAAAGCAGTAAAGCTTGTTCGGCTTGAAGGAAGCACACCTGCTGCTCCTTTTTTACCCCAAAGATATACTGTATTCCTAAAAATCTGTAAAAAAAACTACATTACAAAACAGTTCCAAGTTGACAATCCAGAAAGTGCAAAAGAAATCAGTTTTCTTCAATACAGGAGTGAGTTGCCTCACAACCCTTCCATTCCATTTTACATGCCACGTACAATTTACAGCAAACCCATATTTGGTGCATACAGCAGAGGGATTTCCTATGTGTTCAGCCCCTCATTTCACTTTGGTGGGAGGACCTTACACTGTGGTCTTTCCCCATTGAGACTTTGCTGCGGCTGCCCCAAGCTTTACTGCGTCCCTCAGCACGTAGTCCTGGACCTTGGAATGTGCCAGTCTGCAACACTCGGTCATGGACAACTCTTTGCGCTGGAAGACCAGCATGTTTTGGGCAGACCAAGGAGCGTCTTTCACCGAATTGATAGTCCTCCAAGAGCAGTTGATGTTTATCTCGGTGTGCGTCCCTGGGAACAGCCCGTAGAGCACAGACTCCTGTGTTACAGAGCTGCTTGGGATGAACCTCGACAAAAACCACTGCATCCCGTTCCACACCTGCTTTGCAAAGACACATTCCAGAAGGAGGTGGGCAACTGTCTCTTCCCCAACACAGCCACCTCGAGGGCAGCATGCGGAGGTGGTGAGATTCAAGGTGTGCATGAAGGATCTGACGAGGAGGGCCCTTCTCACCATCAGCCAAGCTACGTCTTGGTACTTGTTTGAAAGTTCTGATGATGAGGCATTCTGCCAAATGTCTCTGGCAGTCTGCTCGGGGAACCATCCGACAGGATCCACCATCTTCTTTTCCCGTAGGGCCTTGAGGACATTCTGTGCAGACCACTGCCTGATGGATTGGTCGTCAAAGGTGTTTTTCTGCACAAGCTTTTCCACGAAGGATAGGTGGTAGGCACGGTGCAACTGGATACAGCGTTCCGCGGCAATGTGACCAGACCCATCCTTCGCAACACCTGGGACAGATAGAACCTCAGAAAGTGGTGACACTTGGTGTTTGTGTACTGGGGTTCTACGCACAGCTTGATGCAGCCACACACGAAGGTGGTCATCAGGATGAGGGCGACGTTCGGTACGTTTTTTCCACCTTTATCCAGAGGTTTGAACATTGTGTCCCTCTGGACCCGGTCCATTTTGGATCTCCAGATAAAGCGGAAAATGACGGTGAAGGGGACAAAAGATCAGTCAGTCCAGTTCCCAAAGAACATGGCCTTGCTCTTGCTGCCATTTCCTTTGGCTCCTGAGGACAGTTCGAACTGGTCGCAGATGCTCATCAGTCTACGAATGGACAGCAGATCCGAGCAGAAGACGGCGACATCGTCCGTGTACAGGGAGGCTTTGACCTGAGTGCCTCCGCTGCCTGGGATTGTCACCCCTCTTAAGCCCACATTCTTCCTAATGGACTCAGCAAAAGGTTCTATATAGCAAACAAACAAGACGGGGGAGAGAAGACAGCCATGCCTGACTCCAGATTTGATCAGGAAACTTTCTGATTCCCACTCATTGATTGAGACTGCGCTACTGATGATTCTGTTGAGCAGTTTGATCCAATTGCGGATTCCTTCCCCAAACCCCATTTTGGAGAGCATGTCCATCATGTATGTGTGCGATATTCTGTCAAAAGCCTTCTCCTGGTCCAAACTGATGAGGCAGGTGTCCATCCCCATGTCCCGCACATAGGCAATTGTATCCCTGAGTAGCGTGAGACTATCAGAGATCTTCCTGCCGGGTACAATACAGGTCTGATCGGGGTGAATCACCAACTCCAGAGAAGACTTGACCTGACTGGTGATGACTTTGGACAGAATCTTGTAGTCAACATTAAGCAGTGAGATGGGCTGCCAATTTCTGATTTCCGCCCTCTCCCCCTTCCGCTTGTAGATGAGGGTGATGATGCCTTGCCTCATGGATTCTGACATGCTGCTGGCCAGAAGCATACTCTCGTATACTTCCAGCAGATCTGGGCCAATCCAGTCCCACAGAGCTGAATACAACTCAACTGGTAAGTCATCGCTTCCGGGAGTTTTACTCGCCTCGATAGAGCTGACAGCGTTTGTCAGCCTGTCCAGAGTTAGTGGTTTGTCCAGACTCTCCCACGTGCTGACATCGAAGACCTCTGTGATAGGTGACAGGAAGGACTGGGAGGCTGAGCTGTCCGTGGGCTTTACGTCCTATAGCCCAGCACAAAAGGATTTGCTGATCCTTAGTATGTCAGACTGTGAAGACGTTACCGAGCTGTCCTCTTCCTTCAGGCTGCTGATCACAGAGCTCTGTGTGTGTACCTTTTGGAAGAAGAAACGTGAACACGGCTCATCCTGCTCAACGGAGCGGACTCTGGACCGGAAGATGATGTTGGAGGCCTCCGTGGCAAAGAGCGAGGCCTGCTGGCTCTTCACCTCTTGGAGATCCTCCTTGACCTCGACCCCCATCGACTGCAGCAGGAGCGGATTTTGCATTCTTTTCTGGAGTCGGGACATTTCCCTCTGTCTCTCTCTCACCCTCTGAACACCTTTGAGGATAAAGAACCTCTTGATGTTCTCCTTGATTGCTTCCCATCAGTGAACTGGAGACTCAAAGAGGGGTTTCACAGTTCTCCAACCTTTGTAATCCCTTTTGAGTTCCTCAATGTTCTCTGGGGTCAGCAGTGTTGCCTTCAGCTTCCATGGCCCCCTGCTAACCCGCTGGTCATCCTGTAGGTGACAGTCAGCCAGTAGGAGGCAGTGGTCAGAGAAGAACACCGGCTTAACGTCAATGGCTCTGACCGTGAATGCATGGGACACAAACAGGAAGTCAATCCTGGAACGGGCAGACCCGTCTGGTCTTGACCAAGTGTATCTACGCTGAACTCCCTTTGCAGGGTTGAAGATGTTGTGCAGCTTGGCATCTTTTACTGTTTCCATTAGGAATCTGGACGTAGCGTCCGGGTTGCTGTCGTCACTGCCAAATTGTCCAGCTGCATCAGTGATGCAGTTGAAGTCACTGCCTAGAATGACCAGCCTGGACGTTGCCAGGAGCAATGGAAGCTGCTGGAGGACAGTCAGTCGCTCGCTGTATTGGACCGGGGTGTACATGTTTATCAACCAGAGCTGAGCATTGTTGTACATTACATCTGTTACAAGGAGACGACCAGCCACTACCTCCCTAACTTCGGAGATGGTGAAGTTACCTCCCCGCAGCAGAATACCCTGGCCAGCAGAACGGGAATCATTCCCCACTGAACAGATCGATGGCCCGTGGGACCACCATTGCGACCATTCCCGTAGGTGCTGAGGTGCGGTATCCCACACTCCTGCAGAAACAGTAGGTCGGCTTTGACCTTGGTGAGGTAACCCAAGGTTGAAACACATCGTGTAGTGGATTGAACGCTACGCATGTTAATAGAAACAATCTTTATACCCAGTTAAACTGGATGTTGCTTACCACACCAGGTGTCCTTACTAGTCCCAGTCCTTGGGTATGTTCCTGCATACCCATATTGTGCGCAAGCCGTTGCAAATGCGTTGGGTCACAAAAAAAGCCTTCTGGTCACTCACGGGGGGTTTGTTCCGCTGGGGTGACATCTGGGCGGTGGGTCTTGTAGGTAGAAAGGTTTGGACTGTCTTCTGCTCATGGTGTCTTTCCCCTCTGTTCCTCCTCGAGAAATTTTCTGCTCCCGGCTTCCCGGAGCTGGAGTGCTCTGGACGCTTCGCTGCTCTCGGTCTCCTGGAGCTGGGGTGCGCTGGGCATCTCACTGGGTTCAGCACTTTGGGGTTGGGGCGTGCTCAGCCCATCGCTGCTTCCAGTGCCACGGAGCTCGGGGCTTCCTCTTCCAGCTCCTTTGCATTCTGCTGCTTCTTTTGAATGTGCTGTCTTTCTGGCTCTTCCTCGTCCAATGAGGATCAGCTGCCGTAGTCCGTCTCAGACGGTAGCCTCCTCGTGTCACTGGTTTGGGTGGAGACCTGTTCCTTTTTTTGGGGGCTTCTTCTTTGTGGTTTTCCTTTTGACCACTTGTCACTCATCCGATTGTCCCATTGCTGCCTCTTCCTCCATGGATTCTGTGTGTTGAGGAGGAGTTTCCAGGCACGGGGTAGGTGTTGGGTCGCTGGTTACAGCTGCCTCCCCTTTCCTCTCCTTCTCAGATGGATTTTCCTCGCTGTGGGAAGGGTTGCTGGTCTCCTTTGCAGCACGAGGCGTGTTCACCGTTCCTTCTCCCAGCCTTTCCTGTGACCTTGCCGCCTGTGCGTAGCTGAGGCATCGTTTGGGGCCGGTCTTGTAGAGGTGGGATGCCCCACCGCACAGGTTGCAGAACTTACTCTGCTTACAGTCCTTTGTGTGATATCCTTCCTCCTTGCAGTTCTTGCAGACGACTGTGCTGCAGTTGGCTGCAACATGACCAGATTTGCCACAGGTCCTACAAACTCTGGGCTGCTCCTTGTCGACCAAGAAGCCTCGACTTCCCCGATAGTGAACCTGGAGAGAGGATGGATGATGGCTCCATTGGCATCGACCTTCAAGGTGACCTTGACCTGCTGCTTGCTGGTCCAAATCCCAAAGGGGTCCTTGACCTCAGTGCTGCTGCCGGCCACCTCGACATACCTGGCAAGGAAGGTGAGCACATCGACGACAGGGTCATGGGAGTTGTAGAGGTGGATTGTCACCAGCCAGTTGCGTTGCATGAAGAGCGGCTCTGCCGTGAGGCTGGACAGCAGTGCCTGGTTTCCCCTCTCCTTGAACACCTTCAGGAACTTGATGCATCCTGCAACTTTCTTGAACGTCATGTCGAAATATCCACTGCTGGGCAAGTCCTGCAGGCAGAAGATGTCCGTGGTTTGGATACCACAGCATTCAATCAGGAATTTCTTAATGAAGAAGGCGCGGTCGATGGGTGCACCTCCTTCACCGCCACCTTAAAGGTGATACGCACCCCTGGTCTGGAGCTCTGGAGCTGGTTGCAGCCATTTTATGCTTGAAGCTTTCCTGGGACAGGCACTAAAAACTCCAACCAACATGAAAACAACAAACATGGTAAATCTCCAATCCCAAAGGGTGAAATGATGTAAAAATGGCGCTGTAACCCCCCCCTGAAAACCCCCAAAAAAGCACAAAAGCATCAAATGCCACTGATCATAGTCTCTCCCATGTCAGGCTGTA
This sequence comes from Heterodontus francisci, assembly GCF_036365525.1. Taxonomy (NCBI): domain Eukaryota; kingdom Metazoa; phylum Chordata; class Chondrichthyes; order Heterodontiformes; family Heterodontidae; genus Heterodontus; species Heterodontus francisci. The sequence goes on from NC_090383.1 coordinate 24,963,252, forward strand.
ATGAGGTCTGGAGCCAAGTGGCCCAGTGGAACTCCTGCTGCTCCTTACCCAATATCAGAAGCAGGAGTGCTTCTTCCTACCTTGTGGATCCAATCTTTCCTACCTCCTTTCACCTGAATCTTCATCTTCACACTTTTACGACCCAAATTACTTCCTGATTTATATAGTTTTCTGTATATAAAAATACAAGAGTTATTTAATGCCTTATAAATGCAAGAATTTCGAAGTTTGCCACTGAAATACTCCAATAAAATCTATTATAGAGCCTACTGACATCTGGTGAAAATATTGAAAAAAGGCAATGAAGGTAAAAGCTATAATAAAACTGTCATCTGGACAGATGACGGAACTCTACAGAATTATTACAGTAAATTTTAATCGCTGACATTAATTGGAACGAAAAGTAGGATGTTTCCCTGCACTGGAAATAATTATCAAATCTGAGATACATGACACGGTGACACAGTTTGATCAGTTGTTTTTTGACCACCTTTTCTTTGCAGTAACATCTTACCCAGATCCCTAAGAGCCCTCATTCAACTTCATATCGCTCTACTTTGTCGTTTGGAGGAAAGGTTGAACAGGCAGCAGTGGCAAGGCATTGTGGGAGACATATTCATGAAGTTGCTGAACAACGATGAGGTAAATATAAATCTAGACTAGTTAAGTTAAAGACAGAGCCTAGATAAAATTAAACTTATAAAAAAATAGAGTAATGAAGGGATTCGTAGATAAATAAAAATGGATAGAAACAATGGGAAAGTATCTGAATTTCTTCATACTTACTGTATTATGAGAATGTGTGTCATTATTTTGTAAAATGTGATGGGCCCAGGGTGCCCCAAACCCAAAGTGCCGAAATCAGCGAAATGCCCAGTGCACCCCAGCTCTGGGACACTGAGAACAACAAAGCGTCTGGCGCACTCCAGCTCCAGGAAGCCGGGAGCAGTGATGTCTTCGAGGAGGAACAGAGGGAAAAGACACCAACAGCAGAGGACAGCCCAAACCTTGCTGCCTACAAGACCGCTCCGATATTGCCCCAGCGGGACAAACCCCGCATGAGAAACCAGGAAGGGTATCTGAGCCCATCGAATGTGAAACAGCTTGCAGGAACATACCCAAGGACTGGGACTAGCAAGGACACCTGGTGTGGGAAGCAACACCCAACTTTAAAATGGGTATAAAGATTGCTTCGATTAACGTGTGTAACGTTAAATCCACGACGCGATGTGTTTCGACCTTGGACTACCTCGCCAAGGTCAAAGCCAACCTTTTGTTTCTGCAGGAGTGTGGAATATCACACCTCAGCACCTACAGACAATGGTCACGATGGTGGCCCCACGGGCCATCGATCTGGTCAGGGGGAAATGATTGCCGTTCCTCCGGCCTGGGTATTCTGCTGCAGGGAGGCAACCTCATCATCTCCGAAGTTAAGGAGGTGGTGGGTGGTCGCCTACTCGTATCAGATGTAATGTACAACAATGCTCCGCTCCAGTTGATCAACATGTACGCCCCAGTTCAATACAGCAAGTGACTGACCGACCCCCAGCAGCTCCCACTGCTGCTGACAACATCCAGACTGGTCATTCTAGGTTGTGACTTCAACTGCATCATATCCGCAGGGACGACAGCAAACATCCAGATTCCTAATGGAAACAGTAAACAATGCCAAGCTGCATGACGTCTTCAGCAAACCTGCAGACGGTGCGCAGCATAGATACACCTGGTCAAGACCAGATGAGTCTGCCCATTCCAGGATTGACTTCCTGTTTGTGTCCCGTGCTGTCACGGTCAGATACACCGACGTCAAGCCGATGTTCTTCTCTGACCACTGCCTGTTACTGGCCAACTGTCACTTACAGGTTGACCAGTGGGTTGGCAGGGGGACATGGAAGCTCAATGTTACACTGCTAACCACAGAGAACATTGAGGAACTCAAAAGGGATTACAAAGGTTGGAGAACTGTGAAACACCTCTTTGAGTCTCCAGTTCACTGATGGGAGGTGAGCAAGGAGAACATCAAGAGGTTCTTTATCTTCAAAAGTGTTCAGAGGGTGAGAGAGAGACAGTGGGAAATGTCCCGAATCCAGAAAAGATGCAAAATCTGCTCTGGCTGCAGTCGATGGGGGCCGAGGTCAAGGAAGATCTCCAAGAGGTGAAGAGCCAGCAGGCCTCGCACTTTGCCACGGAGGCCTCCAACATCATGTTCCAGTCCAGAGTCCAGTTCGTTGAGTAGGATGAGACGTGCTCACATTTCTTATTCCAAAAGGTACACATAGAGAGCTCAATGATCAGCAGCCTGAAGGAAGAGGATGACTCGGTAACATCTTCACAGTCTGACGTACTAAGTATTAGCAAATCCATTTATGCTGGGCTGTATGACGTGAAGCACACAGACAGCAAGGCATCCCAGTCATCTATCATGGAGGTCTTAGATGACAGCATGCGGGAGAGTCTGGACAAACCGCTAACTCTGGACAAGCTGACAAAGGCTATCAGGTCCTTCAAGACGAGTAAAACTCCTGGAAGCGACGGCTTACCGTCGACTCTGTGGGACTGGATCGGCCCAGATCTTCTGGAAGTGTACGAGAGCTGCTTCTGGCCAGCAGCATGTCATAATGCATGAGGAAAGGCATCATCACCCTCATCTACAAGCGCCATGGGGAGAGGGCGGAAATCAGAAATTGGCGACCCATCTCACCGCTTAAAGTAGACTACAAGATTCTGTCCAAAGTCATCGCCAGCCGGGTCAAGTCTGCTCTAGAGTTGTTGATTCACCCTGACCAGACCTGCACTGTACCCGGCAGGAAGATCTCTGATAGTCTCGCGCTACTCAGAGATACGATCGCCAATGTACGGGACAGGAGGGTGGACACCTGCCTCATCAGCCTGGACCAGGAGAAGGCTATTGACAGGATATCACACACCTACATGATGGAAATGCTCACCAAAATGGGGTTTGGGGAAGGATTCCTCAATTGGGTCAAACCGCTCTACACAAACATCAGTAGCGCAGTCTCAATCAATGAGTGGGAATCAGAAACTTTCCCGATTCAATCTGGAGTCAGACAGGGCTGTCCTCTCTCTCCTGTCTTGTTTGTTTGCTGTATCGAACCTTTTGCTGAGTCTATTAGGAAGGATGTGGGCATAAGAGCGGTGACAATTCAAGCTGTGGAGGCACTCAGGTCAAAGCCTCCCTGTACATGGATGACCTTGCCATCTTCTGCTCGGATCTGTTGTCCGTTCGCTGACTGCGACCAGGTCGAACAGGCCTCGGGATCCAAAGTAAACAGTGGCAAAAGCAAGGCCATGCTCTTTGGGAACTGGGCTGACCGATCCTTTATTCCCTTCACCGTCAGGTCAGACTATCTGAAGGTGTTGGGGATATGGTTCAGAAGGGCTGGGGCGTGCACCAAAACCTGGAAGGGGTGAGTAGCCATGGTACACCATAAGCGGAGCATATGGGAGCTGCAATCTCTCTCCATTGTGGATAAGAACCTGGTCATCAGGTGCGAGGCGCTCACGTTGTTGCTGTACGTAGCACAGGTCTGGCCCATACCCCACTCCTGCACCGGTGGCGGTCACCCAAGCCATTTTCTACTTTATCTGGAGATGCAAAATGGACTGGGTCCAGAGGGACACGATGTTCAAACCTCTGGATCAGGGCGGGAAAAACATGCCCAATGTCGCCCTCATTCTGATGACCACCTTTGTGTGCAGCTGCATCAAGCTGTGTGCAAAGTTCCAGTGTGCAAACACCAAGTGCTGAGGTTCGATCTGTCCCCGGTGTTGCGAAGTATGGGTCTGGTCACATTGCCGCAGAAGCTTCCATCCAGTTGCACTGTGCCATACCACCTATCCTTCGTGGAAACGTTTGTGTGGAATAACACCACCAATACCACCAATCCATCAGGCAGTGGTCTGCATGGAATGTCCTCAAGACCCTATGGGATAAGGAGATGGCAGATCCTGTCGGATGGTTCGCCGAGCAGACTGCCAATCATTTGGCAGAATGCCTCATCATCAGAATTTTCAAACAAGCACCAAGACGTAGCTTGGCTGGTGGCGAGAAGATCCTTCCTGCACGCCTGGAGTCTCACCCCCTCCGCACACTGCCCTTGAGGTGGCTGTGGTGAGGAAGAGACTGTTGCAAAGCAGGTGTGGAAAGAGATGCAGTGGTTTTTGTTGAGGTTCATCCCAAGCAGCTCTGTAACACAGGAGTCTGTGCTCTACGGTAAAGGACTGCTACCCAACCCGAACCCAACGGGACCCGACGACACGTGTCGGGTTCGGGTCGGGTCACACTTCTGGGTCTGGCATTTGGGCCTGGGTCAGGTCGGGTCGGGCCAGATCGGACATGCTCTGTCACCATCTCAGGTAAGTGACTTTAATGTTAATTTACTTTTTGGACTTTAAAGGTAGTTTTTCTAGTTATTTTAAGCATGTGCAGGTAAGGAGCAAAGTGAAAAACGTAAGATAGATTAACTGATCGTCGGGTCGGGCGCGGGAAAAAATGGAAGGACTCAGGCCGGGTTGGGCTCGGGGTCAGATGGGGTTCTGTCGGGCTTGGGTCGGGTCTCATTTGCAGAACCGAGCAGGCGTTTACTCTACGGGCTGTTCCCAGGGACACACAGCGAGATAAACATCAACTGCTGCTGGAGGACCATCAATTCGGTGAAAGACACTCTTTGGTCTGCCCAAAACTTGCTGGTCTTCCAGTGCAAAGAGTTGTCCATGACCGAGTGTTGCAGACTGGCACATTTCAAGGTCCAGAACCACCTGCTGAAGGATGCTCTAAAGCTTGGAGCAGCCACCGCAAAGGCTCAATGGGGAAAGACCACTGTGTAAGGTCCGCCATAGTGAACTGAGGGACTGGACCCATGGAAAGCCCCTCAGGCTGTATATACCAAATATGGGTTTTGTTGTAAAATGTACATGGCATGTAAAATGGTTTGGAAGTGTTGTGAGGCAACTCATTCCTATATTCAAAAAAAATGATTTCCTCTGCACTTTTTGGAATGTCAACTTGGCGCTGTTTTGAACTGTTTTGTAATGTATATTTTTAACAGATTTTTATGAATAAAGTATATTTCGGGGGGAAAAAAAGGAAGTGGAGACTGTCAGGTGGGACCAGATACAAATTTCTCCCACTGTTCATTGCTGTTAAGACAAAAAAGTTTTAATATGAGCTGTTTGTTTCACACTTCTACTATTCATACCCTGGTGTGCTATCATCCATATATTGTTTGGTACCATTCATATATGATAGGTAACAAGACAGTCAGATGGTTAATGATGGTTGGTGTGGGGGAATATCTTAAGAATGAAGAGAAAAAGTACACTTTAATAAAAACTGCAATCTATCCATTCTATGTAAGTACTGTTCAACAACTAACCAATTTTATTTCTTTCGTGGTAAACTGCAAATGCATTTTATTTCTTTTCCTTATAGGACCAGTTTTTGGACAATTACATGATTTACCTAAAGGAGCTTCCTGAGTGCATTTCTACGCTCAACATCTGCAGTGTGGATTCTCTCAAACTTACAAGGCAACATGAGGTCACAATCATTTTACAACATTTTTGAAGATAAGATCTCATCTAATATATAGTACAAGTGATAATCCACACAAATAATTTTGTAAAAATACTTCCAATTTCAACAGTAGTTCCTAACACATAACAGGGCTGGACAGTTTATGAAAATATTGTGTTCCATTGTGTGGCAGTCACTGAAATATTGATATTTTAAAAGACCTCTTATTCAGAATTTTGAGTTCATTTCAAAGGAAAGGATCAATTTTTTATTTTTGAAGACATTATTTTATCAGATTTCAAATAATTTGTAGTGCAGGTGATTCTATTTTTATGCCTTTATGTCTTCCCTTGATGGCTGTTTGGACAGTATTTTCTGGTGTAGAACTGAGCAATACTGACCAGGAAGGTACTAGGTTTGGTCTCTGTTGAGTTACTTGATTTTGCTTGGGACATCATCACAATTAATATAGCAATTAGCCTTTGTCCCCTGAGGCTAGCTTGGGGATCGGAGGAAATGAATAGGATCTCCCACTCCTGATCAATGTCTACTGATTGCTCTGTGTAGACATCAGGTGAGGAAAAGATTAGACTTGGCTGTGATGCCTCTCAGGTTGAACGGCCCGCTGACAAGTTACTGTCTGCACTTATACATGAGGAGTGGTCAGTTGGGAGACGCACTGGAAGTGTGTCAAGGGCTTTAAAATCATTCCCCAGCAAAACAGAATACCTTCACGAAAGGAACGGAAACAAAATAGGCAGGGAGGAGGTGGTTATTGTAAAAAAAAAATTGATCTTTTTCACAAATGTTAATCGTATGCAGTTTTGGGTTTTAAAATGTAACATTTTTTTAAAGTTGCATCTTCAAAAAGAAAGTATGTTTCATTGTGGTGAGCAATTGTCTAATTCTCTTTTCTTTTTACTTCCTTTTTCATTCTTTTTATCTTGTACTGAGCCCCAGAGAGGTTGTGACTGTTATTTGTTTCAGTTTCACAATCGTTGTATCTTTCCACAGGAAAACGCTTCTGAGGTCACGCCTGATCTGCTGGCACTGCTTTTTCAACCTATTCATCATATTCCAGAATACATTCTGCTTTTGCAGGCAAGATCACTTATTGTTCTCACAACTAGGGTTGCTAACCTTCCAGAATTGTCCTGGGGTCTCTGGATAACCCAGGAGAAAAATCATTGGGCAATAAAGTTTTTTAAAAATTCTCTTTGAACATTAATTAATTATTCGTTAGTTATAAAAAATATTGAAGATTGGAAAAATGGCTGTTTGACTGGCAGTCAAGAGGCATTGAAGAATCTTCTCACTGTCCAATCGGTGTGGGAAGACATCGCATTGTATGGATGGATATACCAAATGACCAATGGCAGGAGGATTGTGGGGGGGGGTGGTGTGGGGTGTGCGGGTGTTGAGGCTGTTGGCAGCAGGAGGTCCTGTGTTGAAAACTCTAGGAGTACAACCAACCAGCGTTGACAACCCTACTCACAACTGTTACAGACACTAATTAACACACTGTCTGCTCAAATGATTATTTTTGCCAGCGCATCACTTGTCTAATTATTTGGGAGTCAGTATCACTGAGCCAGTTATAAACACAGGGACTGGACAAAGTCGAGAATGATGTCATTTTTAAGAGCAAGAGTTTTTGGATCCTTAGAGTGGCTCCTTTTTGCATCTTTATTTCAGTTCAACAAAAAAAAACTGGGTGAGAAATTGGGTTCGTTTATGCCCATTTTTATGCACAAGTGCCCTGAGCACTCCAAAATGGCATCTGTGATGCACATGCACACTTTTGGGGTGAATCGCTCTGGATGCCATATTGGTGAGGATGTTAGTGCACGAGCAGTAAGCGCTCCCAGAAGTATGCAGAGCAGGCAGATCATAATGTCAATCAACGTGCAACGCTGATTTGATGCTGGTGGTGCCATTTTGGAGCTCAATGCTCCATTTAACGGCTTCTCCTAACCTCACACAAATGAACACATATTCAGCATAAAAAAGCACCTCTGCTTTTTAAAAGGATCATCAACTACTTACAGGTTAGTTGCTGTTTGATTTCTTCTGTCATGCTTCAATTCTACAAGTGTTTTGTGCTTTGTATAGTTGTTTAAAGTCGCAAAAGTCTACAGGGAGTGGTGTGGCAGGCAGTGAAGAAGATTTTGCTGACTTCAAGGTTTCTGCACAAACCAGCTGCTCCCAGGCATGGGTGCACTAGTAGACGTTCCTCTTGGAATACAGCATTACTTTGAGGATGAACAGAGGGCACAACAAGCAGGACTAGCTGCTGGAAGGAGGAAGAGGAAGGGAAAAAAGTCTCTCAGCAGCAGGCCATATCCGCCCAGGGTGTTCAAGGAGCAATTCTCCAACCTGAAACTCAACAAGGAACAATATAGGAGACATCTGTGCTTCAGTAAGAACATCACTGAAATCTATCACTTGCAGCAGCCACAACTGAAATCTCAGAGTGTGACAAGGACTGCACTGCCAATGGCTGTGAAAGTGACCATGATGATAAACTTTTATGCACCTTGCTCCTTCCATGCTGGAGTTGGGGATATTTGAAACAACTTTTAGTTTTCTATCCACAGTTGCATAAGGGAGGTTACTGAGACTCTCTGCTCAATAAAAGCTAACTACATTTCATTCACTCTTGCTATAAAGCAGCTTGTGGAGCAAGCACACAGCTTTGCTAGAACTCCAGGCTTCCCCATGGTATAGGATGCCATAGACTGCATGTACATCACATTGCAGGTGCCAGAAGTCAACTCTGCCCTATTCCAGAACCGAAAGGGATTCCATTCCTTCAGCGTCCAACTGATGTGTGACCATATGCTGCGAACCATCCTGGTATCCTCACAGTAGTCATGATACCGTCATTCTGCGCCAGTCTGCTGTGCCAGCTGCATTTGAGCCACCATAGCAAACCAATGGGTGGCTGCTGGATGATAAGAGCTGTCAAATGACTACATGGCTGATGACTCCAGTGTGTAAGCCGTGCACACGTGAGTAGAACGCATTAACTGAAAGCCACGCTGCCCAATGAAACAAGATACAGCAGACAATTATTGTGCTGAAGCAACACTTCCGGTACAGTGCAAAAGATAAAGCTGAAGCATTTGCAGCTATCTTTAGCCAGAAGTGCCGAGTTTATGATCCATCTCGGCCTCCTCCTGAAGTCCCCAACATCACAGATGCCAGACTTCAGCCAATTCAATTCACTCGGCGTGATATTAAGCAACAGCCTGACACAGTCATACTCACGGAATCATACCTTGCAGACACCACCATCACTGGGTATGTCCTGTCCCACCGGCAAGTCAGACCCATCAGAGGTGGCGGCACAGTGGTATACAGTCAGGAGGGAGTTGCCCTGGGAGTCTTCAACATCGACTCTGGTCAAACATGGGCAAGGAAACCTCCAGTTGATTAGCATCTACTGCCGTGCCCCACCCCTCCCCTTGACTGATGAATCAGTGCTTCTCCATGTTGAACACCAATTGGAAGAAGCACTGAGGGTAGCAAGGGCACAAAATGTAGTCTGGGTGGGGAACTTCAATGTCCATCACCAAGCGTGGCTCAGTAACACCACTACTGATCGAACTGGCCGAGTCCTAAAGGGCATATCTGCTAGACTGGGTATGCGGCAGGTGTTGAAGGAATCAACAAGAGGGAAAACCTACTTGACCTTGTCCTCACCAATCTAACTGTTGCAGATGCATCTGTCCATGACAGTACTGGTAGGAGTGACCACCACACAGTCCTTGAGGATACCCTCCATTGTGTAGTGTGGCACTGCCACCATGTTAAATGGGATAGATTTCAAACAGATCTAGCAATGCAAAACTGGACATCCATGAGGCTCTGTGGGCCATCAGCAGCAGCAGAATTGTATTCAACCACAATCTGTAACCTCATGGCCCGGCATATTCCCCACTCTACCATTACCATCAAGACAGGGGACCAACCCTGGTTCAATGAAGAGTGCAGGAGTGCATGCCAGGAGCAGCACCAGGCATACCTCAAAATGAGGTGTCAGCCTGGTGAAGCTACAACCCAAGACTACTTGCATGTCAAACAGCGGAAACAGCATGTGATAGCGCTAAGCTATCCCACAACCAACGGATCCGATCTAAGCTCTGCAGTCCTGCCACATTCAGTCAAGAATGGTGGTGGACAATTAAACAACTTACAGGAGGAGGTGGCTCCACAAATATCCCCATCCTCAATGATGGGGGAGCCCAGCACATCAGTGCAAAAGACAAGGCTGAAGCACTTGGCACTTGTGGCTGAAGATGGATGCAAGTGGATGATCCGTCCATGCCTCTTCCTGACGTCCCCAGCATCACAGATGCCAGTCTCCAGCCAATCTGATTCACTCCATGTGATATCAAAGGAACGGCTGAAGGCACTGGTTACTGCAAAGGCTATGGGCCCTGACAATATTCTGGCAATAGTACTGAAGACCTGTGCTCCAGAACTAGCCGCGCGCCTAGCCAAGATATTTCAGTACAGCTACAACACTGGCATCTACCCAGCAATGTGGAAAATTGCCTAAGTATGTCCTGTAGATAAAAAGGAGGACAAATCCAACCCGGCCAATTACCGCTCCATCAGTCTACTCTCAATCATCAGCAAAGTGATGGAAGGGGTCGTCAACAGTGCTATCAAGTGGCACTTGCTCAGCAATAACTTGCTCACTGACGCTCAATTTGGGTTCCACCCAGGCCACTCAACTCCTGACCTCAATACAGCCTTGGTCCAAACATGGACAAAAAGAGCTGAACTCAAAAGGTGAGGTGAGAGTGACTGCCCTTGACATCAAGGCAGCATTTGACCGAGTATGGTATCAAGGAGCCCTAGCAAAACTGGACTCAATGGGAATCAGGGGGAAAACCCTCCGTTGGTTGGAGTCATACCTAGCGCAAAGGAAGATAGTCGTGGTTGTTGGAGGTCAGTCATCTCAGTCCAAGGACATCAGTGCAGGAGTTCCTCAGGGTTGTGTCCTAGGCCCAACCATCTTCAGTTGCTTCATCAATGACCTTCCCTTCATCAAAAAGTCAGAAGTGGGGATGTTCGCTGATGATTGCACAATGTTCAGCACCATTCGCAACTCCTCAGATACTGAAGCAGCCCATGTCCAGATGCAGCAAGACCTGTACAACATCCAGGCTTGGGCTGATAAGTGGCAAATAACATTCTTTTATTAAATTTGTTCTTGGGATGTGGGCATCGCTGGCTAGGCAGCATTTATTGCCCATCCCTAACTGCCCTTGAACTGAGTAGTTTGTTAGACCATTTCAGTGGGCATTTAGGAGTCAACCACATTGCTGTGGGTCTGGAGTCACATGTAGGCCAGACCAGGTAAGGACAGCAGATTTCCTTCCCTAAAGAACAATAGTGAACCAGATGGGTTTTTACAACAATGGTTTCATGGTCACCTTTTGACTAGCTTATAAAAAAAAAAATCCAGATTTATTAATTGAATTCAAATTTCACCATCTGCCATGGTGGGATTTGAACCCATGTCCCAGAGCAATAGCCTGGGCCTCCATATTACTAGTCCAGTGATGTTACCGCTAAGCCTCACAAGTGCCAGGCAATGACCATCTCAAACAAAAGAGAATCTAACCATCTCCCCTTGATGTTCTAAGGCATTACCATCGCTGAATCCCCCACTATCAACATTCTGGAGGGGGGTGGGGCGGGGGGGTTACCATTGACCAGAAACTGAACTGAACCAAGCTGCTCTCCTTGGGTGTAGGTACACCAACAGTGCTGTTAGAAAGGGATTTCCATTATCATCCATTCGGCACTTCTAGCAGAAGATGGTTGCAAATGCTTCAGCCTTGTCTTTTGCACTGATGTGCTGTGCTCTGTCATCATTGAGGATGGGGGTGTTTCTGGTGTCCCCTCCTCTGGTTAGTTGTTTACTTGTTAACCACCATTCACGACTGGACTTTGCAAGACTGCAGAACTTTCATCTGATCCGTTCTTTGCAGGATTACTTAGCTGTCTACAGCATGCTTCTTCTGCTGTCTAGCATGCATTTAGTCCTGTGTTGTAGCTTCACCAAGATGGCATCTCATTTTTAGGTATGCCTAGTGCTGTTCCTGGCATGCTGTCCAAGGCTGATCCCCTGGCTTGATGGTAATGGCAAAGTGAGGGATATGCCGGGCCATTAGGTCACAGATTGCAGTTGAATACAACTCTGCTGCTGCTGATGGCCCACAGCGCTTCATTGATGCCCAGTTTGGAGCTGCTAGATCTGTTCTGAAAATAAACATTCCAAATCAAATTTATAAATGAAATCAGATCATCTTGTATACAAAAATCAATAATTATTTTTGTGTATTCCCTTCATGCCTGGCTTACATGTGCCTTGGCCTGTTTGAGTACTCCAACGCAGTGCTAACACAATGGCTGCAGCATTGTTGGTGGATGAGACAGCAGATGGCTTTGGAGCACAACTTCAAGCAATTCTGGGCCTAGAAAGCATGGCTGCGGACTGCACCATCACAGTATTGGCAGAAGCAGCCTGTGTTGGCTGCCTGGCAGGCAACAAGGGCACTGGTAGAGTGCCAGGGGTGGAAACATGAATGCTGTCATCCTGAGAGTGTGCAGCAGGTATGTGCTCCATGGAGCTAGTACCCAGCCCCCGCAGCAGCGTCTCAGCAATTCTTAGAAATCTGGTGGAGGACAGGTTGCTGGACTGCTGTGACACCCTGCAAGCCCCTTTGCACAGTGTAATCCAGAACCATGCTAGCAGCAGTCTGAATTAGTATAGCAGGAAGCTGACCTTGCATGACAGCAGTCTTAGATTCCACTGCAGCACTCAGACATTGGGTATCTGCTGCTTGTGTTGCAATGGAAGCTGCGACATTGGTCATCAGACGTAGCATCATGGTTGGGTCCAGAAGTGCGTGAACGGATTTGGCCACCACTTCCATGCTGGAATGGACGAGCTCCAAGATCTGCCTAAAGTCCTGTGCCAAGTTGGTGCTGGATTCCTCCACTGACATTGACTGCAGGCTTTCTTGCAGACCTGTCAATGCACCTATCAACTTTCTTCTGTTGTCTTACCCATTGAAGTTCTCATCTGAGTCTTCTGCAGCAGAACCTGTGTGCGACCTCGCCCTCCAGCAGCTGACACCTGTGCTATCCTTTCCCCCTGTGCTGACTGCAAGCCACTTATGCCTGGTGTCTCACCATGTGCAGATCACGCTTCCATATTCTCTAAAGTATGCACAGTTTCCTTATCTGAACTGGTGGCTGAAAGTGTGAAATTGAGTGATGGTGCGTCTCCATCATTACTATCTTCTTGCTGTTCCTTCACTGCTTGGCCAGGTTGCACTTCTTGGCTATCTGAAAAGAGAAAGGCACAAGGGGAAGGTTGTAATATGAGAAGTGGGGCCAGAGGAAGTAAGCGATGCATGCTTATGCCATCTTTAGCTTGTAAATCAGAAGACAGTATGGGAGGACAGGGAGGTGGGATGTGAGGAGGAGAATTAAGTAGGAGAATACCATCATCTTTGATGGTTTCAACCCCGATGCTGGCCACCCCTCATCAATGGGCATCCCAATAATGGCCAGAACTGTCTCCTCCATGGGGGTCAGGATATGAAGGCTCGACTGTCCCCTTCCAGTTAACTCCTGCTGCTTCCAGTTGCGTGACACCTTGTCCTATGAGAGGGAAATCTGTCAGTGAGTGTCATGTAACCTATTTGGGTGATATGGCTGTCATAGTTGAAATGTGTGCAAGATGTGAGATGTGAGTGAGAAGTTTGCAGCAGTGCTGAGTGTGAGAGGGTGAGGTATGAGTCCTGATTGAGAGAGTTTGTTGGTTGGTAGGTGAATGATGGGGGTGTGGTGATTTGAGCAGTGTCAGAGGCTAGTGGTGCAGTTGGTAAGATATGGCATTTGAAGATGCATTCACTGACCTCGACCGCTCATGCGAGGTTATTGAACCTCTTACATCACTGCACCCAGGTCCTCGGGGCTTGACTCTTGACATTGACCTTCATGGCTATCTGCTCCCACTGCCTTTTCACCATGTATCTGGAGGGTCTCCTGGTCCCCTGTAGATACGGGACATCTCTCCTCCTTTCTACTTCCTCCACAAAGACCTCCAGTGCAGCATCCGAAAAGCTTGGAGCACACTCTCTCTCACGTTGTGCCATTCTTCTATGTTTCCTAGGTCAGAGTCACTTCCTGATCGACTGCCAACACCTGCCGCAGACAAATACACCTCCCCTTTAACCATTGCAGACTAGCTGTAAGTGGTTCTAGCCACTCACAATATTGGCCCCCTGCTGACGCATCTAGCCAATCAATAGCTCAGTTAGCGTTGACTGGATGCTGAAATTATTGAAATGAACAGGCAGCACAAAGTTGGCGGGTTGCCTGCATCGCCTGTTTTCCAGTGCTATTGTATTTAGCTCTGATTATCAATGGACTTCAATATTTCTATTTATTTTTCCCTCCTTGAAAGAAATCTAAAAATAACAAACATCCACTTACAAAAACAAATGGCTACTAACGAAAGTCTGATATTAATATGACAATTGCTTCATTTGTTCATTATTTATCAGTGCAGTTACTTTATGAGGCGTTAGGTCAGGCTCATTAAAAATCATCAGAAAAGTTTGATTTGGTTGAGAGTATTGATTTCTGGTCTGAGAAATCAAAATCCAATTCTGCTGGCAACTGGTGTTTAAAATGAATTTCCCCCATTTATTAATGTACATTCCCCACCACTTACTCCATTGCCCCTTGTATCAGCAAAATGTACTAACCAATTCCCATCACTGTTGGCATCAAAGACATCGCTTAAATTGAATTAATTGTGCTGGTTACTTCGTGTAGTTCAGCACTTAGTGAATTTTTAAATGCTGGTTTTATCTTATGGCTGTATCCAAGCAAAATCTCATATCTGTTTGCAACATAATCAGGCACAAGTTAGAGCCACAGAGACATAAACAGAACTAAGACATGATTAGCAGAAGTTGACCTGATTTCACATTAAATCGATCAGCTGACTGAAGCTGCCTGAAGTCTCCCCATTGCCACCCATTGTTGTTATCATGTGCGAACAGCTGATGGAGACTTTGGACAGCTTCAATCAGCTGTTCACACTGTTAACAACTGCCGGAGACAGTTGGAAAGTGCAGCCTCGCTGCCGTCAGTCATCCCCCGTGGCCTCTAGAACCCCTGAATGCCTCACATCTGTAAAGAGCCTTCTTTTTTTTAATTTCCAAAATATACTTTATTCATAAAAATCTGTAAAAAAAAATTACAAAACAGTTCCAAACAGCACCAAGTCAAAAAATACAAAGAGTGCGAAGGAGATCAGTTTCCTTCAATACAGGAGTGAGTTGCCTCACAACCCTTCCATTTCATTTTTCATGCCATATACATTTTACAGCAAACAAAAATTTTCCAGATACAGTTCGAGGGGCTTTCCATGGATCCAGCCCCTCAATTCAATTTGGTGGGGAGACCAAGGGCGGCACAGTGGCACAGTGGTTAGCACTGCAGCCTCACAGCTGCAGGGACCCAGGTTCGATTCTGGGTACTGCCTGTGTGGAGTTTGCAAGTTCTCCCTGTGTCTGCGTGGGTTTTCTCCGGGTGCTCCGGTTTCCTCCCACAAGCCAAAAGACTTGCAGGTTGGTAGGTAAATTGGCCATTATAAATTGTCACTAGTATAGGTAGGTGGTAGGGAAATATAGGGACAGGTGGGGATGTTTGGTAGGAATATGGGATTAGTGTAGGATTAGTATAAATGGGTGGTTGATGGTCGGCACAGACTCGGTGGGCCGAAGGGCCTGTTTCAGTGCTGTATCTCTAATCTAATCTAAACCTTACACAGTGGTCTTTCCCCATTGAGCCTTTACTGCGGCTGCCCCAAGCTTTAGCGCGTCCTTCAGCATGTAGTCCTGGACCTTGGAATGTGCCAGTCTGCAACATTCGATCATGGACAACTCTTTGCGCTGGAAGACCAGCAAGTTTCGGACGCCTTCTTTTGATTGCACTGGCCACTGCGCACATCGAGTGAATCACATTAACACCGGTGCACCCATTATGGGGACTATTTCTCACATTACAATCATGACTGCACTTCAAAAACAATTTAATTGGCAATAAAGCACTTTGTGATGTCTTGAGTTTGTGAAAGGCACTATATAAATACAAGTTTTTAGTTTCTTCTTCTCGTTCTCCCTGCAGCATTCCCAGAAAGCAGGCAGGCAGGCTCCCAGAGTTCTGTTAATTCTATGCTTCAGTTAGGTACCAAGCAGTACACAAGAGCAGCCTGCGATCATACCCCCTCACCACGGGGATGTGCCTGGCCTACGCTCATCCTTCTTTTCATCAACAGTAAAGCGAAGATCTTATTGGAACTATGCAACTGGGTTGGCACTATATAACCTACTTGTGTACAGCACTATAAATAATATCAGCAAAATTTTTTTCGAAGTGTTGGTGACATCGTAAACACATCAGTAAGATTTTTTCTGTTGCTATTTTCTAACTAAACTGTTACAAGTGTTTGAAAAGAACAAGTTTACAATTTAGGGTGGAGGGAATCTTCCCACTTTTGTTTACAATGCTGCTAATGAGAGACAAACTTCTTTTGTATTTAGCAATCTTTATAGAGATTGTGAAGTTTCGAGTTGTTTCACTTGTAATTATTTTGTTTGCATTATAGAATATACTAAAACACACAGAACCAAACCATCCTGATTATTACCTGCTGCCATTATGCACCCGGCACTTCCAAACCTTTATTTCTCGATTCAGTCATCTACTCCGGTATAATGAAGAATTGCTAAAACAGAACAGAAAAGGCTTAAAAAGGTATGTATCCCAGCCTTGACTGAAATTCAAACTGAACTTAACCCTCGTATAGACATAGGAATTGCTCGATGACAAAAAACCAAAGTCCATCTTGCTCATCTTCTACCATCTTGGTAGTCACATAGTTACAATGATAATGGAGTTGTTGACTAATCATACCGATCGATCTCCATCAATTGTCTTCAACAGACCCAGACATGACATAAGGAAAACTCCAGTGGTAGAAAGCTTTGCAAACCATGAGTTCAAAGTCAGGTGTTCCTCCCAAGCATGCTACACTTACCATATGCTACCTCTCAAATTACTCATATAATGTATCCTAAAATGTTATTTATTGAAATTAAAAAATCTCATTTGAATGAATCAATACTAACTGATTCTTCTGTCTCCCTGAGGGAATCTGTTCCATAGGTTGTTAGATAAAGTACTACATGGGAAGATTGGGTTGGGGAAACAGGAAAATTGTCAGACTTGTGCAATCTTTCCAGAATCCCCCCGATTTCCTCATCTGGAACAGGGTCAGGCTACAAGAAAGAACATGAAGTTGTAATCTATTAAACTATTGCTCTGCAGTTTCATGGGCAAGCAGTAATGTTACTCCCATTGTCTTTTGTAAACAAAAAAATTATTTGCTGTTGATAGTCACAGAAATGGCAATCATTCTGGATCATTGCACTCTTTCACAGTGCTTACAAACTACTATGGTTCTTGGAGTTTAACCCTAGGGGTATTTAAAGAGCTGGCCAGTTACCTGTATGCAGAAAGTTCTGATAATCCTTGGCTGCATTGCTCATAGAGTGAGTCATACAACCATATGAAACTGACAGGCAGAAAAAGACCAGCTGGTCCATCAAGTTAGCCCCACATTCATGGTGGCTGGAGCATCATGTCAAGACACTTGCCACTTTCCCCCACCACCCTCCCCAAACCCCCACCACTGCCATATAATCTCCCGGGAGTGGCAAAGTAACAGAAAGAACTCCAGGGCCAATAAGGGAAAATTACTCTCTGACCTCTCATGCAATTAAAGCCAGTCCAGGAGGTTATCTCTTCAAGGGGCAACAGTTCTACGACTCAAACCATTTGCCCTTCATATGGATTAGGAGTCCAATTTGAGCACTTTTCTATTAATGTCTTCAGTTGTCACTAACTATTTATGTTTCTTGTTATATTTATCAGCATTTCTGAAAATTTATGATGTTCTGGGGAGTGTAGTTGTTAGACGAGTTCCTGGTTCAGCCATTCTAAGAACAGTGGGACATCTACCATATTGGCTGATCTCCACCTACCATTACGCAGACTTCTCCTGCTCCAAATTAATTTGAAAACTGTGCACGGGAACCACTGGTGTTGCACATTGTATTCACTCCTTTGTTTTCAAAATGGGAATTGGATGTCCAGCCACCACCACTCTTTTTTTATTATATTTTGGGCTGCGAATAGTAATGCCACAAGTCCCGGACAGAATGGAGGTGATTGGGTAATTCCCCCCACATCTAGAGATTGCACTGCTGTAAGTGACTGGGATTAATTTTACGCACATAATTTGTATTATGTAACTATCATCCACTCCATTTTGCTGGGGAAGTAATTCCGTTTTTATTGGAGCTCCTGCTGTAGTTTTAATCATGAGTTCTGTTTGCTATAGTTTGTAGAGATTCTGTTTAAATAAATTCTGCTGAGTAAATAGACTCTTTGCTGTAAATCCCACCCCACCTCCAAGTCATTGGCTGACACAGTGGTGTCAATACTCACTTATCGTTTTATATCTGGCATTAGAAACAGCACAATGGCATGAGTAACTGCTTACTGCTTCCCACCAGAAAAAAAAACACACAAATATAATACGAAGAATCGGTAGTCAGACCAGAGAAAAGGAGCAAAAACATATTACTGGATTACAGCAGGAGCATCTCGCCCTCTCTGAAGTCCTTTGCAAAAAAAAAATTAGACTTTTCTCTATTTCTTTCTACATCACAACAATGAGTAGATTTTAAAAGTATTTCATTGGTTGCAAAGCACTTAGAAACTTCCTGAGGTTGTGAAAGGCGTTATATAAATGCAAGTCTTTGTCTTTTTTTTCCTCCAACTTTGTGATGGATAAGCAGCTCAACAATACCTTCTAACATGGTTAACCTTCCTACAAGTAAATAAGATACAGTAGAGATAATTTAACATATTAATAGTACAACATTTACAATTAAGGCAGTTCAGAAAGTTGTTTGCTGCGATTTTTTTTCCCTTTTCAAGAGATAGTTGGCATACAGTGTACATGTGCTCACTCCATAATTATCTTCAGTACAGTCTTCACTGCCTTGACATGCATTTTCTTCATTTGACTCAATAATTAAAATTGAATCGGTAATACAAAGAGACTGTTTCATTGGTGACAATAAGTCACTTCATGATGGAAAACTTCACAACTCACGAGTTCCACAGTCACGAGCAAAGATATCAAATGACTTTTAGTGCACTGTGGGGAAAAACCTCTGACGATTATTATGATTTTTAAATAATCTGAGGCCAACCAGCAGAGGTCCAAGAAACCAGTTAGTATCTTCCCTCAAAAATCATCTACACTCATACTTTTGAGGGAGGAGGGAGTTGACAGAAGAGGAGAGTGTCATTTGTGGGCAGGTATGACCCTTGACCCCCATCAGAAAGATAAATCTATGAGGGTTTTGACAGTCTTTAATTTGAATGAAGAAACACCTAGGAATAGTGAAATCTTCTGGTTATTACGATACAGGTAAAATTTAGCTGTTGCTAATTGACTCCAGAATGCTTTACGAAATATCCAGAAAGAACTCAAATTCATTGTAATATTTGTCTTGGTTATTTGGTGTGAATTATCAGATGGCCCTGAAATTAAATAATCTTCTGTCAGAAAAATACCTGGATTTTCTTCTCGTAACAAAATTTTTACCCTTATTTTTCTTTGCAGTGGTTCACTAGACCTTTTAAAAAAATTCAATAAGTCGTGAATTTTAGGCACATTACTACCCCTCTCAATTTTTCTGCTTAAAATAGATATATTTTCACTCCAAAAATACTTTGAATTGTGAACTAGGATAAATACTGCAGATGCTGGAAATAGAGTCATAGAGCCATACAGCACAGAAACAGGCCCTTCGGCCCATCATGTCCGTGTCAGCCATCAAGCACCTATCTATTTTCCAGCACTTGGCCCGTAGTGCTCATCTAAATACTTCTTAAATGTTGTGAGTGTTCCTGCCTCTACCACCCCTTCAGGCAGTGTGTTCCAGATTCCAACCACCCTCTGGGTGAATTTTTTTTTTCAAATCCCCTATAAACCTCCTGCCCCTTACCTTAAATCTATGCCCCTAGTATTGACACCTCCGTGAAGGAAAAAAGCTTCTTCCTATCTACCCTATCAATGTCCTTCATAATTTTGTATACCTCAATCAGGTCTCCCCTCAGCCTTCTCTGCTCTAAGGAAAATAACCCCAGCCTATCCAGTCTCTCTTCATAGCTGAAATGCTCCAGCCCAGGCAACATCCTGGTGAATCTCCTCTGCACCCTCTCCAGTGCAATTACATCCTTTCGATAGTGTGGCGACCAGAACTGTACACAGTACTCCAGCTGTGGCCTAACTAGCGTTTTATACAGCTCCATCATAACCTCCCTGCTCTTATATTCTGTGCCTCGGCTAATAAAGGCAAGTATCCCATATGCCTTCCTAACTACCTTATCTACCTGTGCCTTCAGTGATCTATGGACAAGTACACCAAGGTCCCTCTGACCCTCTGTACTTCCTAGGGTCCTACTACCCATTGTATATTCCCTTGCCTTGTTAGTCCTCACAAAATGCATCACCTCACACTTCTCAGAATTAAATTCCATTTACCACTGCTCTGCCCATCTTACTAGCCCATCTATATCATCCTGAAATCTAAGGCTTTCCTCCTCACTATTTACGACACCACCAATTTTCATAGAAACAGAGAAAATAGGAGCAGGAGTAGGCCATTCAGCCCTTCGAGCCTGCTCCGCCATTCATTATGATCATGGCTGATCATGCAATTCAGTAACCTGTTCCCACTTTTGCCCCATACCCTTTGATCCCTTTAGACCCAAGAGCTATATCTAACGCCTTCTTGAAAACATACAATGTTTTGGCCTCAACTGCTTTCTGTGGTAAAGAATTCCACAGGCTCACCACTCTCTGGGTGAAAAAATTTCTCCTCATCTCAGTCCTGAAAGGTTTACCCCATATCCTTAGACTATGACCCCTGGTTCTGGACTCCCCCACCATCAGGAACATCCTTCCTGCATCTACCCTGTCAAGTCCTGTTAGAATTTAATAGGTTTCTATGAGATACCCCTTCACTCTTCTGAACTCAAGTAAACATAATCCTAACCGACTCAATCTTTCCTCATATGTCAGTCCCGCCATCCCAGGAATCAGTCTGGTAAACCTTCGCTGCTCTCCCTCTATAGCAAGAACATCCTTCCTCAGATAAGGAGGCCAAAACTGCATACAATATTCCAGGTGTGGCCTCACCAAGGCCCTGTATAATTGCAGCAAGACATCCCTGCTTCAGTACTTGAATCTTCTTGCTATGAAGGCCAACTTACCATTTGCCTTTTTTAATCGCCTGTTGCACCTGCATGCTTACCTTCAGCGACTGGTGTACGAGAACACCCAGGTCTCACTGCATATTCCCCTCTCTCAGTTTATAGCCAGATGCCTTCCTGTTTTTGCTACCAAAGTGGATAACCTCACATTTATCCACATTATACTGCATCTGCCATGCATTGGCCCACTCACTCAACTTGTCCAAATCACCCTGAAGCCTCTCTGCATCCGCCTCACAACTCACCCTCCCACCCAGTTTTGTGTCATCTGCAAATTTGGAGATATTACATTTAGTTCCCTCATCTAAATCATTTATATATATTGTGAATAGCTGGGGTCCTAGCACCGATCCCTGTGGTACCCCACTAGTCACTGCCTGCCATTCAGAAAAAGACCCATTTATCCCTACTCTTTGTTTCCTGTCTGCCAACCAATTTTCTATCCATCACAATACACTACCGCCAATCCTCTGCGCTTTAATCTTGCACGCTAATCTCTTATGTGGGACTTTGTTGAAAGCCTTCTGAAAGTCCAAATAAACCACATCTTCTGCTCCACGGGAGGTTTCTGTCCTCCCTAAGCTCACCTTAGGACACCTGCGGTGTGACAGGTGTACCGCCCCAGTCAAACTCCCCACCTGCCACTGTCCCCGGAGCTGTCCCTCATCAACTCATGTCATCTGCGAACTTACTGATCATACTTCCTATATTCACATCTAAATCATTAATGTACACTACAAACAGCAAGGGTCCCAGCACCAAGCCCTGCGGTATACCACTGGTCACAGCTTCCAATCGCAAGAACAACTGTCGGCCATCACCCTCTGCCTCCTGCCACTAAGCCAGATTTGGATCCAATTTCCAAATTGCCCAGGATCCCATGGGCTCTGTCTTAGAGAACATGTTAGAAGCTTTTATTAGTGATGTTATAGCAGGGCATTTAGAAAAATTCAAAGTAGTCAGGCAGAGTCAACATGGTTTTGTGAAAGGGAAATCATGTTTAACCAATTTATTAGAGTTCTTTGAGGGAGTTAAATGTGCTGTGGATGAAGGTGGATGTATTGTACTTAGATTTCCAGAAGGCATTTGATAAGGTGCCACATGAAAGGTTATTGCAGAAAATAAAAGCTTGTGGTGCAGGGGGTAACATATTGGCATGGATAGAAAATTGGCTAGCTAACAGGAAACAGAAAGTAGGCATAAATGGGTCATTTTCTGTTTGGCAAGATGTAATGAGTGGTGTACCACAGGGATCTGTGCTGGAGCTTCAACATTTTACAATTTCTATAAATGACTTAGATGAAGGGACTGAAAGTATGGTTGCTAAATTTGCTGATGACACAAAGATAAGTAGGGAAGTAACTTGTGAAGAGGACATAAGGAGGCTACAAAGGGATATAGATAGGTTAAGTGAATGGGCAAAGATCTGGCAAATGGAGCATAATGTGAGAAAGTGGGAAATTGTCCACTTTGGCAGGAAGAATAAAAAAGTTTATTATCTAAATGGTGAGAGATTGCAGAGCTCTGAGATGCAGAGGAATCTGGGTGTCCTAGTGCATGAATCGCAAAAGATTAGTATGCAGGTACAGCATGTAATTAGGAAAGCTAATAGAATGTTATCGTTTATCGTGAGGGGAATTGAAAAGAAATGTAGGGAGGTTATGCTTCAGCTATACAGGGCATTGGTGAGACCATATCTGGAGTACTGTGTACTGTACTGGTCTTCTTATTTAAGGAAGGATATAAATGCGTTGGAGACAGTTCAGAGAAGGTTTACTAGACTAATACCTGGAATGGGCAGGCTGTCTTAATGAGGAAAGATTGGACAGGCTAGGCTTACATCCGCTGGAATTTAGAAGAGTAAGAGGCGACATGATTGAAACATACAAGATCCTGAGGGGTCTTGACAGGGTGGATGTGGAAAGGATGTTTCCCCTTGTGGGAGAATCTAGAATTAGGGGTCACTGTTTAAAAATAAGGGATCGCTCATTTAAGACAGAGATGAGGAGAAATTTTTTTCTCTCAGAGGGTCGTAAGTCTTTGGAATTCTATTCCTCAAAAGGCAGTGGAAGCAGGGTCTTTGAATATTTTTAAGGCAGAGGTAGATAGATTCTTTATAAGCAAGGGGGTGGCAGGTTATCGGGGGTAGGTGGAAATGTGGAGTAATCAGTTCAGCCATGAACTTATTGGATGGTGGAGCAGGCTCGAAGGGCTGAGTGGCCTACTCCTGCTCCTAATTCGTATGTTCGTATGTAATGGGGGAGTGATTAAAATCGGGAATGCTCTAGAGGCCAGAATTAGATGAGCACAGATATTTTTGAGGGTTGTGAGATGGAGGAGATTACAGAGATGGGGAGCAGTGAGGCCAGGGAGGACTCGAAAACAAGGATGAGAATTTTAAAATCGAGTTGTTGCTTGACTGGGAACAAATGTAGGTCAGCAAGCACAGGGGTGACGGGTGAATGGGGCTTGGTGCAAGTAAAGGCACAGTCAGCAGAGTTTTGAATGACCTCAAGTTTATACAAGGTAATGTGAGAGGCCAACCATGAGTGCATTGGAAGGGTCAAGTCTAGAGGTAACAAAGGACTGAATGAGGGTTTTAGCAGGTGATCTGAGGCAGGAGCAGAGACAGGCAATGTTACAGAGGTGAAAATAGGTGGTCTTAGTGATGGCAAATATATATGGTTGGAAGCTTATCTCAGGTCAAATATGACACCAAGGTTGCAAACAGTCTGGTTCAGCCTCAGACAGTTGCCAAGGAGAGATGGAGTCAGTAAATAACTGCTGCGGCCACGTAGTAAGGGGTGTGGATGGTTCCCCACTGTTTAACTCCCAACTGACCACAGCAAGTGTTTTTATTACTAGTGTTTTAACTCCTTTGTGCTTTATTTGTCAAATAAACAAACAGCGACAGATTTTCTTGTAGATTTAAAACAGAAGATTAAATATTTATTGAGCAGTATTCATTCCCAAAATGGTTGCAACCGCACCCATACATGCATTCACAAACACACACACACACACACAAAGATAGATAAAGAGGAAAAAGGCTAAGTGGTTTGAAGCGAGGTAGGTTTTCAGGGTTCATGGTAACCTGTTGAATCTCCTTGGAGGTCAATTTCTCTTTTAAAGTTGCATGCCTGGGGTTTCGTAGATTTCCCTGGTAGCTGAGTCTTCAACCAAGAGATGGTGGAATCACCTTCAGTTCTCTGTTGTGCAAGTTGAAGTGTAGAACTCACAGCAGGGGACCTCCTTTGGTTTTTGATGGAATTCTCCCAGCTCTCAGTTGGACAGATGTCCTGGTTCTTTTTCTCTCTCTCCAAAGAGCTACTTTTAAGGTCAAAATGGCCTCACATCTTGCCTCTGTAGATTTCCCACCCTGTGGTGACCAACAGTGGCCCAGGATATGACTATTTCACACCTTCTTTGTTTCAGAGGCACCTATTCAATTCAAAAATGTATCTTGATGGGTTCAGGATGGGTGTATTTGAACTTGGAATGTATCCTTTTGTTCTTACCAGACAATAAGACAGTTTAAATATACAGGGCCAGGTCATTTCACCTTCGGTGGCCATTTTTTCAAGCACATTGTCCACTTTTTAAAGGAAAAGCCATTTTCTATAACTCTTCAGTTTGGGTTCTTGTATTTTCAATCGATACACTTCATGTGAGTGTAATATAGATGCCATTTGTTGCGGGAACCGAAGACCATATCTTTGCTCCTCCCAATATTTAATTGGAGGAAATTTTTGCTCATTCAATACTGCAGGTCGGACAAGCAGTCTGATAATTTAGCAACAATGGAGCAGTTGAGAAAGGTGGTGGTGAGGTGGAACTGGGAATCATCAGCGTACATGTGTAAACTGACTAGGACATTCCTACTAACGACATGCAGGTTAGGTTAACATCAGTGGTGGGTAAGGTTTTAGAAACAAAAATCAGGGGGAAAAAATCAACAGCAGTTTTTTAAAATTGTTTCATGGGGATGTGGGCGTCGCTGGCCAGGCCAGCATATATTGCCCATCCCTAATTGCCCTTGAGAAGGTGGTGGTGAGCTGCCTCCTTGAACCACTGCGGTCCATGTTTGGTAGGTACAGTCACAATACTGTTAGGAAGGGGGTTCCAGGATTTTGACCCAGCGACGGTGAAGGAACGGCGATATAGTTCCAAGTCAGGATGGTGTGTGACTTGGAGGGGAACTTGCAGGTGGTGATGTTCCCATGCATCTGCTGCCCTTGTCCTTCTAGGTGGTAGAGGTCGCGGGTTTGGAAGGTGTTGCCTGAGTAGCCTTGGTGCATTGCTGCAATGCATCTCGTAGATGGTACACACTGCTGCCACTGTGCATCGGTGGTGGAGGGAGTGAATTATTGTGGATACGGTACTAATCAAACGGGCTGCTTAGTCCTGGATGATGTTGAGCTTCTTGAGTGTTATTGGAGCTGCACTCATCCAGGCAAGTGGAGAGTATTCCATCACACTCCTGACTTGTGCCTTGTAGATGATGGACAGGCTTTGGGGACTCAGGAGGCGAGATACTCGCTGCAGGATCCCGAGCCTCTGACCTGTTCTTGTAACCATGCTATTTATGTGGCTACTCCAGTTCAGTTTCTGGTCAATGGTAACCCCCAAGATGTTGATAATGGGGATTCAGCGATCGTAATGCCGTTGAATGTCAAGGGGAGATGGTTAGATTCTGTGTTGTTGGAGATTGTCATTGCTTGGCACTTGTGTGGCGCGAATGTTCCTTGCTACTTGTCAGCCCAAGCCTGGATATTATCCAAGTCTTGCTGCATTTCTACACAGACTGCTTCAATATTTGAGGAGTCGCGAATGGTGCTGAACATTGTGAAATCATCAGCAAACAATCCCACTTCTGACCTTATGATTGAAGGAAGATCATTGATGAAGCAGCTGAAGATGGTTGGGCCTAGGACACTACTCTGAGGAACTCCTGCAGTGATGTCCTGGAGCTCAGATGATTGACCTCCAACAAGCACAACCATCCTCCTTTGTGCTAGGTATGACTCCAACCAGTGGAGAGGTTTCCCCCCGATTCCCATTGACTTCAGTTTTGCTAGGGCTCCTTGAATCCATACTCGGTCAAATGCTGCCTTGATGTCAAGGGCAGTCACTCTCACCTCACCTCTTGAGCTCAGCTCTTTTGTCCATGTTTGAACCAAGGCTGTAATGAAGGTCAGGAGTTGAGTGGCGCTGGCAGAACCCAAACTGAGCGTCACTGAGCAGGTTATTGCTAATCAAGTGCCGCTTGATAGCACTGTCAATGACACCTTCCATCATTTTGCTGATGATTGAGAGTAGACTGATGGGGCAGTAATTGGTCGGGTTGGATTTGTCCTGCTGCTTATGTACAGGACGTACCTGGGCAATTTTCCACATTGCTGGGTTGTAGCTGTACTGAAACAGCTTGGCTAGGGGGCGTGGCAAGTTCTGGAGCACAAGTCTTCAATACTATTGCCGGAATGTTGTCAAGGCCTGTAGCCTTTGCAGTATCTAGCGCCCTCAGTCGTTTCTTGATATCACGTGGAGTGAATCGAATTGGCTGAAGACTGGCATCTGTGATGCTGGGGACCTCAGGAGGAGGCTAAGATGGATCATCAACTTGGCACTTCTGGCTGAAGATTGTTGCAAGTGCTTCAGTCTTATCTTTTGCACTGATGTGCTGGGCACCCCCATCATTGAATATGGGGATATCCGTGGAGCCACCTCCTCCTGTTAGTTGTTGAATTGTCCACCACCATTCACGACTGGATGTGGCAGGACTGCAGAGCTTAGATCTGATCTGTTGGTTGTGGGATCACTTAGCTCTGTCTATTGTATGATCCTTAAGCTGTTTGGCATGCAAGTATTCCTGGGCTGTAGCTTCACCAGGTTGACACCTCATTTTGAGATATGCCTGGTGCTGCTCCTGGCATGCACTCCTGCACTCTTCATTGAACCAGGGTTGATCCTCTGGCTTGATGGTAATGGTAGAGTGGGGGATATACCGGGCCATGAGGTTACAAATTGTGGTTGAGTACAATTCTGCTGCTGCTGATGGCCCACAGCACCACATGGATGCACAGTTTTGCATTGCTAGATCTGGTCAAAATTTATCCCATTTAGCACGGTGGTAGTGCCACATAACATGATGGACGATATCCTCAATGTGAAGACGGGACTTAGTCTCCACAAGGACTGTGCAGTGGTCACTCCTACCAATACTGTCATGGACAGATGCATCTGCGGCAGGCAGATTGGTGAGGATGAGGTCAAGTATGTTTTTGCCTCTTGTTGCTTCCCTCACCACCTGCTGCAGACCCAGTCTAGCAGCTAGGACTCGACCAGCTCCGTCAGTAATGGTGCTATCGAGTCACACTTGGTGATGGACGTTGACGTCCCTCACCCAGCGTATATTCTACGCCCTTGCCACCCTCAGTGCTTCCTCCAAGTGGTGTTCAACATGGAGGAGTGCTGATTCATCAGCTGAAGGGGCTGGTAGGTGGTAATCAGCAGGAGATTTCCTTGCCCATGTTTGACCTGATGCCATTAGACTTCATGGGATCCAGAGTCACTGTTGAGGACTCCCAGCGCAACTCCCTCCTGACTGTATACCACTGTGCTGCCGATAGGACAGGACATACCCAGGGATGGTAATGGTCATGTCTGGGACATCGTCTGTAATGTACAATTCGGTGAGTATGACTATGTCAAGCTGTTGCTTGACGAGTCTGTGGGACAGCTCTCCCAACTTTGGCACAAACCTCCAAATGTTAGTAAGGAGGACTTTGCAGGGTCGTTTCCAGTGCCTAGGTCGATGCTGGGTGGTCCATCCGGTTTCATTCCTTATTGACAACTCAGTTGTACCTATCGAATTTTTAGCCATTAAGTCCAACTGAGAGGCTTGCTGGGCCATTTCAGAGGACATTTTAAGACTCAGCCTCATTGCTGTGGGTTTGGAGTCACATGTAAGCCAGACCAGGTAAGGACAGCAGATTTCCTTCCCTATAGGATATTAGTGAACCAGATGGGTTTTGCGACAATGGTTTCATGGCCATCATTAGACTAGCTTTTTAATTCCAGATTTTTTTTATTAATTGAATTCAAATTCCACCTTCTGCCATGGAAAACCCTGGGTCTGTGGATTACTAGTCCAGTGACAATACCACTATGCCACCACCTTCCCTTGGAGAGGTTTGAGATAATTAAAGAGAGCCAGCACGGAATTGTAAAAGGCAGACTGTGCCTGACTAATCTAATTGAATTTTTTGGTGAAGGAAAAGCAATGGATGGTGTCTATGTGGATTTTAAGGAAACGTTTGATAAAGTACCACATAAAAAAGCTGGTAAACAAAATTGAGGCTCATGGAGTAGAAGAGTCAGTGTCAGTTTGGATAAAAAGTGGCTTAAAGACAGAAAACAGCGAATTGTAATAAATGGTTATTTTTCAGACTGGAGGATGGTAGACAGTGGTGTTCCCCTAGGGTCAGTGCTGGAAAAATGTTTTTTTGATATTTTTATATATATATATATATATAAATGACCTAGCCTTTGGAATACAAAGTAAAATTTCAGATTTTGCCGGTGATACCGAACTTGGAGGCATGGTTGGACAGATGATTTCAAAAGGAAATTGACTGGGCACCCGCGGCTACAGGAATTGAGCAGGGGGAATGGAACTGACTGGATTGTTCTACAGAGAGTCGGCATGGACTTGATGGACCGAATGGCCTCCTTTAGTGCCATAATGGCTCTCTGGGGGGAATTTTATGCTCTCCCCCTGCGCTGGATTTGGAGGCGGGGAGAGCATAAAATCAGGCGGGTTTGTGACGTGGGGAGTGGGGGAGATTGCGGGGCAACCCCGCCACCTGGCCGCCTCCATCCAAATTAAATCCAGGGTGGGAAGGACTCTGAATGGCTTTCCTGCCCCGCCACCAATTGAGGCCCTCAAGTGGGCAATTAATGCCCAATTAAGGGCCTCATCCCACTGTCGCTGGAATTAACCAGGCCTGTCGCTGCACGGGGAGCACACAAAGCAAACCTGTGTGGGTTGCTTGTCGGCTCCAGGGGTGGTGGGTTGGGGGGTTCCCTCATTAGTGCCTGATTGAAGGATCCGGCATCCAGAAGGGGAGACCCGGCTGAGAGCTACACCCCTTGCCTTGCTGCTGACCCCCCTACAAACCCTGCCCCCACTCCGCCAAACCCCTCCTGCCCTGACTCACCTGTGGACTGGTTCCAGGGCCTTGGGTGAATCAAATACCGGCAGCAGATACTGCCTCCGTAGTGGTGTTGCTCAGTTATAGAGCTGCTGGCCTCTGATTGGCTGACAGCTCTCAGCAGGTGGGAATTCCACCTCCAGGGTCCTTGATCCCAGGGAGGGCCCACTGCTGTCCACTTAAGTGCCTAATTGGCACTTAATCCGGCGGGCCTTCCCCAGAGGAGGTGACGCGGGGCTCTTGCCGGCACTTCTGCCGGTGGTCGAGTCCTGTTGCCCGGATAAAGTCCTGGGCAATTACTCTAAAAAAAAAGGTCGCCAAGGGACAGCACACAGCTAAGAAATAGGAGGGGGCCAATGATAGATCCTTGGGAGCCAACCAGAGGTGACTGTGCAGGTGTGGGAAGAGAAGCCATTGCAAGTGATACTGTGGCTATAATTAGTTAGATAAGAATGGAACCGGGTGAGAACAGTCCCACCCAGCTGGAAAACAGTAGAAAGGATTTGAAGGAGGATGGTGTCATCAACTTTGACAAAGGCTGCAGACAGGTTGAGAGAGATGAGGAGGGAACGTTTACCTTTAACACAGTCACATAGGATATTATTTGTGACTTTGATAAGAGCCATTCTGGTGATGTGGCAGGCCGGAAACTTGATTAAAGGGATTCAAACATGGAGTGCTGGGAAAGATTGGCATAGATTTGGGAGGCGACAAGACATTAAAGGACTTTGAAGAGGAAAGGGAGATCCGCAACCGAGGATTCACCACCCCCCCCAACTGTGGTTGACAGGGCCTTCAACTGTATTCGGCCCATTTCCTGCAACTCTATCCTCACCCCTTCCCCTCCCTCCCAGAACTGCGACAGGTTCCCCTTGTCTTCACTTACCACCCCACCAGCCTCCACATCCAAAGGATCATCCTCCGCCATTTCCGCCACCTCCAGCGTGATGCCACTACCAAACGCCTCTTCCCCTCCCCTTCCCCTGTCAGCATCCTGAAAGGATTGTTCCCTCTGCGACACCCTAGTCCACTCCTCCATGACCCCACCACCTCATCCCCTTCCCATGGCATCTTCCCTGGCCAGCGCAGGAGGTGTAATACCCTGCCCATTTACCTCCTCTCTCCTCACTATCCAACGCCCTAAACACTCCTTTCAGGTGAAACAGTGATTTACTTGTACTTCTTTCAATGTAGCATACTGTATTCGCTGCTCACAATATGGTCTCCTCTACATTGGGGAGGCCAAACGCAGACCGGGTGACCGCTTTGCAGAACACCTCCGCTCAGTCCGAAAGCATGACCCCGAGCTTCCGGTTGCTGGCCATTTCAACACCACCCCCCTGCTCTCATGCTCACATCTCTGTCCTGGGATTGCTGCAGTGTTCCAGTGAACATCAACGCAAGCTCGAGGAACAGCATCTCATTTACTGATTAGGCACACTACAGCCTGCTGGACTGAACATTGAGTTCAATAATTTCAGAGCACGACAGGCCCCACATTTTACCTTTATTTTTAGTTATTTTTTCTTTTTTAAATATTTTTTTGGGTTTATTTTATCTTAGTTTGTTCAGTTTGCCTACCCACTTTTTTTTCATGCTTGTACTTGTGGCTGTTCAGTTTTCAGTCTGTTAACACCCTATCTGTACTAATGCTTTGCCTTTCAACACACCATTAATATATTGTTATGCCTTTGATCCATGACCTTCTGGTTAGTTATTCTCTGTGACCTTGTCCTATCTACACCTTCTCCTTTGTTATCTCTTGCCTCACCCCTGCTTTACTTGCTTAAAACCTTTCACATTTCTAATATCTGCTAGTTCTGAAGAAGGGTTACTGACCTGAAACATTAACTCTGCTTCTCTCCCCACAGATGCTGTCTGACCTGCTGAATATTTCCAGCATTTTTTGTTTTTATTTCAGATTTCCAGCATCTGCAGTATTTTGCTTTTATTATATTGGGGATAGGGTGGTAGTTTGCAAGGATGGTGGGGTCAGGAGTTTTTTTTTGAGGAGAAGGGTGGTGATGGTAGATTAAAAAGAGAGATGGACCTGAAGACTGAGAACCGTTAACAATATCAGCCAACATGAGAACCAGGAATGGAAGTTGGGTGGTTGACAGTTTAGTGGGAATAGTGTTGAGGGAGCAGGGGGTGGGTCTCATGGACAAGATGAGCTCAGAGAGGGCATGAGGGGAGGTAGGAAAGAACCAGGAGAAAGATGAGAGTTCAGGGCTAGGGCAAGGGGGAACTGTAGAAGTTTGACCCAGTGGGCTAGTGGAAGGGAGGGAAGTGGCAGAAGCAGCTGATTGGATGGTCCCAATCTTAGTGACAAAGAGGCCCATGAGCTCTATGCACTTATGTTTGGAGATGTGATGTAAAAGATCTATTTGTATTTTTCAGTGTATTATCTAACAGAACATTAGTAATAATATCCATGCACTATTTTAGCTGAATACCACAAGGTAAAAGTCCTAGCTTTAATGATGGAATTGAAGTAGAAAACCAAATACTATTGGTGATTGCTCTTCTGTTTTAATTTGAGGTGCGTGATACCACTGGTACAACAGAACAAGATGAAAGGGTTGGAGCAGATTCAATATTTGAAGTCAGATGAATGGGAACTCACACCCAGGAGTTACCAGAGACTTGATAATCTGGAGTATAGCCCACATTACACCAGTGACCTTGAACTGGAGCCTAAATTACCACCAGTGAAAAGCTTCTCAGAGTCTGAACACCAGGTTTTCTGTAAGCAAACCAGGGATGATTTCAACTTAAACGAAGCAAGGTCCATCATAAGTCATGCAGATCCTCTCTGTCCCTCAGAGAACAATATAAAGAAGCTTTCTCCAGGTTCCCAAGATTTTCTGTACAGAAGCTTGGAAGGATGGATAGGAGACCAAGGGCAGAAAACTCCAGTTCACCCCGAAGATGAAGAATCCATTCAAAATGCTTCTTTGTTAGATCAGTGCTCGGTCAGATCTTCTGATTCTAGCTTGGATGTACATTTTATGAAAGCATTGAACTACATTCCTGCATGGGAGTCTGAAACCATAGACTACTCTTTGCAGCTCACAGCTTGTTATCCTGTCAGTCAAGACGACCCTGATAACATGTACCCGCACCATTGTTGTGAAACAGGACATGATGTGTTTAATGAAACACAATCAGAGAATTATTCCAGCGCAGATTATAGAAGCAGCCCTTCTGAAAACCTGAAAGTTCCTGTCTCCTTAATTTTAAGTAACACTGGAAGCCCGGCACTGAAAACCAAAGTAGGC
This sequence comes from Heterodontus francisci, assembly GCF_036365525.1. NCBI lineage: Eukaryota > Metazoa > Chordata > Chondrichthyes > Heterodontiformes > Heterodontidae > Heterodontus > Heterodontus francisci. The sequence continues at coordinate 24,995,741 of NC_090383.1, forward strand.
GACTCATCTCAGATGAAATTATTTGGAACAAAAAGCTCCCAGTGGGCAATCTCCTCATCGCCTAGATCTAAAGATGACAGCAACCAAACTTCAGCTGTATGGATGGAATCAGAAAAAGTAATGTATCTATCTTACATATCTAATACAGTCTTATAAAAATCCTAAAAAATTAGGTATGGAATAATTTCAACAATTTTAGATTGTAATCTCTGCTCCCATTTTGTTTTCTGTTTCTTTGCTGGTATTGCTTTTTTACTCTTTCTCTCTTCCCCCTGCCCACCCCCACCCTTTTTGCTTTCAGACAGCAGCTGTTCATGATTCTGCCATTCACACCTCCTTTAACTCATCTTTTATTTCTTTACTTGTCCTATTAAAAGTCCCTTTCGCCTTACACTTACTCCGGAGAATACTTGGCATCAGGTGGCAGGACCGTATCTCCAACACAGAAGTCCTCGAGACGGCCAACATCCCCAGCTTATACACACTACTGAGTCAGCGGCGCTTGAGATGGCTTGGCCATGTGAGCCGCATGGAAGATGGCAGGATCCCCAAAGACACATTGTACAGCGAGCTCGCCACTGGTATCAGACCCACCGGCCGTCCATGTCTCCGCTTTAAAGACGTCTGCAAACACGACATGAAGTCCTGTGACATTGATCACAAGTCGTGGGAGTCAGTTGCCAGCTATCGCCAGAACTGGCGGGCAGCCATAAAGGCGGGGCTAAAGTGTGGCGAGTCGAAGAGACTTAGCAGTTGGCAGAAAAAAAGACAGAAGCACAAGGGGAGAACCAACTGTGTAACAGCCCCGACAAACAAATTTTTCTGCAGCACCTGTGGAAGAGTCTGCCACTCTAGAATTAGCTTTTATAGCCACTTCAGGCACTGCTCCACAAACCACTGACCACTTCCAGGTGCTTGACCATTGTCTCTCGAGACAAGGAGGCCAAAGAAGAAGAAGAAGCCTTACACCATCAACTCTTTTGTCATTTAATTTCTCCTGCCTTCCACCCTATCACAGACCTTCCCTTTAGTTCTTTTTCCCACCCTCCCCCCTTTCACTTGTTTAAAACCTCTTACATCTCTAACTCTTCCCAGTTCTGATGAAAGGTCATTGACCTGAAATGTTAACTCTGCTTCTCTCCCCACAGATGCTGCCAGACCTGCTGAGTATTTCCAACACCCGCAGTATTTTGCTTTTGAAAGGCCTAAGTCACATGTTTCATGTGACTGATCAGGTTGCTATAATGTTACCTAGCTTCTTGGAAGCATTGCTAGCAGCTAATTGGACCATATAAATTTGAAAGGTTGATTAGTAGATTGAGAAATAGCTTTATCAATTGGTATGTATAGACCAATCAGACATTAAAATGTGCCAACAACTTGCACTTTTAGAACTCCTCTAACACAGAAAAACTTCCCAAGGTGCTGCACAGGAGCATTAGCAAAAAATTTATAAGAGCGCAGAGAACTTGGAGGGTTGTAGAGCTGGAGGAATGTAGAGATGGGGAGCAGCAAGATCATTGATGGAGGGATTTAAAAACAAAGATGAGACCTCTTTAAATAGCCTACCTTTTTAATACGACTAGCAGATCTGCTGTGGCATTGCTTGTGACAAGCCAGAGGATACGTTGAAAGGGAAGGGGTGGACATCTTGAGTGAAATCATTTGGAAAGCGACAATGGAGCAAGTATTTTTGGATTAGTGTAACAGCAGTGTAGCACTTGGCAGAATGAAAAAGGGTCCTGAGGTCTGGTAGTACTTTATGAGTAAGGCAACACTGGTCTGGAATCTACAGTTTGCAGGTCTCAGGTTTGAACATGCTACACAAAAGGGTGCAAGATCTAGCAGCACTGGTTAATGAATGTATGGTGTGATTGTTGTGGGAAAGGCAGCCCAAGGTTTGCCACCACTAGGGAGGGGCACATAAGGTGTGATAGTATTGAAGAGGTAGCAGAGCAACATCTGGTAACGGTCAACAATGGGGGGGGAGAGCAATTTCCAGGGGACAGATAAATAGAGTGCGGCAGCAGCTCCAGCAGCCGTCAGTGCAGTGGAGATGGCCACAGCAGCAACAGACACATTTGCAAGTAGCCAACTTTTGGAGAACTGAAAATGGCTTCTTATGGAGCAGTAGGAATATGATCGTATAAAACAATGATGTTCTCTGTTGACTAAGCAGTAAAATACAAAACTCTGGCATTGCACCACTGGCAGGAGGGTATAAATAGAGTGAGACATGTTTACAAAGTTAGAGTTTCCATTTTTAAACTGTGTTTTCAGATGTGGATGATACTGGCATTTTATTAATTTTTTTTATTCATTCATGGGGATGTGGCGTCGCAGGCTAGACCAGCATTTATTGCCCATCCCTAATTGCCCTTGAGAAGGTGGTGGTGAGCGGCCTTCTTGAACCGCTGCAGTCCATGTGGCGTAGGTACACCCACAGTGTTGTTAGGAAGGGAGTTCCAGGATTTTGACCCAGCGACAGTGAAGGAACGGCGATATATTTCCAAATCAGGATGGTGTGGGGCTTGGAGGGGAACTTGCAGGTGGTGGTGTGCCCATGCATTTACTGCCCTTGTCCTTCTAGTTGGTAGAGGTTGCCGGTTTGGAAACTGCTGTCTAAGGAGCCTTGGTGCATTGCTGCAGTGCATCTTGTAGATGCTGCCACTTTGCGTTGGTGGTGGAGGGAGTGAATGTTTGTAGATGGGGTGCCAATCAAGCGGGCTGCTTTGTCCTGGATGGTGTTGAGTTTCTTGAGTGTAGTTGGAGCTGCACTCATCCAGGCAAGTGGAGAGTATTCCATCACATTCCTGACTTATACCTTTTAGATGGTGGACAGGCTTTGGGGAGTCAGGTGGTGAGTTACTCGCCGCAGGATTCCTAGCCTCTGACCTGCTCTTGTAGCCATGGTATTTATATGGCTACTCCAGTTCAGTTTCTGGTCAATGGTAACCCCCACAATGTTGACAGTGGGGGATTCAGCAATTGTAATGCCGTTGAATGTCAAGGGGAGATGGTTAGATTCTCTATTGTTGGAGATGGTTATTGCCTGGCATTTGTGTGGCGCGAATGTTACTTGCCACTTATCAGCCCAAGCCTAGATATTGTCCAAGTCTTGCAGCATTTCTACACAGACTGCTTCAGTATTTGAGGAGTCGCGAATGGTGCTGAACATTGTGCAATCATCAGCAAACAATCCCACTTCTGACCTTATGATTGAAGGAAGGTCATTGATGAAGCAGCTGAAGATGGTTGGGCCTAGGACACTACTCTGAGGAACTCCTGCAGTGATGTCCTGGAGCTCAGATGATTGACCTTCAACAACCACAACCATCTTCCTTTGTGCTCGGTATGACTCCAACCAGTGGAGAGGTTTCCCCCCGATTCCGATTGACTTCAGTTTTGCTAGGGCTCCTTGATGCCATACACGGTCAAATGCTGCCTTGATGTCAAGGGCAGTCACTCTCACCTCACCTCTTGAGTTCAGCTCTTTTGTCCATGTTTGAACCAAGGCTGCAATGAGGTCAGGAGCTGAGTGGCCCTGGTGGAACTCAAACTGAGCGTCACTGAGCAGGTTATTACCGTGTAAGTGCCACTTGATGGCACTGTTGATGACACCTTCCATCACTTTACTGATGATTGAGAGTAGACTGATGGAGCGGTAATTGGCCGGGTTGGACTTGTCCTACTTTTTGTGTACAGGAAATACCTGGGCGATTTTCCACATGTCTGGGTAGATGCCAGTGTTGTAGTGGTACTGGAACAGCTTAGCTAGGGGCATGGCAAGTTCTGGAGCACAGGTCTTCAGTACTATTGCTGGAATGTTGTCAGAGCCCATAGCTTTTGCAGTATCCAGTGTCTTCAGTCGTTTCTTGATATCACGCGGAATGAATCGAATTGGCTGAAGTCTGGCATCTGTGATGCTGGGGATTTCAGGAGGAGGCTGGGATGGATCATCAACTCGGCACTTCTGGCTGAAGATTGTTGCAAATGCTTCAGTCTTATCTTTTGCACTGATGTGCTGGGCTCCCCCATCATTGAGGATGGGGATATTTGTGGAGCCACCTCCTCCAGTTCGTTGTTGAATTGTGCTCCACCACTCACGGGCTGGATGTGGCAGGACTGCAGAGCTTAGATCTGATCCGTTGGTTATGGGATTGCTTAGCTCTGACTATCGCATGCTGCTTACACTGTTTGGCATGCAAGTAATCCTGGGTTGTAGCTTCACCAGGTTGACAACTCATTTTGAGGTAAGCCTGGTGCTGCTCCTGGCATGCCCTCCTGCACTCTTTATTGAACCAGGGTTGGGTCTCCCAGCTTGATGGTAACGATAGAGTGGGGGATATGCCGGGCCATGAGGTTACAGATTGTGTTTGAGTTCAATTCTGCGGCTGCTGATGGCCCACAGCGCCGCATGGATGCCCAGTTTTGCATTGGTAGATCTGTTTGAAATCTATCCCATTTAGCCAGGTGGTAGTGCCACACAACACGATGGTGGGTATCCTCAATGTGAAGGCGGGACTTCGTCTCCACAAGGACTGTGGCGTGGTCACTCCTACCAATACTCTCATGGACAGATGCTTCTGCAGCAGGCAGATTGGTGAGGACGAGGTCAAGTATGTTTTTCCCTCTTGTTGGTTCCCTCGCCACCTGCCGCATACCCAGTCTAGCAGCTATGTCCTTTGGGACTTGGCCAGCTCGGTCAGTAGTGGTGCTACCGACCCACTCTTGGTGATGGATATTGAAGTGCCCCACCCAGAGTACATTCTGCACGCATGCTACCCTTAGTGCTTCGTCCAAGTGGTGTTCAACAAGTTGCCCTGAGGTAATGGTAATCAGCCTTCTCCTTCAGTTTCAGTAGATCTAAAAAAATCTTAAATTGATATTATAATACTGAGCTTTGTTACAATGGAATGTAGCTACAGTGATTTAGCAGTTATGGTATTGTATCAGTAACACTGAGGTTAGGAGCTCAAATCCCATCATAGCAAGGTGTGAAAGTGAATTATAGACTCTGGTAATTTGTGGGCTAGCATCAAGAAAAATAATGACTATAAAAGCAGCTAAATTGTTATAGTTCACAACTGATTCATGAATGTCCTTCAGTGAAGGGAAGTTGCCGCTCCTACCCAGTTGAACCCATGCTTGACTCTGGTTCTTGACATTTAATGCCCTCGGGGAAACTATGGATTGATTATAAATGGTGCTGTGCCAGTGTTGCCAAATTCCAAAGGTAAGTTTCTAAGAATGAATCAAATGAGGGAGTACAAACTTGAAAGAGGTTGGGGTTGGAGCAGCAGAGTGGTGATGGGGTTAAATAGTGAGTCCTGGAGAATCGTGCTCAGAGCACCCATAGGTAAGGGAGCATGAGCGTCAGGGAGAAAAGTAAAAAACACCTGAAGTAACGTCAGCACAGGGAAGGAGCTGATTGGTGAGTAGCTGGAGTTTCTTTTGGCAAAAGTCTTAAGGTTGAAGCATGGCAGGGCACCTCAGTCTCGTCAAATGCACATCCTGTGCCCTGTGGGAACTCCAGGATGTTTCTTGTGCCCTGTCCAACCACAAGTACAGGAAACATCAGCTAGGGGAGCTCGAGCTCAAGTTTTTGCAGCTTGAGCAGCAGCTGGCATCACTGCACTGCATCTGCGAGGCAGAGAACTACATGAATAGCACATTTCAGGAGAAGTTCACCCTGAATCTTGGGAGTGCAGGTGGAGTGGGAATGGGCAGATGGACAAGGAGGACCAGGCAGGTAATGCAGGAGTCCCCAGAGTACAGCTTGCTCTCTAAAATGTCTGAATACTGGTGAGGGCAATGGTTCCTCTGGGGAGTACAGCCAGAACCAAGTCCATGGCACCATCGATGGCTCAGCTGTACGGGGGGCGGGGGGGGGGGGCTGCAAGGAGGGAGGTCCTAAAAGCAATAGTGATAGGGATTCAATAGCTTGGGGAACAGGCAAGTGTTTCTGCTGCTGCAGACATGATTCTAGGCTGGTATGTTGCCTCCCTTGTGCCAGGGTCGAGGATATCACTGAGCAGCTGCAAAATATTCTGGGGGGGGGAGGGGTGGTGGGGAGTGGAGGAGAGATGTGGGTGTGAACAGCTCGTGGTCATGGTCCATATTGGTACCAATGGCATAGGTAGAAAGAGGGATGAAGTCCTGCAGGCAGACTTTAGGGAGCTAAAAAAAAAAATTAACAAACAGGATCTCAGGTAGGAATCTCCAGATTACCCCCAATGCCGCACACTATTGAGCACAGAAAGCGGAGATAGTGCAGATTAGTGCGTGGCTGGAGATAGTGCATGAGTGAAGGCTTTAGATTCCTGAGACATTGGGACCAGTTCTGGGGGAGGTGGGACCCTGTACAAGCTAGACGGTTTGCATGTCAACAGAGTCAGCACCAATATCGTCACAGGGAGGTTTGCTAGTGCTGTTGGGGAGGATTTAAACAAGCTTGATAGGGGGATAGGAACCTGGGCATAGATTCAAAAGGGAGAAAAGCAAAACTGAAAAGGGAAGGCAGAAAATTACTAAGCGAGTATGGAAAATAGAGGAACCAAAGGCTGGAAATTAGACAACAATAGAGTTTGGCAGTGCTTACTTCATTGTAAGGAATCTAGTAAATAAGGCAGATGAGTTGAAGGCACAGATAGATAATTGAAAGTATATTATAGCTATTACTGAAACATGGCTTAAAAAAGGGCAGGAATGGCAGATCAACATTCCTGCTGACAGGATTTTCAGATGAAATGGAGAAGGAGAAAAAAAAGGAGGGGCCCCAATTTGGTTAAAGGAACAATTACAGCTGGGATGAGAAGGGATGATATGCTAGAAGGATCATCAAATGATGCTGAATGGGTTAAACTGAGGAATAAAAAAAGGGACAATCACACTGCTGGGAGTGTATGGTAGGCCCCCAAACAATCAGAAGGAGATAGAAGAGCAAATATGTAGGCAAATTTCTGAGAAGTAAAAGCAATAGAGCAGTAATAGTAGGGGATTTCAACTACCTTAATATTAACTGGGATAAAATCAGGGTAAAAGGTTTAGAGGGCACAGAATTCTTAAAATGCATTGAGAAATTTCTTTAGCAAGTACATAACAAGCCCAACAAAAGGGGCAGTTGTGGACTTAGTTTAGGGGATAAAGCTGTGAAGGGGTATTAGTGGGAGAACATATTGGTGGTAACAGTTTCAGAAAAGGACAAAGATGGGAGTAAAAGTTCTCAATTGGTGAAATGTCAGTTTTATGAAACTGAGATATAATTTAGCAAAAGTGGAATGGAAACAACTACTTGAAGATAAATCTGTGCAGAGCAGTAAGAGGCATTCAAGGAGGAGATAGCAGGAGTTCAGAACAACTATGCTCCCAGAAGGAAAAAGGGTGAGACTCCCACATCTAGAGTCTTTTAGATGTCAAGGAGCATACTGGGTAGGATAAGGCAAAAAAGGGAAACTTATGTCAGATACTGAGAGCTTGTTACTGTAAAAAGCCGACGGGAGTATAAAAAGTGCAGGGGTGAAATTAAAAAGAAAATTAGGAAAGCAAAGATGGCATGAAATAATATTGACAAGTAAAATCAAGGAAAACCTAAAAGATGTTTTAAAAATACATGAAGAGCAAGAGAAAGAGTTGAGCCAAGTAAAGACCAAAAAGGTAACGTGTGTGGAGGCAGAAGACATGAGCATGGTTCTTCACGAATACTTTACGTCTGCCTTGACAAAAGAAGCGAATGATGCAAACAATGTAGTTAAGGAGGAAGAGTGTGAAATATTGAATGGGATAAACATAGAGAGGGGAAATATTAAGGGGTTTAGCATCTTTGAAAGTAGATAAATTGTGAGGCCCCAATGAAATGTATCACAGGCTGTTAAGAGAAGCAAGGGAGGAAATATCAGAGGCTCTCACCATTGTTGACCCTCAAACTAGGGTATCAACTGACATGGTGGACAAAAGACACCTGCACGAGATACTTCGTATAAACACTTTTATTGATACTTAAATCACTTATCTGCTGTTTTTTCACTTGTTAAACTTGTTCCAATAAATCACAAGACCCACGGCTTGGACTTAAATACTACCCGTTGCGAGGCGAGGTGATCAGTCTCCCTCTGATGGGCTCTCTTCACTGAAGTGGACTCAGGGTTCCCCTTCCGCGATGGTCCTGCAGGTCTTCTCCTTTTCAGGCTCCTAGTCTCCCCTTTTTATCCAGTTGTTCCCAGCCTCGAGAATGTCCTTAGTCACGTACATCCCTGATTTGGAGTCATCCGTTTGCTTAGTTCCAAAACAAAATACATCTGCTGGCCTTCCTTCTTATCTGTAACCTTGACACCACAGCATCTCACAGTCTCATCGAATATGTCTTATCACACACTGCCTAGCAGACCGGAAAACAATTACTTCAGCTGTTTCACAGTCCTCGTCCTTGTGTAAGGCTGGCAACTTTTCCCTTCATGCTCTGCAGATGCTTAGCTGTTAGCCATCTGGCTACAGTCCCCCCTTTGATCCATTAAGCGTTAGCAAATTGGATCACAAAGGAGCCCTGATCATACCCCACCTCGCAACAGCAGATATTCAAGTCCAGGCCATGTTACATTTACTTATAGCGATCATTCGTTCGCGTTTTCGCACATACCAGTCCAGTTCCAACTGCCCTTCCATTTCAACTTTCCAACATTTAAACATAATCATCTTATACATTTGATACATCAAAATCACAATCATACCAATAATCACAATGTGCGAAACAATTCTTATCCATGGATGTATCTGTATGTTCCCAATTCAAAATATCATCCCAACAGTTGGTTACTCTAATCGTTTCAATCTTTTGCCCGATTCCCTCGGCTTTCTGAATGACTTTGACAAATGTCGGGTGGGTTTTAACTAACTGTTTCTTGATCCATTGCAAGTCCTTGCGTAAAAGTCTAATGTTAGTTTCGTATTTTTCAAAATACCTTCCTAAACTCTGTTTAATTTCTTCCATGACATTAATCCTAGTTTCTTCTCTCTTATGTATATCAACCAGCTTGATTTGGCCCATCTTGGCTGGTATTGTCAGGGTTATATGGTTCCCAGGCTCATCCTGAACCTGTGCTGACGCCTCAAAGAACATCAGACTGGGAAATGCTGAGGGACAAATAATATACACTTGTCTATTCAATGGGACACTATAATAGTCAGTTCAAACTTTATGCGAACACACCAGGTAAATACTGAACCAGGTGCTTCACCGTCCAGTTGTGGCCCCGGGAATGGTCCATGATATGGATGACCCTTACTTTCTGATGCATCACGAGTTGAAACCATTTTGTGTTCTCCGGATATCATGACCTCTCCATATGGCTGTTCTCTGAAAGTGCGGGCCAGGTCAGACCTTGGTTCGGTGGATGTGATATTTAGCAGTCCATACATCACAAACACGATTAACAGCTTCATTTCAAATTACTTATTATCTGTAAAACACAAGGTAATTTCTGCTCTTATTTACAGTTTCTTATTATAGCCAATTAACCTGGCTGAGATCAAAATCATCATCCAGGCGATTTAAATGCCTGTTCCCCCATAAGCGAGTCCAGGTCGGGGAGGTCGGTATCTGCCTAGGCCTTCTTCACCTTTGGCCCTGATTCAGGGGTGGTTGTTGTTGTTGGCTCCCTTGAACATTCCCTATGGCCTGCTCAGCTTGCGGCACTTGTGGTAATGGCAAAGGGATAGGGGCCGGAGATGATGCTTCGCACACATCCAGCAACACATGATGCTAGTGGTTACTGTGTTTGCCAAACTATTTTAATTAGTTTACATGATACCATCCGGTCTTCCCAGAGTCCAGCTGGACTTTGTACACCGAGGGACTAACTTTGTCCACTATGGAGTGGGGGCCGAAATACTCCACCTTGCCGTTGAAAGTCTGATTGACAGTGACTGCGTTTACTTGCTCACCTATTGGGAGTTGCCATGGCTCTCCGTCTCGGGCGCCTTGCTTTGCCAATTCGTCTGCTCGTATGTTCCCAGCTGGGGAAGGGGCGCAGACGGTAAAGGTTTTCCGTCCGCTGATACAAAGCCTCTTGCTTCCCACAGGGGCAGGAAATCAGTTACACTGCTGCATACATACATGCTGTCCGAATATAGATCTACTGGTGGGGGAAATTTGTCGGGGTGGCTGACGACATACGCTATCACTGCTAAGTCGGCAGTCTGAGTGCTTATTTTAGCTGGCAGTTTTAAAGCTATCTCTGCTAGCGGTGTACCTTGGTAGTCTTCTGCATAGACACCACATCCTGTTTTCCTAATTCTGTCCTCCACTATGGAGGATCCATGAACAAAAATTTTTAGGGTCTAATTGCCAGGTTCCCCGCACCCCCCCCCCCCGCTTTTTGTTTTGGCACAAATGGTCCCTTGGGATCATGCGCAGTCAATACCTGACATTCATTGCTGCGCCATGATGGATCTATTCCTTTGGATGTGTTAAGGGTGGTGCAGAAACCTCCAGTATCCCATAAAAATTCGGTGGGGCGGCCTCCTACCTTACCTTCCACCAGAGATCGTCCCACACCATCCCATTTGGTGCTACACACCCATACTGGAGAGGCCTGACACCATCATCTGCTCGGATTTTGGGCCGGGCACTGAGGGTACAGAAGGTTGGGACAGTCTGTCTCCGTGACTGGGGCCATATGGGCAAATGCCTGCCCCTGTTCCCAAGGTCCCTCCAATGGTGGAGGTGGAGGGGGAAAATGATTTTGACCAGATCCCTGATGTTGGGGAGGTCGGGTGGCTGGTTCATGGCACTCTCCAGCATAATGGCCCAATCGACTGTAATTATAATATTGGCCCTGACAGTTATTTTGATTCCAGCCTCTGCCTACTGGGCAGGCTGCCAGGAGTTGTTATTTCTCCACCCCCCTCTTCGACCTTCATTTTTCCATACAGGGCCCTGACTCTGAATTTTAACTGGGTTCATTCGCCCTTCTTCAGACCGCTGCCTTGCATTCTCCTGCGCCTCCCTTTCCCAGGTGAGGGTCATGCGCCTAACTGCCCACTGTTCAGTATGGCCATTTTCCACTGGGGCAAAAAGCTCGCCTCCTTTCCTACTGCTTTCCTTTGCATGAGAGATCAACGTTCTGACCCACCGGGTTCTCTTAGGGGCTTCCAGTTCTGCCTGGTTAAGGCCTGACCCAAAGACATCATTAAAATGGACCCACAACCTATTGACAAACGTCGTTGGGTGTTCCCCTTTGCGCTGCCTGCACTTACTCAGTAAATCACCGGGGTCCCCTTTGTCGTATCACATAGCTGACAGAATGGCAGTTTTGGTTTCCTCAAAGGTTCCTTCCCCGTTAGCTCTATCCTCAGGCAGTGCAATGAGGATTGTTTTCCCCAAACACATAAGTACTAACCTTTGCTCTTCCCCTGCATCTACGCCATGTAGGGTCTCAAGTCTATGACAATGACTAAAGAACTCCCAAGGGTTGTGTCCCGGCTCTAGGGGTGTTACCTTCTTGGCTATTTCCGACAATTGCGCCACTGTAAGGGGAGTACTATAAGAAGTACTTCTGTTTTCAGCAGGTGCACCTCGGATCGTCGTTATCGGGTTCATTGGCACCGTCTCAGGCGGTGCAGAAGGGGCCACCGGCTTCTTGTTGTGCTGTGGCGGCGGATCAACCCAGCCCCAATCATGTTCTCCTTCCCCTTCTTGTTCTCCATACCTACAGGCTGCTTCATCTAGATTGCCCCAATCCACATCGTCATCATCATTCCCTTGCGTCTCCTGAAAAGCACATATCATACCTCGGCTGGTGGCAAGTTGACTTTTTAATCTATCTATTTCTCGCTGACACACTATGGTCGGCTCCTTTACGCTGCCCTTGTATGTGGAACTGGTGCAGTGCTTTAAGGGCCGCATGCAAATTGTAACATTTTTCATTTAACTCGGACATTAGCTGCCTCTTTCTTCTGGACTGCTCTCTCTCTCTCCTGGTGCACCTGTTCATATTGAGTTTGAAACTGACTCATATGAGTAACGTACATTTGTGCTTTACACTCCTCACACTTTTTCAAATCATCTGTCTCTTGCCTTGAGACTTCTGACTGTCCCCTCGAGTTCCACTTTTAACCTAACATTCTTCATTTCCTTTTCACACAATTCCCTCATATAACTGGCTATTGCTGTAGCCTTACTAAGCTTGGAGGCTTTGCTTGTTCTTTCCCTAGCCTCTTCCCAGTGTTTCTGTCCAATGGGTCCCGGGCCCTCAAAAACCTTATCAGCATATTCGACCCACTTGGTCCATTTACGCTTTAGGTACTCCCGGAGCATCTCCTCCCAATCTGGACAGGCATCTATCATTCTGCTGTTTGTCCGGCATGTCTATGGGTTGGACACGGTGTGACTTTCAGGCAATCACTTAACCGTACCCACCCAGGACGCCAAAATGTTGACCCTCAAACTAGAGTGTCAGCTGACGTGGCGGACAAAAGACACCTGCACGAGATACTTCGTATAAACACTTTTATTGATACTTAAATCACTTATCTGCTGTTTTTTCACTTGTTAAACTTGTTACTTGTTCCAATAAATCACAAGACCCACGGCTTGGACTTAAATACTACCCGTTGCGAGGTGAGGTGATCAGTCTCCCTCTGATGGGCTCTCTTCACTGAAGTGGACTCAGGGTTCCCCTTCCGCGATGGTCCTGCAGGTCTTCTCCTTTTCAGGCTCCTAGTCTCCCCTTTTTATCCAGTTGTTCCCAGCCTCAAGAATGTCCTTAGTCATGTACATCCCTGATTTGGAGTCATCCGTTTGCTTAGTTCCAAAACAAAATACATCTGCTGGCCTTCCTTCTTATCTGTAACCTTGACACCACAGCATCTCACAGTCTCATCGAATATGTCTTATCACACACTGCCTAGCAGACCGGAAAACAATTACTTCAGCTGCTTCACAGCTCCTCGTCCTTGTGTAAAGCTGGCAACTTTTCCCTTCATGCCTTGCACAGTTTTAGCTATTAGCCATCCGGCAACACCATCATTTTACAATCCTCTCTGGCTTCAGGTGTGGTGCCGGAGAACTGGACGCCTGCTAACATTGTTCTGTTGTTTAAAAAAAGGGAGAAAGGGATAGATCAAGTAATTACAGGCCAGTCAGCCTAACTATGGTGGTGGACAAATTATTGGAAAAAATTGAGGGACAATATTAATTGTCATTAATTGGCATGGATTTATTAAGGGAAGGTCATGCCGGACTAACCCGATTGAATTTTTTTGAGGCGTTAACAAGGAGGGTCAATGAGGGTAGTGCGTTTGATGTAGTCTATATGGATTTTAGCAAGGCATATAGAAGATACCGCATGGCAAACGCCTCAGAAAAGTAAAAGCCCATGAGATCAAAGGGAAAGTGGCAAGTTGGGTCCAAAATTGGCTCAGTGGCGGGAAGCAAAGGTAATGGTTGACGGGTGCATTTGTGACTAGAAGGCTGTTTCCAGTTGAGTCCCGCATAGTTCAGTACTGGGTCCCTTGCTTTTCGGGGTATATATCAATGACTTAGACTTAAATGTAGGGGGTACGATTCAGAAGTTTTCAGGTGACACAAAAATTGGCCATGTGGTTGATAGTAAGGGAGAAAGCTGTAGACTGCCGAAAGATAACAACAGACTGGTCAGGTGGACAGAAAAGTGGGCAATGGAATTCAATCTGGAGAAGTGCATGGTAATGCATTTGGGAGGACAAAAAAAAGTCAAGGAAATACTCAATAAGTAGTTGGATACCAAGAAGTGCGGAGGAACAGAGGGACCTTGGACTGCCTGCCCAAGATATCTGAAGGTAGAAAGATAGGTAGATAAGGTGGTTAAGAAGGCATATGGTATACTTTCCTTTATTAGCTGAGGCATAGGGTATAAGAGTAGGGAGATTATGGTAGAATGGTATAAAAAACTAATTAGGCCACAGCTAGAGTACTGCATACAGTTCTGGTCAACACATTACAGGAAGGGTCTGATTGCACTAGAGATGGTACATAGGATGTTCCCAGGACTGGAAAATTTTACCTATGAAGAAAAATTGGATAGGTTGGGGTGTTTCCTTTGGAACAGAGGCAGCTGAGGGGAGATTTGATTGAGGTGTATAAAATTATGAAGGGGGGAGATAGAGTGGAAATGAAGGGACTATTTTCCGTAACAGAAAGGTCTATGACCAGGGGCATAGATTTAAAGTAATTGATACAAAGATTAGAGGGGAGTGAGAAGCTTTCTTCACCCGGGGGTGGTGGGCATCTGGAACTCATTGCCTGATAGAGATAGAAACATTCATTGCATTTAAAAAGTACTTGGATATTCATTTGAAGTTCCGTAACCTACAGAGCTATGGATTGAGCTAAAGTGGGATCAGCCTGGATAGCTCTTTTTCAGCTAGCACAAACACGATGGCCTCCTTCTGTATCGTAAATTTCCATGAAATGAAAAAAAAAGGCTCATAGTCCATAAGAGAAGATTTAGCCAATTTGATACTGTTATGGCCAGGTGAGGAGGGGGTCTCAGGCTCCCCTCTTGCCCCTTCCTCTTATTTGACTGCAACAGGGTTTATTCCTTTTAAACAGTGATTTTGCTCACCACCTCTGTGAGTGTTTAACCTTTCTCCTTTACTGTGATCATGAAAGAACCAATCGGACAGGTTTTCTTGAGTTTAAACAAGAGGTTAGTTTATTATACTTAACACTCGAACCCGATTTAAAAATATGCTACACATTCAGGTACACATTCACACGAGAATCACACACATAAATAGATTACAGGAGGGAAAATAGATTTGGCAGTTGGATTAAAGTCCAGAATAAATGGAATTTAACTATAATCTGTAAAGTGGATGATCCAAACGTCCGCGGTTGAAGCTGTATTCTTGAAGTTCTTGGTTGGTCAAAGTGTATTTTGGTGGCTTGCTTTGCTTAGGGTTTTCCTGAAAGCAGAATCTATAGTTAGCTCTCTTCCCCTGGTTGCTGGCTGTAATGGGCTTGAGGCTTGGAGGATCCCCCAGTTGCAGACAGTTTTCAAACTTGATCTTTTTTGAGGAGAGGGAAAGGGAGAGAGAGAAAAAGGGAAGCACACTGCTTTCTGCTGTTGCACACTCTGTTACAGCTTGTCTTCGGTCTGAGTGACAAAATTTCTAGTTTCTTCAGTGATTAGCAGGCGGTCACATGGTTCTCTCAATCCCCTTTGTTTCTAAAGAGGTTTTTCTGGAATCTTCTAATGAAATTCACGGTTCTACATGCCCCAGGATGCCCATTCACACTTGGAGGGTGTTGATTCTTTCAAAGACAATGTGTGAAGATGGCCTTGACTGCCCTGCTAACGAAGCCATTTGAGGTAATTCAATCACTTAGAGCAAGCCTGGCTGGCCTTCTTGTTAGACCTTTTGTCTCCAGCTCAATCTCCTGGTGTTTCAGATATAAATGGCAGTGGCCATCTTGGCTGCTAGTTTTTAAAAAAAAAGTTACTGTAGGGTTTTTTCCCCATTAAAAGTCTAATTAAGGTTCCAACTGATGAAATTAATTTTTCCCATTTGGCATGTCGGGTTTTCCTGACACCTCCATCCCATGCGGAATGAAATGCGATGATAGGAGCATCTGATTATAGGAGTGGAAAAGAAAAAGAGGAAAACACACATTCATTCTCATTTACTCCCCAAATTCACTCATGAACCTTCGACTTCTGCAGCTGCTTTTTCTCTGCAACAGCAACGCTGTTTTAATTTTCCTTTTTGGAGTTTGTCTGGGATGGTCATGTGTTGTCAAATGGGGTTGAAGTTTCTCTACTATCAATTTGCAATATCCTGGGGATGTGCATTTCAATAAACATGTGGTTGTTTGTGAAACTTGGGGTCTGCAAATTTCCATTATTGTTTGGGGCAAGTTCTCCTGTATGTACAAGCTTTAACCCCTCAACTGCTGCTTTTGCAACACGTAGTTTTAACCATTCAGGTTCCAGCACCTTGATAATTTTTCTCCCGATATTGGTAGTGGGTAATAGATTGGTTTAAAGCCCCTGTGAGGTTTTGGAGATTTCCTCTGGGCCCTTGTTCTTGCTGAATTTTGAATTGAAATGGTTGGGTTTGATTAACTTTGGGCTTGGGCCCTGATCATTGGGTTCTTCAGTGGGTAGATCTACTCTGACCTCACTTTTAGTTCTCTGGTGAGTCACACAAGTGCTGTTCACTTTAGGGCATTTTTGTTTCTCTTTTCCCTTTACTGTGGGGAGGGTCGCCTTGCTAATCATCCCCATGTCCTTTGGGACATTCCTGCTCGTAAGTGTCGGTCCAGCTTTCACTGCATCACACTCACTGTTGATTTGCCTTTTTTGGAACTTTCCTTGTCCCTGCAGGTTGCGGTAAATACTGTTACCAGTCTTGGTAGGGTGCCTCTTTGGCCTGCATTTACGTGGGAGAATGTGTCGTCTAATCTTTCCAACATTTCAGGTTTGGCTAACTGGACAGTAGGGGGTTCCATTTGGGATCCTCCATGCCCTCCTTTAACCTGCCCTCATTGTCCTTTTCGTCCCCTTCCTGCCTGACTGTCTGACAGACCTGTGCTTGTCTCTCCCCTTTTGTTTTTGGCAGGGGTCCCACAAAAGCCACCAGCAATCTGCTGAAGGGTTCCCCAAAAGCCGGTATGGGAGAATTAGGGGTGTAGGCTTTACTGCAGGTTGGGACTTCCCCACAACCTGGCATGTGGGGCAAATTTTACAGATCACCACATCTTTGTGGAGTTTTGACCAGTCAAAATGCTGTCTTATGCAAGCTCTGGTTTTTTGCACACCAACATGTCCAGCCGTTGCAAGCTCATGGGCCATTCTTAATATTTCTTTATGGTACCTCGGTGGCACCACTATCCGGTGAACCACTGTCCACTTTTCATCTGCAGGTCTGTGAGGAGGTCTCCGCTTCCTCATCAGCACCTCATTCTTTAAATAGTAGCACTCTGGGACTCTGCTTCAAATTCGGTTTGGACAGTCGGTGCAAACTACTTTAATATTGGGTCGGCTCGTTGAGCCTCAACTAGGGACGATCTGTTTAACCCATCCTTTGGGTCCTCTAACTTCCCAAATGAGGTTTCCGATAACCAGACAATAGTGTTATCTGTTTGCAGTGCCAGTTCAGCCTCCTCTGATGGAGCTTTTATTTTCCCAAAAATATACTTTATTCATAAAAATCTGTAAAAAAGTACATTACAAAACAGCACCTAGTTGACATTCCAAAGAGTGCAAAGGAAATCAGTTTTCTTCAATACAGGAGTGAGTTGCCTCACAACCCTTCTATTCCATTTGATATGCCATGTACATTTTACAGCAAACCCATATTTGGTGTATACAGCCCGAGGGGTTTCCCATGGGTCCAGCCCCTTAGTTCACTATGGAGGGAGGACCTTACACAGTGGTCTTTCCCCACTGAGCCTTTGCAGCGGCTGCCCCAAGCTTTAGTGCGTCCCTCAGCACGCAGTCCTGGACCTTGGAATATGCCAGTCTGCAACACTCGGTCGTGGACAACTCTTTGCGCTGGAAGACCAGCGAGTTTCAGGCAGACCAAAGAGCATCTTTCACCGAATTGATGGTCCTCCAGCAGCAGTTGTTTCTCTTGGTGTGCGTCCCTAGGAACAGCCCGTAAAGCAGACTCCTGTGTTACAGAGCTGCTTGGGATGACAAAAACCACTGCATCTCTTTCCACACCTGATGGAGCTGGTTTGGCCATGGACCGAGTCACTGCAGAGTCAGGGGAAATTCTGGGGACCATCTCCTGAAACTGCTCTGTCTGTCTGACCTCTTTCGGTCAATCTACCCCTACTGGGGAAGTTACCACCTTTGTCCCCGGCAGATCATTACCCAGGAGCAGGTTAACTGTGTCCACAGGCAAACGAGGGACAATCCCCACGGTCATCGGTCCCGAAACTAGGCCACACTTCAAGTGCACTTGATATAAAGTTATGGGCATACACTGCCCTCCGATACTATTCACTAGCACCCTAGCATTTACTGCACTCTCTAGGGGAAAGGTCCTGCCTTTTCCCAGCAGAAGGGATCTGGTGGCCCCTGTATCCCTGAGTATGACTTTCTTGTCCCACTCAAGGGGTAATGGTCACTTTTTCTTGGGATATAAAATCCTGATAACCTCCAGGGGTTTTGTTAAATTTTCCTGCACCCACAACAACTATGTTGATTGGCTCTTACTGCTGCAGTTAAATCACAGCCTGCTCTGCTGTGCTTTCCATCAGGGCCACTTCTCTTGCACTGTGCCCTGATTAATCCTACAGGTTTTCCCTGTAATTTCTGGCAGTCAGCTCGAAGGTGACCTGCCTTGTTACAATGGAAACACACAGGCCTTCGGGTCTCAATCCTGCTCTTAGCACCATCTTTTTTGGCTTGAGGAGGGCCCCTTGTGTGTCCAGCTTTCCGTTCTCGCCCATGGCTGTTCGGGCTCCTATCACCCTCCCACCTTTTATCCTTTTTGGGTTTGTGGGAGTGACTAGGGAGGAGTTTTCCTTGGGGTAAGGACTTATGTACGAGGGTAAATTCATTAGCCAGAACTGCAGCCTGCCTGGCTCTTTGAACCTGTTGTTCCTCTACGTGGGTTTCAATAGAAAGGAGAAGTGAGGTTTTAAATTCCTCGAGAAGAATCACCTCTCTGAGGTTTTCATATGTGGGCTGTACCTTAAATGTCCTTATCAACTGGTCAAAAGCAAGCTGCTTAACTCTTTCAAACTCGAGGTAAATTTGGTTAGGCTGCTTTCGGAGGGCTTGGAATTTCTGGCGGTACGCTTCCAGTACTAGCTCATATGCCCCCAGGATAGCATTTTTTAGTGATCTCATAATCTGATGAATTTTCATTTGATAACAGTGAGTAAACCTCATGGGCTTTTCCTGTTAGCTTGCTTAGCAACAACAGAGTCCAGCTCCTGGCCGGCCATCTCAGCTGTCTTGCAAGCTTTTCAAAAGTGACAAAAAATGCTTCCATATTAATTAAGTAATAAAGAAGGCAAATGGAATTTTAGCCTTTATTGCTAGGGGGTCGGAGTTTAAAAATAGGGAAGTCTTGTTACAACTGTACAGGCTGTTGGTAAGGCTGCACCTGGTGTACTGTGTACAGTTTTGGTCCCCGTATTTAAGAAAGGAGACAGTTCAAAAGAGATTCACTAGGTTGATTCGTGGGATGAAGGGGTTGACTTATCAAGAACGGCTAAATAGGTTAGGCCTTTATTCATTAGAATTTAGAAGAATGAGGGGTGATCTTATTGAAATGTACAAAATTCTGAGGGGGCTTGACAGGGTAGATATTGAGAAGATGTTTCCACAAGTGGGGGAATCTCGAACTAGGGGACATAGTTACAGAATAAGGGGACACTCATTTAAAACTGAGATGCGAAGGAATTTCTTCTCTCAGAGGGTAATGAATGTCTGGAATTCTCTACCCTAGAGAGTTGTGGAGGCTAGGTCACTGAAAGTATTTGAAGAGGAGGTAGATAGATTTTTGAAATATAGGGGAATTGAGGGCTATGAGGAGCTGGCATGAAAGAGGAGTTGAGGTCTGGGACAGATCAGCCATGATCTTATTGAATGGTGGGGCAGGCTTGAGGGGCCGAAAGGCCTATTCCTGTTCCTATTTCTTATGTTCTTAGGTACATCTCCCTCATTGAACTTTGGAATCAACTGGGAGAACTTTAAGAGCTCAGCACATAGTCCTGAACTAAGGGAAGCTTCCTGACTACCATGCTTTCACTGTGGGTATTGTGTCACACCTCCTCTCACCTCCCCGCCTAATTAATTCAAGCCACCTTAGCTCACTTTCCTCCTTCTCCTTCTGGAAAGTTCTCTTTTTCCCTTCCTTGATATTCTCTCTGTTCTTTCTCTCTAGAATTCCAACTCCACTCTCCTCTTTTCTAATTGTATTTTTGCTAACATTACCCTGTCTGTTTCTGAATGTTCAGGTTCAAGTGAAAAATGGTTGGCCACAAGTCTTAGGATTTTGGATTTCTTAGCTTTTGCACGGAAAGCAATCCCTAACTGCCCAGCCACATTCCTCAACTCTTCAATAGGTAGGGCCTTTAACCTATCCCAAGATATTTCACCCTGGCTTGGGAAGGCACTGGTCTCAGATATGGGCATGTTAGTATTCTAGCAGCAAAAACTACAAGAAAACCTGTATTGAAGGTTTTTATTTAGATATTATGATTAGAGATTAGATTAGAGAGATACAGCACTGAAACAGGCCCTTCGGCCCACCGAGTCCGTGCCGAACATCAACCACCCACCTATACTAATCCTACACTAATCCCATATTCCTACCAAACATCCCCACCTGTCCCTATATTTCCCTACCACCTACCTATACTAGTGACAATTTATAATGGCCAATTTACCTATCAACCTGCAAGTCTTTTGGCTTGAATTGATATTATGATAGGGATCAATTTGATTTTCCACTTCCAATTTCTTCTTTGTCATTGGTTACGATCCCGGACTATAGCCCCCAAATTTCTGTTATGGTCAGGTGAGGAGGGGGTCTCTTATCTGACTGCAACAGGGTTTATTCCTTTTAAACAGTGATTGTGCTCACCACCTCTATGAGTGTTTTACCTTTCTCCTTTACTGTGATCGTGAAAGAACCAGTCGGACAGGTTTTCTTGAGTTTAAACAAGAAAGAGGTTAGTTTATTATACTTAACCCTCTAACCCAGTTTAAAAATACGCTACACATTCAGGTACACATTCACACGAGAATCCCACACACAAATAGATTACAGGAGGGAAAATAGATTTGGAAGTTGGATTAAAGTCTGGAATAAATGGAACTTAAATACAGTCTGCAAAGTAAATGATCCAGTCATCCTCGGCTGAAGCTGTATTCTTGAAGTTCTTGGTTGGGCAAAGTGTATTTTGGCTGGCTTGCTGGCAGTGCCATCTTGCTTGCTAGTTTTTTTAAAAAGTTACTATAGGGTTTTTTCCCATTAAAAGTCTAATGTAAGTTTCCAACGGATAAATTAATTTTTCCCATTTGGCGTATAGGCTTTTCCTGACAATATTCAAATCTAAACTACTTAATCAACTACTTAGAGTCAAAATGTATTTGCCCAATTTTGACACTTTAAGTAATGCACTGACATTGTTGTAACAAAATGAGGCAAAGTTTCTAGTAGCATAGAGGTCCACCATAAATAGTGTATTCTCCCCTCACACTACTCAGCTGAGAGCACTGCAGTTAATATAAACAGCAGTTATCAGTAGATGACACAAGCTGCCATTTTCTAGCCTTAGTATTTGTGTTATTGGCTTATATGGACATTTCTTAAGCAGGGAAGGTCCCGAATCAAAAATCTCAAGTTTCCAACAATCACACATGCCCAATCTTGAAAATAAAGCTGGGCCATTTAGTGTGAAATCTGGAAGCACTTTTTCACAGAAAAGGATTGTGGCAATCTGGGACTTCTCCCAAATGGTTGTGGGTGCTGGATCAGTTGAAATGTTCAAGACTGAGATTGATAAATTTTTGTTGGGTAAGGGTATCAAGGGATATGGATCAGAGGCAAGTAAATGAAGTTGAGGTACAGATTAGCCATGATCTAATTGAATGGTGGTACAGGCTCGAGGGGCTGATTGGCCTCCTCCTGTTCCGATGTTCCCAATCTTGCATAAGCACCTGTTCCCTTTTGCTGCTGGTGCTCCAAACTCCTACAATGTAAAGCCAGGCAGACTCCAGAGTACCATAAGCGTTAGCACATTGTAGAAATGCTTCAAGTTGCAGTGTTTCTTCAAATATAACTTCAACATGATCAGGGAACTCTTCACTACCAGAATAAAATCAGGTGTTCACAAAGTGCCTGTATAAGCACCAGCTCTCTGCAGAGGGCTGAGTTCATTAAAAACCCTTTATTTTAGGTTACATAAAACCTCAGCAACTAAAGTTGAGTGGTGCAAATGCAGTTTTAATTTTATTGCAGAAGTACAAGTCCCTTTTCAGAAGAGCATATGAAAGTAGAGAGAAAAAAAACAGATGGATATTTCTTTTACTGCAAACATATAATAGGGAGATAATCCTACCAATTTGGTTCTATAATGTTGAGATGTAATGGCTTCTCTTCACCACAAACTGTTTTCTTAAATCCCTCTCCCTTGCCTCCTCCACCCTCACTTCCAACAAGTGCAAGGTGGTCATGGACTTTGTTGTCATGAGGAGGGCACTATCCGTTCAGCTGCCTCTGCTGCTCCCCTCCCTTCTCCTAACCACCGGTCAAACCTTCTCTAAGATTCCCCCCTGCCCCAGCCCTTAATTTACAGCTTGCTCTAGTTTCTTTCCCATCTCTCCTCATGTCATCTCCAAACTCATCTTGTCCATGAGCCCCACCACCCTATTCCCATTAAACTGCTGACCACCCAATTTCCATTCCTGGCTCCCATGTTAACTGTCCTCTCACGTCAGGTACTGCCCTCCACCCCTTCAAATCTGCCATCACCCTTCGCCTCAAAAAATCCACCCTCAATCCCTCTGTTCTTGCAGACTATTGTCCCTTCTCCCTTTCCTCTCCCACATCTGTACCATCTTTCCCTAACTCCAAATTTGAATCACTCCAATCAGGATTCCACTCCTGCTACAGTAACAATCCTTAACAAAGTCAAAAATTACATCCTATATAACTGCGACAAACTATTCCTCCGCGTTCTTCTCGACCTGTCTGAATCTTTTGACATGGTTGATTGCACCATCCTCTTCCAATGCCTCGATTCTGTTGTCCAGCTGGGTGAAACTGCACCATTCTTAACTATCCAGTCATAGCCACAGAATCTGCAATGGCTTCTCTTTCCGCTCATGCAGCATTACCTCTGGAGTCCTCCATGGATTTATTCTTGGCCCCCTCCTATTTCTCATCTGCATGTGGCCTCTCAGTGACATTATCTTGCCAAGGATGAAAATTTTAAAATTGAAGTATTGGCAGACCGGGAGCTAACGTAGGTCAGCAAGTACAGGGCTGATACTTGAGTGGGATTTGGGTGCAAGTTAGAATATGGGCAGCAGAGTTTTGGATGAGCTCAAGTTTATGGAGAGTGTAAGATGGGAGGCCAGTTTGAAGATCTTTGGAATAGTCAAGTTTAAAGGCAACAAGGGCATGGATGAGCAGCAGATGAGCTGAGGCAGTTACAGAGTCAGGTGATGTTACGGAGGTGAAAGTAGTATTAATGATGGCGTGGAAATGTGGTTGGAAAGTCACCTTGGGGTCAAGTGTGAAACCAAGGTTGCAAATTGTCTGGCTCAGCCTCAGACATCCACGGAGGAATGTTTCAGCAACAAATGTCACCATCTCTCCAGACTTCTCCACTGTCTCTAAATTGTCAGAATGCTTATCCGACTTCCAGTACTGAATGAGCAGAAATTTCCTCCAATTAAACACTGGGAAGACAGAAGCCACCATCTGTAGTCCTTGCCACAAACTCTGTTCCTTGGCCATTGGCTCCATTTCTCTCCTTGGCTGAGGCTGAACCAGATCGTTTGCATTCTTCATATCATATTTGAATACAGAGCCATGCCATCATTATGTCTTCCTTCGTCCATCTCTAACATCATCCAATTCCCCTACTGCCTTAGTTCATCTGCTGCTGAAACACTCGTCGATGCCTTTATTACCTCGAGACTTGACTGTTCCAATGCTCTCCTGACCGTCCTCCCATATTCCATTCTCCATAAACTTGAGTTCATCCAAAACTCTGCTACTCATATCCTAACTTGCACTAAGTCACCCATCACCCCTTGCTCGCTGACCTACATTGGCTTCTGGTCCAGTAATGACTCAATTTTTAAATTCTCATATGACTGTATTGGTGCCATTTCCTGCTCCCACCCCGAACTGGAAAACTATCAACTTTGCTTCCAATTTCCACCCTTCTCTCACCTTTACATGGTCCATCTCCAACACTTTCCTTCCTTTCCTTGACTTCACTGTCTTCATCTCTGGGGATAGGTTGTCTACCAATATTCATAAGAAGCCCACCGACTCCCACAGCTACCTCGGCTACACTTCTTCACACCCTGCCTCTGTAAGGACTCCATTCTATTCTCTCAGTTTTTCTGTCTCCGACGCATCTGCTCTGATGATGCAACCTTCCACAACAGCGCTTCTGATATGTCTTCCTTTATCCTCAACCGAGGATTCCCCCCCCACTATGGTTGACAGGGCCCTCGACCGTGTCCGGCCCATTTCCCGCACCTCTACCCTCACCCCTTCCCCTCCCTCCCAGAACCGCGACAGGGTTCCCCTTGTCCTCACTTTCCACCCCACCAGCCTCCACATCCAAAGGATCATCCTCCGCCATTTCCACCACATCCAGCGTGATGGCACTACCAAACGCATCTTCCCCTCCCCTGTCAGCATTCCAAAGGGATCGTTCCCTCCACGACACCCTCATCCACTCCTCCATTACCTCCAACACCTCGTCCCCTTTCCATGCAATCGCAGGAAGTGTAACACCTGCCCCTTTACCTCCTCTCTCCTCACGATCCAAGGCCCCAAACACTCCTTTCAGGTGAAGCAGCAATTTACTTGTACTTCTTTCAATTTAGTATACCGTATTCGCTGCTCACAATGTGGTCTCCTCTACATTGGGGAGACCAAACGGAGATTGGGTGACCGCTTCGTGGAACACCTTCGCTCAATCCGAAAGCATGACCCTGAGCTTCCAGTTGCTTGCCATTTCAAAACACCCCCCCCACTCTTATACCCACATCTCTGTCCTGGGATTGCTGCAGTGTTCCAGTGAACATCAACGCAAGCTCAAGGAACAGCATCTCATTTACCAATTAGGCACGCTACAGCCTGCCGGACTGAACATTGAATTCAATAATTTCAGAGCATGACAGGCCCCCCTTTTTTACTTTGTTATTTTTTCTTTTTTTCTTACTTATTTGTTTATTTTATTTTAGTTTGTTTCATCATTCATTTTTCTACCATGTGCCTACCCACAGTTGTTTGTGATTCTTTCTATTAACACCCTCTTTGCACTAATGCTTTGTCTTTCAACACACTATTAACATACTGTTGGTCTTTGCTCCATGACCTTCTGGTCAGTTATTCTCTGTGTGACCCTCTGTCCTATCAACACCTTGCCCTTTGTTATCTCATGGCCCACCCCCGTTTTATTTGCTTAAAACCTATTACATTTCTGACATTTGCCAGTTCTCATGAAGGTTCACTGACCTGAAACATTAACTCTGCTTTGCTCTTCACAGATGCTGCCAGACCTGCTGAGTATTTCCAGCATTTCTTGTTTTTATTTCAGATTTCCAACATCTGCAGTATTTTGCTTTTATTTAAAATTCTTATCTTTGTTTTCAAATACATCGATGATCTCTCCCCTCTCTATTTCTGTAACTTCCTCTAGCCCTACACAATCTCTGTGCTCCTTCAATTCCGGCTTGTTGAGCATTCCCAATTTCAATCTCTCCACTACCGGCGACTATGCTTTCAGCTGACTAGGCTCTAAATTCTAGAATTCAATCCCTAAACCCCTCTCTCTACCTCTTTCTCCTCCTTTAAGGCACTTTTAAAACCTCTTTCTTTGACAAGCTTTTGGTCATCTGTCCTAATATCTGCTTATGTGACTTGGTGCCAAATTTGTTTGATTATGCTCCTGTGAAGCACCTTGGGATGTTTTACTACATTAAAGGCACTACATAAATGCAAACTGTTGTTGTTGACATGAGGAAGTGAAGGGTACATGTTTACATAAGCTAATTATTTGCATATTAGTCATCAAGATAGGGTTAAATGGTTACATGTAAGCTTTTAATTCTCAAGGACAACCTGAAATTCAAATTCGCAACTTGAGACCTAAATGGTGGCACAGTGCGAGAGAGCGTTGCACTCTTGTGCACTTGATATTCCTCATAGTAAGGGATCAAAAATTGTTTATGGCCCATTTTTAGGTCCATAAACAACAGTGCAGGGAGCATGTGCCCCAACCTGGAACTCAAGACCAGTGTGAAATTGAAGTTTGGACCTTTTGCCAAAAATGCAAGTGCACTGCTTGTTGCTTCTCCAGAGGCAGCTTGCCAAGTTAAAACAACATGCATTTCAAGCCCTTTGCCTCACTGGCAGAGGCCCCGAGGTAAGTCCTGGGGATGGTAGTAAAGAGTGATGGGAAGGGGACTAATTGTTGGCAGCATCCCTCAGAATCTGGTGGAGCTGGGAGGAGCATTTCTGCTAGGGTGACTTCCTTATGCAACTGTGGAAAAGATTTTGATCTCTGCACAGTACTCGACTGGCTGCAGCATTTGGAGAACTGTGGACACAAATTCACATTTTGTCACTCCATGGCATGGCATAGCATGATGCTGCAGGGGGTGGAAAGTTTTGTGATGTGGGTACAGTAACAAAGGCTTTTACTTTTATTTTCAGGATAACTCTGCCATAGCCATAAAATTGGAAGAGGCACATACACTCTGCAAGAAGGAAGAAAGTAAGCAGACAGCTTTGGGTGAACAAAACAGAAAACAAGATCCAAAAGGAGGCTTCAGGAACTCCTTCCGGAAGTTATTCAGGAAGAAGTAAGAGAAATTATAAACTGAGGTTCTGAAATCTGAGAAAATATATTCACAGTATTATAGTAACAATTATTTCAGTGTTCAATATCTACTCATATTACACAATTTGCATAGATATCAGGTTTTTATTAGTTGGCTTGCAGTGAGACTTTGGCTCAGTAGTAGCATTTCCCACCTGGAGTCAGAAGGCAAAAGGTTCAAACCCTGTTCCAGAAGGTCCCAGTGAATGGAGACTAAAGCTCTTGCTTGAAATGCTGGGTTGACATTCAGTGGGATACTTGCATCTGGTGTTGTGCTTTTGGGTGTGGGTGCCCCCTCCTCCTACCTCATTGTATGGATTATGGAAGCCTATAAAACCCTCCTGCCCTATGAATTGATATAAATATGGTTGCACCCATGGAAGGAGTGTTCACATTACAAACTGATAGACTGTTACAGCCTGTGAATCGTTTGCATTATATCTCGTCACACGGCTATGGCATAACCTGAATGAATCTCAACTTTTTTTGGTAGATGGTGATCAGTTGTGGAAATAACACAACTTGTATATTCACTGATTGCTATCTATTTATTGCTTTAACTTAATGTTGGATCATAAAACAAATTATTCAGATTGCCAGATGTCCTTTGCCTATTCCTCCATCCTTGTTTTTAATATTTAGAGATGTGTAAAAACATACTGGCTTTCTAACACTGGTCTGTATCTTCCAGGTCAAATCAAAATTCCTGCAGTTTGGAGAACAAGCAGAAATTTGATGGTAATCCTACACAGGATGCTGCAATGATAGAAAACCAAGAATTCAAAGAGAGGGTTGCTCATTTTAGCAATATTGACCGTGGTACTGCAGTTTAATCTTACATTTTTGAAATATATCTTATCCAAACATAGTAATTTGAATTTAATAGACTTATGCTTATGTTTTGTCAGTCTTGAGCCATTTCGTATGGATCAGTGAGAATCAGACGTTAGATTTATATGTTTCAAACATTTAATGACAATGTTCCCCATCTGGATACAACTTTGTGAGTACATAGAAAAGAACAAACTTGGATTTATATAGCGCCTTTCACGATAAGATATCACAAATGCAATCATTTAAGAATTTTGAAGTGTAGTTACTGTTGTATTGTGGAAAATGCAGCAGGCAATTTGAGCACAGCAATCTCCTGCAAACGGCAACGTTATAATGACCAGATAATCTGTTTGTGATGTTGGTTGAGGGATAAATAATGCCCAGGACACCAGGGAGATTTCTTTCTGCTCTTCTTTGAATAGTGTCATGGGATCTTTTATGTCCACATATACGCTTATATGAAAAGCATTTCATTTGCCCACATATTTCCTCTGCTCTTAAGACAGCTAAGGAGCTGTCTTCCACCAACTGGGAAGGGTGGGATGGCTTGTGGGTTTCTCCACAACCACTGTCAATGACACCATGTGATGAGCTGGCAAGACCCAGATTATGTATAGTTTGCTTCAGTCAAAAGTGGTACGTCAGTTCTATGCAGTCCTCCGACTACTAGTGTGGCTAATGGCCATCATAGCTTATTTGGTTGAAGGAGAATTCAAGAAGCAGACAAGCCTGGGATTGGAACTCATGATGGTATGGACAGCAAAACTTTACTGTTTATGCTATCAGGCTAATTCTGGTTAATATATTAGAACCATATCTAAAACTTTGGCTTATTACTCCAAAATTATTTAATGGTAAGAGGTAGTCTTACTGAAGAAAAAATAGTTAGGGCATTTTGTATCATACATGAGCTATTAAAACTAAGGAACTGCTAAATGCTCTTGCTAAATATGAAATGCTGCTTTTAGAATATTAAAGTGTCTATGTAAAAATTATGAATAACTATCTAAATTTTGGAAGAATATGTAAAAATACTTACATTTTTACCGTGTTCAATTGTGATGGAGCCTTCATATGCAGACTGTTTTTTTTCCCCCTGAGACAGTCATTACCTAGAAATGAAATAAAGTTATAAAGAGTTCTAGGAAAACAAGGGTGGTCCTAACCAGTTTTGAAAAACACAGTCTAATGATCAGAGAAATGTGACTGGAGCTCAGGTTTCAGGTTTTAGAAGAACTCTGTACTGGATGCAAGCAGAAACAGCCAGTTGTAGTTTAAAAAAAGACAAGCTGGGAGCTGAAGGTTTTTGTACTTCCAGTGAGGCTGCTTGGAATTGAAACAGACTAAAAAGCAGCAGGTTGGAACAGTTGTTTTGGCTGCAGGCAGAGGAGCCTGGATTGAGAGCTGTGAATGACTTAAGGCAGTGGTGACGATGACGGAGAGCATTATCAGTGGACCATGCCAACAGGAAGTTGTGGGTGAGGCCGTGGTTGTTCAAGAGGCGACAAGACCGAACCATTAAAGATTGCATCGCTCATTATCGACAGGACATAATTACTTCCATATCGATATCCTAGAGGACAGGACTTGGAAAACCACCTGAGCAAGTTCCTGATTTTGTTGTACTGTGAGACTGTTCAGCACCATCTTGCTGATAAAACTGGTCAGCGGATTCGCAAGGACATCTTTGTTGCATCTGCTAATTAATGTGTAATCCTGTAAGATATACATATATTGATCATGATTTAACCATTAGTTCATGTTTAATTTATGTTGGTTTTGGTTTGAATGTTAAAATAAAATTTAAAGAAGTGAAATCTTGTCCGTTTGGTTTTTGTTTCCTAAATTGGGGTCAGTCGGTGGATTCAATTCTTTTAGTTTGTTGGTGGTCTTCACAGAGATCATAACATCAACATGTCAAGACACATATTGCACATTGCTTTCAGGGCATTGGACAGCGAGTAGCAACCAAGCAAGAATAGAAGATGAAAAGGGTTAGCAGGGTACAAAAGCACATTTAAAGAGTTTTAATGAGGTTTTTGAAGGTAGGGAGAGAGGTAGCAAGCCAGAGATGCTGAGGAAGGCAGTTCCAGAGGGTAAGGGCAAGGAGACTGAAGCAGCAGCCACTGATGGAGGAAGTGGACAATGAGAGGTAAGCCAATGGTGGAGAATGGGAGACAATAATATAAAGAACAAAAAGACAGCAATTCTATTAATATTCCAAATTATGAATCTGCTTGTGTGATTTGAAATCTGTAGAATTATGGAACACAAGTGTCAGTTTGCATTTAATTTTCTGTGGCTATTGTCTTCCCCTGTAAATTACTGTAGTTATCTTGAGTTGATAATGTACAATTACGAGAATCAGCACAGCAGCTTAAAGTGGAAAGTCAGACGGGGGGTGGGGGGGGGTGGGGTCGGTATTTTCTCTTCAAGATTCTCTCCCAATATCTAATCTTAATAATAACGTTTTACCATTAGCAACATTTCCTTGAATTTTGAGTGATGTTTTGAGAGATATTTGCCCTTTCAGTCTTCATCTTCCAGCAAGGAGGCATCAGAATAAACTCCAATCACTTTAATAGGGGGTGGAGGATCACAACTTCATACTGACTGGAGAAAAAATCCAGAGCCACACACCTAGGAAGAAAAGATGTTTCATGAAAGTAACATTGCCCGACTGTCACTTACAGGACGACCAGCGGGTTGGCAGAGGGATGTGGAAGCTCAATGCTACACTGCTGACCCCAGAGAACGTTGAGGAACTCAAAAGGGATTACAAAGTTGGAGGACCGTGAAACCCCTCTTTGAGTCTCCAGTTCACTGGTGGGAAGCGATAAAGGAGAACATCAAGAGGTTCTTCATCCACAAAGGTGTTCAGAGGGCGAGAGAGAGACAGAGGGAAATGTCCCGACTCCAGAAAATTATGCAAAATCTACTCCAGTTGCAGTCAATGGGGGTCGAGCTCGAAGATGACCTCCAAGAGGTGAAGAGCCAGCAGGCCTCGCTCTTTGCCAAGGAGGCCTCCAAGATCATCTTCCGGTCCAGAGTCCGCTCCATCGAGCAGGATGAGACGTGCTTGCGTTACTTCTTCCAAAAGGTACACAGAGAGAGCTCTGTTATCAGCAGCCTGAAGGAAGAAGATGGCTCGGTAACGTCTTCGCAGTCCGACATACTAAGGATCAGCAAATCCTTTTATGCTGGGCTGTATGACGCGAAGCCCACAGACAGCAGAGCCTCCCAGTCCTTCCTGTCATCTATCACAGAGGTCTTAGATGACAGCAGGAGGGAGAGATTGGACAAGCCGCTAACTCTGGACGAGCTGACAAAGGCCGTCGAGTCCTTCGAGACAAGTAAAACTCCTGGAAGCGACGGCTTACCGGTCGAATTGTACTCGGCCCTGTGGGACTGGGTCGGCCCGGACCTGCTGGAAGTATACGAGAGTATGCTCCTGGCCGGCAGCATGGCAGAATCCATGAGGAAAGGCATCATCACCCTCATTTACAAGCAGAAGGGGGAGAGAGCAGAAATCAGAAATTGGCGGCCCATCTCACTGCGTAATGTTGACTACAAGATTCTGTCCAAAGTCATAGCCAGTCGAGTCAAATCTGCTCTGGAGTTGGTGATTCACCCCGATCAGACCTGTACTGCACCCGGCAGGAAGATCTCTGATAGTCTCGCGCTACTCAGGGATACGATCCCCTACGTACGGGACAGGAGGGTGGACACCTGCCTCATCAGCCTGGACCAGGAGAAGGCTTTTGACAGGATATCACACACCTACATGATGGACGTCCTTTCCAAAATGGGGTTTGGGGAGGGAATCTGCAATTGGATCCAACTGCTCTACACAAACATCAGTAGCGCAGTCTCAATCAACGGGTGGGAATCGGAAAGTTGCCCGATCAAATCTGGAGTCAGACAGGGCTGTCCTCTCTCCCCGGTCTTGTTTGTTTGCTGTATTGAACCCTTTGCTGAGTCTATTAGGAAGGATGCGAGCATAAGAGGGGTGACAATCCCAGGCAGCGGAGGCACTCAGGTAAAAACCTCCCTGTACATGGATGACGTCGCCGTCTTCTGCTCGGATCCGCTGTCCGTGCGCAGACTGATGAGCATCTGCGACCAGTTCGAACTGGCCTCGGGAGCCAAAGTTAACCACGGCAAGAGTGAGGCCATGTTGTTTGGGAACTGGGCTGACCGATCCTTTGTCCCCTTCACCGTCAGGTCAGATTACCTGAAGGTGCTGAGGATATGGTTCGGAAGGGCCGGGGTGTGCACCAAAACCTGGGAGGAGCGAGTAGCCAAGGTACGACAAAAGTTGGGCACGTGGGGGCAGCGATCTCTCTCCATTGTGGGTAAGAACCTGGTCATCAGGTGCAAGGCACTCACGTTGTTGCTCTACATGGCGCAGGTCTGGCCCATACCCCACTCCTGCGCCGTGGCAGTCACCCGAGCCATTTTCCGCTTCATCTGGGGATCTAAAATGGACCGGGTCTGGAGGGACACGATGTTCAAATCTCTGGACAAGTGCGGGAAAAATGTACCCAACGTGGCCCTGATCCTGATGACCACCTTAGTGTGCTGCTGCATCAAGCTGTGTGTACACCTCCAGTACGCAAACTCCAAGTGTCACTACGTGCTGAGGTTCTATCTGTCCCCGGTGTTGCGAAGGATGGGCTTGGCCACATTGCCGCGGAACGCTCCATGCAGTTGGGCCGTGCCGTACCACCTATCCTTCGTGGAGCAGTTTCTGCTGGAAAACACTTTTGACCACCGGTCCATCAGGCAGTGGTCTGCACGGAATGTCCTCAAGGCCCTACGGGAAAAGGAGACGGCGGATCCTGTCGGATGGTTCCCCGAGCAGACCGTGAAAGACATTTGGCGGAATGCCTCATCACCAGAACTTTCAAACAAGCACCAAGACGTAGCTTGGCTGGTGGTGAGAAGGGCCCTCCCCGTCATATCCTTCATGCACACCCGAAGTCTCGCCCCCTCCGCACAGTGCCCCCGCGTTGGCTGTGGTGGGGAAGAGATGGTTGCCCACCTCCTCCTGGAATGTGTCTTTGCAAAGCAGGTGTGGAAAGAGATGCAGTGGTTTTTGTCGAGGTTCTAACACAGGAGTCTGTGCTCTACGGGCTGTTCCCAGGGACGCACACTGAGACAAACATCAACTGCTGCTGGAGGACTATCAATTCGGTGAAAGACGCCCTTTGGTCTGCCCGAAACTTGCTGGTCTTCCAGCGCAAAGAGTTGTCCACCATCGAATGTTGCAGACTGGCACATTCCAAGGTCCAGGACTATGTGCTGAGGGACGCACTAAAGCTTGGTGCAGCTGCAGCAAAGGCTCATTGGGGAAAGACCACAGTGTAGGGTCCCCCCACCAAGCTGAACTGAGGGGCTGGATCCATGGGAAACCCCTCGAACTGTATCATTGATATTTTCATTTGCTGTAAATGTGAAACTGTAATTGGTGCTGTTTGAAACTGTTTGGCAATGTAATTTTTGCAGATTTTTATGAATAAAGTATATTTTGGAAATAAATTTAAAAAGAAAGTAACATTGCCCTCACAACTTTTTTCATAATTGTCTAGAAAGTTCCTGCTGTTTCTGTGGTGGGGGAGTCTTTGATTTTGCAGGAGGCTTGCCCAGGCTGCCCTGCAAGGACGAGTGTGAGTTGTGTTTTTTTGGGTTCTGGTTTATTTGGTGGGGTGGGGGGGTTGGTGGGGAGTTCAATGTTGATTTCGGCTCTTCACCCTCTTGGTGTTGGAGTTTGCCTGTGGTTGTTATTTTTATGCTGTTTTGGGTCTTGGTGCCTGAGCAGGGAAGACTTTAAGCATAATGGCTGCAACCAACGCCAGAGCTTCAGGCCAGGGATAGATAACCAGTTATGGTGGCAGTGAAAAACAGCGAAGGAGGTGCACCCATGGACCAGACCTTCTTCATTGAGCAACCCCTTTTTGAATGCTGTGGATTTGAAGCTGCAGATATTTTCTGCCTGCAGGATTTCCCAGCGGGGGCTACTTTGAGGTGATGTGTAGGAACTTGGCGGGATGCATGAAATTCCTGGAGATCTTCAAGGAGAGGAAACTAGGCGCTGCTGTTGATCCTCATGGTGCAGTCGCTGTTTACACTGCCTTCATAACGGAACCGGGTGACGACCTTCCATCTCGACAACCCCCATATTCCTGTCGTAGATATGTTCACTTTCCCCACCAGGTACGTTGAGGTGGCCAGAAGCTACACCAAGGTCAAGGATCCATTTGGGATTTGGACCAGCAAACACAGGTCAAGGTGGCCTTGAAGGCGTACGCCAATGGAGCCATCTTATAACCTCCCTCCAGCTTCGCTATTGGGGGAAAGTCAGGGTTACTTGATCTATGTGGGCCAGCCCAGACCACCAATCAATCAGGCAGATATGTGCACGGAATGTCCTCAAGGCCCTATGGGAAAAGGAGATGGCAGAACCTGTCATATGGTTCCCCGAGCAGACAGCCAAAATCATTTGGCAGAATGCTTCATCAGCCGAACTTTCAGACAAGCACCAAGACGTAGCTTGACTGGTGGTGAGAAGGGCCCTCCCTGTCACATCCTTCCTGCATGCCCAGAATCTCACCACCTCCGCACGCTGCTCCCAAGGTGGCTGTGGTGGGAAGAGTCTGTTGGCCACCTCCTTCTGGAATGTGCCTGGTGTGGAAAGAGATGCAGTTGTTTTTGTCAAGGTTCATCCCAAGCAGCTCTGTAACACAGGAATCTGTGCTCGATGGGCTGTTCCCAGGGATGCACACTGAGATAAACATCAACTGCTGCTGGAGGACCATCAATTTGGTGAAAGACTCTCTTTGGTCTACTCGGAATTTGTTCATCTTCCAGCACAAAGAGTTGTCCATGACCGAGTGTTGCAGACAAGCACATTCCAAGCTCCAGGTCTACGTGCTGAGGAACGCACTAAAGTTTGGGGCAGCCACCGCAAAGGCTCAATGGGGAAAGACCACTGTGTAAGGTCCTCCCGCCATAGTGAATTGAGGGATTGGACCCATAGGAAACCCCCTTGGGCTGTATACAGCAAATATGGGTTTGCTGTAAAATGTACATGGCATGTAATATGGAATGGAAGGGTTGTGAGGCAACTCACTCCTATACTGAAGAAAACTGGTTTCCTTTGCCCTTTCTGAAATGTTAACTGGGTGCTATTTTGAATGGTTTTGTAAAGTAGTTTATTTATTTATTTATTTTTTTACAGATTTTATGAATAAAGTATATTTTTAGGAAAAAAAAGCCAGCCCAGAGTTTGTCATAACTGTGACAAATCTGGGCACATGGCGGCCAACTGCAGCATAGTGCTGTGCGAGAACTGCAAGCAGGAAGGCCATCAGACAAAGGACTGCAAGCAGAGTAAGTGCTGCAACCTGTGTGGTGGGGCAGACCACCTCTACAAGACCTGCCCCAAGCAATGCCTCAGTTATGCACAGGCAGCGAAAATCAAGGCGAGGCAGGAGGAAGGATTGGCAAACACGGCTGGTGCTGTGAAGGAGACAAGCAACCCTACACCCGCCAAGCCCCCACAGCGAGGAAAATCTGACAAAGAAGGACAAGGGGAAGGAGGAAGAGGGTGCTGTAGCAAGCTGCTAAATACCAATCCTGTACCCTGTACCTCCTCATCAGACAGAATCAATGGAAGAGGAGCCAGTAGAGGGAAACTAGATGAGTGGCAAGTGGTCAAAAGGAGAACCAAAGAAGAAGCCCAAAAAGGGAACAGGCCAGACCCACACCAGCAGCAAGAGGAGGCTAACATTGGAAACGGACAACAGCAGCCGCTCCTCATTGGATGAGAAAGGATGGGAAAGACGACACCAGCAAAAGAAGCGGCAGAACACAAAGGAGCTGGAGGAGAAGGCTCCCCAGCTCCGAAACACTGGAAGCAGCAAAGGGTCCAGCACATTCCAACCCTAAAGCACGAGTGCAGTGAGATGCCCAGTGCACCCCAATTCCGGGAAGCCAGGAGTAGTGAAGTGCATCCCAGCTCCAGAAGGCCGGGATCAGCAACATCCTTGATGAGGAACAGAGGGGAAAGACAGCACCAGCAGAGGTCAGTCCAAACCTCACTGCTTACAAGACCTCCCCGATGTCATCCCAATGGAACAACCCTCCTGTGAGCGACAGGACAGTTTTCGAGCCTAATAACAGTTTGTGAACACTATGGGTATGCAGGAACATACCCAGAGGCTGGGACTAGTACAGGCACCTGGACTGGTAAGCAACATACAGTTTTAATGGGTTTAAAGATTGCTTCGATTAACATTCCTAGTGTTACGTCCACTACATGATGTGTTTTGACCTTGGTGTATCTTGCTATTCCTGCAGGAGTGTGGAATACCGCACCTCAGCACCTACAGGCAATGGTCGCGCTGGTGGCTCCACAGGCTATCAATCTGGTCAGTGGAAACAATTCCCGTTCCTCTGGCCCGGGTATTCTGCTGCACGGAAACAACTTCACCATCTCCGAAGTTAAGGAGGTGGTGGGTGGTCGCCTCCTTGTAGCAGAAATAATGTACTAAAATGCTCCGCTCCAGTTAATCAACATGTACGCCCCGGTTCAAAACAGTATGCAGCTGACAGTCCTCCAGCAGGTTCCACTGCTGCTGGCAACATCCAAGCTGGTCATTTTAGGCAGCGACTTCAACTGCATCATCGATGCAACTGCACGATCTAGCAGGGCCGACAACAAAATGGATGCCACGTCTAGACTCCTGTGTGGAACAGTAAAAGACGCTAAGCTGCACAATGTCTTCAATAACCCTGCAGATGGGGCGCTGTATAGATATACCTGGTTGAGACCAGACAGGTCTGTCCGTTCCAGAATTGACCCTGTTTGTTTCCTGAGCGTTCATGGTCAGATCTACTGATGTCAAGCTGGTGTTCTTCTCTATGCCCCCCAAACGAGTGGGCTGGTGGCTGGGCGGGGTGGGTGGGAGGCCAGTTTCCGACCCCCTCCCGCCCCCGCTGCAATTTTATGTGGGGCAGTGAGAAATGGCCACCCGCCCCAAGCGAATCAAGGCCCTTAAGTGGCCAATTATCTTGGCACTTAAGGGCCTCCGCGGGTATTTTACCCCTGACCGGTGGGTGGCTGAGGCCTCAAAAAACCCTGACTGGTGAAACCAGGTGGCCTTCTTTTGGGCTGGTGGGGGGGGGGGGCCCTCCTGATGCCCTGTGCCCCACGGAGGGCTGTCCCAGAAGCCCCAACCACCCCAATGCACAACACTCCCCAGCCCCCTAGCCTCTCTGGAGCCTAACCGATTGCCCCCTAGCCTCTCTGGAGCCCAACCGATTGCCCCCAGCGAGGCCCTAAAAACTTACCTTGGTCCCGGGGCTTTCGTCCCTCTCACTTCTGTTGGTTGGGCGTAGTCCCTGCAGTGGCCACTGCTCTCGGTGGCACTGCTGGGCCTAAGAGCTATGGCCTGCTGACTGGCTGGCAGCTCCATTAGGCTGGACTTCCTGCCTCAAGGAGTTGGAAGTTCTGCCCAAGACCAATTAAAGGCCTGCGAAGTGAAAAATCCTGGTCTGGTGGAGGCGGGCTCACCGACTTTTCAGCCGGTGGATGCGGCCTTCCGCCCAATGAAAAATTCTGGCCATGGAAGCTGAATGTGAAACTGTTGACCCCAGAGAACATTGAGGAACTCAAAAGGGATTATAAAAGGTTACGAGCAGCATGGACAGAGTGGATAGTCAGAAGCTTTTTCCCAGGGTGGAAGAGTCAATTACTAGGGGACATAGGTTTAAGGTGAGAGGGGAAAAGTTTAGAGGCGATGTGCGAGGCAAGTTCTTTACACAGAGGGTGGTGAGTGCCTGGAACTCGCTGCCGGGGGAGGTGGTGGAAGCAGGTACGATAGCCACGTTTAAGAGGCATCTTGACAAATACATGAATAGGATGGGAATAGAGGGATACGGATCCCGGAAGTGCAGAAGGTTTTAGTTTAGGCAGGCATCAAGTTCGGCGCAGGCTTGGAGGGCCAAATGGCCTGTTCCTGTGCTGTACTGTTCTTTGTATCAAACTGCTCTACACAAATATCAGTAGCACAGTTTCAAACCAATGGATAGGAATTGGAAAGTTTTTCAATCAAATCTGGAATGAGGCAGGGTGGTCCTCTCTCCTATCTTGATCAGTTGCTGTAGCAAACCTTATGCCACGTCTATCAGGAAGAATGCGGGCTTAAGAGGGGTGACAGTCCCAGGCAGTGGAAGCATTCAGGCCAAAGCCTTCCTGTACATAGACAATGATACCATCTTCTGCTTGGATCAGCTGTCAGTTTGCAGACCAATGAGCATCTGTGACCAGTTCAAACTGGCCTCGGAAGGCAAAATAAATTGTGGCAACAGCGAGGCTATGCTCTTTGAGAACTGGGCTGACTGATCCTTTGTCCCCTTCACTGTCAGTGATGCTAGGGCGTGCGCCAAAACTTGGGAGCAGTGTATAGCCATGGTGAAACAGAAATTGGGCACGTGGGAGCGATGCTCCCTCTCTATTGCGGGTAAAAAGCTGGTCATCAGGTGCAAGGCGCTCTTGGGATTGCTGCACATGGCACAGGTCTGGCCCATACCCCACTCCTGCACCATGGCGGTCACCTAAGCCATCTTCCACTTTATCTGGATATTGAAAATGGACTATGTCCGCAGGCGCATGACGTTCAAACCTCAAAAGGGGAAAAAAACGTACCCAAAGTCGCCCTCATCCTGTTTGCCACCTTTGTTTGCGGCTGCATCAAGCTGCCCGTAGACCCCCGGTATGCAAACACCAAGTGTCACAATGTACTGAAGTTTTATCTGTCCCCGGGGTTGCGAAGGATGGTTCTGGCCATGTAGCCACGGAACACTCCATTCAGTTGGACAGTGCCGTACCACCGGCCCCTTGTCGAAGTTTGTACAGAAAAATACACGAGACCACAAGTCCAACAGGCAGTGGTCTGTGTCTAACATCCTCGAGGCCCTATGGGAAAAGGAGATGGTGAATCCTGTCAGATAGTTCCCTGAGCTGATTGTCAGTCATTTGGCAGAATGCCTCATCGCCATAACTTTAAAACAAGCACCAAGATGTAGCTTGGCTGGTGGCGAGAAGGGCCCATCCGTCAGATCCTTCTTGCATGCCCAAAGTGTCACCGCCTCCGTTATCTGTCCTCGAGGTGGCTGTGGTGAGGAAGAGACTGCTGTCCACCTCCTGGAATGTGCCTTTGCAAAGAAGGTCCGGAAAGAGATGCAGTGGTTTTTGTCGAGGTTCATCCCATTACATTCGTAACACAGAACTCAGTGCTCTATAGGCTGTTCCCAGGGACACACACTGCGATAAACATCAACTACTGCTTTAGGACCATCAACTCGGTGATGGACGCTCTTTGGTCTGCCCAAAACTTGCTGGTCTTCCAATGCCAAGAGTTACCCACAACTGAGTGTCGCAGACTGGCACATTCCAAGGTCCAGGACTACGGGCTGAAGGATGCACGAAAGCTTGGGGCAGCCACCTCAAAGGCTCAATGAGGAAAGGCCACTGTGTAAGGCCGTCTGACCATAGTATACCGAGGGGCTGGAAGCCGGGTAAAAACCCCCTTGGGCTGTATGCACCAGAGAATGTATTTTGGTATGTAATGCAAATGTACATGTAGATATAACAGGAAATGGCAAGAGTTGTGAGGCACCTCATATACCGTATTGAAAGAAACTGACCCTTATTGTACTTTGTGAAATGTCCAATTTGAATGGTTTTATAATTTATTTTAACAAATTTAATTAATAAAGTATATTTTTGGAAAAAAAGTTGACTTTGCCCCATCTGAAAAAAAGACCTGAAATACAGAAAGAAAAAATGATTAGCTGTCAACTTGAGAGCTTTAGGGTGGGGTGAATGCAAATGATTAGCGGGAAATGGGTGGAGAGAGGTGCAACGCAGAGGAAGAGGAGGAGCGGGTGAAGAGGCGGCGGCGGCAGAGAGTAGCGGGTGAAGAGAGGAGTGGAGGGGAGAAAACATTTTCAGGAAGATGTAACTAGAAATAAAAATCACAGGATTTGATGCACATCGTTAATGTTAGTGATCCAGCAAAGTTGACTGCACCCATGGTCAAGACTGCAGATCCTCATTGTGGCTGAAAAGTGCTTTTAAAAAAGTTGTTCCAAGATGTACCTGAAAACTGATGAAAGTCATTACAATTAAACAGGAGTTCAGATGAGTGGCAGGGAGTTCCAGAATTCAATTTTACAACCTGATTTGTGAACTTGCTCTTCTTTTACTGCTGTTAGTTACACTATCACAAACTTACAGAAAATCTTACTTTACCGTATGACATATGTAACAGACCTACAACTGATGTAGAAAGGATGTCACATGCTGCCATTCCAGTGAATTTTTTTCCCAAATTATTAAAGTCAAATTGTCATAAAAAGCTTACCACCTCAATTACATTTGAATATATTTTACAACACTTTCATTAAATGAAACTCGAGTAAAATATCTAAAATTATAGAAAACAAAGGTAGTTTTAAAAAGCTGAGTTATTCTTTTCCATTTTATTGTATAATATAGACTAGAAGCTCAGATGTGTCCAATTTTGGGCATGCGGGGGGTGGGGGGCAGTGGGCACTGGGTATGATTCCTGCACGAGAATGGCAAGGTCCGATAGACCCTCAAAATTGGGCCCAGTGATAGAAATCTTCGCCTCAGGAGGTGGTTGGTGATCACAAGCCTCAAGCAAGGCAGGGAAAGAGATCGGGGGCTTTGGGGAGGTACAGATTGCAGGCCTTAGGTGGTGGGTTAATGATCGGTACCAAAAGGAATTGCAAATTAGGTGATAATGGATCCAGCACCCATTACACACTCTACCCGATTTTCCTTTCCATTGGGAGCGCTGTATAATGAGTAACCTGTACAAAGAACAGTACAGCACAGGAACAGGCCATTCGGCCCTCAAAGCCTGCGCCGATCTTGATGCCTGTCTAAACTAAAACCTCCTGCACTTCCGGGGACCGTATCCCTCTATTCCCATCCTATTCATGTATTTGTCAAGATGCCTCTTAAACATCGCTATCGTACCTGCTTCCATCAACTCCCCCGGCAGCAAGTTCCAGGCACTCACCACCCTCTGTGTAAAGAACTTGCCTCGCACATCGCCTCTAAACTTTTCCCCTCTCACCGTAAACCTATGTCCCCTAGTAACTGACTCTTCCACATTGGAAAAAAGCTTCTGACTATCCACTCTGTCCATGCCACTCATAACTTTGTAAACCTCTATCATCTCACCTTTAGCTGTACATATAACCTTTAATTTAAAAAGAAAAATTTATTTAACATTTTGCCCTGCTTTTGTGGTAATAATGACTAAACTGCCAATGTTCACCTTCATTACTCCTCTGAAACCTACAGCAACTTCTGGTAAGGCATTCCAGATCCTAACAACTCTGCTTTAAAATAAATTCTCCTAATCTCCCCTTCATTTTTTTTTGATCTTTTAAAATTTACTGACTCACCAAGTTTTTCCTAAACTTACTTGAATTTTGAACACACCATATCAGCTCAACCTATCTGTTCAAATGAAAACTGAAACTTCTCATCCCTGGTATCATCTTTGTGAATCTCATGCACCATTCCATGGCCTTGACACCCTTCTTATTAGATACCCAAAACTGGATGCAATATTCTAACTCTAACCCAGACAGTACAACGTCTTGCAACAGCAAGGGGAGAGTTGATCTCAACCCAAGTATTTTCACACACCACCCCCAAAATTATTCCAGCTCTTCAATTTTATTTCTGTCAAGTGACCTTTCCCACTATCCCCCCCCCACCCCCACCCTTTGCTTCCTGCTGCAATCCTCCAGTTCCTCTGGCTGACCCTCAGCTCCACTTTTCCTATTAACTACCCACCTTTCAGCACTTCTCCATTAACCACTTGGTATATGTAACCTCCCATCTT
Organism: Heterodontus francisci; assembly: GCF_036365525.1. Lineage (NCBI taxonomy): Eukaryota > Metazoa > Chordata > Chondrichthyes > Heterodontiformes > Heterodontidae > Heterodontus > Heterodontus francisci. The sequence continues at coordinate 25,037,105 of NC_090383.1, forward strand.
CCTGCAGGTCCTAACCTCAAGATAGATGCTGAATGCATTAATAAAGGAATGTATGAGAGAGGGGAGGGATGGAAGAAATATGGACAAAGTGATATAGGCATCACAATGGAAAATGTGAGAGAGACAGACAGAAAAAAAAGTAAAAGGTAAAGAAACAGGCTAAGAGTTTCCATTTTGGGCACAATCAGCACTCAAAGTTTTGCTAGTTTTGAGAAGTTTTTTCTCAAATTCATTTACATATTGCCAAACATAAAATCGGTCATGAATTCATTTTTAGAAAGTAATTAAAAAATTGCATTAAAGATATTTCTTGATATAATCGAGTGGTATTCTGGTGCAGCTTATTAATACAGTTGAAAATGGTTTTATCACAAAACAATAACCATTTTTAATCAGGTGTGTCTAGTTCACCACTAAGAGTAATCATTTTTTTAAATAATTGAAAAAAATTGACTTTAAAAAGCTATACAGAACCATTTACTAGTTACACTGGTGTACAGTAGTCAATTGCTCAGTAAATTAAGAAATTTTGAAGCTTTTAAAATGTGCCTATTCCTGTCCTGGTATCTAAAACAGTTTGATTTTAAGAACCTCCTTGAAGGCTCACAAATGGGCACAATTAGCAGAAACTCACAATGGTGATTAATTTGGTCTGGGAGGTGTGGCAGGTTTGTGGTTGGGTGCAGTTTCTAGCCCAATGCTTTTTAAACTTGTACAAGATTGTGGAAACTTCAGTGCTGAACATAAACTGCACCTAAAATTCCTCAATCTGGCTCTGGTTTAGCCAAGTTCAGGCAGATTGCGCTGCAAAAATCAGCATAACCTGGTGAAAATTCTTGCCCGAAGTCTTTATATATTATATATAAAATTGTCTTGTATTTGCACTGAAGTAGAAGAAAATAGCATCAATAATTGGACAAAGGAATCCTAACCATAAGAATCTGAACCAGTAAACTATAATATTAAAATCAACTATGGTGTTTAATACTGTCCAGAATCTAGGGCATTTGTAACTTCTCTATTGTTGTTAGAAAAAGACATGCTCAATATAATTGGTTGCATTTTTTTGTCGTTTGGAAAATTAAAATTCCTTGATAATTCTTGGACTGGACTAAAAGATGACTTAAATTGCTATGACCACATAGATCATGTACTAGGTATGATGATAATTATGCAAGTAACTTATAGTGCCTTTCAGTGGTAAGAGCAGCATCTATTTTTAAAAACTTCAAAGCTGTCAAACAAAAGATCAACAAACAGGTCCTTATAAAAAAGATCTTTTCTCCTTGAAACATGTGAAGCTTTTCAATTGATGTAAACGGCAATCAATTCTGCAAATTTAATATTACTCTTTGAAGACACATGCCTTTTGCTGTTCTAAAACTTAGCATATAAAAGAGAAACATTGATTCTTATTCCTGGATTAGAGAGAGACCAAAAACAGTACTTAAAATTAAAAATGAAAACACTAAGAACAGGTTTTAAAGACATTTAATATGCAGCTTTCTTTTTTAATATAAATTAAAAGGAAAACAGATCATCTGACACCTGGAAATTTAACATAACCATTTTAAAATAAAACCCAATTACACACAAAAATTAGGCAAATGCAAAAACTCCTATTGCGAAGCATTCTAGGATTTACATACCAGTTGAAAAAAAGACTTAGGATTTCCTAAAAAATAATTGCTCCAGGAATGAAACATCCTGGTGCACTACATTAAAGGCAGTCCAGTACACTTTGGACAAAAGTAAGGCAAAAACAATTTTATTTCATTATTGTGTACATTTTCTCTGCCTCCTATTTTGTAAGTCAAATGTTGCTTAGCCATTCTTTTTGAATATTTCTTCTCAGTGTAATCAATACAAGGAAAAGACAGCAATTATTATACTTAAATGCAAAATGAATACTGTTACTCCTAACATGGAATATGAAGTTCTACAGACATGGTTTATGTATACAGGTCATATTAGATGGGCCAGGAAAGATTACCATTTGTTCTTAAATCTGGTCAACTTCACCTAATGTCTACATATAATCATAGCTGCAAATAACCATGCCATTAAACCAAATGCATTATATTATATATATATAATATATATATATATACACACACACACAATTTCACCATTGATATGTACATTTTATGTTTATAGCTGAAAAGTTTGTTTTCTGGTGCATATAACCAGAAATAAAACAACCCCCCCATCAAAAACAAAAAAGATTTAAGGAAAAAAAACTGTTCAAAAAAATCAAAAAAGAAAGTTGAGATGTAATAAAAAGGCACATTTGGCAGCTACTAAAACTGACATGCGTCTGGCACAAACAGTACAGGGCACATCACGACACATTCAGCCACAGGTTAAATCACTTCATTTATAACCTAGGAGGTTCCAAACCAAATCATTCAGGGTGAATCTTAGCTTTCTATGCATCAAAGGTGACCAGCTGTGGTGTTGTGACTTGCTGCAATTTCTTCAACGGAGGAAGGCTTATTCAGTTTGCTATTCCTCAAGAGGAATATGGAGAAAAGATGCATAAATGGACATGAGGTACAGATCATCCATGATCTGGTTAATGGTGGAACAGGCTTGAGGAGCTGAACAGTCCAATCTTGTTCCTATCTCTTTAAAAATTACATTATGAAAGTCAATGTGCTTTTATGGAAACACTATACCTTTTGCAGAAACATGTAGTTGGACTTGTTTTTTGAAGAAATTTTCTTATTCCTGTATTATGTGGTCAATGCCAAAGAATATAAAATTTGAAAGAAAAAAATCAGTACAGAAAAACATTGAATATTTCTGAATAGATGCGTAAAAACTACATCAATTCTGAACTTTGAAGTTTATAGACATTTACCATGCCAACTGACATACTGAAAGTAACTCAGATTTAATTTGAACTCTACATAAGACATACAGAAGGGATACTGTCTCTTTAGTCAGCTGCAATATAGATGAGAACTATGGATTCAGCCCATAGACAGCCAAGCTTGAAAAATATATTCCCTAATTATGTAAGTGCTTTCTCTCATTTGCTGAACCACAACTAATTGACATTAACAGTACAAACAGAACTGCACATTGGTAATGGTGTTTTCCAACTGGTATGTAACCCTGAAAATGAAAGTGACTGATCTGCAATCTTTCACTGCCCACATATTTTTCATTGAAGTCTCCCTTTGAACACTATTATGTCCCAAGTTTAGCTTTCTGTGCACTCACTATCTTTCACAGTGGCATCATTGTTCAACTTAAACAACATGCTTACAATTCACATGTGGTTTAAGTGTGTTGCCAGGCTTAAAAGATCCAATAGACATTTAACAGGATCAAGACAAAAATATCAACTGGCAAAGAGACATAACAAATTTCGACCCAATACAAAGGTTTCTCAATGACAATAGCATTTATGAAGCTAAAAATACTTCCATAATTTATGTCCAAAACTACCATGTTAATGGGCATAAATATGATACTTTTGTGATACAGCATTGTTTTTATACCATGCTAACAAAGATTAAGCAGTTTTAAGACTGGCTTAGCTCAACACTGATAATTGCGTAAATATCAAATTTGTCACAAAAGCTATTTTGCATTTTACTCCCAACCCTCCCGCTCCCTCCAGCATGTTTCAAATGTACAATAAAGAAAACACCAGAAGCTGAACTCTTCTTGCTTATAAAAAAAATTATTTAACGCCAATTAAGCCTTTTTTCAGGACTAAATATTGTAAAAATACCCATAACATTTTATATTTGACAGCCCTGTCAATAGATTAACTGAAATTGTATAGCCACTGTTACGTCAAAGTGCTTAAAATGGTCTGCTGAAATGATAGCGTTTTTATGTTGTTTGGCTGTCCCATAGGCGCTGAAGTAATTTGAATAAAGCATAATAACCTACCAACATGAAGTCTATTTAGGTACAGTACATTTAGTACATACAGTACAGTACATAGGTGAATTTATTTATTGTAGTGGCAATAAAGTGATTTATTTTAAAATTAGCATGCATAGGTGTATTTGTTCAAATCACAAATGTAAGCTATTGGAATGAAGACTTATGGTTAACCCAAATCATAACACCAGCACAGTTTGGACCTATATGCTTTTTGTTTTGCTCAGATCTGTAGTTATAAATACCAGAGTTCAGGATTATGCCCTGACCTTCAATGCGCCAAAGGCTTGCAAACAAGTCATGTGCTACATCTACCATTGCTTATATAAGATTTTATATGTTCTACTTGAAAAGCTTTGCACCCCTGTTTCTTGGTCCTTTATTTATTATTGGGAAAATAAAAGCTGGAATTAGTAACACATTTTGAGACCATGTAAATTGAAGGCTTCATAAGTAATTGCAAGCAGGTAACACACAGTTTGAACAGAAAGGTCTGTAAAACAAGTTCTGAATAATAATCAAACTCATTTGATTTCAAAAGAATCCCAATGCCATAAAGAATAGATAATTCTAACTAAATTATGAATCTGTGTGTTATGAAAATGCTATGTTATAATACAGATAAGCCAACAAAAAGAGATGGTATCTTATTAGGGTAAGAAGAGGATCCATGTATGGAGCAATGCCTGAAAAACTTCCTTACTTGTAAAACTTGTTTTTGATACTTTTGAATGGGGCTTGGAACAACCACTACATTATTAACAGAAAACACTTGGCTTGCACTGTGTGGTCTGACCAGTAGATAACCATCTGTACCTTCCAATGCTCTTATGCTCTATCTTAAGACTTTCCTCATTGTCACATGGCTTTTGGAATTTTATACATCAAGGATACATTTCATAATATTCTCTTGTAATACTGCACTAGTGTTAATATGCTCTATGGTTTATGTCAATCAGCCTTAGAGAATGATCACCCCACTCGAGACCTATTCGTGAATACAACATTGCCCCTTTTTTTGAAAAAACAGGTGACTGCAAAAAAATACTCAACAGTCCCACTTACATTAAGCATCATAACTTAGTTCAATACCACTTGGCCTCTACAAATTTGAGTCTAGTTTGTTCACTTTGCTTAATATATGACTTAAGTATGGGAACTAACATGCACTATTCAGCTCTGGCTCAAATCTTCCTTACATCAATGTCCTATAACATTATCAACTGGCAAAGTATGGGAACATTTGGTCATTTGCATAAATAGTTTAGCTTTGTCATATCCAGTGAAATAAAAAAAAATCCAGTTATCCAATTATTTTCTAACAAACCCAGGTCTCCATACTTCCAGATTAAGCCATTCCATCATTTACTGTTCTGAAAAGTACATCTTTCTAATGCATTCTGTACTACAGGAACTTCAGACACTGCAGTGATGTTATGACATGGGTTATCTCTAGAATTTTAAAAAGTCAGTAAATGCACATTTATGAGAATGATATAATGTCAAGAGCTCATTAAAGGTGTAAATGCAGACATCACTAGTTTCCACATTTTGCTGCACCTGTGTTAAATTCACTTTGTTTTACACAGTAATAAAATTAGATGAATGTGTTTTTCTTTGTCTAATGGAGATGGGTGCTACATTCTCATTGAAGGATCTCTCTAGGACTGGTTATTGAATCAGTCTCCACAAAGAATGTGCCTCTTTGGTGTAGCAGGTACCCATATTTCAACAAAAAAAAAGTCTTACAGTTACTGTGCAGAGCAAATATTTGCTCATTAGTTTAGGTACCGAAAATGCATTTCCAGAAGTCCCCTTTTTGATGCACTTAAAAGTATTTAAACAAGGCATGATCACATGAAACATCAATCCTATGTTTTAGGTTGGAGGTGCACCCACTTTTTCTTCTCACACACCTCTTCCCGGCTGGTTGATATCAAGCATCCACCCTTTAATGTCAATGCCAGTTTATCATTGGTACCGCAAACTGACAACTGCATTTTCAGTTACTGACAAAGTCAATATGGTCCAGTTTTTAGTGCAGTTTGTTCAGTTCGTTTCCCATTGCCTGAATGCAAATTGATGGAAACTCTGGTCTGTGTCAGAAGCGATAAAAACTTACCAATCCAGGCATTAACAGTATTCTTACAGCCTAAATAATTTGCATTCCCCCATGCTGCAATCTCAGCGGTGTCCAAAAGCCTGTAGTGTTTAAGGAAAATACTTTAGAGCTAAGAGGAGTGGGCATTTTCTAGCAGTGGTAGTCCATCTTGATGGAATGATGGATGTGTATGCTCCCTTTTGTACGTTTTTGGTGGAAGCTTTGGAATTATTTGAGACGTGGAGCTCTGTCTTGGTGGAACAGGTGGTCCAGCAGTGGTACTAACATCAACATCTTGTGGCAAAGGAGGTGACGGCAAATGCCTGCGAGTTCCAAGTGGCGAAGGTGTTTGAGGAGGAGGCGGAGTAAAAGGCGTAGGGGAATTGGGGAAGAAAGTATTGGGAAGCTCAGTTTTTCTACCCAGGGGTGGAGGCTGCAGAGGCAAAGGTGAGCCTGGAAATACATCTGGTGTCCGTACAGGCTCTCTGGGTGGCAAGCTGGGAGGACTATCAGGAGGTTCTGATATGGATGACCTCTCTGACAATGGGTACCGAGGTGAGTAAACCTTAGCTGTGGGTTGGCGAGGTGGAATAGCAGGCGGACTGTCCAAATGTTTTGACTTGATCTGAAACGACAAAAGCAAGTCTGTTAAAATGATTCACCAACCAAATAGCCTCAAGAATCATTACTTCCACAGTATTAGCCCTTCAGCAGGTGTTAAAACATGAATGCTTCATTCAACGGTAACATATACATGGTACATTAAGGGCCAGTTTTATTCCTTAACAAAGCAGGAATCGGAAAGAAATTGGATAAATTACTGATCAAATAGTAATTTTTTTTTGGAAAACAGCCCCTTTCTCCTTTAGTTAGCATAATTACTGAAATATATGTAGGCTGACCAAGACTGTCCAAAAGGTTAAAGCCTGCCTATTTTAGCTTCAATGGAATGAATACATATCTCCATTGACTCAAATATTCACACATAATACAACAAGCTATGAAACAGATTGCACATTTGAATATCTCAGTAAAAGGAACACAAGAATACAGTAAAGTGGATTTAGGATAGAACTTGATCGTAAAAGCTGTAGGCTGACTTAAATTTACATGGCATGTGCATCATGAATAATGTTCCTATAGAAAACAAGGAGAACCTGTGTTGTTTGACAATCTCAGAGATGCAGAAATTGCTGAACAGTTTTGTTTTACAGCACTTAGTTCCATCTGAAGCTATATAGCAGATCACAAAACACACACATTGGCATGGTATAGTCCAGGTTGCAGATAATTCCAATTGTCAAACACTCTGTGATTAACTGACAAATGGTGTGTTTTGCGGGTCGGGCCTGGTTTCATAATTGTTTGTTTGCGAAGGGCTGTAGCTCGGTCAGCTAAAAAAAGACGACAAACAAGTCTGGACATTGGTTGAGGAAATTCAAAGCTTATGACATCCAGGTCAGGAATTCTGATACTCTTGGTAGTTTAGCATCAACTTGGTTCAGCTGGAAGCATTCTCACCTCTGAGTCAGAAGGTTGTGGGTTCAAGCCCAACTCCAGGACTTAAGCACGTAATCAATGCCAACAGCTCAGTGCAGTACAAAGGGAGTGCTGCTTTATCAGAGGTGTTTTCTTTTGCTTGTGATGTTAAGCTGAGGCCCGGTTTGCCTTCTCAGTAAACTTATAAGATGCCTAGTATTATTCCAAGCAGAGCAAAGAGTTTTCCTGGTGTACTGACCAACATTTCTCCCTCAATCAATAGCACCAATAAAAATGGTCATTCATTTGCTCATTGTGGGACCTTTCTGTGTGAAACATGGCTGCCACATTTGCCTACATAGAAACTAGGAGCAGGAGCAAGCCATTCGAGTCTGCTCCGCCATTCATTATGATCATGGCTGATCATCCAACTCAGTAGCCTGTTCCGGCTTTCGCCCCATATCCTTTGATCCCTTTAGACCCAAGAGCTATATCTAACTCCTTCTTGAAAACATTCAATGTTCTGGCCTCAACTGCTTTCTGTGGTAGCGAATTCCACAGGCTCACCACTCTCTGGGTGAAGAAATTTCTCCTCATCTCAGTCCTGAAAGGTTTACCCCGTATCTTTAGACTATGACCCCTGGTTCTGGACACCCCCACCATCGGGAACATCCTTCCTGCAGCTGCCCTGTCAAGTCCTGATAGAATTTTATAGGTTTCTGGGAGATCCGCCCCCTCACTCTCCTGAACTCCAGCGAATATAATCCTAACCGACTCAGTCTCTCCTCATATGTCAGTCCCACCATCCCAGGAATCAGTCTGGTAAACCTTCGCTGCACTCCCTCTATAGCAAGAACATCCTTCCTCAGATAAGGAGACTAAAACTGCACACCATATTCCAGTGTGGCCTCAACAAGGCCCTGTATAATTGCAGCAAGACATCCCTGCTCCTGTACTCTAATCCTCTCACTATGAAGGCCAACATACCATTTGCCTTTTTTACCACCTGTTGCACCTGCATGCTTACCTTCAGCGACTGGTGTACGAGAACACCCAGGTCTCGCTGCACATTCCCCTCTCTCAGTTTATAGCCATTCAGATAATAATCTGCCTTCCTGTTTTTGCTACCAAAGTGGATAACCTCAAATTTATCCACATTATACTGCATCTGCCATGTATTAGCCCACTCACTCAACTTGTCCAAATCACCCTGAAACCTCTCTGCATCCTCCTCACAACTCACCCTCCCACTCAGTTTTGTGTCATCTGCAAATTTGGAGATATTACATTTAGTTCCCTCATCTAAATCATTAATATATACTGTGAATAGCTGGGGTCCTAGCACTGATCCCTGTGGTACCCCACTAGTCACTGCCTGCCATTCAGAAAAAAAACATTTATCCCTACTCTTTGCTTCCTATCCACCAACCAATTTTCTATTCATCGCAATACACTACCCCCAATCCCATGCACTTTAATTTTACATGCTAATCTCTTATGTGGGATTTCCAAATAAAACACATTCACTGGCTGTCCCTCATCAACTCTACTAGTTTCATCCTCGAAGAATTCTAGTAGATTTTTCAAGCATGATTTCCCTTTCGTAAATCCATGCGGACTCTGACCGATTCTACCACTGTTCACCAAGTGCTCTGCTATAAAATCTTTGATAATGGACTCCAGCATTTTCCCCACTACCAACGTCAGGCTGACTGGTCTATAATTCCCTGCT